>NC_091463.1:37198778-38398778 GCF_027789765.1 Dendropsophus ebraccatus | reverse complement strand
GAATGAGCAGGCCTACAACTTAGGTCAGGACCTGCAGCCGTAATACAGATGCAAAAACATGGCTTTATTAGACCCAAGTGCCTTAAACTGGCCTTTTCTGGGCTTCTTTTTTGGTTCATGTAGAATAAGAGTGCTTCAATATCAACACTGCATGTTTTAAAGTACATATATTTTTTCCTCTAAGTCACCCATGTAAACTGTGAGTGCTGCTGTATGTGCAATATCCCATAGTCTGATCTGATGTATGGTTAACCTTTTCTGAACTGATTGAATTTAACACATTGTTTACCAATGCTGCTATTATTTGTGATTGGTGCAAAGATCCCTTAAATACTTCCCCCCCTTTCCATGTACATCTAGTAACCCGGTCTTCTCAGTATGCTACTGGAAGCTACTGGTAAATTAAGTAACAATGAAACAAGAGTGGAAACAATAGAGTGTGAGCTGTTTAGTCACAAGAAGTTTAAAATGGTTGCCAAGGCCTGGGACACATGGGACTCAGGGCCCTAATACACGGAGCTATAATCGGCCAAATCAGCCCGATTTTGTCGATTATCGCTCAATGTAATAGAGACAATGATCAGCTGATGAAACGATCATTGGCTGATCTTTTCTTTAGGTCCAAACCTTAGTTTCAAACATCGAGCATTGGCCGCGCATCGGTAAAAAAGAAACAAAAAAACTCCTACATAACTCTCTATGCTCTCTGACATCCTGCTAGCTTTGGCCGGCTCCTGGCACTGTTTGTGACGGGCCGCTCAGCCAATCACTGTGACAGTACAGCAGCACTGTCCCTGTAATTGGCGGAGCGGTCTGAGACTTCACACACTGCCAGGAGTGGGTTGAAGCTAGCAGGATGTCAGGGAGTGTGGGAAGGTATGTAGGAGTTTTTTTTTTTTAAGGGCTGCACAGACATCACTAATGATGTCTGTGCAGCCCTTACTGCCCGATTATCAGGCAGTGTGTGGGCTCAGTATGGGGCACATCAGTATGGGGCCTTTACATAAACCGATTATTGTAAAAATTAGTTAAATTGGTCAAATTCAAGTGATAATCTGCTTGTAAAAAAACGGCATTGAACAAACTACGGACGAAAAATCGTTCAGATGTCATTGATCACATCTTGTGAGCTGACCTCTAAATCATTGCTAATCACTCTCACGTGTCTCAGTGTAAACACTCATCGTACACAGTACATATATATTAACCCAATTATGTAATTTCACAGAAAACCACCTATTCACTTTCCTTGGGTTAACACTTGTGCTACCCCCCCCCCCCCCCCCATTATCCCTGGGGCAAATGTACCACAGAAGTATCTCCAGTGTTAGAATACTACTTCATAACTACTGTTATCTTAGGGTCCATTTACACAGAGAGATTATCTGACAGATTATCTGCCAAATATCTGAAGCCAAAGCCAGGAATGGATTTGAAAAGAGGAGAAATCTCAGGCTTTCCTTAATGACCTGATCTCTATTTATAGTCTGTTCCTGGCTTTGGCTTCAAATCTTTGGCAGATAGTCTGTCAGATAATCTTTCTGTGTAAGGGGACCCTAAGTTTGCCATTGTGTAGAAGAACAACAAGATATTGCCGGCCTGGAAGAAACAATACAGTTGCCATTGATCCTTGGCATTTCATACAGATTTTAATGCGGAATCCATGCCAAATTTTGTTTGATTTCCACTTTAAGTCTATGTTTACAAACAGTAAAATGTGTGTTCATTAATGGTCAATTCCCCCTAAGGAAACTGCAAAATCCTTAAAGGAAATGTTCAGCAAAAATGTTTTTCTTTCAAATCAACTTGTGCCAGAAAATGCCAGAGATTTGCAATTCTTACAGTACTATGTCTTATAGTATGTATTAGCTGGTGTATGTCCTGCAGGAAGTGGTGTATTCTTTCCACCAACAGAAGAGATTTTCTATGGGGATTTGCTTCTGCTTTCAACACTTTCTGTCATGGACAGAGGTGGCAGCAGAGAGCACTGTATCAGACTGGAAAGAAATATATATCTCCCTTTAACATTTCCCAGGAAAATTTCTCAGATTAAAAAATATTTGCAGTCTGCAAATGGTTGGTCTAAAATGTGCTGTGGAGTGTAGGGTTTGGTATAATACCATTCGCTTACTTTGCACTTTACTTTGTTATGGAATTTTGTTGTAGATGTGAACTCACCCTAAAATCAGTTTTGACAAGTATCGGACATGAAGGTAATTTATTTCTAAGATCCTCTAGGTAATAATGTTTAAGTGCAAATAGATTATTCCTGCTTTTCAGTTTTCTTTTTATTAGAGCTGACCAATTATGAAACATAAAAGTCACACGTGTTTCCCGGATCTCTTTCCAAGGGATGGAAATCTGGTAAAAGCACGTTCCGAGAAGTGGTGGAATATTCTCACTAAAGGGGTCATTTTTCAAAACTCACAGACACAGATGCTAAAATGACACCAGTCTAATGAGCGCCATAATTAGCAGCCAAATGAGCTTCATAAACAGAAACCGCGTCTAATGACCACAAATTGTGTCCACACAGGCCTGGGGTCTGCCCTCAGCTGGGGTCATTTAACAATCGCCGTAAATGACACCACAATGCCACTACCTTTTTTTTTAACCATCTCATAAAGTATAAAAAATAAAATTATGGATAAATTAATATTATACTTTTTTTTAACATGGTTTTGAAATAGTCACTAAACATAATTGCTAAGGATCTGTTCAAATGCCATGTGGTTATCCATTTATAATGGGACTGCGTTTTTTAGCATTCCGTGGTAAGGAAGGACTAGGAAACATAGAGGTCAACATAAAGCATAAGGAACTATAAAAAAAAATACACAGTGACTACATGCCTATTATAACTCTAAGGCCTCATTCACATGTCTAGTGTTCTTCAAGGAGCGTGATTTTGTCCGCTTTGTGAAAAACACTGGACGTCTGTTGATTGTGGCCCTGGTGTTGTCCACGAGCGGAGTGGGGGGCTGACAGGAGCCGGTGAAAGATGGGAGCTGGTGATAGATGGGAGCCGTTGAGAGACAGGAGCGGGGGAGATGGCAGCCAGTGAGAGATGGGAGCGGGGGAGCCGGGAGCCGGTGAGAGACAGGAGCGGAGGAGTTGGGAGCTGGTGAGAGACAGGAGCGGGGGAGATGTAAGCCTGTGAGAGATGGGAGCAGGGGAGATGGGGGCTGGTGAGAGATGGGAGCGGGGGAGATGGGAGCCGGTGAGAGATAGGAGCGGGGAGTTGGGAGCCGGTGAGAGAAGGGATGGGCAGAGATGGGAGCCAGTGAGAGACGGGAGCAGGGGAGATGGGAGCCACTGAGAGATGGGAGCGGGGGAGTTGGAAGCTGGTGTGAGAAAGGAGCGGGGGAGATGTAAGCCTGTGAGAGATGGGAGCGGGGGAGATGGAATCGGGGGAGATGGGAGCCGGTGAGAGATAGGAGCGGGGGAGTTGGGAGCCGGTGAGAGAAGGGATCGGCAGAGATGGGAGCCAGTGAGAGACAGAAGCGGGGGAGATGGGAGCCAGTGAGAGCAGGGGAGATAGGAAACAGTGAGAGACAGGAGTGGGCAAGATGTAAGCCTGTGAGAGACAGAAGCGGGGGAGATGGGAGCCAGTGAGAGACGGGAGCGGGGGAGATGGGAGCCGGTGAGAGACCAGAGCGAGGGAGATGGGAGCCGGTTAAGATAAAAGCGGGAGAGATGGAGCCGGTGAGAGATCGGATGAGATGGGAGCCTGTGAGAGACGGGAACGGGGGGAGATAAGAGCCGGTGAGAGACAGGAGTGGGGGAGATGGGAGCCGGTGAGAGGCAGGAGCAGGGGTGCTGGGAGCTGGTGAGAGATGGGAGCGGGGGAGTTGGGAGCCGGTGAGAGAGGGCAGCGGGGTAGATGGGAGGAGGTGAGAGACAGTAGTAGGGGAGATGGGAGCCAGGGAGAGATGTGAGCAGGAGAGACAGGAGTGGGGGGAGATGGAAGCCAGTGAGACATGGGAGCATTTGAGAGATGGGAAAGGGGGAGATGGGAGTGAGTGACAGGAACAGGGGAGATGGGAGTGGGGGAGATGGGAGCAGGTGACAGGAATTAGGAGGGGCATTCGTGCCGCCATCCACACTATGACCTATCCTATTTTTTTGCGGCAAGGATCATGGCACGGATGGTGTGAATGCACACATAGGATTTAATGGGCCCTAAAATTGTCCATGGTTGCGACCACGGACATTTTATGGGACTTGTGAATAAGGCCTAAGGCTATCTTTAAATAAGTGTGATAGGGATGCTTTTCTATAATTGTATTAAAGAGTTATTTCTTAGAGGAAAAAAGTTTTTAAATCAACTGGTGTCAGAAATTTACACAGATTTGTAAAATTACTTCTATTTATTTCCCTTTTTCCAGTACTTTTCAGTTGCTGTATGTCCTGCAGGAGGTAGTGTATTCTTTTCAGTTTTACATGGTGCTCTCTGCAGCCACTTCTGTCAGTGGCAAGAATTGTCCAAATTAGGAAGGTTTTCTATGGGAATTTGCCGATGCTCTGCACAGTTACTGTCATGAACAGAAGTGACAGCAGAGAGCACTCTATCAGAAAACTCAATTTCCTGTGGGCATAAAGCAACTGATAACTACCGTAAAATTTTACATTTTTGAAGAGAAGTTATTTACAAATCTGTATAAATTTGTTGTGACAGCTGATTTAATTTTTTTTTCCTGTGGAGAAGCCCTTAAAGGCTGCATGTGTAAGGATTCAATAACCTGCACTGAACACAGAATAGGGACTAATAAATGGTGGTTAGTGTAGTTTCTGATCTGATACAAGGTCACCTTAACATGATAGATAGGTATATAGAATTTAATCAAAATGTATGTGAGGAGCCTCAGGTTTACGTGTATGGTAAGTATATCAGTAATGCAGTGTAAAGCAATTTATGTTCACATATGTCATAGATTAAGTGTCACACGTCCCTGCACCTGCACATTCATTTCTTTGTCTTAGAAGGTACTTATCAATTTTGGGTTTAGTCTGTCAGCAATAGTAATATTTTTCTGGTTATGGTAAATATCCAGAACATTTGTAATCATTTGGGCATCAACTGCATTTAGTTAAACACAAGGGGTAATTTATTGTTCCCTGCACCAGCGAGTGGCAATAGTATGCAATTTTTGGGGGCACTTCTTTTTTTATGCAAAAACAAGGATTGTGCAAAAATAAATACAGAAATATGTATTTGGTGCAGTGAATGATACCCCCCCCCCCCCCCCCACAAAGTCCTAATAGAAAGGAAAGAAGAGAAAGATGAAACAGGTGGAAGCCACACATATCTGTAGAATAGAATGCAGAATGGAGCAGTTCTAGTAAGAAATTAGATTTACAGTATCTGTGTGTGGCAACACTGGCAAGTATCACTGGAAGCCTAAGTGACAGAGTAAAGCGATCTAACAGGTTATTCATGGAGGCCATGAGGAATGAAGTTGACTTGGAGAATGTGCTCCAGGGCACAGTAAATAAAATAACATAATTTCTGTTTACATAATGCAGGTTAGAGAGTATAGGTTTTGGTTCTTTAATGTTATAGGAGCATAATGAAAGAAATTATTCCTATTCTCATACGGTTGATTCATTCAATAGTTCTCAGGCTGCTCATCTCAGAGTAGAGAAGGGTTACTAAAAGTGTGACTCTATGGAGGATCTGTTCTGTCCTGCATCACCCAGACAGCTCAGTATTATGAAGAGGCACCATGTAATGATTGTTCCTCCTTGTGCTGCTGCTGCTGTAAAGAAAACTGAGAACTTCAGGTGGAATTTACTATTCCTCACATCAGTGCAAAGTGGCAAAAAATGTTTTGGAAATTCTCACTTTTTTGCTGATGCAGAAAATGATAAATTCCCTTTTTTGTGCATGGGGGTTCCAGTGGAAAGATGCTTTGGGTGGAGATTTATCAAACCTTGTTGGCTAAGCTTTGTAATGTGATTGGTTGTTGATCTGTTCCATAAGGTTTGAAATTTTTTTGTAATCGACTTATTGCCATTAGATTTTTCTAGTAAAGCTGTATAGAGAAAAGAAATATATGCTCACCTCATTTACTTGTGCTGGAGATGCAATAAGTCATCAGCATAAATATGTCAATGAAGGATGCAGCCTCCTTAGGAATGTGGAGAACGTGTCAGACGTCCCGTTGATCAGAAGATAATGCTGGGTGAAAAAGGACAGTGGGTCTTAGGTGCAGTTTTGCACATAAAGCAGGCTTGTAAATTCCAGAAGTTTTTACCATAGTTTCATAGTTTAGCATAATGCATTTCTAGGCATATAGCCCCTTCTTCAGGTTCCTACATAGTATTAGTGTAGTACAATGAGATTTAGAGGGAAACTATCAGCAGGTTAGCCGAATCTAGCCTGCTGGTGTTGCCTCATAGTGCATGGGGCACTGAGGATGAAGGTAAGCTTCTTGCCTTTATCCTCAGCACAGTGTCTGTGCAGTTTGTAGTTAAATCCATAGGTTAATAATGTGGTTTGGTGCACTGGGGTCCTAGCCTATGAATTTAACTACAAACTGCACAGAAATGACACCAAGGATAAAGGTTATGCTGGCTTGTGATGACAGCCACTATACAGTATGTAATAAAAGTGTGAATTCTTCTTCATGGAAAAATAAGACATCCCCTGAAAATAAGACATAGCGCATCTTTGGGAGCCAAAATTAATTTAAGACACTGTCTTATTTTCAGGCAAACAAGGTAGCATGACATGATTTTATTTCTTTAAAGGACAACTCTGGCACAATAAAGACACACGATGTGTGTATGCTCCGGCCGAGATCCCATAGAACAACAGGCATTGTTCCACCGCGGTAAAAGTACGGCCGTTGTTGCCATCGGCAACAACGGCCGTACTTTTACGTAGTGTGAACATAGCCTAAAGCTGTAAAAAATATTGACTGTAAATTGTGACCTTGCTTTATATCACATCTACTGTTTAGATTTAGATTTTGAAAGTTATAACAATCTGGATGCAGCTGTCACTTAAAAAAGAAGTCCTGTTTTTAAAAATGGGCAGTCGGCAATGGCATGGGGGAATGCAATATCCAGTCCTAACTTAGCTCTTGCCATGAGTGGCAAGACCAGCTTTGGGGCCCCCAACAAAAGGCATTGTCCTCCGATGTCATCACAACTCGGGGAAGTATGCCTGATAAGACTGATGGACAGCCCACACAGCCAATCAGTAACTGAAGTGTTGTCCCACCCAAGTCACTGATTGGCTGGGTGGCCAGCCCATCAGCCAGGTCATGACGTGTGCAGAGCTGGAGATCCTCGAGCCCAGTGTGGGTCTCGGATCGGCGATCTGGGGCTAAAGAGGTACAGGGAGAGGTGAGTTAATACTCTTTGTTACTTTCCCCCATGCCCCTGCCTTTTTTTAAACCCCCCTCCCCCAGAGGCTGGACCTCTCCTTAAATAGTTAAAATCAATCAGTATTTCTACGGAAACCCTAGCTATAGAATAGAATCTTTGTTGTATGCTTCTTTGGTATGAGGTTATGTCCAAGCAGAGGACTTGGAGTTACCTTTGGGCGATTCTACATAAATCCTTACATGTCCTATAAGCTCCCGTTGACTGTAGGTAGGACACATTGAGGGTGCTCTCTGTATGACTACATTAAGGTTTGGGCATTGACAGCTTTCTCTTATCTTTCTTTTAGTAATTATACGAACTATTTAGAATGATTTCGCTATATACTCCTAATCGTGCCTGGTGATTTACATTGCATGTCATATTATATTTTATAGCGCTGATCCCTTATCACCTCATTAACTTTAGGTACTGTGTATTAAACTCTCATGACACCAGCAAAATCTCTACTTGTCGTCAAATATTAATCACCTGCGTGAGGGTGGCGCTAAGCATTATTCTATCTCTTTGTATTGAGATTTAATTTAGGTAGATGTCACTAATGGAGATGTAAATCAAAATATGTGTCACAGAGTAATATGTGGATCCAACTTTGCTTTAGTGCGAGATATATAATTCAAGATAGATAGAATTACTTTATATGAAGCCCTGAATACAGGTCACCGAGGGAGAATTATCACTGAATAATGACTTAGGTTTCGAATCACACATTCAGTTTCAGGGAAGTTTTTGGTGTCGTTTTATGTGCCAAAACCAGGAAGGTATTCAAAAAGACGAAGAAGTATGAAGTCAAGACTAATGTTTCTTCTCTCTTTTATATCCACAGTTGGCTTTGGCTGTAAAACTCAGTATTTTGGTCAGTAATTTGCGACCCAAACCAGGAGTGGATTGAAAACACAGAAAGGCCATGTTCACACGCTGTAGAAATTTAGTGGATGGCCGCCATTTAATGTCAAATAATTGCCATTATTTTAAAATAACGGTTGTTGTTTTGAAATAAAGGTCGTTTTTTTGCTGTTATATGACGGCCAACCACTAAATTTAAACAGTGTGTGAACATGGCCTTTCTCTGTTTTCAATCCACTCCTGGTTTTGGTCACAAAATACTGAGCAAAAATACTGTGTGTGAACATAGCCTTATAGTAATAGCTCTAAATGAATGAATCTTAATGACAGTGATTGGTAAATTGATGTCACTTAGGGTGCGTTTACACAGACAGATTTATCTGACAGATTTTGGAAGCCAAAGCCAGGAATGGATTTGAAAAGAGGATAGATCCCAGTCTTTGCATAATGACCTGATCCCCGTTTATAGTCTGTTCCTGGTTTGGGCTTCAAAGATCTGTCAGATAAATCTGTCTGTGTAAACGCACCATTATAGCCATATATTAGTTTCTGCTCTGCATGTGACTGTGCACAAAGAGGTCCTACCACTTATATTTCTATATGCAATTTGAAAAGTAGGCAACACTTTTAAATGGTAATATTAAATCATGTCTTACATTGAATGCGTTGTCAATGGTTGGCAAAAATCGTTTCCAATTCTGAAAGGTCAAAGCAAGTTTAAATGTGATGAATCTGCCTACAATACGCATTGGCACAAGTAAAATAGTCCTTTGATTGGATTGAAGTAGCATTTAGCTCTGTCTCATTTTATTTTTCTTATGCTAACATTACGCCCCATAATAGGATATATTAAGTATTGTTGGCTGTGTACTCCAGAACTAAGAAATAAATTGCTCCATTTTGCTTTTACATGTCTCGCAGGCATAATACAGGATGTATCCTTGGTATCTACTGGTTGCCTTAGTTTCTTGCTAAGACAGCAATCTATAGTGACATTACTTCTGGTTTGCATGATAGCATTACTTCTCATCCACATGACAAGGTCATTTCTGGTCAAGCTGAATCGCACAGTCTGCACAGCGGTGGCTTCCAGTAGTCAAGTTAGACATATAGAGAACTGGCCTTGATCTTTGCAAAGAGGGTATATGACACTACCAGGGCTTCGTAGGGCTATGGACCTTAATGCTTCAGAGTCAGCCAAAACAAATGATCCCATTAACATGTGCTTACTTACATATTAGAACATCTGTGTAACTGCCTAGCAAGGACATATTTGACAAAAAGCATCTGCATTTTTTAATCTTGCGTAAACTCTACGGTCTGTCATGTTCTTATATGATTTCTGATGAAGTTGTCAGGTAATTTATGGAAGTGCGGGATTCCAGCTCTATTTTTGGAGGATTTTCCCCAACTCTAGTACAAGAAACAGTCCTGTATAATAATAACTCATGTTAGCTTTACATATCTGACCCTTTGCTGCCAAGTTATATTCCATAGATCCAAAATGTTTTTGTTTGTGCTTTCTAAAATATTTTAAAATTAACTGGTGTCAGAAATGTATACAAATCTGAAACTGTATGCCCTGCAGGAAGTGGTATATTCTTTCCAGTCTAATGCACAAAGAAAGAAAAAACAGAACAAATTGCACTGCATGTGCAGATCAATATGACAGAGCATTCGTATCTTTGCAATCACAAATGCACGCTCACCTGTTGTGGCCAGCATGCTCAGGTGTGCGCACAATGTATTAAATCAGGGTCTGCTGCCGTCCACCTCTCTGTTCTGGTTCCCGGTGTAGAAATCACAATTTTTTTGAATAATGGTGGATCACATGTAGCCGCCAAAACCCTTTTTGAAAGCCAGGTTTAGATCTCCTAATTCAGAAGACACTGTCAGGCTGTTTGCAGATTAGTAATCTTCTTTATTGTATAAATGTGCCGTCCACCGCCCCCTTCATCAGACATCATGATGTCTGAAGATCACTAATCTACAAAGAGCCTGACAGCGTTTTTTTCTGAATTAGGAAACCTGAACCTGGCTTTCAAAAAGGGTTTTGGCGCCTACATGTGATCCACCATTATTCTAAAAAATTGACACAGTGCTCTCTGCTGCCACCTCTGTCCAGAGCAGGAAAGCTTTTCTATTGGGATTTGCTACTGCTCTAGACAGAGGTGGCAGCAGAGAGCACTGTGTCAGACTGGAAAGAGTACACAACTTCCTGCAGGACATAGATCAGCTGATAAGTACTGAAAGTCTTGAGTTTAAAGAAAAAGAGTACACCTTTAACCTCTTAAGGACATAGGACGTACCGGTACGTCCTATGTCCTCACTTGCACTTCAAAGCGGGGCCGCGCGGCGGCCCCGCTTTGAGGTGCCGCGATCCCGGGTGCCGCGAGTAGCCCGGGACCGCTGCTATTAGCGGGCACGGTCTGATCGCCGTGCCCGCTAATTAGCTAATCGGAGGCAGCTGTCAAAGTTGACAGCTGCCTCCGATTACCGGAGGCAACGTTTCCCTGGTGTCTAGTGGGGGAGATCGCTCCTCCGGGACCTTGTCCCGGAGGAGCGATCTCCGTTACTGATGCCGGCCGGGGACGGGTCCAAGATGGCGCCGTCCTCGGCTCGGCACTCGTTCGTTTTCGGCTGCAGCAGCCGAAAGCAAACGAGTGCCGATCTCATGGATCTCTGCAGCATATCTATGCTGCAGAGATCTCAATGAGAGATCCAAGTGTATATACTAGAAGTCCCCCAGGGGGGCTTCTAGTATATGTGTAAAAAAAAAAAAAAAAAGTGTTGTTAATAGTAAAAAGCCCCCTCCCCTAATAAAAGTCTGAATCACCCCCCTTTTCCCAGGTTTTAAATAAAAGTAAACAAATAAATAAATAAATAAACATGTTTGCTATCGCCGCGTGCGTAATCGCCCGAACTATTAATTAATCACATTCCTGATCTCGTACGGTAAACGGCGTCAGCGCAAAAAAATCCCAAAGTGCAAAATTGCGCATTTTTGGTCGCATCAAATCCAGAAAAAATTTTATAAAAAGCGATCAAAAAGACATATATGGGCAATCAAGGTACCGATAGAAAGATCACATCATGGTGCAAAAAATGACACCTCGCACAGCCCCATAGACCAAAGGATAAAAGCGCTATAAGCCTGGGAATGGAGCGATTTTAAGGAACGTATATTGGTTAACAACGGTTTGAATTTTTTACAGGCCATCAGATACAATATAAGTTATACATGTTATATATCGTTTTAATCGTAACGACTTGAGGAACATGCATAACAAGTCAGTTTTACCCCAGGGTGAATGGCGTAAAAACACATTTCCCCCAAATAAAAGAAATGCGTTTTTTTTTTTCAATTTCACCACACTTTGAATTTTTTTCTGGTTTTGCAGTGTACTTTATGCAAAAATTCAGCCTGTAATTGCAAAGTACAATTAGTGACGCAAAAAATAAGGGGTCATATGGGTTTCTAGGTGGAAAAATGCAAGTGCTATGACCTTTTAAGCACAAGGAGGAAAAACCGAAAACGTAAAAACGAAAATGGGCCATGTCCTTAAAGGGTTAAAGGAGTAGTGCAGCGCTAGACAATTATTCACTAAATAACACACATTACAAAGTTATACAACTTTGTAATGTATGTTATGTTAGTGAATGGCCCCTTTTCCCGTGTTCCCCTCCACCCACGCTAGACCCGGAAATGTAGTGTTCTATACTCACCTGATCTATATCGACCCCCGTCTGCCATCTTGCGACAATGATGTAATCTTCGGGCGGCGGGCCGAACCGCTCCGACCATCCCTTGTGCCGGCCGCCCTCTGCCGCGTCATCAGTTGCTCAGCCGCGATTGGCTGGGCATAACTGTGCTCAGTCAAGCGTGGCTGAGCAGCTAATGAGGCGTGCCGCGTCATCAGCTGCTCAGCCGCAATTGGCTGAGCATAACTGTGCTCAGCCGATCGCGGCTGAGCAGCTGATGACGCGGCAGAGGGTGGCCGGCACGAGGGACAGTTGGAGCGGTTCAGCTGGCCGCCCGAAGATTACATCATTGTCGCAAGATGGCGGATGGGGATCGACACGGATCAGGTGAGTATAGAGCACTACACTTCCGGGGGTGGCGTGAGTGGGGGGAAACACGGGGAAGGGGGCCATTCACTAAGATAACACACATTACAAAGTTGTATAACGTGTATAATGTGTGTTATTTAGTGAATAATTGTTTAGCGCCGCACTACCCCTTTAAAGTTCAAACTGGCTTATTGTATCACTCGGCATTCTATGTTTTAGATGTCCTACCTAGACTTTTTTTTTAAAGTTGTTTTAACCTGTGCATGTGAATAAACTGCTGTGTTTGATAAAGCCGCTGACCCTCTATTGAAACATGTTGTGTCCTGACAAATGAAGCCTTCAGAACCATTGAACAATTGAACTGTACTGCATTATCTCCCCCAGAATTGATGAATTTTCTAATGACAGCAAAGGGAGAAAGTCTCACAAATAGCCCACTCTGCATCAGCCTGATCCCTGGTTTAACCGGAAGTCAAACACAACATGTAAAGCCAATGCCAATACTTGTATATGTATATGTGTAAAAATGTTACATAACCTACAGGACATAGTTATAGCCGGAACTGAAGTGACATTTTTATGTTTGCCAATAAAGTACAAACTGCCGTATAGACTCACACACAGAATTATATCATTATTGATTATCTATCATCTATCCACAACATAATTATTCATTGACTTTTATAGGCCACTTCATTTGCATTAATACTGCAGGTACCCCCCACCCCCCAATACAATTTTACCATTCAGCAACACTACTTACAAAGCTATATCCCATTACACTATAGGAAATTATATTCTGTGTCACAGTTTGAACACAATATAAGACACTCACTTAAATTATTCTTGAATGAATATTCAAAGCCGTATATCTCTGTGACAGAATATACATTAGTTCTCCCAAATGTCTTTGCTGGAATCTGCAGTTTTCTCACAGCTGTGGAATGTGATGCAGGTGAAAGACTGACATAAAGAAATGGCTCTAAGGGAGGATTATACAGATATTAATAAATATTGTTGAACATACAGACATAGCTGGAAGGTAAGACATGTTATTTGCATACTGAAATGTCAAAGCTATGAAATATAGCCCAGATACACAGCATAGACATGGGTTTACAAAGCACGGTAAAAATGTAAGTCTTGTCTTTATTTATGATCATTCGTTTTATCTCTTTTCTTCTTCGTTTAAAATATAATTAAACAGAAAATATATTGCTAGTATTATCAATGCTGATGTTACGTTGTTGTTTGCTCCTCCGCATATGTGCTGTCATACACTGTATAAAAGATCAAACAGCACCCACATAAAGGTGTCATAGGTAAGCCAAGAAACACTTACATACAACTGGTAATACCAATTTTCCAAATAGAGTATCTAAGCAGCAGTGCCATATCAAACATACAAGTTAGTAACAAAATACATTGCACAAATTATATCAATATACTTAAACCAAATAGCAACCACATGCATACAGTGATATAATAATTTAATACAATGTTTATGTAACACTTTTATATAATGTTTTTGGGGTTGTGGTGGATCGCAAGGTGACAACCTCTTAGGCAGGTCTACAATGTCCGATCTAAAACCCTACACTGTTTATGCAGAGTAGGGCAAGAAACCAATAAATCCCCTTTTACACTGGCCAATTTGTGGCTGAAAGTGTTGCTAGAAACGCACTCTCAGCTTATAAATGGTCCACGTAAAAATTACAGTGATCCTTGGAAGAGTGGGAAAATGCCCGCTTACCGTCTGCTCAAATATTTTGTGCAGGCTTTAAAATCTATTGCAATTGGCTGCACATCTCTCTTTGTAAACAGAGGATGTGCGACTGACAGCAATATATTTAGATGGCCGCACCAACGTCGATTGTTTGTTCGGCCAAGCCGCTTGATTCGTTTTTGCAGTCTAATTGCACTGCAAACAAGAGCTGATCAGCACTCATCTGCAGCCATGGATAGCCAAAGATTGATTCATAAAAAAAGGGGGAAAACCTCCATAGGGGGAAAATTCCTGACTTTAAATATAACACAACAATCAGTGCGCTCGGGGAGATCAGCAAACAATTTTAAAATATTCCAATGGAGTACTCATTCAAGAGTCTGCATTGATACATTGCCCCCTATTGCTCAGTGTGTTTTGTTGGTCTACTTTTCATTGCCCCCGTTAGCCAGAATCCTACTTCACACTGATAAGGGGCAATACCCAAAACAGCTGTCTGTGGATGGATGCCTGGCTTTGATAAACCCTTGTCATGTCGCAATACTCGTAACTGAGTTAGACTTTGACGCAAAAGGGGCCACCCTGGTATATGTGTCCCAATACTCACAACCAAGTGGGACTTAAGGGGCTACCTATCAGGGAGGTTTGGTGATCTCCCCACTGAGAGGTACCCCTTAGCAACAGGTTTCCTTCCCTAGAGGGATATCTGGCTATTCCCGTGTTTTGAGACTCGCAACTCGCTCCCTTTCATACTCAAATGGAATTAAGAATAAATTTCTGGATCAACATCCTATCTCCATAAATCTTGTAGCAGAGAGTTCCATAGTCCACTTCAAGCAGTAATGAATCCCTGATGGTGGAACCTTCTTACATCTAGATGTAGAGGATGCCCCCTTATCATGGTTACCGCACAACACATTCAGGTTAATGAATATTCAATGGTATGTGTAGGTTTTTCTCATCTTTGCATTCTGAGACTTGAGAGCGCCCCTTGTGTGTTTTCCTTCTTTTCTTGAGATGTTGATAAACTCATAAGTCCAGTACATGTGCATACATTAAATGTATGTATATCAGATGAAGATACGTTGAACAGAGAGACACACAGTGAATTCAGTAAGCACAGCCCCGGTGAATATACTGGAGCAGTATGTTAATGTGGTGCCCTAATCACTGTCATCACTGTTCATGTATGTGGTCTGCTTCTGGTATTACATTACAGAGGACTGTTATTGCAACTGCAAGATGAATACACACAGATCACCAGAGGTAATTTGTCAATCTTATTTATCTGCTGATTTCTATTTGTGACTTCCTTTGGGGCCTCAATCTTGAAATAGATATCAGAGATAGCATAGCCACTATACAGAACTGACTAGATGGGGCTGGAAATATATGCACAATGCAGACAGTTTTTTCACAACATAGGGTTGTGTATATAGTTTCTGCATGGAAATGTGCATTTTAGCAAGTTCTGGAAAACATTCTGTGGTGGACACCACCAATATACAACATGATAAGGAGAACAAGTATGGGTGCAACAGAATGGAATGAAATACAGTCACATTATTATGACCACTGTCTATATTTGACGTCAGCACTATGTAACTTATGACGCTGACGTGACATGGGTAAAATAGGTATATCAGAGTTACAAAAAGGGATGATTATTGGCTTTCACTTCAGTATGGCTAGAAATGTCCGACATTGGTTGTAAGAGTGTGACAAAGAATTCCAAGTAATACTCTGGCACCTTGATTTCCCATGGCTGAACCCAATTGAGCATTTGTGAGATATCCTTCATCCACATTTTTGTTCTACGAATCCTCCCCCACGCACAACCCAGGGGCCATGGGATGCACTGAAGTCAGCATGGCTTTAGATACCTTGAGCAACCTACATGGACATCACTGAGACCTTCCTAGCCTGTCTTGCTGCTTTCTGTGCTGTACACGTGGTCGTCATTACTGTCCTAATCATTAAGTAAAATCTATAAAGGAAGAAGCTTTCGGACATCAATAGATATAATTTGGACATTAATAGATATAATGTAGCATGACTGATGATTCTTTGTTACTATACTTGAGAAACTTTTCTTTGAAGTCTTAACACCACACCTTAAAACCTTTACTTTCCTTATGAATCTGTTGGGATTGCCAGGATCCACACCCTGTACTTCCAGAATATCAAAGATCTTTGCAGTAAGGGAGTCTAAGGGTGGTATTACACGAAGCGATTATCGTTCGAATAATCGTTCAATCGGTCGTATTTGAACGATTATCTTTAAGTGTTATAGTAGACAACGATTAAACGACGAACGATTGGTCGCTGGTCGTTTAATAGGTTTTGAATCTATTTTTATCGTTTGTCTTTTACACATCGTTCGCACATCGTTCGTTTGAATAAGATGTCGTTAGCTGTTCCCTGTTCATTCGCAAATTGAAAGGGGAGTGTTCTTGAATTTTGTTGCTCCAATATAACCGATAATCTTTCCGTGTAGTAAAACGAACGATTATTAGGCAACCGCTATTGCGATCGTTGGAGATCGTTTATCGTTAATCGTTAATTGAAAAAAATCGCTTCGTGTAATACCACCCTAAAGGCCCTATTACATAAGGCGATTATCGGCCGAGATTGGCCGTTATGGACGATAACCGTCTTGTGTAATAGAAGGAAACGATAAGATAAATGTCCTAGATAGCAGCGATCTGGTGTCGTCGCTCTATGGAATAGGAGTGGCGGCAGCAGACCACTGCTATCTTCTATGGGCTGTCCGGAGGATCTAGCAATCACCCGGCATTGTCAAAAATTTTTGCAAATACATTATTAGTATCAATATAAAGCTACTTATTTTATGGTGGAAAAAAAAACCAAAACATGTACAAGCCATTTGTAAAAAAGAAAAGTTGGGTCGTGCCAGTAAGAACTTTATATATAATATATATCGTATAACTAAATGTTTATTCATAAATACATAGAGCTAATAATTATTAGTGGCTTTAAAGGTTTTAAATTCCAATTGATATTGATTCCCCACTGACATAACCTAGGAGAATGAAAATCATGGCTAAATATGACAGGAATTTATGGTAATACACAGTACAGTGCCATAAAAATTAAGTAAAATGTATAATTATTGTGCAGTTAAAAAGGATTGTCTTTGCACAGCCTGTATTGGTTAGATGGGCAATACCTTATTATACCAAATGTATTGTTATTCATTTGTTTATTTATATTCATGCACATCTGAAGACTGCCTAGAGAATCCTTTCCTAAACATTGGTGCATTTTATGTTCCATTAGTCCTCCCCGCCCCAGCTGAAGGTGCACCCGTTTTACTGGGACATTTCACATTTGTTGGACCACAAAAGTGTCTAAAAAGTGTCAAAAACTAAAAAAAAAAATTTTGGTGGCCGAGTTCTGACGCACAAACATTAATAAATCTAGGTCTGTGTAAATAGAATTTCAATAACTCACTTTAAGCTCCATTCCCGCCACTGCCTGTTGTACCTGATATGCCAATAAAAAGTGGTTGAAACATTGCATGAATCCATCCTATGGGTTCCTACCTGGCTGATGTTACTACTATCAACTGTTATATCAAGTCACCAGACTCATGGTCAGACTGGGACTTGCAGCTGTAATATAAACGCATAAATGGTTGTAATGTGAGGGAACCTTAAGGCCTCATTCATACGTCTGTAGTGCTGTCCATAGTCACAGAACCACAGCTATGGACAGGACTATAGATGTGCATCCATGGCTCTCCACAAATGAACAAACCCATTCAAGTAAATAAAAGGTGATCTGTGCTGCAATTGCTGTCTGTACTACTGCCTACCAGCATTTTTTGTGGTGGGAATCATGGCCCTGCCACAGAACTGCACCTACACCTACGAACGTGTGAACAGGGCCATACTAATGGGTCTGTAGTCTGTCCACAGATATTGTGGGGTGTGAATGAGGCCTAAAGCTGAAACCATAAAAAAAAAAAAAAAAAAAAAAAAAAAAAAAAAAACTTGTCACATTTACCCTGCAATGAACAGATTTTGCACTGAGAAAACAAAGCAGAACTCTTTGTAGTGTTACTTTAGCCATAATTAATGTGTGTGGGTGGTTTCGCTCCTATCAATGTTATTAACTGATCACTGTCTATTACAGAGATCTTAACCTGCTGTCTCTAAAATGGTTGATATTACAATGTTCATAGGATTTATAGTGGCTTTGACATCACCCTTCTACTGCCTCCTCACTGGCTGTAAGAGCTGTTAAACTTGCTCCAACGACTGCTCGTTAACGATAATCGCTTTGTGGAATTGGTGTAAACGAGCGAACGACAAAGGTGAAATCTTTATATTGTTCAAAATAGTTTTTCAGCATATCGGAAAAAAAAATAGTCTTTGAAAGATAATTCGCTAATCGGTTTGTAAAATTAGAAATCTTTCAGTTGTTCGTAAAAAGGTTTAAAAAAAGTAGGTGTGCCGTATGGTCATGATCACCCATGACCATGTAACGACCACAAAATAATCGTTACACTACATATATTGTTCACGTTCCCACGTGTGTTATGTGTTATCGTTTGCAAAAAAAAAATCGTTAACGAGCGGTCATTGGAGCGAGTTTATGAACTGTAATCATTCCGAGGAATAGGGCCTCTAGGAATCAGGGACAAGATGACACAAGGACAGGTGACCCCTGACACTGGCACCAACCCCGCTGTTCCTGCCTACTTGCCTCAGAAGCCCTAGGCGGCAACAGACAAGTGGTCAGCAAACCCTGATCTTATCGAAGCGCAACACAGAACAAAACAAGACAAACACACACAATAAGGCAATGTCAGAGGTCCAGGTCAATAACAAACAAGCAGCACAGTACAAAAAAGAATCCAAGGGGGTAGTCAAATAGTCAGGAGCCTGAAGTCATAATCAGAAATACAATGCAGGATATAACACTAGGTCAAGATACACAAGTAAACTAGGCACTATCGTAGGCAAGGATTGAGACACAGGGGAAGATACTTATGGAGCCTGGAGTCCCAGTCCCAGGCAGGATTAAGGCTGATGCTCCAGGTCCAGTAACCCTCTGACAGCTTACTGAAGGTGTTAGCTGTCATTCAAAATAATTGCAGACGCACAACACCTTTGCCGCTTGGCTGGGGGCGGTAAAGCCGCGGCTACATAGAAGATAAGCACTGCTGTGCCCCAGCAACCAGGGTGGCTGCTAGGGACACCATCGTCGCACCCTTACCAACCGGCCACGCTGATCGCTAGGGACGTCATCAGCTTCCCTGTCAGGCCCGCTTCTACAGTGGTGGGTTTGCCTGACATCAGTATAAAGTATATGTGAACCTTAACACCTATATGAAGCTTTTTTTTTTTTTTTTTTTTTTTTTTTTTTTAGAATATACCATTGTTGAAGTGAGTCTCCCTTGGGTACCCTCACACTTTTTCTCTCACATGCCAAGAAAACTACTAATAAACTAATAGGGTTTCCCACGAAATTGCCCCTGGTGTTTATGTCTGAGATAGGAAGATTAGCCATTGTGATTGATGAAAACCTGCTTACAGATCTGTGGAATATATCACCAGTGCAAAGAAAAGGAAATGAGATTAAACACACCAGATTTGTTTTATTCATGTTCCAGCCATAATATGTAATTATGTAAGTGAAACTAATGATGTAAATAAAAATGCTGCACCATGTTTCTCCCACCCTCCTATCTTTCCCTGTGACTCCTTCTCTCCAGAGGCTTCAAATCTTTCAATGTCACCTTGTTCCATTCTTTTACTTTTCTCACTCTTGTTTTATCTCAGCTTGCCACTCTGTCTTCCTTATCAGTGCCTCACTCCCTTAATCTCATTCCCTCATTCTATCTCACCTGCTTTGCGTTCTCCTTCACTTCTCTTTCTGCTTCTTTGCTGGTGTATATGCAAAGACTGGTAGGCACCCTTGCCATTTTGTAAACACATCTTAAATCTGAGGGACGGATTAAGAAACAAAGTAGCACTTGAAGTCCAAGAGCCCTCCGCATTACAGCATAGTGTGCACAAAGTTCAAGCTTTACAATTGAAAATAGAGACTAGAAAGTTTTTGCGGTAATGACTGATTCATTGGTATGTTATTCCAGCAGCCTGCCATAGTAGAATGACTGACTGTAGAAAGGTTGTCAGGAACCCTGTAGAGAGATCGCTCCTTGATAGTGAGAGACTCCAACATACAATAAATCCTAGGGCAGATCACTAGTGAGGAGAAAATCTCTAATGATGTATGTCTGGAAATAGTCAGAGATCTTTCAAAGTTTAAGCTCCTAAAATATTTCATGTTGGATAAAATCCTCTATAAACGCAATATTTCCATTGTAATCAATCATTATGGACGGTACACTCCTTTGTTAAGATGCTTTTAAACGTCTATATAAGCTAAAACTTTTCTGAATACTGCTCAAATGATCTTAAATGCTAA
The DNA here is from genome assembly GCF_027789765.1 of Dendropsophus ebraccatus. Taxonomy (NCBI): domain Eukaryota; kingdom Metazoa; phylum Chordata; class Amphibia; order Anura; family Hylidae; genus Dendropsophus; species Dendropsophus ebraccatus. The sequence continues at coordinate 38,378,284 of NC_091463.1, read as the reverse complement.
GTGTCTTAAATTGTGCAAGTAGTAAAGGTTTATGTGTATACACTATTAGTATATTGTACATGTCATGTTGCTAAACACTGCTAGTATTGCATACACCAAAGAATTAAGGATATGTAAGGATTAAAAATGCTTTTGTATTTTTCACTTCTAGTGGTCACATGTAAAGGATGTAAGGAACTTGGTCACATAACCTTCTTTTAGATAATTTCATACTGAGGTGTGCTGAGTACAGTCTTCTTCAGTAAACTACAATACAGTTTGCGAATTCTGTGGGGGTCCTCTATAGCAGAGTCCAGTATAAATGGACTCTAAATGGATCCATACTGGCAAAACTAATACTGCATACATTACCCCTAACAATAATTAAGTGTCCTAAAGCTTATTCAGTAAAACTACTCAAGCAGCAACTGCTAAAGGGAACTCTGACCAAATTCCTATTGTATTATATTGTAACTTCACAACCCTGTGCTGTATGATAAATCACTGCCTAGATATCTTCAGAGACTGTCAATTAAGTCTCAAGTTGTTTCATGTAATCCCAGTGTCTAGGTAGGAGTCTTGTTCCTGCACTGAACAGGGACGTATTTGCCACAAGGCACCCGTGGTCCGGCCGAAAACTAGGTACCTGTGGGCCGGTGGGAGGGAGCCTGCCCAGCCTGCCTCTGCTCCCCCTCCCCTCCGGCTTCCCCCATTGGGGTCTAAATGGATCAATGTATTGTTTGCGGTAGTGTACTGACACAGCCCCGCGGTCACTACAGTACAAATGCGCAAACTTTTAAACTAGAACCCAACTACAACAGCTGCAGGCACTACAACTCCCAGCATATCCTGAGGGCTGCAGACTGTCAGTAAATGCTGGGAGTTGTAGCCTGCAGCTGTTGTAGTTGGGCCCTAGGTGCATCATACACTGGGTGCTTTGTGGCATATAAGAATACATATATCTGTGGGGGCTCAATGCAGGGAGGTGACCCCAGAACAGCACTAATAGGGGATAGAACAAAAACATCTACCCCTATCCCTATTAGTGATGTTCTGGGGTCACTTCTCTGCACTGAGCCCCCACAGATCTCTGTATTCTTATATGCTACAAAGCATCCAGTGTATAGGACCCAACTACAACAGCTGCAGGCACTACAACTCCCAGCATGTACCGACAGTCTGCAGCCCTCAGGATATGCTGGGAGTTGTAGTACAGTAGTACAATGCTCTGATAACTGCCGCTGTAGACAGATGTATTGCTGGACCTTTAGGGCTGATGGTTGTCACCCACAGATTGCAGCCACCAGGAGACTCTGCACACAGTGATTTATTAGAGTGTTGTGCCCTCAGAAACTACAACTCCCAGCATACCCTGAGAGCTGTATAAATGGAGGGTATTCTGAAAGTTTTAGTTCGACTGAAAATGCTGTTCACAAGGGATTTGTCACAGATACAGATGAATCCAGGAAAGGAGCGGGTCAGCATGTTGTGTCTCACTGGTTCTATATTGGCGGGCCCCAGGTACCCCAGTCCGACACTGGACAGAAGTGATCCCTAAACTAAGACGTCCCTGGCCTCCTTCCTTTCTCCGTCATGTCTTTTTGATGGGAAGAGTAGGCATCAAGCAGAGTGGCACCCAAGTGCCAGGGTATATATCATGCATGTAACCTGCCAGGCCTGGACTGAAGCAACAACATTGACAATAACATTGCTAGGCTCATAGGGGACCACTGGGCTAGTTGCACTACCCTGCCATGTGACATCCAACTCTCAGCTAGCCCGCAGTATAATGCTCATCATCCCTGTGGGTACCACAATGATGTCCTCAAACATTTCCAAGCCCTGAACAAGGCAATAGAGACTGGATGGAGTGTTGAGCATTCATGTACGGTGCAAACCACTTATTCTGGGATTTGTGGGGGTCCTAGCAGTAAGACCCCACTGATCAGCTTGTCCATAGAATAAGGGATAACATCTGGAGGTGGAAATACTCATATAGCGTATGCCTATATATTATAATCTGTAAATTAGTGAGAATGATGTAAAATATAGAAAGACACCCCAAGAAGTAACAGGGTTTGTAAGGTTGTACACAAGCATATACACTGTATTGTACATTATTTTACAGTAGTGATGAGCGAATACTGTTCGATCAAATAGATATTCGATCGAATAATGAGATATTCGAATATTCGATATTTGTACGTATATACCGCGAATATTCGATAAATATTCGATAAGCGTTCAAATCCCCCAGCTTCCCGTTTTACCCTCCAAATGGTCAAATAGATGTTTTTCACTAATCGAATACTTGTTCCCATAGACTTTAATGGGATCGAATATTCGATCGAATATTCGAATATTCGCGGGATATTCGTACGTATATCGAATATTCGAATATCTCACTATTCTCTCATCACTATTTTACAGGCATCAAGGATAATTTTGTGTTCTGTCAGTGCACAGGAGACCTTCAGAAACATGCGAGCAACCCTTATCCTGTATGACTATTCCTACATTTGCCTTGGATTAATAATATGTATGCCTCTGTCCATCATCTTAGTAAAGATCAGCACTTTTCTATCAATATATGGCTTTTTTTTTTTTAACAAAGTGTTCTGTTGTTATTTCATCCTCCCTTGTTCTTCTTCCTAAGCTTTGCCTTTGCTATACTCCAACTTTACGAGCCGCATTCTTTTGCTTTCTTTCAGCTAGTTCGGAAGATCTACAGAGGGAACTATTTTCTCTAATTGTTCCGATTCCTGTAATTTGTGCTTGCCGTTTAAGGCAAATTTAGGTCAATTGTTTGTGTTTCCTGCTGAGGTTTCTTTTTAAACCTAATGAAGCCATTTTGTGTGTAACCTCGTCATTCCAAAAATCCACCACAATTAGTGAGATTGGAAGGCTAGATGTGATTGCAGTGATCTGACAGATGATGAGACAAGTCCACTGCTTCGTGCATAGTCGAAGGACTATATATCACACAGCCATTTAACCTTGTGCTGCCACAAAGCAATGAAACTACTTCCAGACAATATTTGAGAACAATTGAGCCCAGTGCACACCCCGTCGGGCTGCCACAAAGGGAATCACTCTGAGGAAGACATTACTGTTCGATTAATATTTCGGTGTCTACCTTACATGCCCACTATAACTTTACTACAGACGCTGTAAACACTTTAATGGACTTAATTGATTTATAAAGTGCAACTTATTCAGCAGAGCTGGACGAGGTAAATAATACATAGAGTTCAGACATTCAAAGCTCAATAGTCAGACACATAAATATATTTAGAACTTTTTAAATCTAGCACTTTTTCCTATAACTTCATCATTCTATAATTCCAGCACAGTTAATGGAGAGACTGGAAGTCTAAATAAAGAAACAGCAATTCCGTCCTGAGTCACAGTGCAAAAAACTAGCACAGTGCCCCCTACCCACTATTTGCTATTTATACTAATCATGTCTTCTCATGTGACACAGGGGCCTTTGAGCTGCATATAACTACAGTAGAGAATGGCAGATAGCAGCAAATGGACTGGCAAAGTACGAGAGGGGTACAGAAGAAGAAAAACAGTTTGAAATCAACTGGGGTCCGAAAGTAATACAAATTTGTAACTAACTTCTGTTAAAAAAAAACCTCCAGCTTTCAAGAACTTATCAGCTGCTGTATGTCATGCAGGTGTATTCAGCTCCCAGACACCCCCCACACCTGCCCGTTAAGTGAGATGAGGATACAGCTGATGTACACTATGTAAAAATGTCCTCCATTCTGTGTAACTGGAAAGAATACACCACTTTCCACAGGGATTACAGCAGCTGATAAGTACTGGAAAGTTTTAGATTTTTATATCGAAATAATTGACAATTTATCTGTATAAAATTCTGTCTTCAGTTAATTTGAAAATGTTTTTCTCTGTAGTCTGTAGTTCCCTTTGACGTTACAAAAGTAAGTTCAGATCACTCTAGGTAATTCCCATGGAATCTACCTGAGAAAATAACAAGTGAAAAAGAAAATTCCAATTGTACCTGCCAGGTTTTTCAGATTCCACATCCTTATGATAAACTTTGCTTACATTTGAAGCACAGCTTTCTTCTATGACTTAGATGGGATTGCATGAGGAAAATTAAGTAACAAGACAGCAGTTGATTAACAAACCACTAGCTACGTTGGATGGGGCATTACTGACATGTAAATAAACTTTTGACATGTTGCACAGACGCTGACATGTTGCAAAGACATGTCAAAAGTTCTATTACAGCTATTACAGCTATTGTATGCTGATGGATTCTCAATAAAGCATTTATTTTGGAAGCAGATCCTTTTGACCCTCTGAATCCACTGTGACCTATTGCTGCATCTTGTTGTGGGTCGGCATATGACCACTTCGGCATATCTTAAAATCACTTAAAATGAAACATGTTCCTATAGTAATATGTGTGCTATAACCTTATGATCAGTGGGGATACTATTTTTGAGACCACATCAATTATGAAAATGAGGGGAAATGTATCGTCACAGTTGCATCACTGCAATTCCCCTGTATAGTGTCGCCCTGCCATCTGGCTGTGCAGAGAACTCCACTGTGGACCCATTCAAGTGAATGTAGCTATTGCAATTGCCTTCACAGGTGAGTGGACCAGAGCATTGTTGTGTAGGAAATAACTCCTGGCCGAAATATTGTACTGTCAAGAGCCGACCTCTGGAACCTGCACTAATGTAGTGTCCCAGTACAGGGGTCACTTACATGTTTACCACCTATAAGAAAGTAACTCTGTCAGGTGTCACACCAAGAGCTGGGAGCTGTGATTTTCTGCTCCAGCCACTAGGTGTCTCACTCTCCCCTGTGCACAGCCGCAGTGTGTAAAAGGTTAACACTCTACACTAATGGGGAGATTCATGAAGGGGTGTAAATATACAATTGGTGTAAACTGCCCACAGCAACCAATCACAGCTCAGCCTTCAGCTCTGGTAAAATAAAAGAGGAGCTGTGATTGGTTGCTGTGGGAAGTTTACACCAGGTGTTTATTTACATCCTTTCATAAATCTCCCCCTAAGCCTCTATTTTTCTGTCTTCCTGTTACACGATTCTATAAAGGATAGTTTTTCTTCCTGTTTAAGAAGTGGAGTCGGGTTCTGTCTGTTAAGTCCCGATCCAGTCAGGATAGTGAGAGGAGCCTTAGTTCTGCAAGAGAGACTGAGACCACTAGTATGCAGCGCTAAGCCTTAGAAGTGGGGTAACTGTGAGCTGGGACAACCCTTGTCTATGCTTAGGATTCTTCTTAAATGTCAGGACAGTCACCCCCTAAAGGAAAGGAAGAGGGACTGATCAGTAAGACAATGCTGCCAAGTGCCAAAGTATCTTAAAGACAACATTCTTCCACTTGGGGGAATCTTCAGTGGGAGCTCGTCCTAGAGATAAAGACCTAGGGCTCGTACTACCCTACCTGGCAATCTCCGAGCTGGTGGGAATGAAGGCAGTCATATATGCAAAGCCTATATATATATATATATATATATATATATATATATATATATATGTATATATGTAAGTACGAGACGTTCTTCTTTCAAGTATCTACACTACTTTCTCAGCGTAATACTACACTATTTAGACGGGGCCCCTACACAACTCCTAAACTACCCTTCTATACCAAGTCTTTCTCTACTTCTTCACCTCTACCTAAAGTCTACCTCAAGAGTTGTATTATTGTTATTATTACTGTGAGCAGTTCCCTACTGTATATCTTTTGTATTGCATGGAAGCTTTTAGAAGTAAAGGAGGTCATAGGGGTAGTGACGTGTGGAGACTTACAGACCATTGCTGCTCCACTGAGAATTCTGAAAAGAAAGGATATGCACACCTCTTAAGAGGTGTGAGAGCTATTTTGCATATCATTTCTTCCCAGAAGTAAAGTATAAACTATTGGTTAAGTGCTGGACCTTCCTTGCATTGCACCTGCACCCTCGCACAACACAACTGTCATACTTTTCAAGCACAGTACCTACTGTATGTGTCCACGGGTGGGTATCGCCACCATGACAAATCCAACCCCAAAACACCAGAAGCCCACCAGCAGCCTCAACACTAGTGTGCAGCAGCCCAGGCCACAGCACTAAGAAAAAGAGAGGCCTTATCCTGGTAATTTGCCATCTCTTTAAGTAGTGTGTTCTTGGTTTGCACATAACTGATGCAATACAAGGTGTCTGAATTAGATAGTAACCCAAATGCAATGACATACACATCAACTATCTGTGACTGTTTCAATAAAGATAGCTGAAACCAGTGAGATAATCTTCTACTGAAATGATTTCCAATTAGAGCTATGTGGGTCAAGTGAACAATGCCAGTTGGTCTATTGTTTCAACAATAATTCATGGAAATGGAAATAATTCTAACAAATAAATGACTATAAAATTCTAAAATTTGCTTTAATGCACGCTCTCCAAACTATTCTTTTCACCCCTAGTCTGATATTCTGCCCACACTGGCTCCATTTTTTCCATATCAAAGCAGCCTACATATTTCTTGTTGGAAACTTAAAAGGTTTTTAAGTCTAAAATTACTGCCAACTCCTCTTAGAATTAATAGACGTCTTTCTAATTAAAAGCATATTGTCTGATTCCTAATGAGCACCAGGAAGAAGAAAATTGGACTTCTATATATTTCTAAAAGTACTTTTTATAGACTTATGGAGAGAGGGAACCAACTTGGGCCTCATTTTAGAAATTCATATTACATTTTAGAGCTTTATTGGTTACTGTTGCCCAGATATATTTAAATATAGAAAATGGGGATTCACAAGGGTTTCATATAATGTGGGGAAGAGAACACACAGATCAATGATGAGAAGTGTGATGGTCTAAAGGGCAGATTCCTGTGTAACCTGCTATTTAATTATCACTAAAAGTTAAATTTTTCTTGTAAAAAATAATGTAAAAGGTTATTTTATTTATGTGAATATATACCTTGCATTAGGTATCAATTATAATTATCTATTGGATGGAGAGTGGAGACACGGTGGCATGAAGTGCAGCTTTCAGATCCTCAACCTGAATTCAGCCATGACAGCATCTGCATAGAATTTGTGCTTCTTTTACCCCCCACCCACCACAAAGTATAAAATCATACTCAGAGATTTATTGTCTTCCTGTATCCACAGTGTAAACATATGTTTGTACGCTTCATTGAGAACACTGGTGTGCATACCATGAAGACAACCAACATGCAGCTGCTGTGAGGCCCATGTAGAGAGTAGGATCCAGACTGATCTTCTCCCTACTTTAGATGGTGGTAAGAACCTACACATGTATGAGGTCTCTGTAGGTGTCACAGTGTTACTAAACAAAGAAGAAATATATGCCAGCCTGAACATAAGACGGGGGCAGCAGGTAATCGTTTGAATAGAAAGTCCTAATAGAGAGAGTCCTAAATTATCCGTTAAATAGCATCCAAAAAACATGCAACAATTTGACTATGAGTCCTTATCAAGCAGGAGTGCAACACCGTATCATACATACACATACAAGAATATACAAAGACCAATCACATACTCATGAAAACAGCAACCCGCTTTATGCCTGTTCACACTCTCTTTGAGTGGAGAAGTGCGGAGAGCAGAAGTGTGCGAGACCTCCCTTTGAAACAGATAGAAGGCAGGATTCGGCATGGAGTCCGTGCAGGGGGGGGGGGGTTGTTGGTCTGCACGGAATTTCGGCGCCGATTCTGTGGTGTGAACGAGCCCTTTACTAGTGTGACAGAAAATGTGGTGTTACGAAATTAAAGTGAAATAAGGCAAATAGTATTACGAGTGTACAGGTGCCTATTACTAAGTAATTTACCTCCTTGTGCTTCGAAGAGCCATGCCTGGTCTCAGTGGAGAAGGTTATGGCATCTGGTGAGAATGAGGCAAGAACAATTCCCTTTCCTGGGGGCAAATAAAAAAGGTTTGTGTGGGTCCTGTCTTGGTGTTAATGATTAAATGGGCCTTGAGGTTGGGACCCCTACAGTAGGATATTAATGGTGGATTCTGAAAGTCCCTAATGGAAGGGTGACCTTGTTGTAAAAAACTCCAGTTACCTTTTAAAATCTTAGCTACCCTCAGGCTATGTGGGCTTGATTGGTAATAGTGTGACAGTATCGATTAGCACCTATATGGGCCCTTTTCTCTCCAATAACCCATCACAAATACCTATCTTAACTTGTCTCTCTAACAATCCATCTTTTTATAAGGGCTGAACTTTTTACCTAGGCATAAATCTCATAGATCAGCACTCTAATGGCTCGATAATCACGCCGCCCTATACTTTCTTGATTACATGGTGAAAACTGAAAAAGGATTTTTAACTTGCCAAAACAAAAAAACAATGCGATCAGCTGTTGAGCTTTTTCTCATCTGTGGACTGATCACTGGGCACCTTAAACAGGGCAATATTGTTATGCTTCGCCAAGAATGACCCCATGTAATAGGGCCCAATAGTCATTAAAATGATATTGTTACCCCACCCCCCTTACTCTATGTGCGGTCCTCCACACCACCCACTATCTCAGGTGCTGCATATTTAAAATATACCTGTGTAAAACATTTCTGTGTGTTCTTTCTGCATTAAAATCACATAATTTTATGGGTGGACAGTGTCACCTTACTGGCTTCATGATAGTTAGGCCCTTACTCCCCTGGGAAGAGGAGGCCCAACTACCATAAAGGCCTGCCCAGGTGACACTGTTCAGTGCACAGAACTGCACATAGATCAAGGGGGTACCAGTATCACTTCAAATTTATTATCCCTGTCCTTTACAAACAATCCAATAGCAGGAAGCTCATCTAGGGTGACAGCTGGCCCTTACACCTATGGTACGTCCGCATCTGTGTATCACACTCAAGAATTTCCATTATAAAGATGATCTTTTACTGGACAGAACAATGCTGCACTATTTTGTCTGGCATATTTAATGCAATCTACAATGTATGATATCTGAACATTCAGCATAGATGTGAGCAAAGTCTTAAAGTGTATTACAGTGTTGTGGAAATGCTGGAGCTAAATCAATAATAAGCACTAAATAAAATAAATTATCTTGAAGGGCTATAGGTGAGCGTGTGCTATATAATGAGGCTATAAATCTACCAGTTCCCTAATATACTTCCACTATCAGATTCACCCTCTTTAATGAGTAGGAGAGATCAGGAAACAGAGCAGGAAAATTACAAGATATATGAGATCATTCCTATAAATGGAGCTCTTATGAAAATCTAAGAATTTTAGGGAACTTGCTGTATATGCAGCCTCATGATATATAGGGAAGGGTCACACTGGATCACCAAATAAGAGGTTACACTAAAAATCTGTATGAAGCTAGAAATTGTTAAGTATATGCCACTGATCTATTCTGCAGCATTGCTTTATGTGCAATGAAAAGAGAGTTGCAGTCTTATTTGGCTGAATCCTTATAAGCCACTAGGGTGACAACTAGCAGCTGATATAGTAATGTAATGGTGACCAAGTAACTGTAGTCTATTTTCTGTCTTCTTTTTCAGTCCACTTTTACAGTTGTATATTTATTTTCGAACAACATTTTGCTACTTCCCCCTTATTTTACTATAGCAGAGCTGAAGCTGTGCTAAATGCAAGATACATCAGCCAGCTGCAGATATTACCGTACATCAAGTTCTGCCAAACCATCTAGACCGTCTTTGCAACTACATTAGGCAAAAGAGAAAAGTTTCTTACTATTTGCATGCACTAAATAGGAGTTAAAGCACCGAACATCCTCTATAATACTGCATCCAGATATCTATTGGGCCCACTTGATTACCTTAAAAAGTGTTATACAAGATGAGCCTGTTTGCCTCCACAGGGTCCATTCTATGCTCCAGAGAGTCCACATTGTACTTGAAAGGTAAATCAAGGCTTCATTCTCATCTCTGACCACCCATATAGTTTTTGGCATCTGTCCCTTGTGTAAATATTTTCGTTTTTTCAATGTATTATTTAGAAGTAGCAGCTCACTGCTTGGACCAGAGATGATGTAAATCCTTCTTTGCTGCGATCATGTGTGCTGCTGTTTAGACATCATCATTGTCAGAAGCTCACTGCGTAGCCTAGATCTGCTTTTGTGATGTGACCCCGTTTTACTGTGACCCTGCTTCTGTCAGTTTCCTTTCTGCTCACATAGGCCCTGTGCCAACCCATTATATTAACAAGTCCCTTCTTCTTCCACTATCTATAGTACTGTAAATCATGTCCCAAGCAAGTTAGAACAAACTAATAATAGTGAACTTACATGTGTTCAAAAATACAATGATCACTATCATTTCAAACAACTTCCCACCATTTGATGTCCAACGTAATTTCTAACATATTTGTAAATAACTTCATTTGCCAAAAGTTACTCCTTAGCCCGGGAGAAACAGTTCTAAAGTTTGTCCACTAGGTGTCTCACTCCCTACAAACTTCTGTCCAACTGTCTGTGCTTAGAGGAAATTTGTCTCTAGTAACGGATCATGAAAGAACACCGAAGGGGGGCCGGGCTTAGCATGTGCACTCTGCAGGAGAGAAACAATACCTTTAAAGGGGTTATCCAGCGCTACAAAAACATGGCCACTTTCTTCCAGAGACAGCCCCACTCTTGTCTCCAGCTTGGGCGGGGTTTTGTTGCCCAGTTCTATTGAAGTGAATGGAGCTTAATTGTAAACCGCACCTGAACTGGAGACAAGAGTCGTGTTGTCTCTGAAAGAAAGTGGCCATGTTTTTGTAGCACTGGATAACCCCTTTAATGTCCACAGTCCTGCACTCTCTCAGGGGCTTCAATAGCAGTGAGAACACTAAAATCACATGGTTGCAACTCTGAAGGAGTTTTTAAAAATCCTTTGAAACAGGTATGCAATAAGGTAGCCATACATCTTCAATACCCTGGTCATTTTTATTTCAATCATTCATATTTCAAAAAACTTATATCTGTATTTATCTGTACTTGCCCTACATGTAAAAGATGCTTTTTCAATGAAACTACAGCCAGTGACATATGATCTATGATCAGGACAGTCCAACCTTATCATTGCCATCAGATGATATATCGATTCTTACCCTCTTGCATGATGTGCATACGGCCCGCATTTCACTTGTAACTAGTGACTGATAATTATCTATACACTTTATCACTAGAAGCAGTATCTTTCCCTTGCGTTCTAATGTGGCCTGTGGACTGATGGATGTGTTTACTGGCATATCCTGATTGAAGTCAAGATTCATCCTCATTTTCCTGCACTGGTTCATAGATGTCAGAAAATGTGCTCACATATTCCAGCACAGAAATGAGTTTCTGTGGTATAGTAAGCTTTCTTATGTTATATAATATTAAATTACCTATAAGGGAGAGGCAGTGTCACAAAAAATATTTTTAAGAAGTCAAAGGGGGTTGTGATTTTTTTTTTATGTTTAAATCAGTGTTATACATGTGGCCACTAGGTGTCTTCCTTCTTGTTAAACTTTGGTCCACGCTCTCTCTGTGACGATATTTGGTCTTTTCTCTGTTGAATTAAAGAGCCCAAACACAGGAAGTCCCAGTCTTTTGCCTGCTCCCAAACATGGTATTGATTGACAGCCATTCCTAAGCATGCACGGATTGGGACACGTATTGGGTCTTTACTGCCTATGTGCACAGCTGCTGCAGGTCCACATTCAGTAGCAGAGAATCCTGGGGGTGTTCGCATTATATGGTCAGCTCTCCTGTCACATTAACCAAAACCTCTGTAACCACACGGTGACATTATACTGACTGAATTGTTACATAACAAAGACCATTGTCTCTTGGTAAGCATGAATAGCTGATAATATAATTAGAGAAAGTTAAGTATAATTAGTCTAAGTTATCTTCCCTCAGTTGATATACAACCTGCATGATGAACAGGTGTTTAGTTGCATGAGCGCACAATGGATTGGGACTACCTGTGTTTGGTCTCTTTTTGAACAGAGAAAAGACTAAATATCAGCATGGAGGTAGCATGGAACACAGTTTGGACTTTTAGCTTGTAGTCCTTACTTTGTGGGGTGTCAACTCCAATTTGGTCAAAATTTTTTACACATCTCTATCACGTTTTTTTTTTTTTTTCTTTTTCTTTTTTTTTAAATCAACTACTAACAGCCTTTCAGGACTTTTAATATGACAATTATTAATGGGATGACCCATGTAAAGTGAAGGTCCACATCACATCATTTTTCAGAATGTTCTACAAAGCTGTACTAATATACTTCCTATTATATCTTTATAGGAGTCTGATTTTGTTCCACAGTTACCTAACACAGTAATACAGTTAAACTCTGATTGCCTGCTGGTGCCATTATGTGGAGCTTACTGCATACAGATTTCTATGCCTCCCATTGAACTAAAGAATCAACTTTCCCTCAGTTTGTTCCTAGGCTTCCCCTCGTGATGGCTGTAGGCAGCCAGAATTGTATCTTTTAATTCAATAGCTCTGAAAGGGGAGGGATGGGATTTAGAGCTCTGCTTTAGAAAAAATAAGTTCTGACCTCCAAAAAGATATTTTATGCAGGAAGTTGATATACAAAAAATAGTTTGTATAGTCTTAGAACTGTTTTATAATAATAAATGTGTGCCAGTAGAAGGAACACTATGCCACTATTGCTGATTTTCAGTAGAAATTAGTGACTCTATGACCTAAGGAAATCTCTACCTCACCTATAGAACATAACACAAATGAAATAACATCTAACTTACTCGGGTCCAGTAAATATTCCAAAATTCCATACCTTATAATTACAAGTAGTTTAATAATGAGAGATGGTTCCCGGTAAGCTTCCACAGGTTTACATGCAGATGGAATTATTTATCCCTTCCCATTAAATTACAAATAATGTATTACAGCTTGCGGCTATCTGTTGGTAATTCATTAAGTGCTTTTTAGTAACATAACATTGCCTCCTATAATAAAGGTTAAGGGCTGTTATTCTTCTATAGTCATTGAACACCTATTTCATTTTACAAGTTGTATCGAAATAAAAAGAAAATAACATTTGACTTTCTCAAGCCCAATTTAACAACACCAACCTGGAGCTGCAACAGAATGAAAACACTTAACCATGTAACACCCACCCTTAAGTTTTCTAAACAGCTGGCTCATAAATGAAGATTTAATAGATTGGTAAATTAAGGTAATAAAACTGGAGTGATGAAAATCTCAATAATGAAACCGCAGAATTCACAGGCCAGTCTTATTAGGAGCTAAGAGGGAAACTGCTCTGTGTTACCGAGAGGTTAAAAAAATACTTAGTTTAAGGTGAATTCAGAAAAAAAAAAAAAGTAAGTGGAATCGAGGCTTGACACCCGATAAGAGTGCATTGCCGTTCACTATTTTATTAAACTCCTACCAGTTTCAGTATATAACAGCCTATGACACCCTTGACCTTTTTAAACACTATACTGAGTAAACTTCTCTGTGCCAAGTTTTTTCCTCTTTCTAACAGAAACTTTACAAGAAAAAATATGTTCTTCACATAAATTGTGTCACTGTTAGTCCTCAAGGTGCCGTAGGCACTCTCGTTGTGTGGTGTTTCCGTATGGTACACTTTCAGAATATAGTGTCTGTTGAAGCATGCTACAGATTTTTTGTAGGTTCATGTGACATACAGACATACAGAACTATGGTATGCTTATTGCATATACCTCTATGGGAGTTTTATTACAGTTGTATATAAAAGTAATTCAGAGTACAGTATGAGCTGTGTTAATCCAGGCTAGAGCCCCTCATACTTACCCCCTCCTGCTGATCCTGCTCTCGATGCCGGTCCCGCCATGGAAAAATCACCGCCCGCTCACCCAATATGCAAATTAGAAGAGATAAGTCCCATGTAGTGATCCAAACCAAACATCGGGATGTTTGCTCATTACTAATCCCATGTCCATAGAAAATCACTGCTCCATAGAAATTCACTGCTCTAGTGATTTCCTATGAACATTGGACTCATCTCTTTTAATTTGAATACTAGGCATATGGATGAGCAAGGGGTGTTTTCTTCCCGGCAGGATTGGCATCAGGGGGGGGGGGTGATGACAGGAGGAGTGAATACATTTTTGCTATCTGTTACATTCACTCCAGCCCAGTGAACAAGTGTTAGCTCTGTGACACACCAACCGCAGTCTAGTGAACACGTTTTTGCTATCTGTATGATTCACTGCACTGGAGTGAATGTGTGTGTCCTCTCAGTTACATTCACTCCAGTCCAGTTAATCAGAGTGTCCTCTCAGTTACATTCACTCCAGTCTTCCACGCAGTCCACCCACGCTAGCCAAGGGAGTGGAACTGTGGCTCCTCCAGTTCAACCGCCTTCCCCCCAGCCTGGCCCCACCATTGAAATTAGGGATTCAGATCTGGCATACTCCCAGGAACTCTTTTCAGGACCACCTGCTCTGTCCCGAAGCCCAAAATATCAAACTCTTGCAGTCTGTGAGGGATGAGAGTGGGGACTTGCAATTAGTGTGTGAAGAAGCGTCGGATGATGATGATGAGATACGGTAGTCAGACAGTGACATTGTTGTCAGGGCAGTAAATCTGAGGGGGCAGCAGAGTAAAGAATTGGAGGAAGAGCTGGTGGATGATGAGGTGACTGACACGAGCTGGGTTGGTAAGCCTAGTCAAGACAGTATTTCTGAGGGGAAGGCATGTGTAGCACCAGAACAGGTTGAAAGAGGCAATGGGGTGGCCAGAGTGAGAAGCAGGGAGACAAGTAGATCAGCAACTGTTTCACAGAGTGAAGCTCCCGTGTCGAGGCCTAAGTGGTCTCAAGTCTGGAGGTTCATTAAAGAAAGTGAGGATGACCTACCGACTGTGGTGTGCAGCTTGTGCCACACCAGGCGGTGACAACAGATTGACCAAGTTAGATGAGGTAGCAGCTGAACCACCCAAAAATGTAGCCTGACACAGCATGGGGTTGACAACAGAGTGACCAAGTTAGATGAGGTAGCAGCTGAACCACTCACAAATTTAGCCCGACACAGCATGTGGTTAACAACAGAGTGATCAAGTTGAGGTAGCAGCTGTCACCGAGTCTTACCCTGGGTCCGCTCATGTGCTGCACACCGAGGACTGAGGGGCCTATCTCAGTCACGGTTTCTCAAGCCTATTATGCCTCTTCCTCCAACTCCTCCTTCTCTCAATTACCATCCGTGAGCATGGCGCCTTCAGTCGGTAGCTCAAGGTGCAGCAGCACTGCCGTGGGTAAGCGGCCACAGGCGGTGCTGAAACTGATGAGCTTAGGTGACGTGCCCACGCAATTCCAATTCCCGGCGTGAGCCCTCACTGAAGAGATTACCTATGCTCATTCCTTCTTTTCTGTTGAGCGTGTACGGACTGAAGAGGAGGAGTTAGAAGAGGAGGAAATGGAGAGTCAGCCTATTGAGCAGAGGGAATTCTTGCGTGTTTGAACATGCTGTAAACTGCAATCTCTGTCAAACTATGTAATTTAGGGGTTCAACACCAAGGTGTGCCAGACTACAATTCTAGGGGATTCACCTGCAATCTCAGTCACAGACTGTCATTCAGGGGTGCACCACCGTGCTTTTTCAAACCAATTTAAACTAATCTTCTAAACTTTTTCAAAGGTTCTCCAAGCTCTCACACACTGGAGGCTGGAGGCTCACTACACTGTTGCCCAAAATTGTCTCGAGGGTCACCATCAGGCCGTTGCCCAGTATTTGGTGTAATGGTGCGATTAGGCAGCCTCAGAGGCATCGATGCATGCTGCCCCTACTGTTTCCTGTCTAATTCCGTGGTGTTTCCATCACTTTCTTAGGTTTCCAGGTTTTCAGGCAAACTTCCCTGTGCAGAGCTTTGGTCCCCTGCAAAAATGCTCGAGTCTCCGATTGACTTCAATGGGGTTCGTTATTTGAAAAGAGCTCCTGAGCATCAGGAAAAATTTGACTTGAATATCAAGCACCTGAGCATTTTAGTACACGCTCATCTCTAGCCTTAACATACCTTCATTGGTGGTCAGTGGTCTGGATTGGCTCCCCAAGCAAGCTTTTAGGGGGCCAATCTGATGTTGCAACACAAGGCTTCTGCGAGGCTTTCCGGGCTGCGTGACATATGCAATTGCTTCAGCTTGTCTCCAGCAGGCTGCAGAAATGGAGCCCTGATATAGTGGATCGATGCATCGACCTCTATGAGCAATTATGGTATTGCTCATAGAAGTCCCCTAGGGGGACTACAAAAGTTTGTTAAAGCATTTTTTTTTTACAAAGAAATCCATCCCATCTTCAGTGTTACCCCATGAAAAAGAATAGCAAAATATTTTCAAAAATGTAAGAGGTGTACTAATTTTTTTGAGATCCTGTACTATAAGGTGCTATGATGCCCCTGTTTTTCTTCAGCAGCTCCCCTCTCCCTCCCCTTTCCATAGACTTCTAAGCATGTCAAATTATCTCTCCGTTAGCTCATTTCAGATTTTGCATCCACTGATTAGTACAGAAAGGAGGAAGGCAGAATTAGCTAATAATGGAAGAATGGATTGAGTCTCTAATATGTTACAAGGTTTGTAGTATTTACTTGTACTATTGACTTACACAGTTTGTGGAAAGTACGGTGCTTATTTAAACTAAGTGGTTGTGTAAATTTTCTTTGCCTTTTTGACTGTGTGTGATCATACTTGATTTCACTCATAATGTCCGTCTATTAGTGCTGGGTTGTTTGTTTTAGCAATCGTGGGGATAACAGTAGTTAACCTCCGCCAATCAAATTCATATGAAATACGATATGCCATAAATGTGAGAGAAAATGTTTCTATGAATGATTACTGATGGGGGCTCTTTGAATTATAATATATTTTACCTCTGCATGTTTAGACAATGACAATACAGTAGTACTAAAGGGGTATTCCACTCAAACATAACTTTTCATATGCTGCTGCCTATGATGAGACTAACAATTCATTCCATACATGTTATTATCTATTCTGTCTCCTTCCCCTAGTTCTGAGCCGTTGTTCGTAAGCAACTTGACATCAAATTAACCCCAGCATTACAAAGAAGCTACAAGGTTGCAGATAAAGCTGGACAGGAACTTGTTTACACCAGCCGCCTTGGAATGGAGGAGGAGGGGGAGACAGAAAGAAAAGCTCACACACAGATTTTTATGTCTTCAGCAGAAAGCAGCAGCTCAGAACTGGGGGAAGGAGACTAAATAGATAAGTATGGAACGAATCATTAGTCTCACCATGGACAGCAGCATATGAAAAGTTCTGTTTCAGCTGGAATACCCTTTTAAGAATTGGAAAGTACTGCAGGGTCCAGTTACTTGAATGGATGACATTGATGATTAAATTGATTTAAAATGTTGTGGCTCATTTACAGGGCTGACACCTCTTATTTATGAGTGTAGTCTGATCCTGTATATATGTATATTTCCATGTCTTACTGACCCGCAGGACAATAATACACTGTACTAATAATGAAACCGGTCCTATTGAATCCTCTTACTTGGATGATAGACGGCATCATACACCATAACCTCTCAGAAGCTCAAGCTGGTAAAACATGCTTATTAATTAAGCATATGAATAAAGCTTTGGACAGTCAGTAACCATGGCGATGCCTCAGCCAATCCCATAGGAGACGCTGGATAGTTTTGGGGATGGCACTTAATGGATCCGCAGTGTTACAGGAGTAATTACACGCTTCATTTTAAATGTAGCAATTGGAACAATGTATTAAATGAGGCGGTCTACTCCTTCGTGTCACCAGGATGGTTACCCATGGGGGGTCGTTTCATTAACGGCTCGTGACATTTCCTGGCAAACATTTCATTGCTGTGATTTCTTTTTATTACTAATAAATGCTCCAGCCTGTGAAGGACCCATCCGAAACTCCTTCACTACCAGCCGAGAAGAGAGCCGATTGCTCTGCCATGTGATGCCAGCTTATCCAGTACTGCAGAGGTTAAACTGGGAAAACTGGCTAATACGCTGTATATGGTAATTACAGGGGAACCTATGCAAACTTAATGTACAATTTGGTAATTAAAGATTCTGTGTACTACCAGATGTTGTTTGGCACAATGTGGAATTAAACTAATATTACTATAAAAAAAGCGAGAAGAAATAACAGGACTATGGGAGCAGGTACTGTAAAGGTCCAGTTACATTAGTTATAATATATAAAATATAGTAGTGTAAATGAATAGAATCATAGATAAATGATAAAATATTTGCCTATAGTGGATCCTGATTAATTGCAACCCAAAGAATTATCATTATTGGTGGAATAATTGGTAAATCTAATGCTGCGTTTACACAAATCGATAATTCGCCCAATCGATCGTTTAACGATACTGAAGCAACCATTTGTTTTTTGATAACTATCAGCGTTTAGCCGAATAAATCGTTAGAAAAATCGATAGAAAATTCATAAGAAAAATCGTTATTGCGATCGTTTTTAAGATCGCTTAAGTCCATCTTTCACATAGGGTGAATCTTTGAAAGACTGTTTACACGAAGCGATCTGCGAATTTTTAGCGAACGACGATTTGAGAACATGTTGAAAGATCAAAATGAACGATTTCTCATTCATCGCTTCATCGTTTGCTGTGTTTACACAGAAAGATTATCGCTCAAATGCAATCGTTATTGCGAAAATTCGAACGATAAACGTTCTGTGTAAACAATGTCTTTCAAATCAACTGGTGCTAAAAAGTGCCAGAGATTTGTAATTTGCTTCTATTAAAAAGTCTTCCACTTATCAGCTACTGTATGTCCTGCAGTAAGTGGTATTTTCTCTCCAGTCTGACACAATGCTCTCTGCTGCCACATCTGTCCATGTCATGAACTGTCCAGAGCAGTAGCAAATCCCCATGGAAAACATTTCTTGCTCTCTAGACTGGAAATAATACAGCACTTCCTTCAGGACATACAACAGCTCATAAGTACTGGAAGACTTGAGATTTTTTAATAAAAGTAAATAACAAATATTTGGCACTTTCTGTCAGCAGTTGATTTGAAAGAATTTTTTCCCCAGCTACTCCTTCA
Organism: Dendropsophus ebraccatus; assembly: GCF_027789765.1. Lineage (NCBI taxonomy): Eukaryota > Metazoa > Chordata > Amphibia > Anura > Hylidae > Dendropsophus > Dendropsophus ebraccatus. Next base: position 38,359,268 of record NC_091463.1, on the reverse strand, counting down.
AGTCGTTGCTGCCTGACACGTGTGGCTCTCGTGAGTGCCGTAGGTAGGCAACATAGAAGCTTTACAGCTGATAAGGTGGAGTTTAATTAATTCACAATATAAGTTAGTAATCATTCTCATAGAGATTTCCATAAGACCCTCACCACCAACTCTTGGTCGTTCATCGCTGTTTCTTGCAAAGAACCTAAAATTGAATAGTCATCCATTATTCAGTTGGCACTCCTTCCTTTAACCCTGAAAGCAGCTCTTATACTAAAGGTCCCCATACATTTCTATGAGTGGTGGGTTTGATCGTCAGTATAAAGTATATGGGGTTCTTTTAAAGCTAGGAGTCAGCCGTGATGGAAAATTACTGCCTAACTCCTTTGTTCTCAAAGAGAAAAGCAGCCTCACTGCGACTTATCACTCCCTGTGCAGGATGGCCAATAAGTTTTCACATGTCTCAATGACGCTGTCCTCAAGGAGAAACTCAAACTCTTTAATCCTACAATGATAGGCCTCTCTCTAGTCAGGTAGTACCATGCTCTGTACAGATGAGGGGCAATAACCCCAAAACAACTGTCTACAGCTGTCTGAAGAAATCTCATACATTCCCAATCATACTTAAGACTTACTTGGAGTGAGGCACTAACTTCAAGGAAAAGCTACCTCGAAAAGGTGGTATTAGGGCTGCTCTACATATTTCTTCCCTGTATTTTATATTAAAATGTTACTTTATTGGAGATGTTGGCGTAATGTCAATCACACAAAGTTAAAAAAACAAAACAAAACTAGAGTATAGTGATAGATCTGTGCTGGCCATAACACATGTACTATAGTGAAACACATGGCTTTATTTGCATGTTTCAAAATAACATTATGGTATGCCATATATGATGTCATTTGTTATGTACCAATGCAGCGTATAGCGGCCCTTTCTGTAACCAATTTATAAAGAAAACACTTGCATATGTTCACAATATAAAAACTGCTGAATAGAAATACTTAAGTGACAGCATGGTGAAGCAATCGAAATAATTGCATTGCATGTGACAGCCTTCACTGTGCCCCAATGTACATTTCATCTATGGTATCATTGACGTGTACACTACAAGTTCCAGCTGATGGGGTGGTAATGTCAGCAGAAGGGGCCTCCAGGTAGAACATAGGGGTGGTTGGATGATGGTGCTAAGAAAAAGGACAGGAGGAAGAGATAACTCCTGTTCTCTATGTGTCCTTTCTCTCTCTTTTTCCTCCACTCCACTCTCTCCAATACTTGGTCTTATGGCCATCTGCTTCAGACTACCACTTTACATGTCATGTTTTGGCAGATGTGAAGATGTGGATGATACTTTTAAAAATATAAAATCATGGACAATATCTCCTTTTTTTGCCAGACGACAGAAACAAACACCTGGACTGCCAGACTGCCGCTAATGTTTACATATGACAACCCTGCTAGCTGTATTGGAGGAAATACTTAAAGTGTACCTGTCACTTTAACAAAACTTTTGACATATGAAATTTTTGATCTGTCGGCATCTAAATGCTCAGACTTGCCAATCACTTGAATGAGCCAGAAGGAAGCTTGTGGTCGAATAAATCTCTTCACGCTCTCTGTGTATTTGACAGTCCCATAGACTTATAGAGATGGTCCCATAGACTTACATTAGGAGTCTTCTGGTCATATGGGAGAGAACACACTTCAGAAGCTCTTCTCCTAATTTGTTCCAGTAATCAGTCAGGTCTGACAGTGCCAATTTATTTGTCTAGTGAATGAAGATCCAAGCGTTGTGAAGTTGTGTGTATGACATGGCAGGTGAGTACATGTTTTTCTTATTTATTGTAAAAATGTATATCTCTATACAAACTCTTAAACATGCCAACATGATGGCCCTTATAATGAGAAGGACCAGTTTTTAAAAAACTGAAATAAACAATGAAACTAAAGAACTATAGATATTTATCACACCTAGTTCCACATTACATGTGTGGTGTATGGGACTATGACATTGTGTATACACCTGATACCTCAAGTGTAATGTTCCCGTCTCTCTAGCAATATCTAACAAAGTGCCCCCTTTCTTTTTGGCATTGAGAGCCGTGGAGTACAGGAGCCCTGCAGGAACACCTGCGGACATAGTTAGAATTCCTCTTGTATAATCCCTTACTGCTCTCACAAAGGTATGAAAGAGTACGAAGGGACCGGCCACTCTAAACCCGGCATTCAGACATCAATCAATTGGTGCTTCTTCCTTTATCCCTAATTTCCTGCTCTACAAGCAGCTCATATTTCACCCAGGACAGGCCAGCAATTCAGGAAAACAGCTCTGAGTTGTACAGGTCAGAGAAGACCAGCAAAACTCATGACACCTTCCCTTGGCCATAGTCATGGATTACATGTATATGATAGTGGCCCGAAATTGAAATTACTTGGGTTTTGAAATGTAATTGTGATAGAGTTGATTCAGAGATACCATTTCTTGATCTTTTTATAATGTTGAAAAAATGTAACATTTTGAAAGGTGCATCAACTGAGACTGATAGTAAGAATTCAGTACACCCAGGTTTTTTTTATGTAGGAAAATGAATCTAACCAATAGACATACATTATGTTTAGAGCTTATGTACACAATCATACTACAATTTCACACAACTTACAAACGGTACAGAACCATTCATGAAAATCTAGTATTCTTCATCAGATGCCTACATAGAAGCATTGCTGTGTAATATACAACATGATATAAACCAGTGTAATATAACTCCAAAGGGCTTCTTGTACCCTGTACAGACTAACTGCACACTGCTCAGGGCTCTGCTGTCTGTTCTGCTGGTCCATGGGGCTATGTGAGGTGTCATTTTTTGGCCATGATCTGAACTTCCTAGCGGTAGCTTGTTTGCATATATGCAAGTTTTTGATCACTTCTTACTACAATTTTTCCAGATTTGATTAGACCACGAATCAGCAATTTTGCACTTTGACAGTTTTTTTGCACTTACGAAGTTAAATGATACACACGGAGATAGCAAATATGTTTCTTTTTTTATTTTTATTTATAAAATTGGAAAGGGGATGAATTTAACTTTTATTATGGGATGTGATTTTTTATTAATGATAAAACATTTTTTTTTTTTTTCAGTAGAATGCTGGTTTCACACGTGGAAGATTTTTGGGCTCCACACAGCCTGACTCTTTTTTTCTAACTCAGAGCGGAGAGAGGATGCACTGCAGCACTCAGAACACTCAGACCCGAACCGATCAAAACTTTTGACACGTCTCTATGAAGCTTATGATATGTTACTTTTACCATTAATCATTAATAATAGACAGGCGCCTTTTCCCGATTAAGGCCCCATTCACACGTCCGTGTCAGTTTTTACTGTCAGGAAATCCTGATCAGGAGGCCTTAAATGTCATCAGGAAAGTATCAGGATTTCCTGACAGTAATCCGTTTTTACCTTCAGGAAACCATCAGGAAACCATCAGGAAACCATCAGGAAAAACTTTCATGATTTCCTGATGAGAAGAAAAATAGGACATGTATTTCTGCAAACTAGATGGTCACAGCTTGCAGAATTACAACTCCCATCATGCTTGGCTGACAGGTCATGATGGAAGTTGTACTTCTGCAGTCTGTGGTCACCCAGGTTGCAGGACATGATGGGAGTTGTACTTCTGCAACCTGGATGGCCACAGGCTGCAGAAGTACAACTCCCATCATGACTTGTCAGCAGGACATGGTGGGAGTTGTACTTCTGCAACCTGGATGGCCAAAGGCTGCAGAAGTACAACTCCCATCATGACCTGTCAGCAAGGCATGGTGGGAGTTGTACTTCTGCAACCTGGATGGCCACAGGCTGCAGAAGTACAACTCCCATCATGACCTGTCAGCAAGGCATGGTGGGAGTTATACTTCTGCAACCTGGATGGCCACAGGCTGCAGAAGTACAACTCCCATCATGACCTGTCAGCAAGGCATGGTGGGAGTTGTACTTCTGCAACCTGGATGGCCACAGACTGCAGAAGTACAACTCCCATCATGACCTGTCAGCAGGGCATGATGGGAGTTTTAATCTCACCTGTCCTGGTCTCCTGGCCGCTGGGGTGGGGATGAGGGGGTGCGTGGGTGCCGCGAGTGGCCGCGGGGGGGTGCCACGAGTGGCCGCGGGGGGGTGCGGGGGTGCCGCGAGTGGCCGCGGGGGGTACCTGCAGACAAGGCGGCGGACGAAGAGGCAGCAGGAGGCCAGGGCAGAGGCGGAAGGTGGTCCGGGTGAGTGGAACTCCAGATGCTTTCCTGATGTGCATCAGGAAAGCGTCCGGGGCCCGGGCGCTCCCATAGACTCCTATGGGGGCGTGTCCGGGCCGCATTTCTGGACGAAAATAGGACTGGTTCTAAAAAATCCGGTCCTATTTTACGGAAGGGTGTCCGTGTCCAATGAAAATCTATGCGTCCGGAAATGTGTCCGGATTTCCTGATAGGAAATCCGGGTGGTTTTTCCGGACATGTGAAGGGGGCCTAAAATCTTGTCATAGGAACATAGCCTAAATTTACATTTTTTACCTTGTGGTCATCTAGCTCGTTTTAACTATTTAATGTATGAGAATTGAATAAAAAAAATAGTGATACCAGTGAAAACAAAAAATAACTTTTTTCTTTTTTATTTAATCTTTACTGGCATAACAGTTTTACGTATAGCCAGTAGTTCTAGTAGTATGGTTTAAACACCCCAAAGACTAGAGGTAACATTGCTATAAAATCTTGTTTTACAATGCAGTACTGCTTATGAACACTTGGTGGCAATACATTTTGATTGACAGTTCAGACTGACATAAAAACTCGCTTCACCATCTTGATTACTACAAACCTGCTTATAAACATCAGGGAGAATTAGTCACTTTATTTATATGAAACTTCATGACTGGTTTCTAGTATTTAAACATAGAAAATAATTCAGGAATTTGTGAATTCAGTGTTAATAATTCAGTTATTCCATGTTTCCAGTCCTGCATTTGCTGCAAGCAAGGACATTTATAGGGATTATTTAAGACTTACAATTTAAAAAACAAAAACATAAAACAAAACAAAAAACTAAACAAAACAATAAAGTAAGAAAATACAAACAACAACATAGCTACTTTCTTCCTAAACAGTGTCATTCTTGTCCTCAGTGTGTGTGTGGTACAATGTAGTGAATAGATCTGAGCTGTAATCACATGCACTGCCTGAGGAAAGTTGTGGTGCTGTTTTTGGAAGCAAATCTGTAGAAGTTCACTGTACAATACCAATGGATGGGGTCTTTAAAACCCCATCCATATGTCACTTAAACATTTTGCATGAAGAGTACACATACATACTGGTGTTGTTAATAACTTACACAGAAGAAGGTACCAGGTATATTATTGGTATATCAGTATAGACTGTGACACAATGCAGTACCACATACAACCTGAGGACAGGTGTGGCTCTGATTTTGGACGAAAGCAGCTATGTTAAAAATATTGGACATTTCCAGAAGCACCTGATGATAATAAATACCTATAGTGGAATCTGACAAAATGTGTGAGAAATTCCTGTAATTTTGCTGACAATGGCAAAGTTGCAAAATCAACATGAATGTTACAAGTTTCTAAATGCAAAAGTCAGAATAAGCAATTCTAAGTCTTAAAGGACAAGTGCCATGAAAAACTTTTTCCCAGTAATTGAAGCACATTACAAAGTTATATAACTCTGTAATATGCTTCAATCACCTATCTGCCTCCCTTCCCTGTCTTTTCCCCCCTCCACCCCCCACCAGGAAGTATCCTGACTCACACAGACCTAATGACTGTCGTCACCGTCACCAGGCAGCTCCTTCTTGTGAGGATGAGTCATCAGCAGGAGGGCTGCTCTAGGTCCTGGTACACCAGCCTCCCCCTCCCCTCCTTGTCAGGTGACTCTGCTTGCTCAGCCTATCTTCTCTAGTGACATGACTCCTTCACTGAGTCTAGGGCAGCAGGAGAGAGGGTATGAGGGGAGGGGGGAGCTGCCTGACATGTGACAAGTGATGGCTTGCAGTTGTTCAGCCAATGGGAGCTTAGCAAGCCTGTCACCTGACAAGGCAGGGGAGGGGGGAGGCTAGTGTAACAGGAGAAGGAGCTGAGAGAAGAGCTTGGTGATAGTGACGACAGTAATCAGGTCTGTGTGAGTCAGGACACTTCCTGGTGGGGGGTGGAGGGGGGGAAAGACAGGGATGGGAGGCAGATAGGTGATTGAAGCATATTACAGAGTTATATAACTTTATAATGTGCTTCAATTACTGGGAAAAAGTTTTTCATGGCACTTGTCCTTTAACTTGGTTGTATGTTGGTATGTTGCTGTGTTGGGCCGTCTGTTCTACCTAAAGAAGAAAATCTACTTTTGTGTAGGGATCTGATAATCCAGAATGTTTATCCATCTAACGTCTATAAGGTTGCAGTGATGCTGGATTTAAGGATTTTGCTTAGGTTTATATATACAATTATTAGGAGTGTTGTTTGTAATGATGGAAACCGGCTTTATTCTACTGAATATCATAGGAATAAGATAGTTGCAGGTATTTCTATGTGTGATTTTACCTTTACACCACAGTCCATAGATGCAATTGTCCTTGAACATTAGGTCACCAGATCGCTGTCATGCTGTTTTCTTGGCACAAATATGTTCACAGAACACATCTGCTTTGTTTGTGATGCTTGGAAGAAACATGGTCAATGCTTTGCTTGGCACTCCCATATGGAGGGAATGTGCTCAGAATATAAGGTGGGATGCTGGATGGGAAGGGAGCACACGCCACTGTAGCAAGGAGCAAGGCATTCCCTCACCTGGGGAAAACATTCCTTTTATTGTTCTAGCATTATAAATAGAGATGAGAGAATCTTCCAAGCATTTGATCTGAGTCTGACAGTCAGATTTTTTTTTTTTTAAATCAGATGCTCATTTTGATTTTAAAGTGTCCTAATATAGATTGCTACAGCTACAGCAGAGATAGAGATTGCTTTTTATCTGCCCCAAAAGAGTACATAACAGATGCAGGGACTCCTATCGAAGGCAAAAGTCTCTGCTCCCATTGGATGTGTTCACACACTGCTGTTTCATTGCAGTACTGCATCATTTAGTTGTACTGCACAGTGCTGCAATGAAACTCCAACATGTCTAAACACGGCCATTTAATATACTGATGTAATGAGTGGAAGCTGCAATGCACACAGCACCTTTGTACAGGAGCTGGGACAGAACACATCTAAAACAAATCCCAAAGATTCAGATTCTGCTAAAACCTGATTCTGCTAAAACCTGATTTTCTTTTTAAATATAACCAAATCCAATATGGGCTGAACTGATTCTCTCATCTATAGAACTAAATGCTCTTATCAAGACAGAGTGGATTGTCAGCACCCACTCCTGCACACATCACCTGAAGCACATGCCCCACCAGCCTTACCCCTATCTATCCCCTTGCAAATAGACTTAAAGGGGTTATCCAGAAAAATCTTTTTTTTTTTTTCAAATCAACTGGTCTCAGAAAGTTATATAGATTTGTAATTTACTTCTATCAAAAAAATCTCAAGTCTTCTCATACTTATTAGCTCCTGTATGTCATGCAGGAAATGTTGTTTTCTTGCCAGTCTGACACAGTGCTCTCTGCTGACATATCTGGCCGAGTCTGTCTCGGTTTTCTATGAATCCCCATAGAAAACCTCTCAACAGTTCCTGTCTCGGTCAGAGATGTCAGCAGAGAGCACTGTGTCAGACTGAAAAGTAAACAACATTTCGTGCATGACATATAGGAGCTAATAAGTATGGGAAAACTTTTTAATAGAAGTAAGTTACAAATCTATATAACTTTTTGAGACCATTTGATTTGAAAGAAAAAGATTTTCACTGGACAACCCCTTTAAATAGATACCACTGAAAATAGTGTCCCCATACAGAATAAATGGGGCACCGTCTGTATCATGCATGACAGGAATAATTTAGCTCCCACTTCCAGAGGCGGGGGTGATGTGGAGGAGGGGGATCCCAGTTTTTCCCTATCCTAATTTGTTGAGCTTGAAATACCTTTTCAGGGTGGGTTCACACATACCAGAATTGACTGAGCAGGACTTCGGGATACTGGGAGCCACAGAAGCTGGAGTGTTTACCGGTGAAGTATTCTCTGGGCTGCTAAAAGTATGTAAACCTGTTTAAAATAACAGTGCTTAGAATCACTGCGGATTTCGTTACAGAACTCGCAGTGTGAAATCGAAAGCGATCCGCTATGCATGAACCCACTCTTAACCCCTTTGGGACCAGGCTAATTTTAGTTTTTGCGTTTTCGTTTTTTCCTCCTTGTGCTTAAAAGGCCATAGCACTTGCATTTTTACACCTACAGACCCACATGAGCCCTTATTTTTTGCGTCACTAATTGTACTTTGCATTGACAGGCTGAATTTTTGCATAAAGTACACTACGAAACCAGAAAATTCAAAGTGTGGTGAAATTGAAAAAAAAAAAAAAACGCATTTCTTTTATTTGGGGGGGATATGTTTTTACTCCATTCGCCTGGGGTAAAACTGACTTGTTATGTACGTTCCTCAAGTCGTTATGATTAAAACGATATATAACATGTATAACTTTTCTTGTATCTGATGGCCTGTAAAAAATTCAAACCATTGTTAACAAATATATGTTCCTTAAAATTCGCTCTATTCCCAGGCTTATAGCTCTTTTATCCTTTGGTCTATGGGGCTGTATGAGGTGTCATTTTTTGCGCCATGATGCGTTCTTTCTATTGGTACCTAGATTGCACATATAAGACTTTTTGACCGCTTTTTATTACATTTTTCTGGATTTGATGCGACCAAAAATGCGCAATTTTGCACTTTGGGATTTTTTTGCGCTTACGCCGTTTACCGTGCAAAATCAGGAATGTGATTAATTAATAGTTAGGGCGATTACGCACACGGCGATAGCAAACATGTTTATTTATTTATTTGTTTACTTTTATTTATAACCTGGGAAAAAGGGGGTGACTCAGACTTTTATTGGGGAGGGGGCTTTTTACTAATGACAACACTTTTTTTTTTTTTTTCACATATACTAGAAGCCCCCCTGGGGGACTTCTAGTAAATATACTTTGATCTCTTATTGAGATCTTTGCTGTATAGATATACAGCAAAGATCAATGAGATCGGCACTCGTTTGCTTTCGGCTGCTGCAGCCGAATACAAACGAGTGCCGAGTCGGGGACGGCGCCATCTTGGACGAGTCCCCGGCCGGCATCAGACAGAGAGATCGCTCCTCCGGGACAACGTTCCGGAGGAGCGATCTCCGCCACTAGACACCAGGGAAATGCTGTATCCGGTAATCGGATGCAGCTGTCATGTTTGACAGCTGCATCTGATTACTGTATTAGTGGACACGGCGATCGGACCATGCCCGCTAATACCGGCGGTCCCGGGCTACAAGCGGCACCCGGGACCGCCGCAATTCAGAGCGGGGTCGCCGCGCGGCCCCGCTCTGAACGCCTGCACCCGCGCGAGGACGTACAGTTACGTCCTCGTGCGGGAAAGGGTTAAGGCTTGAATTAATTATCCAACAAATAGAATAATAGAAATAAACCAAACCATAATTTTAGTTTGAAATGAAATTCCCTGCTGCACATGGCGAGGTCTTCCTTCTTCATTGATTCCTAGAATAAAACCAAAAAAGACCTTGATCTCCTTCCCTGCATTGTACTTTGCACCATATAAACAGTTATTATATCATATGAATGGCTAAGGTGCTGGGTGATAGAAGCGGAGCCCTGCCTTACCACTGTTTAATTCTATATCACCATATAGGGGCCATAGACCCCATACATAGTGATCCCCTCCAATCCCTTTCACTTACTTATCAGAACTTGCAATTTGTTCTGTGTCTGCCAGCAAAAGTTCATCTCCATTTGTATGTGGAGCTAAATCCTCCTCTGTTTAGATAATCTCGGCAGTCGGATTATCTTTGCTAATCATTTCAAAGTTTTCAAAACACAGAGAAAATATTTACTGTGAAGAAGAGGGCAGGGGATCAGCATGTAAACCCGAGCTCTCCGCACAAGGCCAAATCATACAAGCTTGCTTCTATAATAAGGGGCTGTTTAATGGCTTCAGACAGTCTGTTTGGGACTGATGGATGAGAGCAGGCAGGCCGGCCTCTCTGGGTCACTTTCTGCTCTCTGTTTCTGTGCTTTACTTGTCTCTGCAGATCATGCACTCAAACCCTTCACAAATCCTTGCTCAGACTCCCCCAGATGCTCCCATCTGCCGCACAAAACTGCTATCTGTTACAAATGAGAGTTCTCCTGCATTGGTAATGATAAAGGACATAACATTATATATGTATACCAGTGATAATGGCCTGTCATCAACTGCACAATGTGAACTAAGAACTGGAAATGGGACTTAAAATATTAGCTGGTAGAAATGGTGATGGAAGCCATGGCAGACAATGTTTATCATTGTGATGATGGGAAATTAGTGGGGCAATAAATTATGGTTGTGGTAAATAATAATCAATGTAAACATGAATATTTGCATGGCCATGGCTCATATACTCTTATACAGTACATAAAGTTGGCAGGAAATATATGTGTCAATATATGTGTAATACAATTTCTTTATATTTCAATGGTTTACTACAGTATGGAATAATAAAATCATGTCTCCATATGGAGGGATGTGGATGAGTAAGTGGTACAGAAAAAGAAACGCGTAACAGGAAAAGCGTAAGGGAAAATCCAGCCCAAAATGTGAATGTGATATCATGGATGCATTAAGTTTAGCACCACAACCGGCTTCCAGAGTGAATTGGACTGTAGCACTCTATGGTATCACACTGACCCTACAACATGGGTACCATCACACCCTGCCAACCTTCACAAGTAAGGTGATAAAATACAAACATTTGCTACAGTCAAGGAGATGACACATGATATCAGAGCACAGGAATTATGCAGAAACTATGCCCACAGGCAGTATGGCTCATGCTGATATACTAGAACAGTCATGATACATAGTGATGATACAACACAGGAATAATGCAGTAGACAGAAAATGGACACATCATTCTGGTAACTTGTAACCACATGGCTGATGCTTTATCCATGTACCATGACCCTCTTAGTAGTTCACTAGTTGTCCTTAGTTAGACCAATTTGGGTCTAACCATTGAACACAAGACCTTCTGGTTTGAGATGCTCTGACCATCATAACTTTGCCTTTGATGAAATCACTAATATCCCTATGATCTGGCTGTTCACTTACTGCCCGGTATATCCCACCACTTGACGTCATTGGCATTATGTAGCACTGCAGATACAATAATGGGGACACCTGGGGCAAATTAAGTCATCATGGCGGTCTGGGCTAGATGGAGAAGAATGGAAAGTGAACTACCCCTAGCAATAACGATGTTCCTAATCTATTTTATGCTGGTAAGTTTTATTTGAGAGATCGGAGTGTAGACTTCTGTGCTTTTCCATACCTTAGATAAAAGTTATACCAGTGTAAAACTACCTAAAGATGTGGTTGGCCTTGGACATTTAACCTCTTGCTCTAGTGCTGGTGCACTGTTTTATTATAGCCATTATGACCAGTTTTGAAGAAAACTGTAATAATATTTTCTTTGCTTCTCGTAAACATCTTCTCCAAAATCCAATCGTATCTTTTTCTGCTTTTCACAATCTTAGTAATCTCAACTCCTTTATAGTAATGTTTAGGTCTTGGGGCTCTGGGGTGGCCAGTCCATTGTTGGGAGAACACCAGCAGCTTCTTTGTGCAATAAGAGTGTCTTGAACTTCACAGCAGTGCTCGGCATCTTTCTCTTGCAGTGGAATTATTTTTGTGAAGTTTTCCATAGGTTATTATGAGATGTGTTAAAATGTATTTGTACTTATTGGAATTTGTGATAAAAGAAAAACCTAATCACAATCCAAATGCTTAAACTCATTATGTTGTGCAGATAAAGTCTTCACAAATCCACAAACAATATGATGTTTTATGGGAATACTGTAACCTGCTGGCCATAGGGCCAGGGACACTGAGAAAGACGATAATCTTCTTACCTTCATCCTCAGTGCCATTTTTAGAAATATTTTTATATTTATATGCTAATTATGCAGTTTGGTGCACTGGGGGCAGGACTATGGCCCCTATCTCAACGATCTGTCTACTCTGTCTCCTTATGAATTTTCATAGAATGCTCTGTTACTATGTCACTCATCATCATCATCACAGTCATCACTGCAATGCACTAGATGAATATTCATAATAAAGGCACCTAACCACCTAATTAGCATATTAATAAAAAAGAAGATTTCAGAAAAGCAGCTATGAGGATGAATGTAATAAAGCTATGTTCTTCCTCAGTGTCCCCCAACCCTATGGGAATATAACAGCAGGTTAGATAGGATTTTTTTAATCTCTGTGTACCATTTATCTAATAGGCTATGTTCCTACTTTGGGAAAATATCGCAGCAGCCGTTTATTTAAGGAGACAGCCGACTTCCCCAATGTTATTACACAGTGGGAACATAGCCCTAGAGAATATAATATAAAAGGGTTTTCTGACAAAAATATTGCCATTGTGTTAAAATAATAAATAAGTTATACTCATATTCAATCCCAGGCACAATGCGTATTACTGCTCTGGTCCTTTCTGCTGGCTTCACTTCCCTGCAGTGATGTACTGTACACTCATGTCACCACTGCAACAACTGCCCTAAGCTTCATGCTGTATGCCAGCAAAGCCAATGATTGAGATGGGTATTCATCACTATGGGGAGGTAATTAAGCAGAAAGACACTGGACCCGACAAGTAGCTGAGTTTACAACAGGTGGAAATGACAAAGGAGGTTTAATATAGTATATATAAAGAAGTTCCAATAACTTCTCTTCTTATGTATTTCTTACAGAGTTGCCAATGTGGGACCGCCACACTGTATTGTATTCAATGTTTTCTATTAATGTTCAAACAAATCCCCCTTTCTAATGGTAGAATCAGTTTAATGGACAACACCAATTATAACCTAGGTTGCTATATTGTTAGCACCTCGCGGCTTGCTGCAGTTCCTGTGATCTTGAGTAGTACAGTTGCTGTAACATGATATACTGGAGTCTCTCAACCTAATAACAAAAAATATAACAATCGAACATCACTTGTTAAAGACTGTGTGAAGAGAAATACAGCCGTCAGAGCTCTCAGAGTAGCTCATTACTTTATTATATTAACACATTGATTTATATTGGAAACAGTGCGACCGGGATGTAACAGCAAAACGATTATTGTTCTATATAAAAAAGTTATATACTAAATAATTACACAATATTTCTAGTGATATTAAACAACACCTAATAAGTTGACACAATTAACACTTTTTCCTATTAGCAACTATATTGAATTGATTTTATTGTGCTTTTATCAGGGGGTAGCCAAATCATTTTTGGGCAATATTTTTGCAATTGTTAAAGAGGTTTGCCTACAAAGTAAAGACAAGTCTAATGTAGTAGGAGTAAAGTGAATGGTATTCAGGAATGGAAATAATCAGAGTACTGTATTAGAGTCATTTCCATATGGTACACCAATCATAAGTCCCATTACGTCTCTGTCTTGCTCATCTTTCCATGTATCTGTGATTGGCTTCCTCTTGTCATGAATACTCACTGACCGCTCCAGGCTGTCTGGAAATCTGCATATAGAATCTGTTTTTAGAGGCTTGTCTGCACTTAGGCAAAGACACATTGGGGGAGATTTATCAAACATGGTGTAAAGTGTTGACTCTTTAAACGCTTACAAAAAGGCACTATTTAACTTAATAAGATTCACTTTAAATTAATTCCTATTTTGATTTCACTCAAATTAAAACATGAAATCACTTTGTAGTATATGTACTATATATATATATATATATATATATATATTCCAATAAATATAAAAAAAAAACCTTCACTTCCATGCATTTGCGCGCTCCAGATGTTTTATATTACACAGCAGGATTATTCATTGTGACATATACTACAATTTTATTGCCTAAAAAAGACACCATTTCAAAGGAACTATGATTGGCTTACATAAAGATACACATAACGAAGAACAGAATATCCAAATACGTACGACTCGCTCCTTTGATAACAGAGCACTCCATAGCTGACCCCCCCCCCCCCCCCCATTATAAAACCCTCCCTGATCTGTTCTTAATCCAGGTCCTGTCACTCTAACCACATTGTCAGTTTTATTCTATCTTTGAAAAGTGAACATTTATCTTCTATAGAGCAGAATCAGGTTATAAACTCTGTAACCAGTTTAATCAGCTAAGTACCTGCCTACTTTCCCTCCATACAATGAGCAAGAGTCCCAAATCTGACTCTTTAACAGAGCCATTCCAAGTGTGAAGTTATCCTATTTAGGGGACAAAGGGGTAAAGAATGGTGCAGAGCATGCTAGATTGACACTTTCATAATATGAAAAAATATACATCTATACAATTTTATGTGAAAACAATGGTTCCAATAAACATGGAAATCCTGCTAAAAGAGTGGGTAATCAGATGTTATGAATAAGGATTATGCTCTCTTTCAGCTCCGAGCCGATCGCTCCCACAGGAATAGCTTCGGCACTGTGTGTAAGTGAGGCTAATCATGTCTGACACACACAACGGACTCGTTTTCTCCCACCATGGGTCGGATTGAATTAACCTGCCCCACTCACAGTCTGAAAGTAATAAAATCCTTTCAGAACATAAGCCCTATATAAGCATGGAGGCCCTGGCTTACAGTATGGGCAGTATATACAGTACAGGCAGAAATAAGAGTGCAGCTCTGTGTGTTAGGGCCCGGGTAACACAGCACCTCTGTTTTAGCTCAGACTAACAGTGCTTTTGTTTGGTTTATGTTCTTGTGTATACACAGTAGCCACTAATGGCAGAATGTTCCTCAACCATGATACAAACTAGTTCTTAAAATATGGAATGGATAATGTCTTCAGCTAAACTATGTTGACATCTGAGTAATGACAAAACAGCTCAGGCATTTTTAGGGCAATTGTCATCTGAAATGATGAAGCGGAGACTAGATGAGGGCCGTATCATTACAATTTCATGTACCGTGGTTAGATCTGTGACTCTGTACTGCCCTCACCATAGCTCTAGTGCTGACCCTTACTGCAGACATTTCTAATCCAGAGACTGTCTATATAATAGAATGACCAGCAGAAAAGTGCCATTGTCTATGACAGATAAATAGATAGATAGATAGATAGATAGATAGATAGATAGATAGATAGATAGATAGATAGATAGCAGAAAAATAGTTAAAGCACTAAAAAATTGAACATCCAGTTTAAGCGCATGTACCATGGGGTACAGCATTTTTTTTCTTTTTACATTACCTTGTTGGCACCGGTGTTCCTAATGGCACAGTTCTATTTTCAAAACGCCACTCAGTTCCTATGCTCAGCACCCTTTTTTGTCTTATACACCAGCCTGGCTCTATACACAGGGTAAGGCGGCCCTGTTGATTCTAAGGGAGATGTGTCACAGAGGGAAAGGAGTATCGTTACATTGGGGGCGCTGGGTCTGCCTCCAGTGCATAGAGCTGGGCCAGTGCACAAGACAAAAACAACTCAGAGCGTGGGAACTGGGCAGAGCTTTGAAAAAAAGGACCGCGCCACCGGGATCACTGCTACAGGGCTGACTAGGTAATGTAAAAAAATACATTTCTGTACCTGAAGGTACATTCACTTTAAACCTATATTCATCCATATGCATCACAGGAAACATTTTAGTCTTTGTCAATGAAAGTAATTTCACCCTTCTACTATTTACTTGTTGGGGACCAACATTTAGAGAATACAGAGTACTGATCTACTTGGGATTTAGATAGATAGATAGATAGATAGATAAAAGATAGATAGATAAAAGATAAATAGATAAAAGATAGATAGATAGATATAAAAAGATAGATAGATATATAGATAGATAGATAGATAGATAGATAGATATAAGATAGATAGATATAAACAGATAGATAGATAGATAGATAGATAGATAGATAGATAGATAGAAGATAGATAGATATAAACAGATAGATAGATATATAGATAGATAGATATAAGATAGATAGATATAAACAGATAGATAGATAGATAGATAGATAAAAGATAGATATATATAAACAGATAGATAGATAGATAGATAGATAGATAGATAGATAGATAGATTTTTACATCAATAGACTGGCACAAGGATGCTGGTGCCATTGGTGCTTATTTTTAAGGACTGTGCACAGCACTGGTCTATTCCCGGGCATTGGCCTGGTCTGAAGCACTGTGACGTGGCTCCTTTAGAATCCAGTGCCTTGGAATAGACCAGCACCTTGGAATAAACGGCACTACAATATAGACCAGTTGGTGCCAGCAGACAATGCCTTGACAAAAGTCATCAGTCTATCTATCTATCTATCTATCTATCTATCTATCTATCTATCTATCTGCTTATCTTTATGTCTCTCTATCTTTATGAATCCATTCAGAATACATTCTATGTCTATTGGCTGGGAGGAGATAACCAGTCGGCAGACACGTCTATATTCTGGGGATCAGGGCAGCAGGCCTGTGCTCTCTTGGTTATATACGCTCCCTACAGACCTGAGCAGGCAAAACGCTTGTATTTTATTTCTGGATAAATGGACTGAATAGATGAGACGCTTGTAAATAAATAACAGCAGCAATACACAATACAGCACAAGCATTCTAATTCTACTCTAGTTTCAGGTATAACAGGACATGTGCAGGGATCTAACATTCCCCACTGCCATGCTTTAGCTTAATGTGTCCCATAATAATATTATGGAACTGTCATCTATGCCGGCTCCTGATACAACCATAGCCATTTGACATATGATCTAATAAGCATTGTACTATAAGTGTGGCTTTGAGCCAAGTCTTCCATATAATATAATAATAATCTAAACTTCTTGTATAGATAAGCAATGTTTTCCTTCTGATAGCTCCAACCCTGTGGCTATCAGCTGTGGCATTCTACTACTGTTATTTTACATGCCGTCTGTATCAGTTAACAAGCGAGCGCAGATTACCAGGAGCTGTGATATACAGCATAATCTCTGCATTGTATCTGCCGCACATTATGGTGCCATTAATATGTGTAAACAGCGATAAAACCACTGCCATTCATGTTTTAGTGTGAGGATAGGCAGTGTACATATGAAAAGGGAGTTTACAGACACAATCCAGAATTACAGGCAGACAGCTCCCGGGTTAGCTGTAATAAATAGCTGTAGTACTAAGACACACAAATCATAATAGTAGGTAAATAGTCTGTATTCACAAGATAGTAATGTAATGCTGTATGAATAACAGTTTCTCTTTTCTCTTATGAATAACAGTATACCTGCTAAATAGATGGCAAATATCGACAATAAAGAAATGCATATATGCAGTTTACTAAAGTATAGATGAACTGATGTTAGCATAATATTATCTATAATGAACCATTGTATACAGCATACTGTGAGTGCCACGGAGATGTACTGGTCAGCACTGAGACTTAAAAGGACTAGATGCACACGTTATAGGGAAATGCCCAAGCAAGAAATTAGCATAGTGATAGTTTGTTAGACACTCTGACACTATTTATCGGGCACTGTCAATCCTGCTCACATTTTTACACTCGGATCCTGTAGCCGTGCCTACCTTCTTTCTCTGTGCTGCCCCTGTGCTTTGTTCTCACTCTGGGGCCAAAACAAAGCCTTGCACAGGTGCAGTAACCTGAATGCCAAGGTATCAAAGTCCTGCTGCTCCACAACATTTTGTTCTGGCCTGAGATTGACACCAAAGAACAGGCATAGTTAAAGCAAATGTTCTGAGGTGAGGAGATGAGCGGGGAACGCAGAAACACTGGGGGAGCCAGGACAGGTAAGTATAATCTTACTATTTTTACACCAAAGCAAGGGCTGCATGATATTCGAGCCAGTAATCGAGCTGACAATGTCGGGCCATGTAATACTCTGCTCTCACATGCACTTCTTCACCCCGTTAATCTCTATAGACTTACAAGGACAAAATGTTATCCAATCTCTCAATTAAGGCCCTATTACATTTTTTGACATGTTAAAAAACAATTAACGTCTTTTCATTTGTTTGATTGTTGGTTATCACACTCCATTCCATTCCATTATTGCAAATTTTTAAATGATAATCACTCTGTATAATTGGGCCTTAAACTACTTATCAGTTTTGTAAACACAGGACCAAACTGAGCTGTGTATTCATAATGAATAAAAATGTTAGTGAGAGGAAAGAGAGAGAGAGAGAGAGAGAGAGAGAGAGAGAGAGAGAGGTAAGAAGCATGATCAGAGATGTAAAAGGCATTTATCAAATATATTACAATGTTTCATACACTTGCTTGTAATATTGATTGCTGAAAGGACGGGAACCATTACTTGTAGACTGTAAGCCCTTGCAGGCAGGCTCCTTTATCCCTATGTACAAGTCTGCCATTTATCTTACATGTAACATACTTTTGATTTTATATATGAAAGAAAAAAGAAGCACAAAACACTGCATTTGCAGACAAATTACATCTGTGAAAAAGTGTGTGCATGAGATGCACAAATGCACCCCGACCTTATTTCTGTCATACATGGTTAGGTATGTTATTAATGTATTCTTATGTATATATACCGTGTTTCCATGAAAATAGGACAGTGTCTTATATTGATTTTTGCTCCCAAAGATGCGCTATGTCTTATTTTCAGGGGATGTCCTATTTTTCTATAAAGAATTCACACTTATTGTTGAAATTTTTTTTATAAATTATATATATATATAATCGAACCTGAGCGTTCGGCATTTGATTAGCGGGGGCTGCTGAAGTTGGATAAAGCTCTAAGGTTGTCTGGAAAACATGGATACAGCCAATGACTATATCCATGTTTTCCACATAGCCTTAGGGCTTTATCCAACTTCAGCAGCCACCGCTAATCAAATCCCGAACTCTTGGGTTCGGATGAACTGGAGCATGCTCGAGGTTTGCTCATCTCTAGTAATATACTGTAAAGTAGTTGTCATCACAAACCATCATAACCAGACATAATCCTGGTGGCGGCAGGGGTCTTACGTTTGGGGGATGCCTTACTTTCAGGGGTGCCTTATTTTAAGCTATCCTGTAAATCCTCCACTATGCCTTATTTTTGGAGCATGTCTTATTTTCGGGAAAACAGGTTAGGGAGGACTGCTGCTGTCCCTCTTTTGAACTCCCTGGGTGTGGGGTTGGTACCAAGATGCAAAAGAACTTTAAACAGTGGTGGATTCCTTGGTGCTCAAACCTAGGCCTGGGTCTGGAGGTTTGAGCACCAAAAAATTCACCAATGTTTTAAGTTCTCCTGCTTACTTTTGATCTTGTAATGTTCTGTTTGTTAATCCTTATCGCTTGTATGGAACTCTGGAATCAAGGGTGCTTTGAAAATAAATAATAGTAATAAAAGGGTAAAATCAGAATAAATTCTGTTATTATCAACAAATTTCAAGCTATTTACTATAGGCAAAGAAGAAGAAATGCATCCAAATGCCTCTTAATTTCAATAAATTAACCATCACCACATCTAGTCGTAGAGCGTTCCAAAGTCTCATTACTCTTACCATAAAATATTGATTTTGAAAAATTTGTGATGTCAACCCCCCCTTGCCATAGTAATATATTGGCTATATATATTGGTTATGGGTACTGTATGTTTGTGTATTGTAACTGGATTTTTTTCCTAACATATAATACAAAGTTAAGTGTACTATCCACCATTCTTCATGTCAGTTTTACCTAGTGTTTAATCATTTGATATGTAACTTTAAAGTTTTCTTTCTTTTCCCAGCTGCACAACCATACATTTATTTACATTATACCTCATTAAGCGGAAAAGACAGGATAGGTGAACAATAGTCTTTCTTAGAATTACAGATGATAACATACCTGGTCTTAAATATTGGGGAATTACATTATGTTAAATTTAGCAGAATAATTTCATTACCTTAATTTAAAATCTAGAGAAAAGCAACAAAAGGGTTCTTCGAATCCTATTAACAATCTATCCATTAGCAGATTGCTGTAAATAGTACTCCTTCTCTTTTCAATAAGCTTTGTGGGAAAATTTGAAGAGTTTTAAAGGGATATTCCTGTCTCAAACACAATTGCATGTGTGATAAATACGTACAATTAGAGGGAATGCTCGGCACTACTTGATCTACTATTATCTGTGGCTTTTCAAGGCGTGTGATTGGATACCTGGAGGGCCTTGCATTATTGACTCATAACATGGTGCTCAATGTGATAGAAGAGATCTCAATATAATCTTGCAGTAGAGAAGAATGTTGGGATGTGGACTAACTGGAAAAAAATCGCTTTGCACCTAAGCATAGGCGGAGAGGAAGTATGCCTCAGATGTGGGTGCAAAATGGTCATTGCTCGCTAGTTCACATCTCAACGCCAGCTATGAAATAAAGTTTTCTACGTTTGCATGAATTCATTGTGAGTGCCACGTTTTTCTCTACTGTAAGAGCATGTCTGATAGATGCAGGTCCCACTTTCTTAAACCCTCAACTTTCTTAAGAGCAAAGCTCAATGCAAACATCCAGCCTTCTTGAGGGAGCTCCCAAGTTGCAGAAAAAGTATAACTCATGTTGCTTACGCAATTCCCATTAACCTCTATTGGCGTTACTTAAAGGTGTATTCTGAATTTTAGTTGTGCGTCAGGTGGCTATACTTCGGGGGGGGGGGGGGGTTGGGGGGAAACACTCCAATTTTGAGAACAAAGGCCCATCCAGCCTACTTGTGTGGTTGGAGGTGTCTGGCACGCCACCTCCCCTTATCACTAAGCCAAGTCTAAAGCACAATTAATGTGGCACAAGGCAAGTACAGTGGTTTCTTAACACAAAGTTTGCCAAAATTCTGGTATATATTATTTGGAATAGATAATCTGCCTCAATATGTTTGTTTTATTTCCTGACAGGCTAGACCCTTCTTCACTTCATAGATGGATAACTTGATATTCTCATAAAGACTTTGTAGGTTCAGTAAAGACGTCTTTATTCCATCATTTATGTCACGCCTGTTCTAGTATGACTCCCAAACCATGCATGATCTCTGTGCTTTTTTGCTTCATTTGGGGGATTAAGTTTCCATTCTTGAAAGCTGTTTTTTTTTTTAACTAAAAGTATTTTTCCCATTTTATATCTATTCTTACTTTGGATTTCTTATACATTTGCCCTTAAAGTCTTTTGTGTTGAACTCATAGCGGGTCGAAGATAACAAGGCATTTGAGTTGTCATTATTTCCACTGTAGTTGGATGACAGTGAATTGGTGAACCCCAAGTATTCAGAAACTATTTATTGTAACCTTTTCCAGACTGATGAGCCTCAACAATCCTTATTCTGAGATCCTTCTAAATCTCTTTGATCAACACATGGCATGTGTTAACAATCCCTGTATTATTCACATTCATGCAGGGTTGAACAGGATGATCATTTGGTGGGCACCAGTTCTAACAGAATAACAAGGCTCGGCCACAGCAGGGGCCATGAGGTTCACTTACATATCACTTGCCACTGGTTGTGTAATCTGAAAATATATGCTACTAGAGCTTACTGATGATTATATGCTGAAATAATGGTACAGTTTACAGTACAAACATAATGCTATATAATAGCCATACTTGCTCAGTATATTTAAGGGGGTGGGCCTGACTGTATATCATGTTTCCAAATGATTAACCATCAGATCATTGTGTGTCTTCCCTACACATTCCTGTAGTTAAAGCATTCCTCTAGTAATTCACTTAACATTTATGAAGATAGGCACCTTCATCTCTAAATTCCAATTTCTGATGTAAAAAAAAAATTGGTATTCCTGCTTATTAGCTTCATTCACTTGCTATCTGCACACTCAATTTCTTTCAACATAAAACGAAAAAGTAGGAGACTTGAATTGCTTCTTACCTACTGAGGCTGTGTTCACACATGGCATTAATTTTACAAGACTTTTGCAGCTATTTTGCCATGAATTGTACAATCACAGTAAAACGCCATCAGAAGGTAGCACTATTTTACAGCAATTGTGCAATTTGCGGGCAAAGTATCATCAAAATCATAGCAAAAACGCATCATTAATGCAAAATAAACTCCATTGGGGGGGGGGGGGGGGAATCTATCAAACTGGTGTGAAGTAGAATTGTCTTAGTTGCCCCTAGCAACCAATCAAATGCCACCTTCAATTCCTCACAGTTGCTTTGAAAAATGGAAGGTGGAATCTGATTGGTTGCTAGGGGCAACTAAGACAATTCTATTTAACACCAGTTTGATAAATCTCCCCTCATGTGTGAACACAGCCTGAGAGAAAGAAATTAGATAGATAGATAGATAGATAGATATCTTCAACAGTAATATACTGTTTTAGGCTATGTTCACACTACGTAAAACAACGGCCGTAGTTTTCACCGCAAAACTACGGCCGTTGTTTTGAGGATGATACGATATAGCAATTCGTACGAACTACAGGCATACAATGCACACAGCGTATAAGACTACGGCCGTAGTTTGTACGGACCAGTAAAAAATGAACATGTCATTTATTTGCGGATGGTAATGTTACAACTACGGCCGTGGATTTCAATGTGGCCACACACGTAAAATTTATTTCGGCCAAATTAAACTTGATTTTAATGTAAAAAATTTACTGAGTGGTTTATTGGGCTAGTCGCAGTATTTCAATTAAATGACATGTTTCAGCCCGATTAAAAACATGCTAGGAGGCAATATTAAACAACCATTGTTTCACGACCAGCCCGTATGCTCGTAATTCTACGGCCGTTGTTTTGACCGCAAAATTTCGGCCGGTGAAAACAACGGCCATTATTTTACGTAGTGTGAACATAGCCTTAAAGGGAACTTACTAAGTAAATAAAGGCCCTTTTACACATTATACAAGAAGCGTTCCTAGAAGTAAAAGTTACAGAGATCAGTTGATGAGCAAGAAACACCTGCTCCTAATACTACTTCTAAGGAATCTGGGCAGGGTTATAGGGCATTTCCCAAAAATTTGAAGTCCATCTTTCTACAGGGAGAACAACATTCAAAAGTGAAAAACCTTCAAGACAGTTGACAATCTTCCAATCTTTCAATCTTGACAGTGTGTTAAAAAAGTTCATGAGAGTATAACTAGCCTGCATGGCTAGTTTTTATGGGTTCCCCAGTGAGACCAGGTAAGGTGCCCGTAGGGTCCAAAGAGATGGCAGCGCATGCGGGCTCTGATATCCGCCAGGCAATGTGAACGGAGGAATCGAATAATGCGGTGGCCGATTTGCAACAATGGTCGTGATTAATACAAAACTTGTGTGCACTGCATTCAGAGGGAATCCCGGCCGGAGTGTATACACATAGTATAAGCTCCAGGCCAGGATCCCTAGCGGCCGCATGCAAAACTGACATGGCTCACAAGCCAAGCAAAAAGTATCTGGACATGCACAACCCAATAGTAAGTGATGGGTGCTAAATGGTAAGCATATAAATCAAAGTAACTACATCAAAAAGAACAGCTATGCCAAAAAGAACCAAAGCACACCAAAGAAAATAATATATAAAAGTACTTTATTATGACAGGTACAATACTAGAAATCCAAGGTCCCAAAAGCTAAAAACAATTAAAATATAAATCCCGTTGGGGGGTACCTGGTATGGTACCACCCACACTGACACCCCAATACAAATATGTCACACACCCCGTATAAATGAATGAAGTGCACGTGCAATATATAGATGTATAGATGTACTGTAGCAAAGTGCTAATGTATGTACACCAAATAAATATACCAACTAAGAGGTTGTAACCTAATAGATATCAAATTATAGAAATGGTATCACCTAATATATACAAAGGTACAAAACAAAACAAGTGAAATCGAAATCAAATAACAATGAATGAACCAATATCACCATAAAGTGGCAAACAACAGGGTGGTGATGGGGTGTCAGCCCAGAGAACCCCACGCGTTCCGTCCGCCCAAACCGGACTTCCTCAGGGGTGAGGAAGTCCGGTTTGGGCGGACGGAACGCGTGGGGTTCTCTGGGCTGACACCCCATCACCACCCTGTTGTTTGCCACTTTATGGTGATATTGGTTCATTCATTGTTATTTGATTTCGATTTCACTTGTTTTGTTTTGTACCTTTGTATATATTAGGTGATACCATTTCTATAATTTGATATCTATTAGGTTACAACCTCTTAGTTGGTATATTTATTTGGTGTACATACATTAGCACTTTGCTACAGTACATCTATACATCTATATATTGCACGTGCACTTCATTCATTTATACGGGGTGTGTGACATATTTGTATTGGGGTGTCAGTGTGGGTGGTACCATACCAGGTACCCCCCAACGGGATTTATATTTTAATTGTTTTTAGCTTTTGGGACCTTGGATTTCTAGTATTGTACCTGTCATAATAAAGTACTTTTATATATTATTTTCTTTGGTGTGCTTTGGTTCTTTTTGGCATAGCTGTTCTTTTTGATGTAATGGCTCACAAGCCTGCACACAATGGAGAGTGCTTCTCCAGCCACACTCTTCATTGTCGACTATGGTGAATTGTGATGCGGGCACACATAAATGCACCTGTATCCCAATTCAGCACAGTATCGGCTGGGATGATCTTCACTGACACCGGCCGTTCTGTGTCACGGTTGGGCCAGAGAACCGCCGGTGTCATACGCCATGCGAACATGGCCTAATAAGGTGAATCACTAATCTGATCATACAGAAAACCATTACTTTTATTTGTTTCTGATAAAGATGGTTCTACAAGCTATTAATTCAAGAAGTCTATCATTTTTAAAAATGGCTTTTCCATTTTGGCTTCAGTTTTGTTAAATAAATAAGACTCATATAGTATACTTTATTGTTCATCTAGGTTGTATTTCCTAATTATAAGACCATCTAAGGACCAGAACTTTGTTTATTCTTTTCTATATGCATATTGATATATAAAACAATAGAATTGACTTTCCCATGGCTGTAGATGCTTACACAGTAGGACAATATGTCACACTCTAGGGAACCAGTAACATATACATTGTTGCACAGTTTGCAACACTATGTAGCCCAGCAACTGTACTTTAGGAGACAATAATGTTGTAGGCAACATCTTTGAAGTTTGCTGTATGATTTATGTCCCAGCACGTACCTTAGGCATGTAAACAGATTGGATGTTTTCCATGGAAGTTATTCGTTATACATCTGTAACAGCTTAAAAATATATTTTTTTCTGTTTAGGAAAAACATGTAGAATTATAGTCACAGCTAGAGTGAATAGGCTTGCAGTGTGTGCTACTCTGGGAAAAAAGGAGTTAACGGATTAGTAAGAATGCATTTAGACTTCTCTGAGCTGGGGCACTTTTGGGTAACAAGGGAGAGAGAGAGGTACGCTGTTCTAAAACAAACACAAAAATACCAAGAAAATGAAAATATAAACAGGGAGCCAGTAAGATAAACAGTGGAAACATTTCCTAGGTAAACAGATACTGGAGAGTTTCAAATATAATATTTCCTACCAACCACTGGGTCCCTCTAAGTAAGGCCATCTGCTCTATGTGCTGCAGGCATTGTCAGGATCAGCAAGCTGCATGCGAAGACCAGGTCACTAGCTCTGACCAATCTTCTTCGTGGTTTGGCGCTGCCAGATCCCAGCCTGAGAAACTGTGTCCTTCCTAAAATGAGCCATTCCAGCCAGTGGGTTTTCTATAGAAATGCTACACCGCACACCAATTTGTTCTATAAGAAATGTGAGCCTGCAACAGACGCAAAGATTTTCCTTTTTTCTTTCTTTTATAAAAAGCTGTTATTTTATTATTGGAACAAAAAATCTGAGCTGTGCATACAATTTTGCTCAAAAGTTTACATACCCTGACAGAATTTTTGCTTTCTTGTCCTTTTTTCATAGAATATGAATGATAACACAAAAACTTTTTTTTTATTACTAATGCTTAGCGGTTGAATGAAGTCATTTTTGTCAAACTACTGTTTTTTCTCTTTTAAAATCATAACAACAAAAAAACATCTAAATGGCCCTGATCAAAAGTTTACATACTCCAGTTCTTAGTACCGTGTATTGCCCCATCTAACATCAATGGCAGCTTTAAGTTTTATGTGGTAGTTGTGGATGAGGTTCTCAGATGGTAAAGCTGCCCATTCTTCTTTGCAAAAAAGCCTTTAGTTCTTGTAAATTTTTTGGCTGTCTTGCATGAACTGTGCGCTTGAGATCTCTCTAGAGTGGCTCAATGATATTGAGGTCAGGAGACTCAGATGGCCGCTCCAGAACCTTCACTTTGTTCTGATATCCATGGAATTGATAATGCCAGTCAGCAGTGTTCAAACCCACAAATAACATAAGCTGAAGTATAGGGCTGCTTCAAGATGCACAATAAGGAGGCACTTGAAGAAAAATGGGCTGCATGGTCAAGTCGCCAGAAGAAAGCCATTACTACGCAAATGCCACAAAGTATCTCACCTACAAAGCACGAAACATCACAGAGACCAGTCTTGAAACATCTGGAGCAGGCTCATTTGGAGTGACCAAAATAAACTTTTTGGCCATAAATGCTACATTAGGAGTGGTGTCAACAAGGCCTATGATGAAAGGAACACCATTGTAAAGCACAGAGGTGGATCGCTGATGTTTTGGGAATGTGTAAGCTACAAAGGTACAGGAAACTTGGTCAAAGTTGAAGGAAAGATGAATGCAGCACATTATCAGCAAATACCAGAGGCAAATTTGCACTCATCAGCATAGAAGCTGTGCATGGGACATACTTGGACATGACAATGATCCAAAACACAAGGCCAAGTCGACCTGTCATTGGCTACAGCAGAACAAAGTGAAGATTCTGGAGTGGCCATCTGAGTTTCCTGACCTTAATATCATTGAGCCACTCTGGGGAGATTTCAAGCAAGCAGTTCATGCAAGATAGCCCTGGAATTTACAGGAACTGGAGGCTTTTTATCAAGAAGAATGGGCAGCTTTACTATCTGAGAAAATATAGAACCTCATCCACAACTACCACAAAAGACTTCAAGTTATCATTGATTTTAGAGGGGACAATATATGATATCAAGAAGTGGGGTATGTGAACTTTTGAGCAGGGTCATTTCAATGTTTTTGGCTGTTATTATGATTTAAAACGAGCTTTGCCCAACCACTAACCATGAGTGGAAAAAAAGATTTGTGTTGTCATCCATATTCTCTGAAAAAAGGACAAGAAAGCAAAAATTCTGCTGAGGAATGTAAACTTTTGAGCACAGCTATACACTCACCGGCCACTTTATTAGGTACACCATGCTAGTAACGGGTTGGACCCCCTTTTGCCTTCAGAACTGCCTCAATTCTTCATGGCATAGATTCAACAAGGTGCTGGAAGCATTCCTCAGAGATTTTGGTCCATATTGACATGATGGCATCACACAGTTGCCGCAGATTTGTCGGCTGCACATCCATGATGCGAATCTCCCGTTCCACCACATCCCAAAGATGCTCTATTGGATTGAGATCTGGTGACTGTGGAGGCCATTTGAGTACAGTGAACTCATTGTCATGTTCAAGAAACCAGTCTGAGATGATTATAGCTTTATGACATGGCGCATTATCCTGCTGTAAGTAGCCATCAGATGTTGGGTACATTGTGGTCATAAAGGGATGGACATGGTCAGCAACAATACTCAGGTAGGCTGTGGCGTTGCAACGATGCTCAATTGGTACCAAGGGGCCCAAAGAGTGCCAGGAAAATATTCCCCACACCATGACACCACCACCACCAGCCTGAACCATTGATACAAGGCAAGATGGATCCATGCTTTCATGTTGTTGACGCCAAATTCTGACCCTACCATCCGAATGTCGCAGCAGAAATCGAGACTCATCAGACCAGGCAACGTTTTTCCAATCTTCTACTGTCCAATTTCGATGAGCTTGTGTAAATTGTAGGCTCAGTTTCCTGTTCTTAGCTGAAAGGAGTGGCACCCGGTGTGGTCTTCTGCTGCTGTAGCCCATCTGCCTCAAAGTTGGACGTACTGTGCGTTCAGAGATGCTCTTCTGCCTACCTTGGTTGTAACGGTTGGCTATTTGAGTCACTGTTGCCTTTCTATCAGCTCGAACCAGTCTGCCCATTCTCCTCTGACCTCTGGCATCAACAAGGCATTTCCGCCCACAGAACTGCCGCTCACTGGATGTTTTTTCTTTTTCGGACCATTCTCTGTAAACCCTAGAGATGGTTGTGCGTGAAAATCCCAGTAGATCAGCAGTTTCTGAAATACTCAGACCAGCCCTTCTGGCACCAGTAACCATGCCACGTTCAAAGGCACTCAAATCACCTTTCTTCCCCATACTGATGCTCGGTTTGAACTGCAGGAGATTGACTTGACCATGTCTACATGCCTAAATGCACTGAGTTGCCGCCATGTGATTGGCTGATCAGAAATTAAGTGGTAACGTGCAGTTGGACAGGTGTACCTAATAAAGTGGCCGGTGACTGTATATATATATATATATATATATATATATATATATATATATATAGTCAACAATCTTTTATATGGCAAATTGGTAAGAATGTAACACATTCTTTGCATATTCCGAATATATTTAGTGATTACCATTTACTGTGTGATGATGACCATGTGTAGTGAAGAATGTTTCTATGTATCACATATGTTTCCATTGGCTGAAGAATAGGGTTGAGGGTATAATTTGATAGTTCACATAATAAAGACAATATTTTATGGCTTAGTGGTGAGCAGTGGGTAAAAGAGATCATAAAGCTATATTTTTATGTTAAATATTGTTTTTTGTTAGCTTTTTGTATTTTTT
The DNA here is from genome assembly GCF_027789765.1 of Dendropsophus ebraccatus. Classification (NCBI taxonomy): domain Eukaryota; kingdom Metazoa; phylum Chordata; class Amphibia; order Anura; family Hylidae; genus Dendropsophus; species Dendropsophus ebraccatus. The sequence continues at coordinate 38,330,331 of NC_091463.1, read as the reverse complement.
TTTTCATTGTAGTGTCTCTATCTGCATTTAAAACAAACCTTGCAGTTTTTCACTAAAGATCCCCACATACTTTATTCTAAAGTTGGTCGAAACCGTCACTGGCAACGGGTTGGTTTAGCTATCGAAATAAAGTGTACGGGGGCCTCTTGCATTCCACCAACTGATGATGTCAGTGGAGATATGGATTTTTATTGCCCAACCCTTTTGTTCGCAAAAGGATAATCTAGAACCAAAGCAGTCTGGCAGCAGCTTACCCCTCCCCATAGGGAACACATGAACATTCAACCATGCCAAACATTTATGTGTTTGGGGAGTACGGTAGAGATAACTATAAGTTGAATGATCATTTGGCCACAGTTATTGAGGGTGTATAGCCACCTTAAGGACCATATTACACGAGACGATAAACTGCCTGAACAGGTTGATTCAGCAGATTATCCCACTGTGTAATAAAGACAGTGATCAGCAGAAGAGTCAATCATCGACTGATTGTTGTCTTTTTCATGTTTAAAAATCATCGACCACTAACTACGTAACGCTACATGTAGTTGCACGTGGCTGACAACTGATGACAGCCACCTTAGTCAGTGATTGGCTGAACAGCCTGTCATTGAAGGGATAGGGCCAGAAGCATCACTGGTGAGTGGGGACATGGACAAAAGGCTGCAGGACACTGGGGATGAATAGGTAGGTATAAACTTTTATACTTTACTATTATTTCCATGTTAAAAGCAAGGACTGCACGGACATTTCTACTCATATATAAACACAGACCTTGCTGCGTGATGAGCCATGTGTAAGCTCAGTAAGCGAGCACCAATTTAGCAGGTCAGTCCTTGCTTACATGGAAAAGTTGGACCATCTAATCTGGCCCTAAGGGTAAGAGTAATGAGACATTTCCGGTTCTAGCAACACGTGCAAGATGGCTTCCCCTATAATTACATATAGAAAATTACATAGTTACATTGTTAATAAGGTTGAAATAAGGCCATCAATTTCAATCTATAATTCTACAACCATAAAACTAAAAATATAAGAGAGAATATTTTTTAAGCATTTTTTTTTTTTTTACAAAAAAAGTGATACTTTCTTATTCTGATATCTAAAAGATCTACTCTTATATATGGTAATTGCCAATCAGCAGAAGTCACCCAGTTGGCAGGTACCAGCACTATTTCCATCTCTAAGCATGCTTCCACGAGGTCACCTTACATTAGATAGAAATACAGTCTGTTCTTGATAATTATTCATAACTGGACATTAATATTCATAAAACTATATTCTTTAGACCGTATCACAGCTGTGTTTGCCAAACACTTTGTATCTTTGCTCGAAGTCAATGCCTTCATTAAACCCATTTTAATTATTGATTCATACGTTAAGATACATTTAAACTTTAAACACAAAAAAGAAAAGAAGCCGCACAGCTGTGGGAAGCAATATCTCCAACTGCAGATATTATTCAGTATGATAGGCTCTGCGTCAGCCATCAGTTCAGTCGGTAAGTGTTGCTTTTCAGAGCGTAAATATCATTTAACTGCTCATATTACTTGTTTATGGCCATTAAAAAAGTCCTTGCCATTTCTCAGTGTTCTATAAAAATTTGAGGGAAGGTTATCCCAAAAGACAGAATAAAGGGAATTGTATTAGGCTGAGTTCACACACTGTAAAATAAAAAGTAAAAAAATAATAAAAGCCATAAAACAGATATAAAAAAAACGGCTAAATGTTTAATCTAATAACGTGTACTATTAAAGTCTGAGGAAAGCAGCATTAAGTACACTCATTGGGAGAAAGTTATCAAGCAAAAAATTTGTATTTGTTGGCGTAAAACGACCAGATGCGACTTAATTTATTTGCAAATGGCTGTTTTGCGAATAAAATATTTGCATTTGGCCATTTTACGCCACCTTCGCCAGTGGGGCGGGGAGGAAGTGTGGAGGGGGCGGGACGGGGGCGCGGACTCTTGGTCCGCTGCATTTATCATTTTTCACGAAGAAAAATGATACTGAAACCTACACCAGCTCTGAGCTGGTGTAGGTTTCAAAATTCTTGCATGGAGAGGCTCCGTGAAATCGGGATTTATGTAGAGGCAATGCGCCTCTACATTAATCCCCCAAACTCCAGAGCTGAGGGGACATTTTTACGCCCGGCGCAAAAAACGCCGGACTTAATAAATGTCCCCCATTGTATTTAAAAACAAAATAACAACAAAAAAACAGCTCCAGTTGTAACCTGTTTTTAGTTTTGTTTAACAATGTGTAAACCCAACCTTTAAGGGGTTTACCATCCAAAATGGACTAATTGGCTATGATTATAAAATGTTTTTTCCAATCCGTTTAAAATGATGTCCTTCATTTTGTTGTTTGGCCGCCCGTCAGTGAAATGATGGCTGTTGGTACTTGGCTTGCTCTTTCACTATTCTTGGATGGTCCTCAGGGTAGCAGGCAAGGTAGACTGCCAAATCAGGGAACTGGGATTCCAGGCCAAGTAAGCTTGGCACTGGTGTCCCATGCTATCTCTAATTCTCTATTTAAAAAGGTGGCTGCTGGCCTCAGTGACCTGTGATTGGTCTTTCTTCCACAGCCACTAGTAATATCAAGCACTAAACATTCACAAGTGCTCAGCTTTCCTTGGATGATGATGGGATGTCCCGGACCCTGACTCTACCTTTGCCTGCTGTTTAGGACTTAAAGGGGTACTCCAGCAAAAAGCTTTTCCCAATAATGGAAACACATTACAAAGTTATATAACTTTGTAATATGCTTCAATCACCTATCTTCCCCCTTCCCTATCTTTATCTCGCGCTTTTTTTATCTTAGCACCATTAAGGCCGAGCTGTGATCTGTGACTATGGTGCAGTACTTAAATGAGCACTATTACCAATAAATAATGTTAAATCAGCAGGGGACGTGATATGCTTCATCTTTGCATTTTACTTCATTTATTTTTTTGCTTGTTTTCTGTATGAAACACAATGCTATCCCTCACTGGAAAGCTGCAGTTGGGGCTCCATCACTAAGGCCATCAGGTCTTTATTACCAGCAAAAAAAAAAAATAGACAAAATGCCGGAATGTTAGTTGACTCAGTGAAGATGAACGCACCCCCTATCTTATCATTGGTTCAGGCTGCTGCTCTGCTCTGCTGTGTATAAGTACAGTGCTTACAGCTAATTCATATTATTCAGACACGTATTATTCTTTATTATTGTAAATAACCAACTAATCTGATCAAAATTTGAATCTGCCAAAAAATGATTAGACGTCTACTAGGATACTATTGTGGCTCTTACTAAACTTTTTTGTATGATAGTTTTGGTGATATATCTTTTGTATATTGAAGTTATTTCTGTAGTAATCCTAGTAGGCATACTGTACTTTACATCCTGTTTTGGTGTGTTAGGTGCCACCTCAATGATTGTGGGGGTGCTCCTTTAACTACTGAGGCCGCATATGGCTTCATTTTAAGTGTTTTCAATTGTACTGTGATGATTTTTTTTGCCCCTTCTTTTTGATAATTTATGTGTGCATTACAGTCTGTGACATTGATAATAAAAATAGGTCATCAGTTGATCACCCATATTTGTAGGTTTGCTCTAGGCTCCAGCACTAAGGGAGTTAATGTGCACCCCCACATGAGGCAGCGCTCATCCTGTCAGTGTCTGCTCTGCTCTTGATGGTAATTTGTGAGCTCTTCTACCAGCTAATTAACACAAGAGAGCTAAGCGATAATTAAGTGGCCCGGGAACTGAGAATCCGTTCCTGTCTGGACTGCAACAGATTGGAGAAGTGGGAAACAGGTGTGAGGAGGAGACCCACACATGGGACACAACTATATCAAAACTGTATTGTGACACACAACTGGAGTGGATAGCGACACCAATTACTCTGTATTGTCTGCCACTTAAAATTGAGCGTAGCTGCCACTTCAGTCAATTATAGGACAACAAAGCCTGGCATACATAAACTATGAACAGCCATGCATTCATGGTAAAGTTTGCATATTGTAAGATCGGAAAATAAAATTGTTTTGCTATGTACTAGGGTAACATCACTTAGCTTCTGCTATAAAAAATATATTTACTTACCTGATATGATATTAATAAAAAATAATATTCTGTATATTTCTTGTTGTCCTTGTCTTACCATTAGGACTATGTTAATAAATTTGTTAAGTGAAACGTGTTATTTGTGCAGAATTTGCAAATTTTCACCATTTTTGTGCCTTTCTTGTTTCTTTTTAAGGCTTTGTTCACACACTATCACAATAACGGCCATCATTTAATGACAAATAATGCCCATTATTTTATAACAACAGCCGTTATTAAATGAATAACGTTCATTTTTGTTGTTAAATGATAGCCGTCCAATAAAAATGGCTGTGATTTTAATAGTGCGTGAACATAGTCTCAAAGTGGTGAGAGAAGCAAGAATGATTTAGAGGTAGAGGCATGGCCTCCACAGCACAAAGTTTCTTCTACTCTTTAGCTAGGTTTAAGTGTAGTATTTTAGTCAGTATATGGTAAGTATTGTGTGTTTTGAACCGATTCCTGTATTTTCTATGTTAAAGCGAATGTACCATCAGGTACATCGCTTTAAGTTTTTTTTTTTATAAGAACAGAATTATGCCAGCCTGGGGATATCGGTGCTGTGGTCCTTTTTTTGAACTGTGGTCTGGTTCCTGTGCACGGCGTTGGTCTATTCACTCTCCCGACATGAAGCACTTGAGACGCATGTGTGACGAAATCCCCTTCCCTCTGTGATGCGGCTTCATTGATTCTAATGTAGCCACGTCACAGAGGGGAGATTTTCACCCCGTGCCAGTGCCAGTGTATTGATATAAAAAAACTTAAAGCAATGTACCTGATGGTACATTCCATTTAAGGACAAACTTCTGGTTTTAGCTAAACTTACTGACTATATACTGAACAAATACTGACCAAAATATTATAAGTCAATAAAACCTAATTTGGCATTTTAACAGAAATCTAGTCATAGAGTTACTCCCCCCCCCCCCCCCCTCCTTCCCCCTTAGAGTTTGTATGGTATCAGTGTGTTCACATGACGTCTTTTTGGGGTAATTTAATTCCAGCCTCCAAGACTTGATTCTCCAGGATTAGAGACAAGGAATTATTCATTCAAATTGACATGGCATACAATATCATACTAATCCTGGGCAACTCCTTTCAGATTATTGGGTTCCTTGGACATAGGAAACTCTAGTCAAGGGCACGGAATATCCTAGGAGTTATGTTGGACATATGATGTCAGCGGGTGAGAGATTGAGAAAGGGACATTAGAATGTCAGTCTTACTAAAGGCAGAAACTGATGACAATGCATTTCCTCTACAGGTTTTTGTAGACATGACATAAATTATAGGCAATAAATACTATTGTAATCCATGGTGCCAAGGGCAGTCCACCTTAAACATTGTAAACTGAATTATGTAGGCTCTGTTCACATCACCCTTGAGTCTTCAAAGAAGTATATGTTTGGAAGATATCCAATGTATAACTTTAATAGAAGGCTCTAACTTATGTCACTGTATAGGCATCCAGACATTGCTTCCATATATTGCTAGATATATACAGTATATTAGCTGGACGGATGCCAAAAGAACACTGTTTTGGTATTTGTTGGGTGAATAAAGGTCTATGAATATCTTTGACATATATCCAGGTAGCTTTTCTGGTGTGTAGAGAAAACACACGGATTTATTAACACATTGTCGATCTAACTCAGATTCTGAGCCAAAATCTAAATAACATCTTATTGGGTTTCTGCAAACCCGTACACATGCAACAGCAGAGAAAAATCCAAAATCCCAAAAATTTCAGTACCCTAACGTGATTCTAACAGTTATCATACAATAGATGAGCTTGCTTGCTCCTCGTTCCCCCATTTGCTGAGCCGGGGGGCGCAGGCAGCTGGGGGGGGGGGGGGGGGGGGGGGGCTGCCCTGGTGATCGCTAGATCTTCCGGGCAGCCCATAGAAGATAGCAGCAGTCTGCTGCCACTGCTTCTTTTACGTGGAGCGACAGCAGCAGATCGCTGCTATTGTGATAGTTGATTTTTCAACATGTTGATAGGCAATGATCAGCCGACATTGTGCATGTCAGCAGATAGTTGTCTTCTATTACACAAAACGATATTGTCCATAACGGTCGTTATCGGCTGAATATGGATGTTAAGCGCCTCGTGTAATAGGGCCTTCACTTTTTCACAATTAAATCCAAACCATATGGTCATGTTTTCTACGGATGTACAGACATTTATACCCGTATAATCCACAGATCAGGTTTATTTCCCATTCTATATAAATCCATTACAGCTAAGTATTGCATTATTAAAGACCTTATTTTCCTAGCAAAGGAACATTGTAAAGACGTGGTATATTAGACAAGCAGAAAAGACATGTAATCAGGTGACAGAGACATAACTGAATACACGTCCTGAAGAAATAGCCTAAAACGCTTCATATCAGCAGCGCTGGACTCCTCTACAGCCAGATATCTGGACAACTAGAAGATTTGGAAACATGGTATTTCTGTTTTCCAGCACAGGAGATGTTTGAGCGCATTCTTTTACGTTTGCATTACATACATATCTTAGTTATTTCCTTAGGTCTATAAATAGTCCAGTCACTGGGAGAGGCATATGTGTTATATCTGAGCTTTGTCTCAGCACACAATGCATAGCCTCTGTCTTATCTCTGTCTTATCAGACGTGTTGATCCAAAATGGGTCTCTCCCTTTCTGCGGAGACTTCCCATGTCCTCAGGCTGACCTTATGTTGGGAGGACAGATAATCATTCTCCACTTTAAAATTGATGAATCCCTTTCCAAGCCTCTTGCAGCCTCCCTCCACACTTGGTGATGGGCTGGCATGCCATGCATTTCTCTCCCACTTCTGGTCCTGATGACATCAAAGACAATTTATTTGCCTGCTTGTAAAGGTGATACCAGGAGATAATCAGCCTCTCAGATTTCCCTGTTTTCACTTATCTGTGCTGGTGTTGTACCAGACTCTCATCTGCACACTTACTGACAAATTCTGATAGGTGCGGAGAGGCCCTGGTTATCTTTAAACAATGAATGTCATAGAATTCCTTCAATAAGTTAAAAAGTGACAGGAGGATCATGGTCTGCCTCATTGAAGCCAATTTCCTTTAACGGAACAATAAAAATAAATAGCGATTTCTTGGAGCTCATTTAAAGATGTTCTCCCACAGAAAAATTATTACGTGTTAAGTAAAAGAACAAGTAAGTGAAGGATTTTGAAATATGTAGTAAGACTAATGGGTATTTGCCAAGATAACTTGGAGTTATTAGTGGCGCCCCTTGGTTTTTCTAAAGAGTCCAATTCCTCCTTCACATGATGAACTCCAGTGAAATGACATTATTCCATCACTCCAATCAGATGACATCACTAACCATGGAGACTCGTCTCCTTACAGATTAGTCACAGATAATATTTTTAATAGGGGCCAGATAGGAAACAAGACAAGGAGATTCCAGAAGTTCTATTTGTCAGTATTATTCTCCAGTGCTGGGATCTTGGGCATGAATATGACTAAGGAAGCATCTGCATGTAGTTTGTATGTTCTCCGCATGCTTGCTGTACTTTCTTCAGGAGCTCTGATTTCCTCACACACCAAACACATGTATGGTAGTGCAGTGTCCCACTATGTGGTCCTGTAAAGAGACAGCATTAGTTGTAGAATATTTGACTTGTTATTAATGTGTTTTTTATACATTTTATTCATATTCTATACTGGTTCTACCTAGACTTCCATCAGACACACATTTTTGGGCTTACAAAACACCACTAAAAATGCCCAAAAAACTGTCAGTGGTTTTTACAGTTTTTTTGGCAGTTTTTCACTTTAATGTGTAAGAGTATAGGCATTTTTTTTTGTTTTTTATTACTAGTCGTGTGATTCTTAATCGTGTCAATTAAGGATTCCTGTTGAAGTCCTTGGTTTTGTAAAGTTTCTGATGAATTGTGTTTGCCAATAATTGTAGCTTGGACTAAATCAGTTGCTAGATGTACTGTGTATTTAAAAACTGCTTGCGTTTATTGTAGTACTGCACTGTGTAAGAGCAGCCTTAATAAAGATGTTTCAGAACTGTTATCTCCTGGACAATACCATTATTTATGGTAACAGATGTCAGGAGAGGTGACAGATCCTCTATGTTAGGGCCATATTCCACCGGACGATTATCGTTCAGATTATCGTTAAATCCTTCGAATCTAAACGATAATCAATCGGTTGAAATGCAGTTAACGATTAACGACCGAACGAGAAATCGTTGATCGCTTTATAAGACCTAGGGCCCTATTCCACTGGACGATTATCATTTGCATAATCGTTAACGATTAATGATCTCAAACGACCGCTATTGCGAAAGACCTGAAAACGTTCACTCATTTCCATGGAATGATAAACGTTACTTATGATCGTATTTGCAATCGTTTTTCTTTGCTATTTCTTCGCTATTGCGTTCGTATCTACTGCGAACGACCGAACGATGTCTTATTCAATACGAGCGATTTGCGAACGTTTTGCGAACGAGCAACGATAAAAATAGGTCTAGGTCTTATAAAGCCATCAACGATTTCTCGTTCGGTCGTTAATCGTTAACTTCATTTCAACCGAACGATTATCATTTAGATTCGAACGATTTAACTATAATTTGAACGATAATCGTCCAGTGGAATGGGGCCCCTAGACCTATTTTTATCATTGCTCGTTCGCAAAATGTTCGCAAATCGTTTGCATTGAATAAGACATTGTTCGGTTGTTCGCAATAGATACGAACGCAATAGCAAATAATTAGCGAAGAAAAAACAATCGCACTTACGATCATAAGTAACGATTATCGTTACATGGAAGTGAGTGAACGTTTTCAGGTCTTTCGCAATAGCGGTCGTTTGAGATCGTTAATCGTTAACGATTATGCAAACGATAATCGTCCGGTGAAATAGGGCCCTAAGGAAGGAGATTAATTTTTCTTTTCTTCTCTATTAGGACCAGACCACAATGAAGACTTCGGACAATCCCAGCGTTCATAGTGCGTGATTTCGCCTGCATGCGGTACCCGCAGCCATCAGCAACATGCTCCTGTCCCCCTCTCATCTGCACAAAAAAAAAAAAAAGTTTTTTTTTTTTTTACCTGTCTGCACTCTCCCGGTGACCTCTCAGTGATTGGCTGTCACTCTCCATTCAGCCAATCACTGACTAAGCAGGCTGAGCAGGCTGGGCAGGCTATCACTCTAGTGTCTCGAGAATGACAGCTCGCTCAACAGATCACTGGCCGCAGTGCTGTCCCTCAGCCAGTGATTTCCTGAGTACGTAACTGAAAAAACAGAAGAGGACACTGGGGGAATGAGGACAGATATGTATCGATTCGTTAAGTTCAGTTTGCAAAGTTTGAAAATTTTCCGGTAAAAATTTGTGAATGTTGTTAACCGAATTGTTCAATGCTTCACTCATCTCTATTGCTGTTACCTTGAGATGAAAGCTCTTCCATCTGTCAATACATTATTACCTATAAGCTTTGCATAATAATGGTCACATTGCATCAGAGCTATGCACATTGGGTTCCTAAGTTAAATATACTGACAGGCTTTATAGTGATCATTTGTTCAAAGAAAATATGGGAAAATAATAAAAAGTATTTAATTTGAAGCTAGTTTACTGTTTGACCTCATGTAACACATTTTTAAATATGGCGCACAGACCTATGAAAATATGTTGCACCAATGAACAACGTGTAACTGTTTACAATACCTCCATAGTGGCATCACCTTTGTGCACTTTTTTGTCTTTTTGCTAAACAGTGTAATGCTAATGCTTTACACGGAACAATAATTCGCCCGATCGTACGATAAACGATGTCGGAGTAACAATTTTTGCGATAGCTTAAAGCCTATCTCACACATTGGTTAAATCGGCGAACGACAGTTCACACGGAACAATCTGCAAATTTTTTGCGAACGATCAATGACGATTTGAGAACTTGTTAAAGGATCAAATTGAATGATTTCTCGCTCATCGTTTCATCGTTCGCTGCGTTTACACGTACGATTATCATTCGAATTCGCACGATAATCGTTTTGTGTAAACGCAGCATAAGCATTGGTGATGAGCAAGTACTAAATTGCTCGGGTGCTTGTTACTCGTGATGAATATCTCCCAATACTCGAGTGCTCGTTTCGAGTAGCGAACCCCATTGAAGTCCATGGAAAAATCGAGCATTTTTGCAGGGGACCCAAGTTCGGTAGAGGGAAGGTCGTTTGAAAACCTGTCAACCTCAGAAAATGATGGAACCACCATGGAAATGGACAGGAAACAGCAGGGGCAGCATGTATGCATGCCTCTGAGGCTTCCTAATCGCACCATTATGCCAAATTCTGGGCAACAGCTGTGGGATACAATCTGCTGGTGGCTGCACCTATACACACTCTGTGACACCCCCTTTACACTGTGCAAGCAGTAGTGAACTTAGATATGCCTTGCGTAAGAAATACAGAATTCGAAAATATAGTAGAGGGGCCAATAAAATAGTACTGAGCCCTGCCTACTGGAACGCTAATTCCCTCCCTAACACTCTCGCTGACCAGCAGCAGCTCTGTCCCTAATCTCTTCCAGCATACATGTGAGCCGAGCCTCGGCGGCCGAGATTTTTATATGGCAGGGTCATCTGATCTGGCCAACCAATCGCTGCTATCGACATGTATGGGTCCCACGTGATCGCAGGATGTACCAAAGAGTCTCCTGCATCTTTATTGGCTGAGAAAAAGTGCAGAAACTTACAGGAAACGGATGATGAGATTTTCTCGAGTATCGCTTGATGTACTATATGTTTTTCGAGTATCGCCATGATGAGCATGTTCGCTCATCACTAGCAAGCATACATGGCTTGAAAATGTGGCGCCAATGACTCAAGAACAAGTCATTGCCACTTTTATAAACTTGCGGAAAGCAAAACATAAATAATTTTTTTTTTGTTTTTTTCTTTGGGGTTGGGGGTATTACAGTAATCTTAAGGTTTACATGAAAAGAAACACTCAAAGATTTATTCATGACCTTGGTTATGATCTTGCTGTAAGGTACGTCTATACTAATTTCAGAATGCTTACACATATGCATTAGGTAATCTGGCATTTCCATTTAAAGGAAAACTTGCATATTGTGGGGCTAGGATGGTGACCTCTTATATTTTTCTCTTCATTAGATATTCATTGCATTACAGCAATTACCTTCAGAGATGGCAGGACATTCTCAATTACCTGCATCTGTTTAAGGATCATTGCGTTCACTCCACCGTCTGCTTTGTCCCATAGATGAGTTTTCCAGCATCTCACTCACTTTCAATTTGGGAAGTTATGAAAGACTACTTTTCACATTAATCCGTCCATGCTCATCAGTTTTATTTTCCAACTTTGCTTAGTTTTCACTATCCAGGTGATAATTCCAGCTGCTTCCTGTAAAAATTGTTAATTCATCTCAACAAACCAAAAGTTCTGTTTTTGTAGGTTTTGTGTTTATGTAAATAAATAAATAATATTTTTTTTTATGGTTATTGAGTCAAATTGGGGTGCATGAATTTGGTCCATAAAATCAGCTCATACTAATTGGAGAGCATGTATTGTAAATGTTATATACTGTAATTGTTATATTTCCATGTTCTTTCTCAGTCTGTCCAAAATGCAAATTCTTCATCCAAGCTAAATGAATGTACGCAAGGTGTTTTGCTTTCAGCAAAACACATGAATTCTGAAGTTTCCAGAAAAAAAAATCCTACATGACTTCAACTAAAAACCTCAAGTTTCACACAAAAATTTCCTCTAGCGTAATGGCACAAAAATGAATGTCCACGGCATGGATATGAACTCTACATGGGTCAACAAGATCTTTTTTTACCTAATTAGCCTGATATTCATCTGATTTTATATTATTCCCAAATCATTCTAAGTGCAGTTAGTAAATCAGGTATCTAGCCATCATTCCCTATAGGCAGAATGCAATGCAAGCTGACTTCTGTTTAATGGGCTAGTCAAGAACTGGAACAACTGTTAAAAGCTGAATATTTGCTGCATGTTCCATGATGTAAACCCACAGTATTACACAGTATTGCAACTTACATTTCACCAAGTAAAAAAATTAAAATATTCCCTTTCCGTGTAGAGTGTTGGGAGTCTTTTGTATTTTGACTTGAAGACAATGGGGGAAAATCTGCAGTAATTAAAAAAACTGTCAAACTCATGAAGTGGGCTCTGCATTTAACTTCACGACTTGGGGGGGGGGGGGGGGAGTCTGTCCTGTCTGATGGACAGCCCACTCAGCCAATCAGTGACTGGAAAGGCTTTCCACCCTAGTCACTGACTGGCTGAGTGGCCAGTCCATCAGCTTGCAGGGGGCCCAGACGGGCTGAAAAGGCACAGGTAGAGGTGAGTAGAGTTGCGCGGACTTTTGGTCCGACGGCATCTGCGCTCAATCGTGATGCCTGTGATCCCAGGTGCATAGTTGCTCTCCCGGGAATATGCAGCCAGGGTATTCAAGGGTATTCTAGATCGATTCCCTGGAATATCCTGGCCGCATATTCCCGGGAAGAAGTCCGAACAGTTCGCTCATCTCTAGAGGTGAGTTAATACTCTGTTACTTTCCTTTGTGCCTCTGCCTTTTAAAAAACAAAACAGGGAGGCCAGATTTCTCCTTTAACCACTTAACATCTCTCATTGATCAGTGTAATGTAAGTACACTGCAGTGATCTCTATGATCTCTATAATAAAAGTCCCCCAGGGGGACTAAAAGTTAAAGTGTTTGCAGCACGGTGGCTCAGTGGTTAAAAAAAAAAAGTTGTTTTCATCAATAAAAAATCCCCTCCCCTAATAAAAGTCCAAATCCCTTTTCCTATTTCATAAATAGAAATAATTCAATAAACAAATAGACATATTTGGTATCGCCGCATCTATCACATTCCTGATCTTGCACGGTTAGGCTATGTTCACACAACGTTTGTTCAGCTCAGTTTAAAATGACACCCATTATTTTGAGTCTATCATTTAGCAGTCTGGCCTCTCCTTAGTGCAATGACTGGTGCTTGCACATTATTCTAGTTTGGGGTTACTAATTGCTCTTTGGGTGTGGCTTAATTGAAAAGTCCATTGAATTTAATAGTAAAAACAGAGAAAGAACCGCGACAAAAGGAAAACTGTGTGTGAACTACTAATAAAAAAGTCAGCTGTTTGCAAAAGACGTCCGAAAATAATGATCATGTTCACTTATTTGACGCCCGCAGCAAAAATGTCCGTTATTTAATACATTGTGTGCACTGGATGTCCGTCTTCCCATTGACTTCAATGCATTGTTATTGCAGTCAGTTAATTTAAATATGAAAATCAGACCCTTTTCAATATTTTTGACATTGTGTAAACATAGCCTAAACAGCGTAAGCGCAAGAACCCGCCAAAGTGCAAAAGTGTGGATTTTTTGTCACATCAAATCCAGAAAAAATATTTTAAAAAAGTGATCAAAAAGTCCAATAAACGCAAAGTACAGATCATGGTGCAAAAAATGACACCTCATACAGCTCCATAGACCAAAGGGTAATAGGCTCAAATTGGTATTATTACAACCATATGTAACTTGTAAAAACTCTATTTTTATTTGATGGCTTATAAAAAAATTAAAACCTTTTTAAAAAGTTCCTCAAATTGCTCTATTCCCACCCTTAGCTGGGTTCACACTCAGTATATTTCATGCAGTATTTGGTCCTCATGTCAGGTCCTTATAGCAACCAAATCCAGGAGTGGATTAAAAAGACAGAAAGGCTCTGTTCACACAATGTTGAAATTGAGTGGATGGCCGCCATATAACGGTAAATAACGGCCATTATTTCAATACAACAGCTGTTTTTTTTAAGATAACAGCAAATATTTGCCATTAAATGAGGCCATCCACTCAATTACAACATTATGTGAACAGAGCCTTTCTGTGCTTTCAATCCACTCCTTGTTTTGATTGCTATGAGGACCTGACATGAGGACCAAATACTGCCTGAAATATACTGTGTGTGAACCCAGCTAAGGGTGGGAATAGAGCAATTTGAGGAACTTTTTAAAAAGGTTTTAAATTTTTTTATAAGCCATCAAATAAAAATAAAGTTACAAGTTACATATGGTTGTAATAATACCAATTTGAGGAACATAAATAACATGTTAGTCTTACCACAAAATTTGCACAAAATTTTTTTCCCGGTTGTGCAGCATATTTTATGGAAAAGTGAAGTCAGTCAATGCAAATTACAATTAGTGTCACAAAAAATAAGGGCTCATGTGTGTCTTTAGGTGAAATAATGCAAGCGCTATGGTTTTTTAAATTGGCTCTGTCCTTAAAAGGTTAAATATGAAAAAAACTCATGAAACATAAAAAGTATGTATTACGCATATAATTTATTTTCCTAATTATTACTACTTGCGTTTCCACAAAAATTAGGACCTCAGATAGCACAATATGAGAAATAAAAAGAAAAAGTGTTGATATGCTAATTATTTCTAAATGATTCTTCTCCAATGCTTGACTAATATGAATATGGAAATAATGATCTATGATAGATAAGATGGAGAGCACAGATGTTTTGTCTATAGTTACCAAAGAGCCATTCTAGTTTTTGACGTGAGATAATTTGTAGGGAGAGATGAAGGACATGTCAACCTTTTAATCCCATTTTATAGTTTATAGGTAATTTCCTTTTATTTATGTGTTTGCATTCCATATTATAAACCTGAGTTTAAGTAAAATATTTATTGGTATTACACTGTTATTGATATGTACAGAATATAATATATATATATATATATATATATATATATATATATATATATATAGTGGTACCTTGGTTTAAGAGTAACTTGGTTTAAGAGTTTGAAGCGTTTTGAGTTTTAAGACCTCACAGTTTTTCAAAATTGTGACTTGGTTTAAGAGCATTGCTTTGGTTTAAGAGCTCCCTGTACTGGGTGGGAAGGCGAGTGGAGAAGGGGCATGGTCTGCATAGCGGGGTCTACAGCCCTGTACTCTGACCCAGGAAGTCTCCCTCACCTTCCAAATCATAGCAGATCCACTTCAGGCTGGGACTTGCATCAGGGGACAGGACTGTGGAGGTAATCTCTCTATAGCTGTAACCCCTCTCTCCCCGGACAGAGAGCGCTGCATGTATGTGCCTACATATATGCTGCTCATTCCGTCATGCTCCCTGCAGTCTCTGTCAGCCCTTGTGTTTCTCATCCTCTCCATTCCTGTACAGTAACTTATAATATCACATATTCTGCTGTTTCTGAATGTTTGTTTTATTTGTTTTACATGTTATTCAAAATAATAAATCATTATTTTTGGGGTGTGCATTTATATGATTTCTTATGGGAAAATTTGCTTTGGTTTAAGAGTGGATTTGGATTACAAGCGCTGTCCCGGAACGAATTATGCTCGTAATCCAAGGCACCACTGTATATAATGTATGATGTGTAAATACTTTATTTTAATGTGCCCCCTTACTGTGCACCATGTGGCCTGTCATGAGACCATCTCCAATGCCTTGAGGACCTGTTGCTGGCCTGTGAGCTTATTTGGTGGTAGGCTGGAAGCTGAGTGCTTGTGTGGGAGATGTACAATGGGTCTTATAAAGTTGATACATAGATCCAAAAATCTAGGTGTACAGGAACAGTAAAATAGACGGTAAAATAGCCCATGTCTTCCGGATTTCCAGACTTAGTGTACTGGAGAAATTGCTGGACCAAAGGACTTGGAAGATATGAGAATTGCCAGCTCCAACATTTATGGCATATCTACAGGATATGCCATAATTGTCTCATAGACACAGGCCCCTGTTCTGGGGCCTTCACCTTTCCTGGGCCTGTTTCTTATTGCCCCAGAAAAGTTATTATAAGTAAAGGTACTATACAACTAAAGATGGAACTATATTCACCTGCCCCTATCCTTTGTTGCTGCTATTCCGATAACTTATGGACATCATAAGAACTATGAAGCAGTAGTGCGTAGCAGGGACCAGAACACATCAGAAGAACAGTAGCAGGCCATTTTGGCTAATGAGTATGGTTGCTTTTTCATTTTTATAGCACACTATCTCACTTCTAAAACAAATTCTGGGTCTGTAAATTAAACAGTTTAAAACAGCCCACTCCACTGTTTTCAAGTTCCTAAGTGCAGAACAAGTTCGTAAAGATGCCAGCCGCACAATTTAGTACACATAAAAAACAAAAAAAGGTAATGCTCTTGTGCTCACCGGTTGTCCTCCTCCAGGTCTCTAGCACCCCCTGCCACCTCCAGCCAGCTCAGTCAATCATTGAGACAAGACAGCGCTGCTGCCAGTGATTGGCCGTCCGTCAGTCAGTGATTGGCTAAATGAGCTGTCACTCTCGCCTCGGGAGTGACAGCCCTTTTCAGTCAATCACTGACTGAGACAAGAATGACAGCCCACTTAACCAATCACTGGGTGTGGTGCTATACCAACTCAGTCAGTAATTGGCTGAGCAGGCTTTTGGTGGCTGCGGGGGACAAAAGAGACCAGAGAAGGAGGACACCAGGGGGGGATGGATCGGTATTAATGAGCAAGCTTTGTGAACTGCACTAGAACAGCTAGACGCCCGCAATCATTCAGTTGTTTTAATGCGGTTCATTAAAGGTTCAGCTGAATGAACCTGAACCTTGCATTAAAGTTCAGCCAACCTGCCGAACCTAATGTTTAAAAAAGTGCTGGTGCCTAATTGAAAACCAGAGCCGAAGTTGCAGAGGTGCAGTGCATAGTGGAAACCTTGCAGGGACAGCTTCAGGCTACCTAATTTTTTCATCTTCCTCCCCACTATATTTCCTCGTAAAACTGTTGATAGTGGGGCAAGGAGGTTCTTAATGCATTGGCTGCACTGAGAGAGCAGAAAATGAGTAATGCTGCTCAGTGGAGCAGGAGTAGGGAAACTTAACCATATGTTGGTCATAGGTCCATCTGTCTGACCAAAGCGTCAAGTGCACTGAACTTTAGGGAACCATGTGTTGACAAATGCTGGGACCTGTTACCATCTTGATCAAATTTTATAACTCCTAGACTTTAGTAGCAATAATTGCTTTATGTGTCAAGTGGAAGCATTTGACCCATTGTTCCTCCAAAAGTTACTTGCCAAACTCAGATTTCCAGACCCTCTAGAAAAAAAAAACAGAATATAAAAAGCAGAAACATAATGCACAGGGCCTGTTTGTGAGAGCCACATATGTTCAAAGGTTGTTAAGCTGCGATGACGGGTGGTTGAACATTTAATTGTTTGATCAAAGTGTTGGAATTGGGTACATTTATAACATTTTTGAATGTCTTACTTGAAAACCATTTGATTTTTGAATTTTTTTTCCCTAAAATGAACAGTATAAGGTGTTAGCCCATTATAATTTTCCTACTACAGATGTACAGGAAAATTCCTTTACATCCCAGTTATGCAGAATTCGTCTGTAATGTATAGCGGTGGAGATTTACACTCTACCTTTATGTTAGTTCAGGGAAATGTGGAAAAAATGCCCACGGTAACCAACTAGATTCCAGCTCTTGTTTTTTTTATCACATGAAAGTAGCCACCTAGTTGACTCCTATTGTTTCATAAAGCTCCATTATTTTATATTTGGAAAACTAATTATATATATATATATATATATATATATATATATATATATATATATATATATATATATACTAGCAAAAAAACGAAGGGATTTGATTTTATGTCTTCTGGAGTGAGAATTTATAATATAGATTTGCTAAATGTGGATCTACACAATCACCAATTTTAAGGTAAATTAACAAAAATGTGAAAGAAATGAATAATAAAATACATGAAGATAAATCTTCACTGATCGGCATAGAGGTAATACAGCCATGTCCGTGAGGTCTAAAGCACAGACTACACAATGACAAAACCAGGCTGGAGTTTATGCAATAGCCAGAAATATGCTTGCAACTTTTCTTTCCACCATTGTGCTATTGGGATGACATTTCTGTTTGCAATTTATTGATATGCCCTCTTGTTCCCGAGATATGTGGGTATAGTTTGACAGTTCAGGGAAACATCCGATGGGCATGAACTTTATTTAAAGAAAATAACTCGGGATGAGCAAACCTCGAGCATGTTCGGGTTCATCCAAATTTAAACTCTCTGCATTTGATTAGCGGTGGCTGAAGAAGTTGGATGCCTGGAAAACATGGCTATAGCCATAGGCCATAAGCTGTATCCATGTTTTTCAGGACCCCCTAGGGCTGCATCTAACTTCTTCTGCCACCGCTAATCAAATGCAGAGAATTCAGGTTTAGATGAACCCATATGTGCTCAAGGTTCTCTCTTCTCTAAAAATAACCTATTGTTTAACCTATGTTAAACATATTTTTAATAATTTGTGGTGATTTTTTTCTAATTTGCCATTTTGCTATCTGTATTATAAAACAATCTAAGGCCGGTTTCACACATACTGCATCACAGTGGATTTCACAATGCGAGTTCCTCAGCAAAATTTGTTGCGATGCTCAGTTGTAGATTCATAGGAAATGACAGGACAGAGCATCACAGCGGATTTTGCTGCGGAACTCTCTGGGTTAAATCAGCTGTGATTTGGTATGTGTGAAACTGTCCTGAAAGTCTAGCAATTTTCACTTTCTTTACTACCCCTAAAGCTAAGACTAATTAGAAAATAAACCTGACGAAGTCACGTGATGTGACGATGTGGGTCTGCAGTCCGGAGCCCCATTCCAAGAGCCCTGGGTGATATCTTATGCAATAACATCTCTCCACAGTATTGACTCTATGGGAGTAGGGTGTTGTAGCACGTGGATATATTTATGAATTTTTCTATTGATTATTTATATATTTATTCATGTATTTGTGTGAGCACGTGCACCTTAGGAGTTATTTCTCATGAGTGACAGTATCTGAGGGTCATCTAAGTATTCAGTGTTCAGGGCCTGGAAGGATTTTTGTGTAGGGGCTGCGGTGGGAGCGACATATATTTTCATGCGTTTTCCCTGTTATGGTTCACCTTTATTGGGTTTTTAGGTGTTTTTTAATGTGTGTCCATTTGTTGTGTAAATTGCTGTATTTTCTGTGAATAAAGAAGTTCATTTCTTAGGTATATGATTGTGGGTGCACCATTTTTTGTCTTTCTGTGTTTGTTTTAAATATAATTAGAAAATAAAAACATATTAGAAAATAAGAACTGGTTTCATTATGTGGCTTCAATCTGTTACAAAAAAAAAGAAAAGAAAAAAAGAAATCTAGGCCATACATTCCCTTTAATGTGAATGATGAGAAACCTTGTGTCACAGTGTTATTCGGGTCATATGATTTTCATGTTCTTTTGTAATTTCTAGTTACAGTGATTTTTTTATTTTATTCTGTTCTTTAATAAAACAATGATAAGTAAATTCAATGTTCTTATTTTACTTTGGGCTACATTCCCAAATATTTTCTACTGTTATATTTTTTCTATGGCTGTCTGAAATCTGAAATACTGACACCATATCCTATGTCCATGCCTTTACTGTACACAGCCTGCCCTGCTTGCATTGTTGCATTGTACACAGCCTGCCCTGCTTGTACTTAACCTAGCCTTTCCTGCTTGTAATTTACACACCCTGTCCTGGTTATACTGTACACAGCCTCTCCTGCATGTACTGTATACAGCCTGCTCTGCCTGTGCTGTACACAGCCTGCCCTGCCTGTACTGTATATAGCTTGCCCTGCTTGTACTTTACACACTCTGCCCTGTCTGTACTGTACACAGCCTGCCCTGTCTGTACTTTACACAGCCTCTTCTTCCTGTACTGTACACAGCCTGCCCTGCCTGTACTGTACACAGCCTGCCCTGCCTGTACTGTACACAGCCTGCCCTGTCTGTACTGTATACAGCCTGCCCTTCCTGTACTGTACACAACCTGCCCTGTCTGTACTGTACACAGCCTGCCCTGCCTGTACTGTACACAACCTGCTCTGCCTGTACTGTACACAACCTGCTCTGCCTGTGTGGTATCCTACCACAGGTGTTGCAGTTCTATACACCCCTCACATAAGTCTGTACTTATTGTACTATTGTGGTGATGACGGCAGTACTAAGTTTCGCCACTAGATGTCACTGTATTGTTTATGTATATGTGAAAGCTGCACAGCTGAAGGATGTCAAGGGTTACTATTTCCTTTTGTGTTACCAGAGTCTGTAGACCAGTAGGATTCTTGTTTTCTTCTCTACTATCACCTCCCTCCTTATTTCTTCTGTTGCACTCTTCACCCAGTCACAATGCATGTTAGTTACGTTGGGGAAGTAAGTCACATGGGTGGAGGAAGTGCAGAGGTCTTTCGTGTTGAGCATTGTGGAAGAAGGACGCAAGCTATATAGCTCTCCATAGTGTTCCTATCCAGGCCCTGGCCCTTCTCCTGCCAAGTTCAGTTTTAGCTAGCACCCAGCATGGGAAGGATGCAAGACAGTAGGCCTCTAACAACTTTATTACTGGTAATGCTACAAAGCACTGTGCAGTGTTAAAACCTCTTAGGAGAGGACAAGCCAGAGACAACCTCAACCCACGCCACGGACAAGGAGAAGTTACGTTGCAGGACAGTATCCACAAAAGCCAAAGAGCTAGGAACTGATCTAGATAGAGCAAAGTTGCAGTATGCCTATGAACTTTATCTTGCAGTGCAGGTGTCAGCAGGGAACCCTCAGCATTCCACTCATCCAAGGTAACAAGCAACTAGTAAACCGGCTTAACTACACTCAAGAGACTCTGTGATTTCTTGCAGTCCCCCTACACAGCACACACCGCAACCTTGGGACACTTCCCCTTTCTGTGGGTGGCGGTTCCGATAGTCCAAAAGGGTCACTACACCACTCTGGCCATCCGTGAACACTCTAACCCAAGGCACCCAGTAGCAACCCGGCAGGACACTGACCACAGGGGAAAAGGATACAACCGGCCTTATAAAAAAAACAGACGTGCCATCACACCTGTGTTACGAAATAACAGCTCGACGCCCGGCTGTATCTTGGCCGTCCACCACCGGAGTGGCGTCACACTTCACCACCTAGCAGGTGACCGGCCTATCCTCTGACCTAGTAACATCATCACCGGGGGTACACACCACACCTGTTTTTTACACTGCCTGCCCTGTCTGTACTTTACACATCCTGCCCTGGTTGTACTGTATACAGACTGCCCTGCCTGTACTGTACATAGCCTGCCCTGATTGTACTGTATACAGTCTGTTCTGCTTGTACTGTACATAGCTTGTCCTGCCTGTTTGTACTTTATACATCCTGTTTGCTTGTATTTTACACAGCCTGTCCTGGTTGTACTGTATACAGCCTGCCCTGTCTGTTCTTGTTCTAAAAGAGAACATTATCTTACTAAGATAATGACAGAACTAAAACATGGTAGTCTGTGCACAGTAAAGTAGACTTAAGAGTTAAAGTGTCACTGTCGTTATAACTTTCAAAATCTAAATCAACAGTAGATGTGATATAAAGCAAGTTTACAATTTACATTCATTATTTATTTATTATGGAAAACACGTTACTTCCTGTTTTCTGTTCTTTTTTTTTTTCGGTAAAAAAACAGGAAACAATCAGAAAACAGGAAGTCCAGTGTATCCCAGGCCATCTGAGCGCTCACAGAGAGAAGGCAGTCATGTGACTGATGGACACATTGTGCCAGAAAATCTGCCTTCAGGAGACTGGACCTTGCTTTCTGGTAAGTACAGCTTTGTTTTACAGCATGACAACAACAAAACAAATAATTAATGTATATTGCAAACTTGCTTTATTTCACATCTACTGTTTATTTAGATTTTGAAAGTTATAACGACAGTGACATTTTAAGGTTTTGGCTGCTAGTTTTTAAGAAAAAAGTGGCATCCTTTGCTGTGCCATCTGTAGTAGTGTAGTGTCCCAGTACTGGTGGTCCACTAAGTCACCTGGGTAAAGGAAACTTTGTCAGGTGTCACATAAAGAGGATGGAGCTTCCTTTTGCATTTTCACCTCATGGTGTCTCTCACTCTCCTGTAATTGTTTGCCAGAGCTTAGCTGAAGGACAAAGGTTAACTTGTGCCCTGTATGTTTACTGTTTCAGCCAATCACAGGCAGGTACCTCCCCCAGTTCACAGCCAACTACACTTCTCCTTTCTACTTTCCTTTCTTACATAGCCCCACCAATAGGAGGTTAGACCTTGTAAGTTCCTGGTGGGAGGTCTTTTGTCAGTGGATGGGAGAGAAGGACACTAGAGAAATAATTTTCCTGCTTTTCCACTGCACCTGCACCCTAACATTGTGCTAATCGTACAAGTGCCAGTGCCTGTGTGTCTGTTGATGGGTATCCAGCAAAAAGCAGCAAGCCCACCTGCTGCATTACACCCTCAGCACCATGGGCCATGGCAATAGGATTTATGAAAGGTGGAATTGCAGGCGTTATAATAATTTTTTAAAATTCCCTCACTCAACAAAATCCTACATACTACCCTGACCTTAACCATACACAGTAGAAAAACACAATACTAATATTTTATTGCAAATTACTTCCTCTAAAGAATGCTTTGGTATCATTGATCTAAATAGGCCGTAAATAGACTTCCTTATGGCACTGCGTTATAGAGAGATTCTAGATAATATTTTCATTTTCAGTTTTTATTTTATCTCTAGTCATACAGAGTCGAAGTAAAAATAAACTTTTTTTTTTTTTTTTTTTTTTTTACTTTGCATACATTTTTTGAAACATACAGCGTATGCGTAAGACCCTGCAGAAGTCCACGGGTGTCTTCCTATGTATCCGCACAGCCCAGAGGTTGCATGGAGCTGTACTACACGTGTGCGTAAGCCCATAATGTGATGACTAAAAATAACTTCATTACAATGTATTCATTTGCATTTTAGAATAAATACTATCTGCAGAGACTTCCAAATAAGAATGATGAAAACGGAATGCAGATTACCGAGCAAGTAGATGTTCAATGGCACAAGAAATGAATTTATAAAAGGATTAGATGTTAAACAGTCCTGTTCTCCAAATGAGAGAAATCAGACAATCCTAACTTTTTCTATTCATCCTAAATCCAATCTCATTTTAATTACAATTCACTACGTAACAGGGACTGTATGCAGAAAAAAAACTATAGAGACTATGAAGCAGAATGACTCCATGACAAGTTGTCCCAGTAGTGCTATAGAGGGAATACTGTCTGCTTCTTCTAAGGTATTGCACCTCCCCAAGGTGACTGCGCACAGCATCGCATTACATTATTGGTCAGTTTTCCAATTCATAACTGCTCATTATAGTGAATTCAGCTATCTCTTGTCTTTTAGTTGCTCTGCCAAATTCTGCCACCCCCTCCTTTCTCCCCCCCCCCCCCCCCATCTCAATAGAAATTTAATTTCCCCTTCAAAAAGTGACAGGACTAATTGCTCATTGCAGGATTTCTCTGGCATACAGGAAGTACGTATGCAGAAGAAATGCAAAGCCCTCTCACCTCTGTGTGATTAATTACACCCCTAGCTCTGGCTCTCTTTCACCCTCAGCCATAATTCAAAGCCTGGGAGAAAATTGAGGTTTTTCTTCTCCTGTATGGTTTAATTAATTACACATGTCTCCGCTTCATATGTGCCAGGGAAGAAAACCTTTTGTTTTTCTTCCCCAATTATTTTCTGTGACTTTTCCGTGGAGGTGACAGCGGCAAGAGAAGTGAGCGGAAGCTCTGATGTGAAGTTTTTATGTCCGTAGAACCATGCAGCATTACCCGCGCCTGTGAACAACAAGGAGGATTCCCATCTGGCTTACAGCCATCTACGTGAACATCATTGCATCAAAGTCCGCGAGAGAGACAAGACTGTCAATTATCTATCAAATCTGTAGTTGCTGCCTGTAAAATAAAAGCTCAGTAGAACCAACAATTTTACTGTTAGATACAGAATGTGTATATGTATAATAGGTAGGTATAGGTATAACCACTCTTGTTATGAATTGCGTTTTGTTGTATAAAAAAAAAAGTAAGGCTATATTTTTTTTGAGCCACTTGGTTATCAATCCTAAAAAGCACAAGGAAAGAAGGCAAACTGCTCTACATATATTATAACACTAAGTAAGTAGCTGTTTGACTATTTACTACGTTAAAGGGGTTTTACAGTTTTAGTTCTACAATTTTCTAATTGTGTCCAGATTTTCAGTTTTAAATAAGACAAAACTCTGGCACAATTTATGAGTTTTAAACTCTTTTTATACACTTTTCTATTGTGCCAAAAAAGGACTTGGCCGCAGTAAAAGATGGTGCAACATTAGTCAAAGGGGTGTGGCCTAAAGTGTACCTGTCACAAGAGAAAAACTTTTGATATGTCAGAAAGACCTGAATTTTTTTTTATTGGACAAGGTTTGAGTGTTCTGACGCCGACCGATCAATAGGATTGGGGGGGGGGGGGGGGGGAGGGGGACTGTGCAATAGCTCTGTGTCTATGTGAAGAGACTTGTCCTTATAGACTCCCATCATAAGGCCATCACATCCTGTGACACAGAGGTTGGATAGGAACGCGCTGAGCTTGACTTTTACTAGTCAGTCTCTGACATGTCAAAAGTGTTTTCACGACAGTTCATCATTAAAGCAAATGTACCACAGTTACATAATTTTTTTTTTTTTTAAATGAATAGACCAATGCCCCCGTGAGGATGGCAATGCCATGCTAGAGCTGTGTCACAAAGGGGAGGGGTTTAGTCACACTGGGGGCCGGCCAGCCCACCTCCAGTGTTTCATACCCTGCCGGTGATCGGTAATAGACAAGCGCCATGTGCAGGAACCGTAGCAGTTTAAATACAGGACCATGGCACTGGTTTATTCATTAAAAAAAAAAAAAGCTATGTACCAGAGGTATATTCCCTTAAATGCACTCAAAATACAAATTCTAGTGCAAGAAATGAAAGGGTATTTTCACACATAGCAGAATTCCTGTTTCAGAAGGCATTGTGTTTCACATGCTGGGGAGCAGCTCTAATGTGCAATTGGAATAACAGAGCTTTATCTAGTTGCAAAGCACTGTTGTGAGTAAAGACAGTAATTAAAGCACCACCTTACACCTTGTATTAGAGAGGTGTTCATGGCGCTGTACATAGAGGAAATGTCTGTGAGAGGGGAAAGGGAACATGGGGACTGTAATTCTTTACAATGTAGTGTTACCCACAGCAAACATTGACTGCATCGGAGCAGGACACAGAAGATGAAAAAATATTGCATCTGATGTATGGCATTATCACCAGGTGAGCTCTCACTAACATATACTGTACAGTATGTACTTTTCTATGTTTTCTAGCTTAGAAGCCCAATTAAGCAGGCAGTTTGGTATACATAACTCTGTATACTCACAGGGTCGTCCAGACAAGAAATTAAACAGCAATTGTGATCATTTTAAAAATGTCTCTTTAAATCATGTCTCTAAGGCTGGTTCACACTGCGTTTTTGCAATCTGCTTTTTTCAACCGTTTTATTTTTCCTTCAAAAAACAAGTGGGAATAAAAAAAAAAAAACAGATTTGCATATATGTGGAACTGTGTTGATCCGTTTTCCCATTGACTTCCATTATATTATAAAAAAAAACAAAACGGATCAAAATGCATCCTTTTTTTTTAACGGACAAAAAAATGAGGTTGACTATGTTTTTGTGTACGTTAAAAGAACTGATCCGTTTTGATCGTTTTTTTTAAATTAATGTAAGTCAATGGAAAAACAGATTAAAACAGATGCACACAAATGCATCCCTTTTTTTTCCATTCGTTTTTTGAAAGGAAAAAAAAAAGGATGAAAGTGTGAACCCAGCCTTACTTCCTTATTTATTACTCAAAAACATTGCATTTTGCCACTCAGATCCAGGTAAGAACACGTGTAAAAAATCATGTGACACCAATGACAGAAAACCCAAGGGATAAACAAGCGTCTCCATGTTGCTCCATTGAACCTATGCCCACAGTTTGTTTTAACAATCAGTCTAATGCTGAATTCCTGAACTGGAATCACTGAGGCCTATACAGCTCACTTGTTATTTCTGTTTGTCTGTAGACTGGGAACAAGACACCTAGGAAGGGGACTGTTTCACTTCAGGGTATCATTGCTCATATCTACAGCCCCACCGCCTCTTGAATTTCGGTCCCTTATCTTAGTTTTCCTGAAAGACTGTGCTTGTTCTAGCGAGGGCTAATGAATAAGCACGCACAGCCATGAAATGGGAAATAACGGCATAGCTTAATCAGGCATTCAACCTCATGCCTTTCTTATCAAGTGTGGAGAGAGAGAGACGGACCTCAAGTAACTGTTAACCTTTTTAGCTCGAGATTTGGGCACTTAGTGGGTTATTCATTGCTCTCAAATTCTTTGTACATGTCAGTGGTAATACAAGAGTTAATGTGATCTTAATAGTTGTAGACAGGCAAAATATATGGTCTATAATAATATTTTTGAACATACTTTAGTGCCAGCACATTACATTGCAGTTTGTCAGTAGAAAGGCCCTCTGGTGCTAGCTGATAAAAAATCCTCCATTACATAAAGCTCCAGCTGCCTTTGGCATGAATATTCGAAACTCAAGTCTTGGTGTTGAGACAGGTAAGGTCTGGTATGAACTGGGCATCTCTCATACTCACAGGCACAGTTCAGTGGAGTTAATAGTCTGCATGTAATCTAAGCGGGCACTGCTATTTGTTACCAAGATAAGGGACCGGAGGAAGGCAGCCAATCAGATAACTCCGCCACAGGAACTCTACTTGACTATGGCGTAAAATTGCATTTTTCCGTCGCTTAGAAAATAATTTTCTTTTGTCACATTCAAAAAACAAGAGAAAAAAAATGGGCAACATACAGAGAAGTTTACAGTCAAAGCCCAGTTGTTTATTACAGTAAGGAGTTATGGTGAGGTTACTATGAGATATAGATTGAGGGTTACAGATATATATAGGGATGGAAATTCCTTAATAATGCTTTATCTCGGTGTGTCAGAAACTCACTATAAGAAAGCCGCTCTCTTTGGCAACCTTTCCAGACATCTCCCATACGCGTCTACATATCGGATTGTTATGAATTGACTCTGACTTTGGCACTGAAGAGAACAAACTTGGTCCCTGTTTATACAGATTGATAAGAGAACTTAGAGTTATTACGGTTGTGCCCAGCCTGTACTGTTATAAATAATTTTACCTCGCGTTAGGAACAGTTTGGAAACTTAAGGATGTTATCCAATACCCACAACAAGTGACAAGGATAGATGCCTATTGTAACAAGCAGGAAATGGCCATTGCAGTCAATGCTTGAATGATTAGAATCTGTTGCGTTGACACTTTCACCTTCATAATTTACCATTGGATTAGTGTAAATCATGCGAACATGTTGCTTGGAATGTGTGGGAATGGAGTAGCTGAGAGAACTATTGTTGACTTGCCTATAATATTGCTAAGTAGCAGCTGTATCAAATATGAGCTTGTGCAAATATGTGAATTGAGAATGACAAAATTAGTATTGTTATTCAATGCCTGCCTAAGTATCATGGCACAGTTGCTTACAATGGTCGGGTTACTTCTTATCATTATTATATTGTCACTGGTTCTATTTATGATATGTAGTGTAAATAAATAAATAAAACAAAAATATAAATAAACTTAATATAATAAAAGTTTCAGGTTGCACTCAGCTGTAAGGGCCCTATTCCACCGGACGATTATCGTTTGCATAATCGTTAACAATCTCAAACGACCACTATTGCGAAAGACCTGAAAACGTTCACTCATTTCCATGGAACGATAATCGTTACTTATGATCGTATTTGCAATAGTTTTTTCTTCGCTATTTATTCGCTATTGCGTTCGTATCTACTGCGAACGACCGAACAACGTCTTATTCAATGCGAACGATTTGTGAACGAGCAACGAAAAAATAGGTCCTGGTCTTAAAGCCCTATTTCACCAATAGATCTGACGACAGATTATCTGCCAAAGATTTGAAGCCAAACCCAGGAACAGACTGTAAACAGAGAACAGGTCATAAAGGAAAGACTGGATTTCTCCAATTTTCAAATCCACTCCTGGGTTTGGCTTCAAATCTTTGGCAGATAATCTGTCATCAGATCTGTTGGTGGAATAGGGCCTTTATAAAGCGATCAACGATTTCTCGTTCGGTCGTGAATTCAGAATACACCAGCATAAATTGAAAATGATGCTGATTAGAAAAAAACAACAGCAAAAAACAAACAAACTATAAAATGTACTAATTAGAGATGAGTGAACATGCTCGTCTAAGCTTGGTACTCGTTCGAGTATTAGGGTACTCGATGGTACTCGTTACTCTGACGAGCATATCGCGATACTTGATAATCTCAGCATCCGTTTCCTGTAATTTTGGGCGCAATTTCTCAGCCAATCAACATGCAGGAGACTCTTTGGTACATCCTGCGATCACCTGGGACCCATACATGTTGATAGCAGCGATTGGTTGGCCAGATCAGATGACCCTGCCATATAAAAATCTCGAGGTTCGGCTCACATGCATGCTGGAAGAGAATAGGGACAGAGCTGCTGCTGGTCAGGGAGAGCGTTAGGGAGGGAATTATCATTCCAGTAGACAGGGAATATTAGACAAAGAACCCAACAGCCCTTTTAAGAGCTTAAAATTTTTATTTTTTTTGTATTACTCCAGACTGCTGGCTGGGACTTGCAGTGCAGCTACCACAATCTTAGCAGCACACTGTGGTGATCGGCTGCTGGCAGAAAGGGGACATTAGGTGTTGCATACAGACCCGTAAGAAGTCCTCAGTACTATTATATTTTTTGTGGCTGGTGCTGCTGCTGTTGTAAGTTATATTGCTGTGATTTGTAGTGCAGCTGCATAGAACCTCACTGCTCATTGTCCTGTGTAACAGGTGGCATAGACCATATACCACCACCACATACACACAGAATATACCTGGTGGCGGCTCTGCAACTCGGCAGCCTCACACATGTACCATGCCTGCCTGGCCCACGTGTTCAACCTAATGTTGCTGTGGTTCCTTAAAACCTACCCCATTTTGGATGACTTGCTCACCAAGGTACGGCGCATCTGTGCGCATTTCCGCTAATCAACTAGGGAAAGTTACCCCAACTACTAAAGTCAAATTCAAAGTCAAATTCAAAGTCAAATTCAAAGTCAAATTCAAAGTCAAATTCAAAGTCAAATTCAAACTCAAATCAGCGGTGGGGAGAAGTGGGGAGTCACATGATGCAGGGAAAGTTACCCCAACTGCTACAGTCAAATTCAAAGTCAAATTCAAAGTCCAGGCTGTTGCCCATTTCAAACCACTTAATTTGTGGATGAAAATATGCTGGGGGTGTGCTCTGCCTAACCTTCATCCTTTCAAGTCACTGTTTAGCAGGCAGGATCAATCAGGTTGGTAGAGGCAGTAGTAGTGGGTTTTTTTCCATCAAATTCAATTTAAATTTGGCATAATGTTGTGATTAGCCAGCCCCAGAGGCATACATGCATGCTGCCCCTGCTGTTTCCTGTCCATTTCTGTGGTGTTCTGTGGTGTCAGGCTAAATTTTTGGATGGTTCATATGCTACCTTTGTTTTAATGGTTCACTGTGAGATCACTGCCATGCTGTTGCCCAGAATTTGCCATAATGGTGCGATTAGGCAGCCACAGAGGCATCCATACATGCTGTCCTTGCTGTTTCCTGTCCATTTCCGTGGTGTTTCCATCATTTTCTGAGGTTGATAGGTTTTTACCCTCTGCCAAGCTTGGGTCCCATGCAAAAAATACTCGAATTTCCCATTGACTTCAACAGGGTTCGTTACTCAAAACGAGCACCCGAGTATCAGGAAATAATCGTCTCGAGTAACGAGCACCTGAGCATTTTAGTTCTCGCTCATCACTAGTACTAACATTTCACTGAAATATTCTAGAATGACCAGATAGGGACACTTGGTTAACAGATAAATAGGCAAGAAATTATAAGTGACGATGAATGGCAAGTCAAAAACTTGCAATTGGGCATATATTAATGGGGATACACAGTGATACATTGTTCAAAATCTACTTGGATTTTCATATGGCTATTTATCAGATTGATAGAGGAGTGCCCACACAGGATTATTGAGTGTGAAAATTGTTACAGTATACAGTATAGCTGTGCCTCTATACTGCCATATAATGAGCATTTACATAATATTTAGACATGCAGAAGTATGTATCTAGCACCTCTATTACAATGCTCATGCCTGCAGGGGTATTATGGAAGTGATCATAATAACATAATCATCTACTCTACAGACACTAGATTTATACAGCTATTGAGTCCAGAAGTTGACTAGCTATTCAAATGAATAGTGTGCCTTCAGGGGGTGCCTTCATGTGGCCTTAATGTAAGCAATTGGCTTACTTGTTGGATGCATGTTGGACCTTTCAAATGGGGCAATAATTGGCCTGAGTTCATCAAGACCCATAGAGGTGGTCCTGAGCAGGAGACCCCATCTATCATTTGTATATAGCTTGTTGTGAGTAACTTTTTAAAATGTCATTTTAAATCAAACCTGCTCTATACTAGTGATGAGCGAACATGTTCATAAATGTTCGTACAAACATAACGCTAATTGTGCAGCTGCCATCTTTGCAGACTCATTGCAAACTATACAATGGGTCATTTGGGCTCCATTGGTGACTGACATGTAATGGCACAACCATTATCTTTGTTGCTCTGTGTCTATGATGGAATAGAGTGATTGAAAAATTTACACAGGTGTGAACTGAGTCTTTGCGATGTCTGACAAATCGATGAAATACAGGTAATAGTTTTTTTTTTTTTTTTTTACAGGTTTTCTAGTATTTATCTGTCATTTGCAACTTTGCCCACATGCACTTTGTTCCCTTAACACATCAGGTCCACACAAAGGGAGTTCCAGAGTCATATTTATCTTGCTATTCTTTATAGTGTGTATTTTGAAGCTAGCCATCTGAGCTATCTCTCATCTTGGGCTCTAATTCTGGTTTACACTAAGGGAGAAAGGAAGTTAAACAGGAAGGCAGGAGGATTATGCAGAATAAAACATATGTTCCACAATGTCAGGCAGGCCACATAATTTACTGGAACATTATATATTCATATTTCCAAGAGACATTGTCCTGGGAGTAGGAGACTGGCCGATTCTTATTTCTGGCAATAGATTGGTGGAGAATGAGACTATAAAAAATGAAAGCTGTTTGTATTGGGAGGTGTGGGCTGTAAGGTTACACCAACAACCTCACATCTCCAGCCATAAAACAAGTGCTCACACATCTGCTGGGAGTTTTAGTTCCTTAAAAGTCAGATTTTCACAAAAAGACTTTCTCCACAAGAAGAAATTCAACTAATTAGAAGCATTAAATGCAAAAAGAGGGTGAGGAACAAAGTCTATAGCCAAATGAAATGTACGTGAGCTTGAGACTGTTACATGTCTGGGGCAATAGTTTAACCCTTCTTGTGCCAATGGGGTTGTAATGAAATTAGGTGCTTGTTATTATTTTTTACAGTACTTAGGACTAGGGAACTGGTAGACACTAAACAGGTAATGCCTTGTGTAACATAACTCATAGTCTGGAAAGCAGGGTCAGCAACACATGGTTAGCTGTCGGTGACAGCTGAGTCGATCGACCAGGGGTACTGAAGCCCTGGCAGCAACAAATGAAGAAGCTGCCGCGCTCCTAGCAACCTGGCTGGCCGGTAGCCAGGGACACCTTCGGCGCGTTCCTTGCAACTGGCTGTACGCTCCACCTATGTTGGGAGCCCAGCGTGACAGCCGACTCCTGCTAGTATTGATATGCATTGGCATACATGTTATCAGTAAAAAGATGAAGCATACGTTTGATTGGCTCATGTCTTGGATATCAATTTTATGGGGATATTACTTTAATTTTTTCTAATGATTTGATGACATTACTTGTACATCCAGAAGTATTATGGGACTTGCGGTTTATTTTTTTAAAGCTGCATTCCTATGTTAAAGTTGGCTTTGATTTTTTAAATGTGAAATTTAAAAGAAAAAAGCGATAAAGCAATAACCAGGCAAAATCCAGAACCAAGGTAAAAAGCTGAGGTTGGAAAACACAGACAGAGGTAAAGAGGTACAAAGGTAAAAAGGGACTCAGAAAACACAAGCCAAGGTCAGGTACACAGAATACAAAGGAGAAAATACTGGTTAAGGCTGGGTTCACACTACGTTTTTTTCATCCGTTTGTGTGTGCATCCGTTTTGATTCATTTTTACATTGAATTCCATTATATAAAAGGATCAAAATGGTTCCTTTTAACGTACACAAAAACGTAGTCGACCTCATTTTTATGTCCGTAAAAAAAAATGGATCAGTTTTGATGTTTTTTTTTTTTTTTTTTTTATAATGGAATTCAATGGAAAAATGGATGCACACACATGCATCCGTTTTGTCCATCCGTTTTCACCCGTTTTTTGCAAAAAGCGGATTGCAAAAACAGATCGCAAAAACATAGTGTGAACCCAGCCTTAAGTTGGGCAAAACCACAAGCAATCACAGGCCCCTGCTAGATGAAGACGCCTGTTTAAATATCTCTCCATTACTCTGCAGTGAGCTACTTGTGATGCCCTTCTGCAGCAATGATTGGCTGACCAGCCCCAGCATCGCTGGGGCCTGCCAATTAGCTGCCAAACCGTAACCTCAGCAGACACGGATATCCCGCCCTGACAGTTCCTGACAGTAGATAAGAGAACTACTCATATTGGTTTTCAGATTAGCCAAAATATTTTGATCATATTACCTTTACAGAAGAGCTTTCTTGAGGTAAGACAAATCTAACCAGCTGATATGTCCCTACTGCACCGGAGACACCGAGGAGGAAGGTATGTAACCTTCCTCTTTGGTGCTGTTCCGATGCAGTTAGTTATGAGCTCCCCGATCTGTTAGGACTGCTAGGAGCACTGGAGGGAGGTGTTAGGAGCACTGTCCACGCCTATAGAGCTGATTCATGCCTGGCCAACTTGCCCCTTTCTAATAGAATGGATAATAAATGTATCAGTCTGGCCAGAGGTGGGCCAGATATGCAATATGGGGGCAGACAGTGCTCCTAACGCCCCCCCCCCTCCTCCAGTTCTCCTGGAGCACACTGCAACAGAACGGCACAGAGGAGGAAGGTAAGAGACTTACCTTCCTCATTGCCATCTCCTGTGCAATAGGGACATATCAGCAGGTTAGATTCATTTAACCTGCTAATAGTTCCCATTTAATGATCACCTTTTGCTGCTTTGCCAAATCCCCAACCTTGTGCCACCTTAAAAGGTTTATAGTGATCGTAATTTAGGACTGCCCCCCCCCCCCACCATCTTGGATGTTTAAGATGATATGAAGGAAGAAGTAGAGCACTGGGAGCAAAGAAAAGTATTACTTGCCATACCCATGATCAAAACTGCCAGTTCCTGCCATAGAAAAACAACAGCGACCCACCTTGACTGTGCGTCAATGTTTGACTGTGGGGATGGTATTCTGGCATTTATAGCTCTGGTTTATATGTCGAAATTATTCCAGTTTGGTTTCACTAGTCCATATAACTGTCTTATCCAAATTCCTCCTGGGACATTCTAAGCGACTTTAGGTGTTCCTTGTCAAAATTTGAGTACATATTTTCATAAAATAAAAACAGATTGGAAAAAACAAGTTTCAGTATATGTCTCTAATCAGTAAAAAAAAAAAAATCAAAGTAACCCATTCCCTTTAAGTACACTAAGAAAAAATTAAGTTTGTGTAATTCTCAACAAGACATAGGGGGATGTTTACTAACAAATCTAAAAACACGATTTTGTCAAAGATGTTTTGGCATAATTTCCAATCTAATGTGTTTAATCAAATTTATGAAAATTGTCTAATAGCATAGTAAATGTGTCTTAAAAATAATGGTCTTTTAATTTGTCTAATAAATTCGCCTGGTTCAGAGCAGACGTAGCGATGCGCCAATATATGCGACTTTTTAAAAAATTGCGCAGTTAATAAATTTAGATAAAAAAGAATTCTGGCGCACTTTCGATCTAATTAACAACAAAAAATCTAATTCAGAAAGTCGCATCTAATTTGGATAGCCTTGTCTAAAAAAGCTTCATAAATTCATATTAGATTTATTTTGAGCGCAAACTAAATATATTAGACTAAAAACAGGCGCAATTAGTTTGATAAATGTCCCCCATACTCTTTAGTTTATTGTGTAAAATACATAAAAATGAAATCTAAGCCTTTGTAACCTACAACAAAGGTAAAAAGTAAGATAAATACAAAAAAGAAAGCATTCAATGAACTATAAGCCTGGAGATATAAAATCTGCTCTTGTGAGCTATAAGGTTTCCAACAAAAGCTGTAAGAATGCAATCAGACTAGCCAAAGTAGAAAATGAGGAGCAAATTGCAGATGAGAATAAAACAAATCCCCTAAAAATCTTAAAACATAATTACAGTAAAATGATTCAACGGAAAATGTTGGTCTCATAACTGATAAAGCGGGTAATTTGGTCACAGGTGACATTGAGACGGCAGAGCTGCTGGAGCAGACTGCTGGAAATATGTTGACTTGCTAATGACGTCATATCTAGTGACTAGTTCTGGATGATGGTCCAAAAAGGTTTAGAAAATATTAGAATTACAGTGGTACCTCGGTTCTCGAACTTAATTGGTTCCGGAAGGCAGTTTGAAAACCAAGCAGTTTGAAAACCGAGCAGTGTCTTCCCATAGGAAATAATGTAAATGTGATTAATTGGTTCCAGCAGCCACCAATAGTTACCTACAATACTCATTTATTACACTGATAAGTGCTCAGTATAATCACTACAGTACAGTACAGAACAGCACTATACTGTACAGGACATTAAACAAAAAATGTTCATCAGAACCAGCAATTATAGTACAGTAGTCACCAACTCCTCACCCATCCTTTACTGTATAGCGTCCCCCCCATCCAAGCACTGTAATGTATGGGAGATGGTGGTGCACTGCCTGTACTACTACTGCACTGTATATGCACTCCAGCAGTCTTATACAGCACTGTACTGTATGTGAAGCCTCATCACTGCTTAACTCGCCAGGTACAACCCACCATCCACGCCCGCAAAAACTTTCGAAAACAGAGCAAAGTTCGAATTCCAAACACTACTTCTGGGTAAATTTTCGTTCGAATACCAAGCAGTTCGAGTTCCAAAGCCTTCGAAAACCGAGGTATTACTGTACTTAGAAGCGATCATATTAAACTGTATGTTTTAGAAAATGATATAGCCACCAGTAACCAACATGACATTATGAAAAGAATGTCGTGTCAAACCACTTTACTTATATAAAGCTGTAAGCAGGAGCCAGGGAAGACAGTAGATGACATGTACCTCTACTTTTGAAAAGTACTGTAGCTTCTTTTTACAAGATGCACTTTTTAGCAAGGAAAAACTATATTTCTGTATGTGTCTGTGCCTGTATGTATTTAGCAGAGCTCTTTCTGTATGGTGATTTAGCAGAGGTGTGTGTGTGTGTGTGTGTGTGTTGATATAGCACTGTGTGTGCCTGTGGGTATGTTTATGTAGCAGCGCTGTGTGTGTTTTGATATAACAGAACTGGATGTGTATGATTTAGCAGAACTGGGTGTGCATTGTGCATGCTGCAGAGCCTGTATGTGTGAGTATAATGTACTGTCATGGAGAGTATTAATCATCTGTCATTTCAATAAACTTTTACCCCTTTACTGCCTTAGATCACTAGGGACGGTGAGGAGCACAGTTATAAAGTGGGAAGGTTTCTTCAGTAGAGGGGTAGAGAGATAGAAGCTAGATGAGGTTGTGTGGTACTCATGGCAGAGATGGTAGTAGTAATATAAAGCCAGATAGGATTAAATTGTAGAGAACGTCTATTGTATTATGGTAGTTTGAGAGATTTGGCTGTACCTTAAGTTTATAGTGTACTGAGTATACAGTTGTATTAACAATACTAAGGTGCGCGTGTGTGTGTGCCGGGCAATGACCCTTAGTAACATTCTTAAGGCCCTATTCCACGGAGCGATTAAAGGGGAACTCCAGGTAGAAGTAAAAGAAAAATGAAACTTCTGCAGAAGCATAACGCATTACTTACCTGTCTATCCCAGTTTTGAAACTACCAAAAATCCATTTGTTTGGGGGGTTTTGCTCTGTTTTGTGTTTCTGTTCTTCCTGGTTTGGCATTTCCCAGAATGCAATGCTTTCCCTCATGTGATCATCACAGTCCCCCACCCATTACAATCAGTAAAATTAGTACAGCAGCTGCTTCTGGCCAGTTAGAGATGGTGAATCAGTCAGGGGATTGGGTTATCCAGCCAAGCCTCCTGTGACATCACGCCCTGCCCCCTGTCTGCATCATCAGCAAACACACACAATGTGAGACAGAGGCATGTAAGATTTGTCTCCTAGGGGTGGATAGCAGCAGGAGCAGGAGACAATGTGAATTGGCCACTTCCTGGATTTCTATCAGCTACCAGTGTGGCAGCACCGTACAGATACAGTAATCTGGGTTCACACTTCATATATTTCAGTCAGTATTGTGGTCCTCATATTGCAACCAAAACCAGGAGTGGAGTAAAAACACAGAAAGAATCTGTTCACACAATGTTGAAATTAAGCGGATGGCCGCCATATAACAGTAAATAACTGCGATTATTTCAATACAACAGCTGTTGTTTTAAAATAACAGCAAACATTTGCCATTAAATGGTGGCCATCCACTCAATTTCAACATTGTGTGAACAGAGCCTTTCTGTGTTTTCAATCCACTCCTAGTTTTGGTTGCAATATGAGGACCACAATACTGACTGAAATATACGTAGTGTGAACCCAGCCTATATACATTGTATAGACACATCTATATAACTTTTAATGTACTTTTAATAAAAACCAAGGTTTTCTTATCCGGAGTTCCCCTTTAATTGGCCATATTTGGTCAATATCGGCCATTACAGCCGATAATTGTCTTGTGGAATAGAAGGCAACGATCAGCCAACATTGTTCATGTTGGCTGATCGTTGCAGTCATTTGTTTTTCAAACATCTTGAAAAACAAGCAACTGTGATAGCAACAATCTGCTGTCATCGCTCCATGCAATAGGAGCGGCGGAAGCAGACCGCCACTATCCTTTATGGGCTGCCCGAACGATCTAGCAATCACCCGGGCAGCCCCCGCCAGAGCCCCCCTCGGCCCCTCTTGCACTCACCTGCTTGCTGCCGCCACGTATGATATCGGTGGCAGCGAGCGGGGAACAAGGAGCAAACGAGTGCTGACAGAGCTCATTTGCTCCTCTACAAAGGCCCGTGGAATAGGGGCTTAAGTTAAAATCTTTTAGAGACTTCTTAAAAACACTTGCCACCACTTAATGGTGTTTCTTTACAATACAAAGTCCAGATAAAGATAACTAATAAAGAAGGGTCATGGCATCTTGGCTCACTTTGGTATATATTTCAAGGACTTGTTTACACACAGTTTGTTGCCTCCAAATATATGAGACTGAACACAGAAACCTCATCAGAATGGAGATAATTCTTGGGTGTATATTAACTCCACATGATGCTGTGGTTTACTGTGAATGACACAAAGCTGAACTGAGATAAATGGCAACAGGGAAAGGATTGAAAGGCAGGGCTAGGGTTAAACAGCCTTCTGCACAGTAAGTTTTGCTGGCAGATATAAACTTACAGGAGTTCCTTATCTGGTTAGGGCCAGAACTAACAAACTGACTAGACTAGACTATACCTCTATTTCCTTCACTGCTTTTTCCTGGACTTTTTTTTTTTTTTTTGCTTATCCGGGACTTTAAGGGTAAGTTCAGACTTACCGGATCCGCAGCATATTTTCTGTTGCGGATCCGCAGCAGATCCGCAGCAGATTTCATTTAAATAACTGAACACAGAATCAAATCTGCTGCAGATCTGCTGCGGATCCTGTAGGTGTGAACGCACCCTAAACTGGTTTTATTCAGCCCTCTGGTAAGAGAACTCATCTCGGGGACTCTTCTCATAGAACTTCCTAAAGGTACCTAAGCAAAAGCCTGTCTAAAGTAAGGTCATGTGACCAAGCTCTTACTTTTAGGGTGCATGCACATGTAGCATGTTCACAGCAGATTTCACTATAGTTTATGGCACTCTATTTTCACAGCAGATTTTCATTCTCCTGCAAGAATGAATTGTGCCATAGACTTGTAAAAATTTACTATTTAGCTCCCGACACCATGCTTACCTGTCCGCATTCCATCAGGATTCTCCTCTAGGTCCCTGCTCAGTGATGGCATCCTTAGCCAATCACTGGTTGTCGCAGGACAACAGGACAAAGAAAAACTATTGCATGACCTCATTGTCTACACATATCAAGCAATGCAAAGGGGTATGTTGGGTAGTTCTAATTGCACAGGAAACCTCAATGGTACACAATGTCTATGAAAGGGATGGATACTTTCTTGTTGCTTTGTGCCCCTGTCTGCAACCTCTTCTGTGCAGCCTGGTTCTCAGTCTGCACAATTTCTGGGCCTTCCAGCATGCCTCACTACAGCTTCACTTCATACAGTCCACTCTACTTTTTTCCTTCCTTCCTCTCTTTCCCATGGTCTCCCTTCTTCTGACTCCCCATTAGCCCACAGTCTATTAAAGGAAACCACTATCGCCCATTCCTCTGTCATCCTGATGTGGCATGATAGGAAAAGGTGAGCCATGCACAATAACCATGAAGGGTCAAGCATCCTACTGCAATCCCAGCAGTCAGAGCAATCATCTGGAGCAGCACAGAGAAACAGCTGATGGCACAGGCAGATGATCAGGGTAACAGGAGTAGTCATGAACGGATGATATTCAAACCAGACTACTGTGATAAGTGCAGTAATCCTGAGGTTTATGCTAGGACCTCCAATGTTTAAAGGGGTTATCCAGAAAAACATAGCCACTTTCTTCTTGAGACAGCAACACTATTGCCTCCAGTTTGGGTGGGATTCTGCAACTCAGTTCCATTGGAGTGATTAGAGTCATTATTAAAACCTTTTGAAATGTCAAAGAGACATGTCAAAAGTTTTGATCCAGGTCTGAGTGTTCAGCCAAACTGGGAGAAGACCACACTAAGTGCCGTCCTCTCCTTGCTCAGTGCCCCATGATAAGTCTGGCTCCTAATGTAGGCGCAGTCCTCTCTCTCTTTCTGTAGCACGGTCCTCTTTCCTCTTGTTCTCTCGATCGATAAGGGTCTGAACACTCAGACCCGGACCGATCAAAACTTTTGGCATCTAAGATATGTGAAAGGTTTTTTATGATGACAGGCACACTTTAATTGAAAACCACACCTGAACTGCAGACAAGAGTCTTGTTGTCTCTGGAAGAAAGTGGCCATGTTTTTTCTAATGCTTGAAAACCCCTTTAACCCATCTATAAATGATGCAGAAGCTGGACATGACACTTTCTCAGTACTTGCAGATGTCACAAAGCTTTATAGTTTTGTAAATACAGAGAAGAACATAATCTCCTAGCAGCAACATGCCAGGTGGGATTCAATTTAATAAAAATCCCTATTATGTGAGTCTACAAGGGAGAATCATGTGGGTGTAATTGTTCAGAATAAGCCAACCTGTAGCATGTAATGCCAGTCTACTGCATCAAGACCCAAGATACCTACCTATAATAGGAAAGCAATAGCTTAAAGAGAAATATATATATATATATATATATATATATATATATATATATATATATATATATATATTATTCCTTTAAGACTAAAGTCTAACCATATCTCCAGTATGCAGTCCAGTTTTGGGCGCCAGTGTATAAAAAAGATACCAGAAAATTGAAGAGAGTTCAAAGAAGGGCAACCAAATAAAAAGGAGGTATGGAAAGTCTCAGTTATAGAGATCGGTTATGAAAATGAAATGTATTTACCCCAGAGAAGAGATACCATATCTTTATATAAATATGTAAATGGACGCTATAAAAACTAATGCAATAAATTATTATTTCGCAGACTCACCAGAGAACACGGGGTCACTGCTTATGGTTAAAGAAAGTGCAATTTTGTCACAAAGTTTGAAAGCATTTTTACTGTCTGAACAATAAAGTTATGGAACATGTTAACACGCTAAGCATAAAAAGGTTGGACTTAATGGACTTAGGGATTTTCTTCAGCTCACAAGCTAGGTAACTACATAACATTCAGTAGCCAGAATTAAATGCTAACTAGGCCTAAAATCAGGTCTGGGCAAATCCCCAAAATATCTACTGAATAGTCATTATTACTAATATAAGTAGTAAATAAGTTTTCATTGCTTTCTCAGGTCCAGTAATGGCCTCATTTGCAGCTGTAAATAGGTGAAGCACTCGTTATAATTAGGAAAATGAGGCTTCTGTTAATGTTACCTTTGTCAAGGCCTCTTCTCCCCCACATCATTTCTGAGGCCTGTGGATTAGTTCACTGCACAGATTGCTAAGTGAGACCAGTATCTGCTCAGTATGGATTCCTCAGGGAAGATAATCTGCCGAGATCAGCACACGGTTTCTATTTCTAGGATGACATTGTTCTGCTCTGCGCCGCTCTCGTAGCTTCTCCCAGCGGCACATCTAGGCTCTGTAACACTAAAAATATCCACAAACCTTAACTCCTTCACGTCTAGGTCAATACTCGACTAGGTGTATCTTCCAGACGTGTCCTGGGAACACGGTGGCATTTCAAGGGCAAAACCGCAATCTGTTGGGTCACTAGAGATCAATGAGGGCACAATATCATGGCTTTGGCCTTATCTCTTGGAAACTTAGAATGCCCTTGCTTTCTGTTATACATATTAATGTGCACAGGGCATATTATTATCTAGGCACCATTCTCAAGTATACAGGTATTACTTTAGCAAAACCCTACTTTGCAAAAAAGAGTTAAAAGTACATTGATTGCAGTTTTGTAGCCTCAAAGTAGTATATCAAGGACAGGCAGCAGCTTTCACTGGCAGAAGATGGCCAATGATTTATAGTAGAGGGGCTCACATCTCTATGGTACCTGTTCTATAATTATCCTGCTCAGCTGGAAAGAACATGTGCAGTCCTCGCAATTTCTGCAATGTTCTGAACACCTAACTCTTCTTTTACTAAGTAATATATTTTAACCCTGTATGGGCCAAGCCTATTTTGGTTTTAGTTGGAGAATTAACCTTTCTTTTTTTTTCAGGCGCAGGAGTGCCCCCTTGTCTTTTGAACAGGATTTATATGGAATGGTTTTTCACCCTATCCATCTTTTCACCAACTAGGAGGACCCCATGGATTTTCCATAAGAGTCTATCTAGGTCATGTGACATAGAGCTATGAGTGAATACACTAGGCACAGACTTTTCCCTATTTATTCTTACCATCAGTCAGGGTCTGAATACTCATAACTGACTGATAAAAACTTTTCATATCTTACTATGACATCACAAGTTTTTATTTGTGACTTCTCAAGACCCTTCTCTCTTTCCTCATAACTAAGATACTGCTTATTAGTTTAGTTGCCCGTCTTTGTACCTTTTCCAGCTGTAAGATATATTTTCTATAAATTGGATCCCAGAACTGGACAGCATACTCCAGATGAGGCCACACCAAAGCTTTATAAAGTGGTAATATTATATCCCTGTCCCGAGAGTCAGTTTCCTGCTGGCCTTACAAGCAGCTGATTGACATTGCATGCTGTTCTCTAGTCTATTATCTACGAGTACATCCAGATCCTTCCTTACAGTGGCTCTCCCATTTTTACTTTCTCTAAGATATATGATGCATGCAGGTTAGCAGTATCCAGATGAATTACTTTACATTTATCTACATTGAACCTCATTAGCCAGGTTGATGCCAAAATGTCCGAGGCAGCTTGTAACTAATGTACATTTTCCATACACTGTCCTGTACCACAAAGGATTTTTTTTTTTTTTTGAGGCCATGTTCATACAATTTATGAGACCGACCATCACGGAACGGGCGGTCTCTGAAAAGATCATCCCGGTCGGTACTGCAGCACCGTCCGGATGATCTTTTCGGACGCAGGGTTCTGATGCGGGCGCATCCGTGCATACCCGCAACAGAACTCTCCACTGCATGCTATGGAGCGAGTGGCCGGAGCCACTCACTCCACAGTGTGAACGGACAGGGTTTTCTACGCCCGCTATTCACTGAATAATGGCCGCAGAAAACTGACATTTCAGTTGTCTGCGGCGCCGCGATAGATTCCGGCCGGAGCATATACCATGTGTATACACTCCAGCCAGGATCACATAGAAGGAAAGGTAACGTATATTTTCGTAATAATCACGGCCGATGTGCAACGGCCAATATTTTATGAAAATATACGTTGTGTAAACATAGCTTAATTCAGTTATAGCACATTTAGAGAGTCTTAACTTGTTTTTTGAAGAATGAGTTGTATTTTTGAGTCAGTACACAATATGCAATGCAATATGTGACAGTCCCATTTTAACCAAGCTGCTACCTTGGTTTATACTTTTAAAAGCATCCAAAATCACAGGACAGGACAATTTATAGTTGCAAAATCATTCTTCTTTATAGTATCAAAATCATGACATAAGACATAGTATCCAAAAAAGATATAGAAAACATGTCACCACAATGCTGAAGACGATTAGGCGCTGATCTTCACACTGCGGCCGCGTTGCTCTTCAGATCCCCGACCTCAGAGACTACGAGTAGTGACACACTACTTATGGAATACCTTGGTTGACTGTTTTTTGGGGAGGAATGAAATAAGTCTCTGGGATAAATATAGGTAATTGATTTATTGTTGTTATTTGTGTATGGGAAAAATGGAATTTAGCTGTTTTCCAAACAGTAAAGATAACTTGTTAGCGTGTAATACTTAGCGTGTATACTTAAGCTGGGTTCACACTACGTTTTTGCAATCCGTTTTTTGCAAATGATGAAAAAAATGGATGCAACTCTGTGCATCCGTTTTTCTATTGACTTCCATTAAAAAAAACAAACAAAAAAAAAAAAATCAAAACGGATTTTTTTTTTTTTGACGGAAACAAAACGTGGTCGACCTCATTTTTGTGTCCGTAAAAAAAACGGAATCCGTTTTGATCTGATTTTTTTTATATAATGGAAGTCAATGGAAAAACGAATCTAAACGGATGCACACACATGCATCCGGTTTTTCCATTCGTTTTTCATCCGTTTTTTTTTTTTTTAAAGGGATTGCAAAAACGTAGTATGAACCCAGCCTTACACTATAGATTTTCTTTTTTTTAACTGTATACTTTTTTTTTAACAAAGAAATTAAGTTTATTTAAGTTATTAAAGTAGTCTCACTACAACATGTGAATTGACAGACTTACTGACAGTGCTTTCAGCATAACGTAATAGAGTAATGGATATATATTGTTAGACCACCTAATAGGGCAATCTAGTAGCATCAGAAGCATCCCAGGAATTCTTTGTTTCTGTCTAACTGACTAGATGTCTCACTGCTATTGACTATGGCTTCTAGGGGTCTAAATGGTAGAGATCTGAGTTATCTCAGATGCCATGCATTGCTGCATGATATCACTGCCACTGTGCTCTTGCGGCAATCACACTGACACAGCATCTCTGCATTATTTGTGGGGACCATCTCCCACTGATGATGCATGTGTACTTCAGAGCCTGCTAAGGGGTTAAAGTGCATTTCCAGAAATTGCTTAGGGATGTGCCTCAGATGTTTAATACAACAGCTGCATTTGTTTGCTAACTTGTTCTACATACTGTTATATCCCAGCCTGCCAATTATATTGATTTCTATTAAAAATGAAGCAGGGAGAGAAGCTATTTACTTCCTCATAATTAATGGCATCATTGAAATACAGTTCACAGAAATTTATGTTGTTCAAAAAAAATGGAAAGATCTAAATAATGGTTGAAGTCTCTTGTATGTCTGAGACATGACTAACAAATAAAAGCAAACCGATACCGGATCATGTTCTCCAATTTGCAGGCATAGAATCAAAGCAGTGAACAGTGAACAGTGAAAGCTCTATCACTGTGACAAAATGTGAGGGAGACCTGTGGAGATTTTTTTGTCTTATACGCTACGTTCACACAATGTCAAAAAAAGAGAAAAGGCGGACATATTTTCAATTTAAAAAGACGTCCGTTATTGCCACAATTTAACTGACTTCAATGCAATGCATTGAAGTCAATGGAATGGTGGACATCCAATGCACACAGTGTATAAAATGAAGGTCGTTGTCTGCGTGGATGTCAAAATAATGATCATGTAAATTTTTTTCATTATTTTTTTTGTTGTTCACCGTTTTTACTTTTCACTTTGGACTTTTCAATTAAAGACAGCTCCAATGGCCAATTAGTAACCCAAAGTAGAATAATGTACCAACAGCCACCATTGCACTGACAGTCAGCCAAACAGCGAAATGACAGACATCATTTTAAACTCAAAATGATAGACATTATATTTTTTTTCCAAAAATGTAGAGAAAAAAATGTTGTGTGAACATAGCCATACACTGAAGTCTGGGGTCAGGGGGAGTCCGTCTAAGGCCCTTTTTACATGAGCTGATTATAAAGTTCATAAGAATGCTCATAAAACCTTTTATGACAATAAAATAATTGAGTAACGACAAA
This sequence comes from Dendropsophus ebraccatus, assembly GCF_027789765.1. Taxonomy (NCBI): domain Eukaryota; kingdom Metazoa; phylum Chordata; class Amphibia; order Anura; family Hylidae; genus Dendropsophus; species Dendropsophus ebraccatus. The sequence continues at coordinate 38,285,637 of NC_091463.1, read as the reverse complement.
AATGACTATATTGTGTATGTTTTTGAATTTTTCCTTGTGACAGCAGAAGTTGTTCTATAAAGAAAACAAAAAAACTTTTTTTCCTATCCAAAGGTCTGCTTTGACATTTCCCACAATTGGGGTGGGAGATGGGGTCTAGTCTATCTAATGTGTGAGTGAAAAAACATTATGGCTATGTTCACACTACGTAAAACTACAGCCGTAGTTCTCGCTGCAGAACTACGGCCGTAGTTTTGCGGGGTGGAACATAGCCTTATTGTCAATGGGATCCCGGCCGGAGCGTACACACATCGTATGCGCTCCGGCCAGGATCCTATGCGGCGCCGTAAAAAACTGACCTGTCAGTTCACACAGTGAAGCTCCGGCCGCTTGCTTCACTGTGGGCTATGGGAAGCTCTGTGGCCGGACAGATCATCTGGCCGTTACTTAAGTACCGGCCGCGATGATCCGGGCACAGACCCCGGCCGGGGTCACGAAACGGGTGGTCTGTTACGACGTGTGAACATAGCCTAAAGGGAATTTGTTAGCCCCCAGACCCAACCTGAGGTGTGCTGCTGACTGTGTGCCTCCTGCATTCCCTGCCATTGTTGACATTGGTGGCGCATGCGCAGATCAGGAGAATGACATGACATCAGGCAGAAGGCCAGGCAGGTCAGAATATTCATGGGGAAGAAAGAGCAGAAAGAAGTGGTAATGCATGCCAGAGTGCATTATGAGCGCCTCACCACAACTCCTCTTTGACTCTTGATTACAGTTAGAAAGTAGATATAGTACAGCACACCCTCCATTGACAGAATAGCCACAGGTAACCTGCTTAATAATGTAATACCACCTACTTTGGACAAGTCTGAGCGCTGACAGGTTCTCTTTAAAGCCTGCTACATGGGGGTGGGGGTGGGTGGGGGGGGGGGGTTGGGTGTAAATATCACCATAGCAACCATAGTGGCTCCTATGGGGTCCACCTCATCAGGGAGCCTGTGGCCTGCTTCTGGTACCCCTGAGCCATCATCATTACACTGGGACCCAGTGGCGTAGCTACCGCAGTCGCTGCTCTGACCGGGCTGCTACATTGCCACCGCACTGCCCCTCTCCCATTCCCTCTTCTGACTGCAAGCAGTATTTTGCTTGCAAACAAGAGGCAGGCTGGGACAGGACCCTGGCTGACGCATGAGTCCCTGGCTCTGTCCAGTCCCATCCCCGGCAGCACATGCACCAGGGAGTGTTTCCGCCGGGGCTGGTACTTCCGGCACTGGGAGCATCTCTAACACGCGCTCCCTGTGCCGGAAGTAACAGCCCCGGTGGACACTGAGCCGCGCGTCAGCCAGGGGCCAGACCAAGCTTGCAGGAGAAGAGAGAGCGAGTGTCAGGTGGGTTGTGTTTTGTTTTTTTTTTAATCTGCTTTGTACAGACTGGGGGCCATTTATAAGGGGGATTACATGGTGGGCATCTATAAGGGGGATAATAGGGGGGCCATCTATAAGGGGGATTACATGGTGGGATCTATAAGGGGGATTACATGGGGCCATCTATAAGTGGGATAACAGGGGGGCATCTAAAAGGGGGATAACATGGGGCCATCTATAAGGGGGATAATAGGGGGGCCATCTATAAGGGGGAGTACAGGGGGGCATCTGTAAGGGGCATAACATAGGGACATCTATAAGAGGGATGACATGTCGGCCATCTATAAAGGGGATAACAGGGGGCAACTATAAGAGGGGTATTAGGAGGGCATCTATAAGGGGAATATTAAGGGGGCATCTATAAGGCGGTAGATTGAGAAGAAGATGAAAAGGGAAGAACTCTGATCAGAGAAGACGTCCCCTGTGAGTCACTAAATATATCTGCACTGTAATGTATATAGTGTATAGAATCTGTGTAAAGCTGGGGCTACCTCTAGATGACTGTACGACTACATGGTGTACAGAACCTTTGTAGAGCTGCGTCTACCTCTCTATGGCTATATGAGGTGATAGAGATCTTTGTACAGTGGTTTTTCTTCAGTAGCAGCCGCAGTGTTTGTCAGTATGTGGTGGTGTTATTTGTTACTTGTAATTTGATAGTGTGTTTTATTGGATTTAGTATACTGGATTTGGTCAGTAACAATATGGTGGTGATGGTAGTGGTTGTGGTGGTTATATTTGCCCCTTGTATACTGGTATTATTGGCAATATTGGTCTCAGTATACAGGATTTGGTTAGTAACAGTATGGCGGTAATAAGTAGGTGATAATATTTCCTATATACTGGTATTATTGGTAATAACGATCTTGGTCGAGGAAGGGGGAGGGGAGGCAAGATGACTTCTTGCACCAGGAACCAAAAGACATTAGCTATGCCCCTGCTGGGACCCCTGAGCCATCATCATCTTCTGCACTCCGAGGCTAAGCGGCCCTCCCAGGTGCTGCAAATGCCCCATCAACTGCAAGCACTCTTTAACAGCGCTTGCAGTTATGACTAGACTTTGTCAGTCAGGGGTCCCAATTAAAAGTTTGACTCGGGGCCCATCCATTTCTAATGCCCCTGCCTGCCACATTGCTTTATGGTCTGGTGTCTAAATAAGTTATGAAGTGTAAGGTGTACATACAGTATGCTTTTGCAGTCTTATAGGGGTATATTGTACGATTGCCTTATATCTCTGTAGTTCATGAGTTAAGGACATAAAAGTGTTTCGATTTCTCTGCCCTAAGCGGAAAATGCATCATTTTAGAACTAGATAAAGCAATCCAGGAAAATACCACAGGAAAAGAATTTTTTTTTGATCAGGACAGCATTGTAATGTATCCCCAATTAAGTTCTTTGATTTTCTTGGAGGTGTATTTAACAAAATTACAGCCTCTGGGAGGACTACTGTGAGGCAAATCAACAACTTCTCCAACTTCAATAAAGAAAAGAAAATAAGTCCGAAATTCTAAGGAAAGAACAGAACAGGAAAGATGAGATGAAGAGATGTGCAGGAAACAAGTGCGGTAGAGAGGCTGTAAATAGAGAAGCTGGCGTGGGTGGGAATGTTACACTGCCCGCAGACCTAGCGGGATTAATGCAGACTGTACTTAGTGAAAATGGTGGATTTGGTGTAATGTAAAACCAGATTTCGGGAGACACCTCGTAAGCAGCTACTCTTCCAGGGTTTACTGTAAATTTGTGTTTTCTGGCAGATTTTTTTTTCTCATAAAAAAAAAAAAGACAGAAGACACAGATTCACAAATGTACCATCACCCCTTTCATGTTTTACGTTATTCATACATCCAAAGACAATACTTTCTGCACTTTTACATTACTTGCTAAGAACATAAAATATATGTTTTATATATTTACATCTGTTGGCTCTTATTTCCTTTGCATAACTGTTATGTTGCTTTCACTGACAAATTTATCCTTCTATGGACAATTTACACCTGTTGCACTCCTACAGCACACTTCTCCCTATCTATACATTAAATCATTTTTCTTTACTGCAATATATAACCAGGATCATAAATGTTTGAACAGTGTAATAGTCCTCATAATTTAGCCCTAAGTTCACCACTACAGATATAAAACAAAACCTCAAAAATAATTAAACTAATTAACATAATGATAACTTATAAGAATTATTTTTAATACCTGGATTCAAATATGTCACAGTCAATGGCTGCTTGAACTATCGAACCTATAGACTTCACATGAATTGAAGTTCCTCCTGCTACATATATGCACAGCATCAATAAACTTTAGTAATTAGAGATGAGTAAACATTTGTTTGCCTAACATTGAAGCTAAGTTTGGGTTCGTCAAAACCCAACCCTAAATGAATCGCACTAAGGCTAGGTTCACACAATGTCTTTTTTTGGCCTTCAACAACTGTCCTTTTGGACGTCCGTCATTTTGAGGACAAATAATGTCCGTTATTTTTCAATGGCATCCATGATTTTTAAATTAACAAACCTTATTTGGCCTCAAAATTTCAGATTTCAATCGTTGGTGGACAGTTTCATGGAAGTGGGGCATATAATCTATCGTGCCATCCGTCCCGTCTTGGTCCAGTGATTTCCTGGATTTTCTTCTAGGCTTTGCAGCTACTGAGCCCAACATCACCAGGAGGGTGGAGAACATCGTAGGACTGAGGAAGCAGACAAGATGTACCACCTCCATGACACTGTCCACCAATGACTAAATTGTTTTTTGGAGAGGAAAGAAATTTTACTTTAATTTGTAAAGAAAAGTAATTATAAGTATACAGTATCAGGCCATATTCACACAACGTAAGTTAAGTATAAATCACGGTCGTTGGCAATTTGCAACACGGCCGCGATTAATACTTAACTTACATTGTGCTGCAGCTAAAGGGAATCCCGGTCGGAGTGTATACACATAGTATACACTCCGGCTGGAATTGCTAGCAGACGCACAAAAAACTGACATGTCAGTTTTCTGCGGCTGCTATTCATTGAATAGCGACCGCAGAAGACATGTCAGTGCACACAATGGAGCTTGCGGCCCGGTGAATTTAGATGCTGGCGCACATGGGTGCTCACGCACATGAATTCATCAGAAATGAAGATCATCCGGACCGTAATGCAGTACTGGCCGGGATGATCACAGAATGGCCAGTGTCTTATACTATGTGAACATGGCCTAACATTGGACGGAACGATGTAAAGATTTCTCCTTTGTAATTTCCAAACATTTCAGTTTTTAATTGAATCTCTTGAATTTAAGCTTTAGTCACACTTTAATGTCACTGCCTCAAGTCCTGGAGTGTGGTGGAGTAAAATGATGAAATCTGTTCAAATAACTCTATACCTGACTATATATTGCTTTGCATCTACGATATAAAACTGACCTTTTCTCCCACTGAATTGCATACGTAGGTACTCAGAGCTTGCACTTAGTGTTCAGGCACATCTTTTTTTCACTAGCATCTGATAACCTGTGTCACTAGGAAGGGAGCTGAGGGTCACATATGGCTTGCAAGTAAACGCTTTAGAAGCACTAAATTCCTTTTTGATCTTTAAGAGAATTTCATAAAAGCCATGCATTAGGTTTATTCAAAATATATGGCCGGAGACTAAATCTAAGATGTATCCACAAAAGCGTTGAGTGCCCCAAATGTGAAATGCAGAAAGAACAAAGAAATAAGGGCATTAACCCCTTGAAGGCAAAGCCATTTTTCCCCTTAGGGATTGCTTAGTTTTTGCCTACTCATATACCATCAGCCAAGACATCTCTTATAGGTATGGAGCCAAATATAAGGCATATGCAGAGACTATTAAGGAGTTAATTCTTATTTTTTGGGCAAATCCACTACAGCCACCCAACAGCTCGATTGAACAACTGACTTATAGGCTATGTTCACAGTATGTAAAAACAACGGCCGTTGTTGTGCAAACAGCAGTTGTCATTTTTGAAAGAACGGATGTTATTGTGAAAAAAGGATGTTTTACATAGTGTGAACTTAGCCATAATCCTAAAATATTAATATTTTCAGACTATCAGTACAAATTTAATTTGATTATGTGATAAAAATAGGTGTAAGTGTGCCATTTCCATAGTCTTCTGGGTCTGTGTTACCGTACTCCTGGTCTGTTGGGTCACTACATGGCTCAGGTTCACGTTACCAGTAGTTTGGAACCCATTTCAAATGCCTCTTTTCTGAAGCACGGCAGGATCTCAGAGCCAGAAAAAACAAGGATTTATACAAATAGAAAATGATCTGTTTTGCTTTCATCAGTCTCTGAGCCGCTGCATGTAATGTTTATGTTTCTGGAAGAAATTTCTGAAAATCATGCTTTGCTGAGGAATTTGGCATCAGGATATGGGCAGCTGAAGTCCCTCTCTATGAACTGCCCCGGGATCCCACCACAGGAGATAGCTGGAATATGAAGTCAGTGACAGGGCGATGAAATGTTTTTAAAGGCAAGGATATAAGGGTAATCCAGACAAAGTAACTCTAAGCAGCTCTCTACTACAGAACAGCTAGAAGTTTTACGTGGGAGAATGTAATAGTGCATTAGTTAGGAAGTAAGGTGCAACATGTGAAACCGAACCTCTGGTGTTTCCAAAATCAATAGCCTAACCACAATAATAGCATTTAACTGTCCCAGAATGACAGATTACTGACGTAGTTACGATTCTAGTGTATCCAGGCATGCCCGTACTGACAGCAATACTTAAATTATGACATTGTCTACACACATAGGTGAGAATGTATTTACTTTTAATCACATGTAGGACAACTTCCTTTTTAGCTTATTTTTGTTTCTTTTTGTTAATATATTAGTCTTCCTATATCAGAGATGGGAAACATTCAGCCCTCCAGCTATTGCAAACCAACAATTTCCATCATGTCTGGATATTCAGCGCTTTGGCTGTCCAATGGCTGATGCAAGTTGTAATTTTGCAGCAGTTGAAGGGTCACAGGTCACCTTTCCCTGTCTTATAACCTAGGCCAGGAAATGTTTCTTGAAGAACTTTTTTATACATTGACTTAACTACAGTACTTAAAAATCACAGGTTTTTTTTTTAGCTTTTTTAGTGTAAACTAAAGGGAAAGTCAAAGCAAAAGGAAAAAAATAATATATATAGACTAACCCTTTAACTCGCATTGGTTTGAGATATGCATATACATGCGCCCATAGTATATCACAATTAAGAAATATTGTTTGACACTCTTTTTGGACTATGCCATAACGTACTACATGCTGATGATCGAGAACCTTTAAATACGTTAAAGGACTAAATAAGGTTCAGGAGGAAAGTGTTTTTAATAAAAAACTGAACTCAAGAACAAGGGGACACAGTTAGAGGTTAGCTGGGAGAAAGATCAGAAGAAACATGAGAAATTATTACTTTATTGAAAGAGTAGTAGATGCTTCGAATAAGGTTCCTTTGGATGTGGTTGGTAAATCTACAAAAACTGAATGTAAACCTATCTGGCATAAACATACATCTATCCTAGATTATAAGAAAGGAAATACTAATAGGGCAGACTAGATGGACCTAGCAGTGTTTTTCTGCTGACAATCTTCTATGTTTCTATGATGATCTGTTCTTTAAGATTTTTTTGATAAAATTAAAAATATTTTTATGGGCACAGTACAGGTCTGTAATGTCTCAGGTTTGTCAAAGATTAATAAAAACCTTAACAGCGCACATCTTTTAGTAGAAGCGGCATTGCTTTTACAAGAGATATGAGTTGAATGCCAACAAGCATTTGATGTTATCACATGACTTGCATTATCGAATTACCTACACTGAATATTAAATATTTTATATTGTAACTACATAAAAGAAAATATTTTACTTCCCCTTCTATTATTTATAGATGTGGTGCATTCTAAATGTGGAGGAGAAAATATAAAATGCCCTTGTTTTTCATCTTAGTATTGAACCTCAGTTATATAACAATATTACCCAAATGTTACATTTACATGTTATCTTCATTTTCTATACTAGTTTTTTATTTTGATAAGTTGCTATGGACGGTATTTTGACATATAAATTTAATTGACCCATAGGCTTCCAACATGGTTAAAAGTATCCAGTATCCAATGTCTTTTAGTTAAAGGAGAAGTCCGGGCAGGGAGACTTTTTCAAAAATGCTGGGGAGGGTTAGGCTGAAAAAAAAAAAAAAAATAGCATGCACTTACCTCCCTGACTCCAGCACTGGTGGCCACATACTGCTGCTCTGGTTCCCGTCCGCTTCCTGGTTAGAGGGTGGACTTAGAACGTAATGTTCCAGGCCCCCTCAGCCAGTCAGTGGCTCTAACTGGGTTCCGCCAGCCCAGAGTCGGGGAGGTAAGTGCATGTTCTTTTTTTTTTTTTTTTATCTCATCCTCCCTGGCACTTAAAAAAAAAAAATCTCCCTGCCCAGACTACTCCTTTAACTCCTTTGTTCTTATAGATCCATTGTGGTGCAATACAAATATATGGCAACATGATGCTACAGGAAAGGCATATTATTGAATCCTATTGCATTTTTTTTTTTACATTCATTTTTTTAATAAAACTTGCAAATTGCATTAACAGATCTACACATACAAATATAAATTGTTTAAAAAAAAAAAAAAAAAAGAACTGTCTGTTGTTCTTGTCAACTTCCCACTGTTTCCTCAACAGGATGCAAAAATATGTTGTGAACCTAACCTGACCATCCCCAGCACAAACCCATTAAGGCGACAGAATAAGTGATTTCGCTTGGCATGCTCACACACTTATGTCTATGAGCATGGAAATAACCTTTTCTCAATCTCAAATTGGCTGACATGAATGCCATTTACCATTCCTTCAGAGTGTTAAGATGACCTGGGGGCTTCCTTGTCTAACTCGCTTTTCTTATTTTTACTTTAGGATTAGCTTGGATCAAAAAAGAATATTAAAGAAAGCTGTTAGTTTTATATTTATAATCCATTTTTATAAAGTCTCAGGGAATTATATTTCAATAAAGGTACGTCTCAGCATTTATTGTTAAGGTTTGGCTAATACGAAGGATGAAAATTAGCGATCCAGACCTCCTATACAAATTAGGGACCTCTGGATTTTTCTTCCTCTTGAGGTTCTGTTACATACACATGTTTTAAAGTACATGGCATGGGTATATGTTACAGGGGTAGTATCATGAAGCAGATGTGGACCACATACATATATGTAAGGAAGAACAAATTTGTGCTTTTTTTTAGTAAAGAAGTTTACACATCACTGTACCATATTTCTTCCCTATGTATCTGATTGCTTCCTGGTTTCCATTTTGAACTGTAACCCTGCTGTTGCATGCAACAGTGTAGATACTTTCCCACAATCCCATTGCTGCATGTGAAGTGAAAAACAACTGACAATACTAATCATGTGACTGAGATAGAACCGAGCATGAGTGTTACAAAAAAATGGATGCCTAGCGGGCCGTTACCAAGGGCATCCACTTTTCCAAGGGCATAGTAAGCCTATGTCTCTCAAACCATACAGTTTTAAGAAATGCCTGTAAATTTGGACTATGTTTAATTTAACATAATGCATCACTGTAGACCTAGTATTCTTTGTGACACCACCCCTTTAAGCTATTTCTACTCACCTAGTCTCCTCTTCACCACCTGTTATGTGAGCATAGATCCAAATCCGACCCAAACCATACATTACAGACACACAAATCACTACTGTCACCTACAAAAAAGAGTAGGTACCCATCACCCATACACAGATGCACCACAGTGCACATACTCTAGCAGTAAAACATTTGGTCCACTGTCATGAAGGTCTATGGATTCTTAGAGCACCCAAAGACCAAATTTATTAATTTAAAAATTTATAATTTATAAATTTATTAAATTATGGATCCTTTAATAGGTAAATCTACAGTGCTCATATAAAAGTGAAACAAAGGATAAAAATGGCATGCCAAAATGTTGGATACATAGTTCATATTTTTGGGGTCTCTTCTGTTTCCTGGTTGTGTTTTAAAACCTTTTTAAATTTGTCTAATATATTATGGAGGCGGCACAGAGGGAGATAATATTAGATGCCTCTGTGCAGTCCCCATATTGTCTAAGCATACTATATGAGGTCCGCATAGAGGCATCTAATATTATATGGGGGTCACATAGAGGGGGGCATAATTCTATATGAGAGCGCAAGGGGGGCCTCAAATTATACAGGGACAAAGAGGCATCTATCTACTAAATGAGGTTGCATGGGTGGGGGCTAGTATTATATGGGAGCTGCAAAGAGGGGCCTAATACTATATGGGCTCTGAAAGGGGGGTTAATAATAAATAATGGTAGCACAGCGGGGTCTAATACTACACATGGGCAGCATAAAATAAAAGGGCACAGAGGGGCCTGATATTATATACGGGCTGCATGGCAGCACAGCAAGGCCTATTACTATATGGAGGCTGCACAGGGGGACCTAATACTATAAAGGGGTGCATAGAAGGGCCTAAAATTATATGGGGGAACAGAGTGGCTAACACTTATCCCCTACCCATGAGATAGGGAATAAGTGCATTACTATGGGGGAAAAAGTAGTAACATTGCAGCAGGTCTGCACTGTTTTAATACAACCTTAAATGGGCCATTAATCAACCTGTGTAAAAGGCCTTTAACTCAGGAAACTTAGAAAAACCTTCTATAGGTTGCTTCTGTAAAGCCTGTGCAACTGGTTCTCCCATGTGGGTCTGAAAATTTGAAAATGTAATACATATATATATTTTTTTTACTGTTATGAAAATATTATAGCGGAATGCTTATCCCTCCACTTATATACAATAGTACTCCGGGTGGTGCATAGTTTTGCTAGAAGGATAATGTCCACCTTGTCAACACGGTGTTTATACTTCACCTTCTTAGATTTAATTATGACCTGTGTCTTTCTTAAGTATCTGTTTGGTTGCTCAGAGCCTCTTGTGGACATGATGTATTAACATTTGCAAAACAAATTCATTTTTGAGGTGAAACGAAACTGTGTGAAAACCCTCTGATGTTTTTGCCAAGATTTACCAAAGGCCACCTATTAACTTCCTTCATTGAGAGTTTACATCTGGATGAAATGTATGTGTTTAAATGTTTATATTAGCACGAAAGAAATGCAAGCGAGATTGTGCTTTAAATAGAAAATCAGAGAACAACCAATTGATCTCTCTGTATATTTTCGTTTTATACAATGTATTATGTTAGGTCACAGAGATCAGCCCAGAGCAAGCAATTACTTCTAGGATTTTAATATTTAAAGGGGTTGCCTTTTCTAGACAATTCCTTTCATGATGCCCTATTCGTACATTTGGATGTAGTAGGGAGGAGTCCCTTGGCTAGTCCCATTCTATTATCTAGAATGGAGAGGTAGTTTAAAAAGTAGATGTTTCTCTGGAGGACCCAGCTCACCTATACATTCCTATACATTGATTTCAATAGTCGTCATGTAAGACATCCTGCAGCAGTATACTATAAGTGAACAAGTTAAAGGAGAAGTCCTGTGAATTTTAAAATTTATCAGCAGGCAAGGGGAAACATAATAAACAAATGTTACCTCTGCCTATGCCCCCCGGTGTGCCGCATTACTGCCTCCAGGATCCTTACCTGAACTCATTTTCCCCCAAGTTTCAATGCCATTGTGACTGATGGATTGTCTTATCGGCTAATAAGCACTGCAGCAGTGTCCTGCCCTAGTCACTTATTGTCTGAGCCGACAATCCTTCAGCTGGGTTGTCACGTATCTGGAGCAGGGGATCCGGAGTGGAAAGGCATCACTTGAGGGGCATGGGGAGAGGTAAGTTAAAGGGAATCTGTAAGCTCCCGAGCCCTACCTAAGGTGCTGACAGTGTGCTGTAGCTGGTAGTCCCCTAGTGAACATGGTCCCTTTTGGTAATTTTCTGTGCAAAGGACTATGTACAATCTAAGGTCTCTTACAGTAATGAAGTGTCAAAGAGGAGTTGTTCGTGCCACACTCTGGCTTCACCACTCCTTCCTCCTCCCTCCTCTTCATAAAGAATCAATGCTGCCCAGGTTCCTTCTCGCTCAGCTGTCAGTCAGTGTCTCTGATTGCAGATCAGTCCTCTGTACGAAGTTTATGTCTGAAAGAAACATTCAGATATAGTTGAATCTCTGACCGCAAATGTGTAGGGACTGTAGTCTAGGGGTAACTCACCTGTCTAGTGACCTGCCAGCAGTTTGGTCTCTGGTTCAAATTCCCTGATGGACATAAAAAATAGAGGTCTTTGTTTTTTTCTCATTATTGTATCATTTTTATAGCTACGTTCACACACAGTATGTTTGCTCAGTATTTTTGTCAGTATTTTGCAACCAAAACCAGAAGTGGATTGAAAACACAAAAAGGCTATGTTCAAACACTGTTGCAATTGAGTGGATGGCAGCATGGTAAATAATTACTGTTATTTTAAAACAACAGCCGATATTTGCCACTAAATGAAGGCTATCTGCTCAACAGTGTTTCTATAGCCTTTCTATTTTTTCAATCCACTCCTGGTTTTGGTTGCAAAATACTGAGCAAAAATACTGTGTGTGAAGACCTATTTTATTTCCATCAAGGAATTTGAACCAGAGAATGAACTGCTGGCAGGTCTCTAAACAGGTGAGTTACCCCTAGATCATATCTCCAACACATTGGGCTGAGAGATTCAACTATATCTCAGTGTTTCTTTTAGACATAAAACGTCTACAGAGGACTGGCTGTCAGCTGAGCGAGCAGGAGGCCGGACAGCATTGATTATTCATGAAGAAGGGGGAGGAGGAAGGAGTGGAAAGGTTTGCCAGAGTGTGGCACAAACAATTCCTGTTTGTCTCTTCAGTACGTAGAACACGTGAGATTGTGTATAATCTACTGCTTGGAAAATTACTAAAAGTCACCATGCTCACTAGGGGAATGCCAACTACAGAACACTGTCATCAACTTAGGTAGGGCCCAGGTGCTGACAGATTCCCTTTAAGCTTGTTTATTATGCTCCTCTCTGTACCTGCCTGCTGGAAAATTTTAAATGTCACCAAGCTGTTTGTACATATATGTAACTGACATGTTTACAATCATTTTTATGCTATACAGGGGATATCCAGCAGTAGGTGTAGCTAAAGAGATCCTTATGTGGAGATAAAGTTCACAGTTTGCTACCATAGTCATGGTCTATGTCCTTCTCTAAGAGAGACATTAAAATATTAGATAGCTATAATATACTCTTTGTAGACAGTTGTCTTATTTTTTGCCAAAGATGTTTTTTGAATGAGTATACAAATCGTTGAAAGCAAATGTACCACCAGTACATCGCTTTTTTTAAATTACATGAAGAGACCAGTGCGGGGATGCCTGTGCCGCTGTCCTTTTTCTGAACCGCTGCCCAGTTCCTGCGCACAGAGCTGGTCTATTACTGAGCACTGGCCAGGCATGAAGCACTGAGGGCAGGCCAGCTGGCCCCCAGTATGACAATGTGCCCCTCTTTGACACAGCTCCATTAATTTGAATGCATCACAGAAGGGAGAGGGTCAACTGGGTGGCGGTTCAAATAAAGATCACGGCATCGGCCTGCACCAGTCTATACATGTGAAAAACAAAGAAGCAATGTACCAGTGGTGCATTCTCTTCAAGGTCACTTTTTTATGTAGGACAACCATACTAGACAGTGGACAAGAACTCCCATGAAAATTTTAAAAGATGTATTGTTCAACTCCCCTGTGACTCACAAAACCGAAGTCCAAATTTTCATTTCTAACATCGATTTCTAGTGTTTCTTGACTCTCTTCTTTTTCTTGCTGTTCCTTCTCAGCAGTTGCATCTTTGCAGCAATTTGACCATTATAGCTTGATATTCACAGTGTCCTTTAAACAGTTGACATTGAGATGTGTCTGGTACTTGATGTCCAGTGGCATAGCTATAGGGGTCGCAAGGGGTGCAACTGGCACCGAGTCCATAAGTCAGGGGGACATCATTTAAGATTAACTGCTTATGTTTGGTAGGGGGCCTCTGATTTATGGGCCCAGTTGGAGCTACAACTCTTGTGACACACCACTGAATATGGATTCTGGCAGGTTAGCCTAAGGGTACTAAGACTTGTCATGGATGGCTATCCAAGGAGGAACTGTCCCCAAGGCCATTCACACATACCTAAAACCTATGCATTACAAGGTACTATCCATAGTTTTCCATCATTAAGGAAACAGCTTTGCACCTCTTTTGGTAATGTACCTTTGCACATGGTTTCTTGGAAATCCAGGACCAAAAATAATGTATCTCACACGGTCCACTGAAGAGTTTACAGTAAGACCGCAGCATTGCTGTGTTTGTGTTTTCAATCTGTGAATTCTCTTTTAATTCAACGTCATATATATCATGGACAGCAGGACATTTGCATTGGAACATCTGGTTTTGTGAAACTTAGAGAACTGAATGTATTTTTGTGTATGCGTAGACTGTACATGAGAGCCCATATTTATGTACATGATCTGCCGTGTAGGTCTAGTGATGACAAGACGCTCTCATGCTGTGAGTCTGTGAGATATCTGTTTGTTTGCAAACCCCTTTGCCCCACATCTTGCCGACAGGGATGGAGTATGAGAAAGCTGCTGACATAGAAGAAGAATTGATCAGTGTTTGACTGGATATAAAGTATCTTACACAGTACATTGTGTGGGGTAGGAGTCTGTGCACCATCCTTCTTGTGGATGTGCCCCTCACACTGAGCGGTTCTGTGTGTAGGTGACAAGGTCAGTCCAAATGTTCTATTATAGACATTAATCGTTATACCGGTATGTCTGGGAGTGTAGTAAAGGAGTTCAGGGTTACACCTGAGCCTATCACCTCTACTACATAGGATGTCAGCATTACAATAAACAACATATAAGCAGAGCTATAGAAAAAGGGTCTTTAGAACTACAGTATACTTGTGGACTGATTAAACTATATTGCCAGATAAGTTTGTTTCTGTATTGGATATGAAGGTTAGTGACATTACTTAAAGATGTCGCTTGGAGTACTTACAGCGCCACCTGAAGGGATCAAGTTGAGGCCATAGTCTGGGCACAGCTGGGTGGTCTGTGCCCCTAATTACAGGCTGGTTGTGACATCAACATTAATGAGCAGGAAGCTGGAGATGGCTTGAGAAAGAAATAATTGCAGTGTGTAGCAATGTAATTACAAGGTGTGCCCGCTCTCTCATTAAATATTCTGTGCTGCCACTGTAACCTTTGTGCCATCAATGAGTGGCTGGCAAAGATCTAGAGGTGAGAAGAAACTGTAACCGCAGAAATTGCTGTGAATTAATCTCTTTCCCTTTAATCAGACTATTTTGGCTATATTAGTATGATATATGCATTTATTTACAGTCTGGATACATATATACTTATAGATAGACTGTCTCATAGCAGCAGACACCAGAACAAAGCCTATTGTGTAGGACCAGGCCATTGTTGGCTTTTGGACCACACAAATGATATTTATTTATTTATTTTTTCCATCTCAATGGTAACAACTTTTTTTTTTTAAATCAAAACAGCAATATAATGTCATGTTTTTACTAAATTTATTTTGAGGGGGATATAAGTAAAGGATTAATTCTGCTGCTTTTACAGCTTGAGATTTAACATTTGCAAAGGGGTAGTAAGAAACACCATCATGTCATAAATTCCATAGAACATACATATACATGCAGCATGTACACACAGCCACCATTACCAGTGCCCTAGTCCCCTGATGACGATGGTGAAACATGTTGGAGGGCACATGGTGTTTATTGGTTTTAAATTGTTGGTCATTAGCACATATACACAAAGAGTTATTGTGAGGGTTATAGATTTAAAGCGAATCTGTATCACCTGAACACTGTCCCCAAACCCCCAAGTACTGTTTGCTATCTCTTCTTAACTCAGACATTAAGGGATTCCAGCTCAGACATTACAGATTCCCTTTAATAGCAATTACATATGGGGTCAGTATATGAGATATCAGTATAGATCTGAATAGCGGGAGCAATGGATCTGGACCACTTGGTCTCCAACATATCACTTATCTGGAATGGAAAACATTGTTCTAAATCATATCTGTAAAATGATATGATGTATAAATACGATGATACATTGACACTCCATTCATAGTGATTCTAAATCAAGTAACAGATGTGTCATGTTTATACGCACCTCAGAACAGATTGGGCAGCTGTATATTCCTGCTGTACTCCAGACAGTGATCACATGGGCATATAATTGCCTTGACATAATAGTACATAAAGGTGTGCTAACTACCAAAGGTACGTAAACAAAAGTTCTTCGCCCTTCTGGCTCTAAATTAAAGTGTACCATATCTTTAAAGAAAAATTTTGACATGTCCTAGGGAGGCATGAGGTTTTAATTCCCCAAAGTGCTGGAGTAAGTTTATATTGAATTTTAAGCCTTCATTACTCCCTATTAATGGGGTGCGGGGATCATAGAGGGCTTAGAAAGTGGATGTTAGGACTACTTAGACTGCTCCTTTAATTTCAGCCGAGGAGCTATAATGAAATATATGCAAATCCAATTCTTGCCTACCTGCTGAGCCATGGTCATATTTATTGTCAACATAATAAATATACGCAGCTTATTCGAGAGGTCCTCCAAAACTGTTCTCTTTTTTCCTCATTGCAATGAATTATAAAACAGTAGAAAAGAATGGGCTCAACAATCAGTGGTTCTGATTAAGAACTGAGGAAACTTGATGTTTGCTAGCACTTTTTGTATTAATAGAAGTTTCACGTTTTTTTTGTTCTATATACAACCCCTAGCCCTCTAGCTGCCATTTCAGCCTATCCTTAAATGCCCTATGCTGGCTCATGATGCCTACAATGAAGCTCTACGCTAGAGAAGTGAAGTCTAAAACATAAAATGATACATAATGGAGCTTCAAAGAAACTCCCAAGGTGAGAACATATCAGATCATATGACTGCCAGACAACAAAGTCATCATTTAAACAATTGGGCAAGAAGAGTCAGATTGATGACAGAAACATAGAGAAAATAGTGAAAAGAAACATATGTTATTAGCTATACAAAATAGGGGGAAAACATATATATGGCATGGACTTGTTTTTGCCACATAGACAGGGTATAATGACTCCACCTTGTTGTCTGTCTTCTGGAAAGTGTTTGCCAAGCATCTGCAGTCTCTAGAAATGAAGCAATGGTTGAGGTTGAGCAGCGTATTCCTGATTCTGTAGACCATAAAGTGCTAATTGGTTTAGTTCCCTGGACTTCAAGTGACTTGTGACTGTGACAGAATAGAGTCCAGATTATTGCTAAGGTCCGCTGGTTCCATCGTTTTCCATTGTTTCCCCATTTCATGACTTCTTATACACACATGTTTGTAATTTTGGAGCGATAAAATAAATCTGATTTTATCTTTTTTTTTTGTTTTTCCATTTTCCAAGTCTGGATTTTTTTTGTAAACATTTCTTGCATTTTAAACATGAAAATGACTTTGTTAGAACAATGTTCCTTTCATCGGTTAAACCGCATAAAATGATTTAATACTCATGCTAACTTTTCTGGAGTAAATGAGTACGAGGTGACTGTATAAGGAATCTTTGTCTTATGAGTTTTAAAGGTGTTATCTCTGGCCCAACACTCTTTTTAATCCCTCTAGAAGAATAAAAGAAAGGTTAAGCAGGATTCACCTAGGGGCAATAGTCCCTGCACTCTGCAGCTTTTACATTCAGGACGGGGGTAGACGTATTATCTGGGCTACTCTCTTAGAACGCTGCATTTATGTGTCTCGGATGAAATTACAGAGGTCCATGTTTCACAGCTGAGTATAAGGTTTAGCAATGAAATCATTTATGAAGGTTGACATCATACATGTTCATTTTACTTGTATCAACCAATCTGTTTTTGTTCCATAGCAGAGCTATAAACATGTCTGACATCAGAGATGAAGTACATTTCCAGTATCATAAGGCAAGAAGAAAATCTTCCTTCCTGCAAATTGAAAGAGAATGATGATCTCTGGTTTGTGAAGACCTCTGACCTATGTCTAAGGTCGCCTGAACATTGCTCTATTACATCTTGTACAACTAATACAGTCAAAATATGATACCTATAGGCTATAGTGGAGTTCTACTATCTGCATGTCTCAGATTATATATGGAGGCAGGCTGTGTTTTCTTTCTATCTGAGTGTGACATGCTCCGTTGGATAACATATTATGGAGATAGATATATAACTATGTAATACATCATGTGGTGTTCTCCTTGCTGCAGTGCACAAAGTGCCTCTAACTACACACAATGCAGCTCCTGAGACGCTGATATGGTTCTAATTCAAAAGTTAATTCAAATATTATTATTTTTCTTAGATAAGTTAGTTTCTGATATGATATCTGGATAATATCCAAAACTTACATGATAGGCTCTTCATTAGCTCATAATATTCATGCACAATAATAAACCTTACTAAAGGGAATAGTTTATGAGGAGAAGGGAACATGTCATATGTGTAACCAGTGCACTTGCCCAGAAGTAGGTAGGGCAGTCTATTTTTTTTTTTTTTTTTTTTTTGCATGTAAACAAGTAAACCACTTAAAGGGGTACTCCAGAGAAAAAAGATAAAAAAGTTTTTAAATCACAACTGGTGGCAGAAAGTTATAAACATTTGTAAATTACTTGATTATTATTATTATTATTATTATTATTATAAAAAAAGGACAATCCTTACAGTACTTATCAGCCGCTGCATGCCCTGCAGGAAGTGGTACATTCTTTACAGTTTGAGGCCAGGTTCACACAGCATAAGACACCGGCCGTTCTGTGACCTCGCTGTGTCATAGAACCGCCAGTGTCAGTGAGGGTAATCCTGGCTTCATTTATGTTGAATTGGGATGCGGGCAAACCCGTGTGCTTCCGCATCCCAATTCACCATTGCACACTATGAGAGATGAGGCCGAAGCTGCACTCTCCACTATGTGAACTGACAGATCTGTGCGCCCGCTATTAAATGAATTCTGGCCGCACAAAACTGACATGTCAGTTTTTCGTGTGGCCGGTTGGAATCCCGGCTGGAGTGTATACTATGTGTATACACTCTGGCTGAG
This sequence comes from Dendropsophus ebraccatus, assembly GCF_027789765.1. Classification (NCBI taxonomy): domain Eukaryota; kingdom Metazoa; phylum Chordata; class Amphibia; order Anura; family Hylidae; genus Dendropsophus; species Dendropsophus ebraccatus. Next base: position 38,267,110 of record NC_091463.1, on the reverse strand, counting down.
ATTCCCACTGACTTCTATGTAATGTATCTTTTAATCACAGCCGTTGTTGCAAATCGGCAACAACGACCGTGACTAATACAAAAGATACGTTGTGTGAACCTGTGGCCTGATACAGTATTCTCTGTTGCCACCTCTGTCCATGTCAGGATCCCTGAGACAACTTTCTAATAATCTTGAAAAACCCATTACACAACAATATAGTTGGTTTTACTGTAATGACTATGTCTTAACTCCTATGTAAGGCTATGTTCATACTACGTAAGTTTCCGGCCGTAGCGCGTTCCGGAGACTTACGTAGTTTGCGTACAATAGAAAGTATACGATGTACGGCTGCACAGTTCACACTACGTCCGAACTTACGCCCCGATCGTACGCGGCGCCGTAAAAAATGAACCAGAAGATTGTTTGCGGACGAAAATGCCGTAACTTACGCCCATAGCGTTACATGCGGTCCCGTACGTAGTGGCGATTTCTTCATTTTTGCAGCTTTTTGTGCTGATCCAAAAGGTTCTGTGGGGTGTCCGGGGCTAGGCAAAGCTTTCCAAGTAAAAGACCGCTGTCAGATCGCTACGTAGGGCGCTCGGGAAGCGTAAGTAGACTACAGGCGTAAGTTTGCGGTCCGTACGTAGCCGGCCGCAAGTAGCGTAAATCTCCGGCCGGAGTTTACCGGGTATATGTCCGGCCGCGAAAATAGGCGGCCAGACATATACGCAGTGTGAACATAGCCTAATACTGTAAAATCTGGAAAGCCACAGGTTGGCAATTGTATGTATCTATGTGGGCACAATGGCTTTTCTACAGTATGTCTGCTGAATATCTTATATCTTATCCATATCTGAACACTACTGTAAATATTAAGTAAGCATTGTGGCTGGTGCCCTTGTATGTGTTCTAGAATCTTCTTGCATATTCTAGAACATTAGCATGATAAAATTATTCTGACCACTTTGTCTGGTATGTTTGGCATTATTCCTGGATGCAATACTATTTTATAAGCACTCTATGGCACTCCTATGTTAACATTCTAAGGCTATGTTCACACTATGTTTAAAAAACAGAAAAGACTTCTGCTTTTTCTGTTTAAAAAGAAATCCGTTATTGGCGCAATGTATTTGACTTCAATGCAATGCACTAAGGTCCATGGAATGATGGACTAAACGCACACAGTTTATTAAATAATGAACATTGTCCGTGCGGACGTCAAAATAATGATTGCGTCAATTATTTTTGGACGTCTTTTGCAAACACTGAACGTTATTTTTTTGTTTTCTTTTTTTTGCCGTCCTTTAACTGTTTTTACTATGAAAGTCAATGGACTTTTCAATTAGAGACACACCCAAAGGCCAATGTGTATGTGTGTATGCTATCTACTGTTTAGGTAAATGATACAAGAAAGCACTGAACTGTCCACGCCAGCACCACAAAAAGGAGAAGTCGCCGGATCTCCTAAGTTAATGCTTAGGGGTCATTCACACGTCCATAGAATTCTGTCCATACAGCATCATGATTAGTTATGATGTCCCAACATCATAACAGCTCCTAAAAGTTCGCACTAGTGCACTGACACGGCCTCGCGGGACACAGCTCCCGACATCATAGTTAATCATGATGCTGGGAGCTCCCAGGTCCAATCCGTAGAACACTGTCTATGTATGGACGGAATTCGATAACCCCCTAATATTCCTTCACTATCTGTGAAGTTCAGCTTTACTTTATATATGTCCATGTCCATGTCTTTACATCATGTGCAGGCAAAACGTGCTTGTAAGGCCTAATTTAACAGGAATTAATATGGAGTTGGCCCTGGCTTCTAAGTAGTCTTCATGTTGGAAAATAGCCATGGAGATTGAGAGAATTAGAGCGATTTGGCACCGGTGTTAACCAATATTTCTGTTTCACAGTTAGCAATCCAGTACTTCCAAAAATAACATAATAAATTCCATCAAAATAATATAATAAATATAATAAAACTATAATACATTATATAAAAAGCGGGGCTGTGGTAGTTTATAAATATTTATTGAAAACTATAGAATATATTTAAATTAAATAAAAAATAGAAAGCAGATTTCATGACTAATTGTTGCAAAGTCATAGTCACTGTAAACATTATTTATTTTTTTTTCACAAAATCTAGTTAAAAAAAAATCTTGCCAATAATTCAGGCTGCCAATGCACAGTCTTGCGTAGAAACGTCAAAAGGCTAACTGGGTTTTGGGTTTTTATCTCAATTATCAGCTTCTTACCAAATTTAAACAACATGCTGAGGAGGGAATGAATTAGGAATGAGATGAGAGCTTGGCTGCAGGTTTCAGTCAGTCTGACAGTGTATTAAAAATAACCTTAGGGTAATGGATCTCACAAGCGCTATATTATATATTGATCCACTTTTGGATGAGTTTTGTATTCATATCTCTTTAATTATAGATTGGCTTTCAGAGATGGAGTCAGGAGGATGGTGATGTGCTTGGAGGGGGCTGTTATAAGATATTCAATAAAAGCTTCTGCTGGATGGATCAGATTTGCTTACAATGCATTCAGGCTGGAGTCTGCTTCTCCCAATAAAAAGCACCACAAAGAAATATAGATACACTAAGTACCTTGGATTTTTTTTTATTTAAAAAAAAAAAAAAAAATCTGTATCATTAGGGTGTATATACGTGGGGAGGTACTGTGTAGTCAAAAAGTGAACAACACAACTACACACATTTTATCTTTAAATTGTGTGGTTTAGTGGCCTGTGTGTGCTGTTTCTTTTTGAACTTTTTTTTACAGGATCTATCTATCTATCTATCTATCTCTCTATCTAGACACTTCGAGTAGAATCACACCAGTACTCCTGTAAGGGTGGGTTCACACTACGGAATTCTAACGGATAAACTTCACGGAATTCCGCCGGCTGTCCGAGTGCACGGCCCCGCGCCTTTCTGCCGGCTCTATAGACATCATTCTATGGGCCAGTGTATTCCACTATCCGCCGAAAGAAGTGACATATCGCGACCGTGCGCGCGGACAGCCGGCGGAATTCCGCGGATATTATCCGCGAGAATTCCTCAGTATGTGATTAACTAAATGTTTTTATTGATTCCACAATGGCAACGTTTCAGTCCACCATTAGGATGCTAATCTATCAGAGTCAGTAGTGGACAGTGGCGTAGCCACCGTGGTCGCGGGGGTCGCCGCCGCGACCGGGCCCGCCACAAGGGGGGCCCCGCGGGGCCCCCCGATCAATCACTCTTGTGACCGCAAGCATTGTTTTGCTTGCGGTCACAAGAGTCTGGCTCCGTCTTTCCCCGGCTTCTGCGCGGCTGCCGGGGGTGTCGCGTCTTTCCCCCGGCAGCGCGCGCATCCCAGAACTCCCTGCGCGCCTTGGGCCCTGACTTCCGGTTTCCGGCGCGCAGGGAGTTCTGGGATGCGCGCGCTGCCGGGGATAAGACGCGACACCCCCGGCAGCCGCGCAGCAGCCGGGGACAGACCAGGAGGAGTGAGAATCAACGTGGGAGCGCGATGTCAGGTGAGTTAAGTTTTGTTTTTTTATCAGCCTGTACGGGTGGGGGGAAAGGAGGGGGGAAAGGAGGGGGGCCATCTATGAGGGTGGGGGGAGAGGAGGGGGGCCATCTATGAGGGTGGGGGGAGAGGAGGGGGGCCATCTATGAGGGTGGGGGGAGAGGAGGGGGGCCATCTATGAGGGTGGGGGGGGAAGGAGGGGGACATCTATGAGGGTGGGGGGGAAGGAGGGGGACATCTATGAGGGTGGGGGGGAAGGAGGGGGACATCTATGAGGGTGGGGGGGAAGGAGGGGGACATCTATGAGGGTGGGGGGGAAAGAGGGGGACATCTATGAGGGTGGGGGGAAAGGAGGGGGCCATCTATGAGGGTGGGGGGAAAGGAGGGGGGCCATCTATGAGGGTGGGGGGGAAAGGAGGGGGGCCATCTATGAGGGTGGGGGGAAAGGAGGGGGCCATCTATGAGGGTGGGGGGAAAGGAGGGGGCCATCTATGAGGGTGGGGGGAAAGGAGGGGGCCATCTATGAGGGTGGGGGGAAAGGAGGGGGGCATCTATGAGGGTGGGGGGAAAGGAGGGGGCCATCTATGAGGGTGGGGGGAAAGGAGACCATCTATAAGGGAGGGAGGAAGGGGACCATCTATAAAGGGAGGGAGGAAGGGGACCATCTATAAAGGGGGGGAAAGGGGACCATCTATAAGGGAGGGGGGGAAAGGGGACCATCTATAAGGGAGGGGGGGAAGGGGACCATCTATAAGGGAGGGGGGGAAAGGGGACCATCTATAAGGGAGGGGGGGGAAAGGGGACCATCTATAAGGGAGGGGGGGGGAAGGGGACCATCTATAAGGGAGGGGGGGGGGGGAAGGGGACCATCTATAAGGGAGGGGGGGGGGGAAGGGGACCATCTATAAGGGAGGGGGGGGGGAAGGGGACCATCTATAAGGGGGGGGGGGGGGGGAAGGGGACCATCTATAAGGGAGGGTGGGGGGAGAGGGGGCCATTCATAAGGGAGGGTGGGGGGAGAGGGGACCATCCATAAGGGAGGGTGAGGAGAGAGGGGGCCATCTATAAGGGAGGGGGTAGAGGGGGCCATCTATAAGGGAGGGGGGGGGAGGGGACCATTTATAAGGGAGGGGGGGGGAAGGGGACCATCTATAAGGGAGGGTGGGGGGAGAGGGGACCATCTATAAGGGAGGGTGGGGGGAGAGTGGGCCATCTATAAGGGAGGGGGTAGAGGGGGCCATCTATTTGGGGGGGCAACATAGGGGGAGAGGGAATACACAGAGGGGGGCATATATTAGGAGGTCACATAGAGTCAGGCTACCCACTAAATGAGGGTGTAAAGGGGACAGTACAGATGTGCAGTGTGTAGAGAGATGGAGATGGTGTCAGAGTGTGGAGCCTAATATGTCTGTCTGGCAGATTCTGTGGATTCGTGGCTCGGAGAAGTTCTCATAACGGCCGAGGGCAGATGGAGAAGAAGATGAAAAGGAAAGAACTCCGATCAGAAAAGACGTCTCCTGTGAGTCACCTGATATAAATGCACTGTAATGTATATGGTGTATAGAGCCTGTGTAGAGCTGGGGCCACCTCTATATGACTGGATGAGGTGATTTAGTGTACTGGATTTGGTCAGTAACAATATGGTGGTGATGGTAGTGGTTGTGGTGTAGCGGTAATGTTTCCTCCCTATATACTGGTATTACTGGTAATATTGGTCTCAGTATACAGGATTTGGTCGGTAACAGTATGGCAGTAATAGGTAATATCTGTCTTGGTGTGTGTGTGTGTGTGTGTGTGTATATATATATATATATATATATATATATATATATATATACAGTGGTACCTTGGTTTAAGAGTAACTTCGTTTAAGAGCGTTTTGGTTGAAGAGCTCACAGTTTTTCAAAATTGTGACTTGGTTTAAGAGCATTGCTTTGGTTTAAGAACTTCCTGTATTGGGTGGGAGCGCGAGTGGAGAAGGGGCATGGCCTGCATAGCGGGGTCTACAGCACTGTACTCTAAACACCTTCCAAATCATAGCAGATCCCCTTCAGGCTGGGGCTTACATCAGGGGACAGGACTGTGTGTGGGGGGGTAATCTCTCCATAGCTGTAACCCCTCTCTCCCCGGACAGAGAGTGCTGCATGTATGTGCCCACATCTGTCCTGCTCATTCCTTCATACTCCCTGCAGTCTCTGTCCACCCTTGTGTTTCCCATCCTCTTCATTACTGTACAGTACAGAATAATAAATATATTTGGGGTGTGGAACCAATTGTCTGCATTTACATGATTTCTTATAGGAAAATTTGCTTTGGTTTAAGAGTGGATTTGGATTACAAGCACGGTCCTGGAACGAATTATGCTCATAATCCAAGGCACCACTGTGTATATATATAATATATATATATATATATATATATATACACACACACACACACAACAATAGCATCACTTGGTCGTGAAAGGAGGGGGGGGGGGGGCCCAAGTTGGCCTCTCGCACCAGGGCCCAGGAGACATTAGCTACGCCCCTGGTAGTGGATTATAATAGGAGCGTTTCGGGCGGCAGCCCGGGGCCCTGAGCTCCTGGGGGGCCCATGACCACCCAAAAAAACATATACTTTCAGTGGTGTACTGTCAGGGCCGGATTAAGGAATGGGCACCAGGGGCACGTGCCCCTGGGCCCCCACCACAAAGGGGCCCCCACCAACCCGAACCCGGAAGCAGAGTTCCGGGTTCAGATTGGTGCATCTATGGCTGCATTTCCACGTTCCGTGATCCTGTCGGATCACGGACGTGGAATGCATGTACCGGAGCCCCCCCGCGGCCGGACAGCATCTGTAATTAGATGCTGGGAGCCTCCCAGCATCTAATTACGGATGCTGTCCGGCCGCGGGGGGGCTCCGGTACATGCATTCCACGTCCGTGATCCGACAGGATCACGGAACGTGGAAATGCAGCCCTCACCAGCTCCAGCGCTCTCCTGCGTCCGGTTGCCGCTAGACACAGGAGAGCGCTGTGCCTGTCAGCTCCGGGGAGGCAGCGCACGCCTCTTCTCTCTGGCAGGCTGCGCGCGATGACGTCATTTCATCGCGCGCCGCCTGCCGGAGAAGACGTGCGCTGCAGAAGATGGCAGAGGGCCCGGCCAGCTCAGGAGCGAGGAAAGGTGAGTGGAGTGTTTTTTTTTTTTTTTTTTTACTACATCAGCACACCAGAGGGGATTGGGGGGGGGATACAGCTACCAGCACACCAGAGGGGATTGGGGGGGAGGGGGATACAGCTACCAGCACACCAGAGGGGATTGGGGGGGGGATACAGCTACCAGCACCCCAGAGGGGATTGGGGGGGGGGGATACAGCTACCAGCACACCAGAGGGGATTGGGGGGGGATACAGCTACCAGCACACAAGAGGGGATTGGGGGGGGGATACAGCTACCAGCACACCAGAGGGGATTGGGGGGGGATACAGCTACCAGCACACCAGAGGGGATTGGGGGGGGATACAGCTACCAGCACACAGGAGGGGATTGGGGGGGGATACAGCTACCAGCACACCAGAGGGGATTGGGGGGGGATACAGCTACCAGCACACAAGAGGGGATTGGGGGGGGGATACAGCTACCAGCACACCAGAGGGGATTGGGGGGGGATACAGCTACCAGCACACCAGAGGGGATTGGGGGGGGGGGATACAGCTACCAGCACACCAGAGGGGATTGGGGGGGGGGATACAGCTACCAGCACACCAGAGGGGATTGCGGGGGGGGGGGGACAGCTACCAGCACACCACAGGGGATGGGGGGGGGGGGGATACGGCTACCAGCACACCACAGGGGATTGGGGGGGGGATACAGCTACCAGCACACCACAGGGGATTGGGGGGGGGGGATACGGCTACCAGCACACCACAGGGGATTGGGGGGGGGGATACAGCTACCAGCACACCACAGGGGACTGGGGGGGTTGAGAACTACAGCTATCAGCACACCACAGGGGATGGGGGGGGGGGAACTACAGCTATCAGCACACCACAGGGGATGGGGGGGAGAACTACAGCTATCAGCACACCACAGGGGATGGGGGGGAGAACTACAGCTATCAGTACACCACAGGGGATTGGGGGGGGGGAGAACTACAGCTATCAGCACACCACAGGGGATAGCTACATGAGCACCACTAAATCGTTAATTACAATGCTAGGGGCACTGGGGGCGCAAGTACTTTTCCTTGCCCCAGGTGCTGCTAACCCACACACAGCACATCTGCACACAGTATAACATTAAGTGCGGACACAGCAGGAGCAGAAGATATTATTGCTATATGGAGGCACAGCCAGGGACATTATGACTATATGGAGGCACAGCGGGAGACATTACTACTATATGGAGGCACAGCGGGAGACATTACTACTATATGGGGACATAGGGACTTTATAACTATTTGGGCGCACAACAAGGGAATTCTACATACACGGGCAACTCACATACAGTACTTACCCACTTTACTGGAAATCACACCAAAAAGTGGAATTACTACTGTTTGAGACCTTATAGGTTGGGAAAAAGGAAGTAAGTTGTTGAAAAAGTGCGGAGCCTAAGATGTTTGTCTGGCAGGTTCTAAAGAGACGAATTGTAGCTGGAAGAAATCATCATGGTGGTCCAGGCCAAGTGAAGAGGAAAAGGAAAGTGACACTTCAGATCAAAGAAGACATCACCTGTGAGTCACTGAATGATGGGTTTTTTTTTTTGTATTTTTTAGCACATTATTCGGTAGGGGTGCCCCAGGGTAAAATAAAAAAAATGTTAGACTATATTGCTCTAAGCCATAATACCCACACTGCTTCTCCCTAGCAAATCTCCCCACATGTTCAAAATCTGCCACCGGCCGTGCATCGCTACGTTTAATAGTGATGTGCGACCGATGGCTGATCCAGCCTTATAAAAGGCTCTGTAAGCGAGCGCCAATCTAGCAGAACGACGCTACTTACCCAGTGGGTAAGAACACACAGAAGGTGCTGGGTTCTCACATTGTGTTTGTGATAATAATGCAATGTGAGAACACACCCTGATAGTCAGCCTTCCCCGCTCCTGTCTCTAGGCCTGGCATCTTCCTCTGCACTCTAGTGACCATCACATGCACAACATAGGAGGATGCTGAGCCACACAGCCAGGAGTGAGAAGGGGTCTGTGCTAAGTCGCCTACAGTAATCAGCCACCTGTATAGATTGCAGTATAGTTTGTTTTTGTTTTTTTGAGAGGAGGGGGGGAATGGGGGGGGGGGGGGCAAAAAAATTGTCGCCCAGGGCCTCCACCAACCTTAATCCGGCCCTGTGTACTGTCTCCTGGCTACACTTCCGCCATGATTTGCAAAAAATCACTGTTTTTTTATGGAAATTTTGCACAAATCAGGACATCATGACATTATCTGTCCTGTACTATGAACGCCAGGCTAGTGCTGCCATAGTTACAGTAGGGTGGGGGGGCCCAGGCTTGGTGAACAGCCCGGGGCCTATGATAAAGTTAATCCGCCCCGCCTCAGAGTGCTGCAGTAATTCTACTTGATTGTCTTGATATTTACACTATTAGACACGTAGGCCTTATTCACAGGTTCAGTGATTTACAAGGTCCGTGGATGAAGTCTGCTATCTACCTCAGTGATCCGTGTCCGTGTTTTTCATGGATCTGTTTAAGGTTTTTAAAAATTACACTGATTACATCACGTCCATGTTTTGCACGGATTGCAAGGATGTCAGATCCGTGCTATCCGTGAAAAACACAGATCTCAACTCAGACTTCTATGGAGGAATCCATGTCGTCATCTCATGATGTGACATGTCCTATTTTTTCACGGAAAAGATTGCAGATCCATGAAAAAATATGGAAGGTGTGAATAGCTCAATAGAAAGCAATGGGTTATAATGTTGTCTGTGATTATGGACAACTTCACGGAACGTGTAAATAAGGCCTTAGTTGTACATTGCTGGAACCAACGTTGAGCTTTTCCTGAGTGCTGTACCTCTTTTTTACTATCTATCTATCTATCTATCTATCTATCTATCTCCTATCTATCTATCTATCTATGTTCATCCATCATCACTTCTTGCATACTTCCTAACTATATGTGTGCATAAAAATGTTTATACAGTTTTGAGAGTGTGTACCCTTTAAAGGTCAACCTATTTTACAATGTTGTGACATATGCAGCTTAGGGAGGATCCTCAATTAACAGAATAGTTCCCTCATGTAAATAAAGTAGTCCAGATAGTAACTATATATCGGAGAATCGATTATTATGTGAATTACCTCTGAACGACAATTTTACATCGATCACCTGAACCTTATAGCGAAAATAAATGTACGTTCAAAAATGTAATGCATTTTCACTAATTTCTGGTCAGCAATGTTTGGTCCTCGAGGAGGAGAAGCAATTAGAGGCGTCTTCAGTTTACCATGTCAGGACCTGCCATTTTTTTCTAGGTGTCCTGCTCCACTTACAACATTGGTTTAACATTTCAGTTTTCTCAGACTGAGGTCGCATATCAAAATATCAGTTCTACTCCCCAGCACTTTGGTTGCAGCAGCAAATGAAGTTCTCTCCTTTTCATGTATTTGGTCTTCTAGCCTCCTGGGCTTTGTCCCTGAAGAATTAATCCAACAGCAAGCATCCCAAGCAGCCTTTGAAATTGTTAAAAAAAAAGTGAAGGAAGGCTGAATATGAGTAACAGGGACAAGATCCTCACTAAACTGCTTTCGCTTGATGGAGGCTGCCAGAATCTGCCCCAGGGTAGGTGAAACGTTCTTGGACTGGGAATGCACGTACAAAGAAATACTTGAAATAATTAGTTAAACAGAAACACCTTTGGTATAGTGATACTTTGTAACATTTCTGTTAGGTATTTGCATATTTATATCCATTTTCTATTTTTCTGACGTTTTAACCAAGTCACTGTGTTTTAGCTGGCTAGTTATTCTTCCCATGATTTACACTGATAGTTGCCTTCTTGATTTGATTAGGAGTTCTGTCACATTGTATACACACGGTAATAGATTCTTTTGTCTAGTTTTATTGCATCAAACTTCAAGGCCCAATTGATAGCATCTGATGATCATAGACAAGGTACGCTGCCACAAATTGACTACAGCAGTCACATGTCACGCTACGTCATCACTGGAGGTTGGGTAGATATTCTAGGGGCTGCAGTGTTCAGTCTGTATATTATACTGTGTATAAGGCTGGGTTCACATTGCGTTTTTGCAGTCCGTTTAACGTTTACCTTTTATGAAGACAAAAAAAATGGATGCAATTGTGTGCAATCCATTTGGATCCTGCTACACAAAATAAAGCATTTTACACAGTAATTGTCCTTCTTTTAAATAAAGTTATAATATTAAATTATAGAACTTAATTAAAGCAATGTAGTAAAAAATATTTAGATTCTCTGGAATATCTCTTTAATAAAGTATTTTTCTGCACCAAGTACACTGGGAGGCAAAAAAAAACAAAAAACCCTGCATTAAAAGATATCCACAGCCTCTTATATATAAAAAGTTCTACTCTGGCTAAATACAGAGACCCAGAATGTGCTCCAGTGCTGCCATTTTGTGCCATGGTGTCAGCTTGCAGTGGACATCTCTTCTTCATGGATGTGCTGCCCCCTCTTCTGAGACAGTGCTTGTGTGCTGTACTCTGGCGACAAATAGAAGTATAGCTGGTAAAGCTGACAGAGCCATTGGCCTGGGCTCCCCCTGTGATGTCCACAAGTTACATAATATTCCTGGATGCATGCTTTGTCTAGGCGCATCCAGGAATATCATGTGACCTAATTATAGGCGTCACAGGAGGAGACGGCTGTACTATTGCTTGGGTCACAAGCGCTGTCTCAGAAGAGGAGGGCGATACATCAATGCAGAAGGGATGCTCACTGCACGCTGACATCCTGGCACAAAATGGTGGTACTGGATATGGCAGAAGTAGGTTTAAATCAGCAGGAATTCAGGAATCTGAAAACTCAGGAATCTGTCAGCACCTGGGCCCTACTTGAGGTGCTAAAAGTGTGCTGTAGCTGGCAGTCCCCTAGTGAGCATGGTGCCTTTTGGTAATTTATCCGTGTATTGGATTATGCACAATCTCAGGTCTCCTACTGTAATGAAGAGTCAAAGAGGAGTTGTGCCTCATCGTTTGTGCCGCACTTTGGCACACCACACTACACCACTAGAGATGAGTGAATCGGCTGAGGTTCGGGTTCGTATGAACCTGAACTCTCGGCTTCTGATTCTCGCTGTCTGCCCGCTCTTATGGCTATGGCAGTATCCCAGTTTTCCAGGTGGTCCTCAGGCTGTATCCACCCTCTCCACAGAGTGGGCAGCCAGCGGGAATAAGAAGCTGAGAGTTCTGGTTCATACGAACCCGAACCTCGGCCGGTTCGCTCATCTCTACACACTACACCACACCATTCCTTCCTCCTCCCTCTTCTTCATGAATAATCAATGCTGCCCGACCCCCGGCTAGTTCATGCTGTCAGTCAGGATCTGTCAACATAGGACTGATCTGCTATCAGATCTAATAAATACACCTACAAATTCCAAAAGGAAACAATTCAACACATCATGTGGGTGAAGACCCAAAATATATAAAAACACCTATGTATCCCACCCCTAAAATATCAATACACAATACACTGGTTACTGGTTCAAATTACCCTGATTGAAAAAAAATAGAGTTGTGTTTTTTTTCTTTCCAAGTATTGTATAATTTTTAAGGCTGGGTTCACACTACGTATATTGCAGTCAGTATTGAGGTCCTCATATTGCAACCAAAACCAGGAGTGGATGTAAAACACAGAAAGGATCTGTTCACACAATGTTGAAATTGAGTGGATGGCCGACATTTAATGGCAAATATTTGCTGTTATTTTAAAACAACGGCTGTTATATTGAAATAATGGCAGTTATTTACTGTTATATGGCGGCCATCCACTCAATTTTAACATTGTGTGAACAGAGCCTTTCTGTGTATTCAATCCACTCCTGGTTTTGGTTGCAATATGAGGACCAGAATACTGACTGAAATATACGTAGTGTGAACCCAGCCTTAAAAGTGCAAATAATTCCTAGTCCGGTCCAAACTATTTTCTGACCATACTCTATAGAAAAGATCAGTGTCTCGATCTTTGTCTATTGGATGCAGGTTGCTCCTAGTAGATGCACTGGGTAAACTTGATGGGAACCATTTATCCAGACCTAATCTGATTGGTAGCCCTAGTCTGGAAAATACTTCTCAATGTTAGGAATAGCTACCATATGTCATTTCTATTACAACTGCTCATTTACTATGTCTTCATACTTATTTATCTCAGAGCAGTATCTTTCTTGCAGACTTCAGTCTTCACTCTTTGTCAGCTACAAGAAATTTTCTATATAGTATCCGGAACTGTGACAAATACATCCAGCATCACCATATTATATTATACCTTTCCAAGTTCAGTTACATGTGGAGATACAATTACTGGCAATGGAAAGAACGGTACTATTCTACTATTCTTCCCCACCTTCTACGCATGATCTCCATTGTGCATTTACAGTGACATGTGATGCAGAAAAATAGGTTCATAAAGATATTTGTTTGAAATCTGCTAAAAGATTAAAATTCCATTCTCATCTATTTATCATCCAATCAGGTAAAAATCCCGTCTTTTTCCCATGGATGAAATCCAAATCTAAACCACATTGGAGTATGTTTATAAAGCTCATTTGGTGGTATTCTTGAAGGTTTCTGCCTCGCGGTCCTGAATAGAAATATTAGAGGATAACTATAATGTTTGGCTCTTGTTTTCCATGTTATTACACCAGAAAACAGGTACAACACCACCGACAGTCATCTCCTACACACAAGGATTAGATCATAGGTTGGCAGAGTACTTAGCTGTAGGGGAAAGCCTTAGGGATTGTGGAGGAACAATTTATGTATGGTAAAAATGCAAATGGTCACTGGGGATTAGTAGGGAAGTACCAGAGGTCAGTGAAATAAATGATTGTTCATCCATCATGATGAGCTTAAGAGACCAAGAGTGTCGGAGGTGTTTTTGGGAGCCCATCCTTCCTCTCCACTTTTCCTTCCTCTCCCTATACATAGGACAATCACAACATCTTGCCCCCCTGCTCTTACCAGCTCGCTGCCGATGCACGTAATAGCGCTGACAGCGACAGCGCTTATTTGCTCCTCTCCATCGGCCCGTGTAATAGGGGCTTAAAGCGAATGTACCATCAGGTACATTCACTTCAACAAGACCCACAGATAGATTGGCGTCAGCGCAGGGAAGCCGGTGCCGTGGTCCATTATTTAAACCGCGGCCTGGTTCCTGTGTACGGTGCTGGGGGTTAAGCACTGGATGAGGGCCTGCCAGCCCCCAGTGGGAGGAATCCCCTGCAACTCTATGACGTGGCTCTATTGATTTTCACTGGGTTTTTTCTCCCACTGGGATTTTCTCCCACTGGAGGCGAGCCAGCTTAACCCCCGGCCCGGTACTCGTGGATAGAAAGGCGCCGTACATGGGAACGGAGCCGCAGTTCAAAAAATGGACTGCGGCACCGGCTTCCCTCCGCCGGCACCGATCTATCCGTGGGTCATGTTAAAGCGAATGTACCTGATAGTACATTCGCTTTAAAGAGTAACTGTCATGTTTTTTTTTATTGCAGAAATCAGTAGTATAAGCGATTTTAAGAAACTCTGTAATAGGTTTCATCAGCCAAAAAAGCCTCCTTCTGTACTCAAGAAGCAATCTCCCAGCCTCCCCCCCCCTGACTTCTTATCTGTGCATTATCAGGCAAACACGTCTTCATTACAGAGAAGCCAGTGAAGACGGGCTCTGCTCTCTTCATTGTAAGCCTATGAAGGGGGGAGGGGCTGAGGGAGATGAGGGAGCAGGAAGAGGTGACATGAAGGTCAGCTGTTTGTAGACTGTCTGGGCACCTAAAACGCTAAATTCAGGTGTCAGAAAGGTCAGTGCTTATCTATGAACTTACTGAGAGAAGATTGCAGGATGTTGTGCTTTGCAGAAATCCTCCGTGCTCAGTCACTCCTAACAGCCCCTCCCCTCTCCATAGCCACATAATGGACAGAGAAATCCTGCTTCATTTGATGTGAGGGGGGAGGCTGGGAGATTGCTTTACTCTTTTAGTACATAAAACCTATTACAGAGTTTCTTAAAATCACTTGTACTGTTGATATTTAATGTTTTCAGAAAAATGACCCTGAAATGACAGTTACGCTTTAAGGCTATGTTCACACTACGTATATTTCAGGCAGTGTTTGGTCCTCATGTCAGGTCCTCATAGCAACCAAAACCAGGAGTGGATTGAAAGCACAGAAAGGCTCTGTTCACACAATGTTGAAATTGAGTGGATGGCCGCCATATAACAGTAAATAACGGCCATTATTTCAATACAACAGCCATTGTTCTAAAATAACAGCAAATATTTGCCATTAAATGACGGCCATCCACTTAATTACAACATTATGTGAACAGAGCCTTTCTGTGTTTTCAATCCACTCCTTGTTTTGGTTGCTATGAGGACCTGACATGAGGACCAAATACTGCCTGAAATATACGTAGTGTGAACATAGCCTTAGTCTTTATCCCAAATTGTCATAAAATTGTCACTTGATTGAAAGTTATACTTCACTTATCACTATATTTTGCCCAGTACATTGTGCACATATACTGTACATGTACATCCTAAGATTAGGCCTTCCTTCTCTAGTATTATTTTAAAACACAGGGATCACTGAGCCATTCAGCATGGGTATTCGAATGATGGAATCTCTGAACACTCTAATTAATGAAACTGTGCTGGTAAATAAAATTATTTTACTACTTGTGGTTTTTCACAAACATTCTGTAACAGACTTCATGTTCTTGCTGTACACTCTATCTGGGATCTTATCTAACTCTGTTTTCTTCCCACTAGGTGATAGGCTCCTATTGGTGTAGTAGGGAAGGTTTTAGTCAAGGTATAATTTTGGTAACCAATGGGGCTAGTTATGGCATTTTGCAGGCTAGATTGTTGTTTTAGTTCCTCATTAGCGTTGCTAAGCCAAAATCCCTTGTGTAACCTACACTCTTTGTCTAGATAGATGTTTTAGTGATGCAAAGTGCAGGAATGAGAACAGTGAATACTAGGATTTTAAGAAACAACTTTAGCTGTTTACTAACTGTATAACTTATGAGCTGCTGTATGCCCTGCAGGAAATGGGGATTTCTTTACAGTCTGACACAGTATTCTCTGCTGCCCCATCTGTCTGTGTCAGGAACACAGAGGAGAAATTTCAAAAAAATCTTATAAAACCCATTACACAGCAATATAGTTGGTTTTACTGTAATGCCTAGGTCTCATACCAGTGGTCTCCAGTTTGTGGCTCTTTAGCTTTTACAGAACTTTAACTCCTATGTAAGGTTAGGTTCACACTATGTAAAAATTTAGCCTAATTGTTAATAGCAATAGGCTATTCAGTTTATTCAGAAAGTTTACTAAGACACTATGTAAACAGGTTAGAATATACAGTATAACGAAACAAAAAAATGCTGAAGATATAGATAAAAATTATATATATATATATATATAGTCTACAGTCGAATGACCTACAGTACAATGGTAGCTTCAATATTACATAACAGCCGTGAGAAATTTTGACATTGTTTCATGTTTAAAATTTCATTCATGTTTTTGTAACATAATACTGGGATATGTTAGCCTAAAATAAGCAGATATAATATCAAGCCCTACATGTATGAAAAGCGGAAAATCAATCCTTTGATTTCCCATACATGGCCTGTGCTATTGTGAGAGTATATGACCTTGATAAAGTCAATGTCACCTTCCAGACGATGGGTTGTTACCATCAGCCATCTACTCATGTTGGAGGCAAGGTCTCAGGAGACCCAGCAAATTATTGACTTCATCCCAGCGGGACTCAGCATCAGCATGTATTTCTATTCTTTTTGTGTAAACTTTGCCAGTAGCAGGTGAGACAATTAGTCTCAATGGATGGAGTCGCTATGGCAAGGTGAAAGTCTCTGGTCCCATGGTATTACAGAGCGTCGCTGCCGGTAGAAATTCATTTTTGATGCTGCAATGAGCTAGTAACCCAGATTTCAGATTGATGTGTGTCGAATATTTAATTTATTTTAAGGACAAACATTTCTTCACTAGAGCTAAATCCTGGGGGACTTTATAATAATATCATTTATAATTGTAATAATATTACACTATATTAGGCTCCACAATATCACTGTTTTCCCTGGATAACTGAAGTTTTGCTACTGGAAATCTTTAACTTCAGTGTTTATTTTCCCAGGTTTCAGACCCATAATGCACCTGGAATAATAGGATTAGTATAAATAGACACTTAGAAGTGGTTCAACCACATTTGGAATTTATAAAGAATTGTGCTTTGTCTTCTTGGGTGTCTTTTACCCAATTATTATTTACCTTATAATGAGAATTGTGTGTGTTTTTAAGCTTGCTTATTGTAAGTTGTTTTTGAACCATATTAAAGCATGTCTTGTTGCTAGTGTATGTTCGATCCTATTGACAGGTGAGTTTTTGACCACTAGGACCTTGTGTAAAGGGGTCATAACCTTTTTGTTGTTTTTTTACACAGCATTGTCCGCTGCGCAACAACGGACGTAGTTTTACGTAGTGTGAACATAGCATTAGTCACAGGAAGTGTTGTGTTTCCCATGATAACAACCCCAAAAAAATGTATGTATAAACATTTAAAGTTATAATAACAGTGACACTTTAATGACTTTAATAGGCTCAGTAAGGATAGATTAACATGCTGCAGATTTGTTGCAGAAATTCTGATAAGCGCTATTTTTTTTAAAAAATTATTTTTAAATTATAATTTGATAATTACAGACATAAAGAGTTTAGAGTTGGAGTTGTTTAGATACTTTGAAAACCTTAGCACAATATTGTCTATCGAAACAGCATAATGTTGCAGGGGATCCATATACAGAGCCTTATGAGTGTGTAAAATGTACAATGTATGTTACTACTGCATTATTTAGGCCTCCTGAGCTACAATACTTCTTCTACTACTACTATTACTCATGAATTGATTTCCATTGGCTAGTGGAAAATGGATGGATTTGGGAGTCTAATCACATAAAAATACCACCAATTTTTTGTTTGATGAAATGCAAAAATTATTTTAAATGTATTTAATCAACACCCCCCCCCCCCCTTTGTTCTGTCATTTTAAATTAAATTGTTTAATTTAAATTATTTAAATTAAATTGAAAGAGTAAATATTTGTAGCTAGGATCGTAGCAATGTTTGGTGCCGAAGCTGTGGAGAACATATGGAGATGAAGGAGTTAGTTAAATATAATTAGCCTCTTAAGAGTTAAGCCTCTGAGGACAATAGGTGTAAGCCTCCAGAAGTGATGACACCATTAAAATAATTATTTTCACCCTTAGGGCTTGTGTATATGGGGCAGTAGGGAGGCAGAAATTGTAAAGGTTGTAATAAAAATTAAAAAAAAAGATGAGCAAATACGTGGTAACACCATGTAACTTCAGTGTAATTGATCCCTTTGCTTGGACACCTTTGCTGTTCAAACAAGATTAGCTTAAAATGAGCTAAGAGTTTAGAGCTTCTTTGAGTCAGTCCCTATGGCGCACACACTTTTCATATGGCCAGTTAAGCAATATATAGTTAATGTGCTATCAAGCATGGAAACAGCTTGATATAAACTTATCTGTTTAAACTCCATCAATATTTCATCCAACCGTACTCTATTTCTTAGAGCCAATATTCTTTGTAATCAACACAGGGATCATTCTTTATTCTATACTTCTTTTATTTTGAAAATTTTCTTGATTTCAGGCAGTTCAAAAACATAATGACTGAACACACTCTTTATATGGTAGATTCATTTCCCTTTACTGAGGTAGTCAGTCTAAGGGTATGTTCACACTGAGTAAAATAGGCAGCATTCCACCTGCCTAAGTGTATCATAGCCCGTCTATGGGAGAGCGCGCGCTCTTCTGCTGCTGCGGCTCTCCGCTCAGAGGAATGACATGTCACTTCTTCAAGCTGAGATCGGCGGCAGCGGAGGAGCGCACGCTTTAAAAAAAGAGATGCTATGATATACTGAGGCAGGCGGAATTCCGCCTATGTGAACATACCCTATTGCAACATAATCGATCATGGTGTATGTACCATCAAAGATATAAAGTCTAGACTTACTTTGTCCCTTGAAAGAGGAACTACATTGTTAAAACAGGTTAGGGAATTGGTCTAAAGGTCACAAAAGCTAATGGAAGACCAATTTAATTTTAGTTTTAGGACATCCTTTTCTCTGTGTACTACCAAATCAGAGTATTTTTTCATACAGATATTCAGAGAAAGGATAGATAGAAATAGGGGCGCTTCCATGTATAATATTTACCAATAATTGCTATGTTGCAATAAAGCACCAAAATAGAAGCACTTACCTTGGCAAGTTGTACAAACATTGGATGCAACTCTAATGAACGCTTATGAAAAGGGTCACAGCTTCTCCAGCAAGGTTCACCCACAGTGTATGAACACCAAGATATGACACAATGGAAGATCAACTGGTCTGGACCTGACCTTGTCAGTCATATATCTTGACTGGAAAGGGAGTTGATAAATCCCGATGAGTCGTCAGCACCTATCCCTGTCATATATTTACCTGATAGAGATGAGGGTATCAGTTAAAAATTTATTCTAAGAGGGTTGTAAATATTCAGTTGGATTAGCGAATAATCACAAATCACACGTAAATGAATCTCAATAAAATAGCCAAACCATTGTAGCCACAATAATGGGACTATTACAGAGTTATGTTTTGTTGTACGACTATTGCTGTTACAGTATCAAAAATTGGAAAATGTCAAACTTTAAAAAATGACAGTCAGCTTGTCGATCATTCAGTTTTCACCCTGAACAGCAGTTAATCCTTAGTGGATCAGCCACATAAAATCAATGTTATCCCAGGACAGCAGTGGACTAGCGGCATGAAATCAAGCTTTTTTTGGGGGGACAGCAGTGGATGTTGGTGGATAAGCGGTGTATACTTACCTTTTCTTCTTGGGTAACATTGGACATTGGTGGATCAGCAGGGTTAAATTACGCTTTCTCCCAGGACAGCAGTGGACTTTGCAGGATCAGCAGTGTTAAATCAAGCTTTAATTCTAGTACAGCAGGGGAGGTTGGTGAATCAGTGGTGTATACTTACCTTTTCTCCATGGACAGCATTGGACACCGGTTGATCAGCAGGTGGAATGACACTTTCTCCCAGGACAGCAGTAGACATTCTAAAGCGGCAGCATCAATGTCTAGCATGTCTACAGCATCAGACCTAGAAGGCCCTACAACAGACACCTGAAAGTGGCAGCACCAGCAGTAGCACTTTTATAGACCCAGGCAGCAGCGGCAACACTCAGAATTTCTTTGCCCCTGAGGGGACTAGAACTGACACCTGGATGTGGCAGCAGCAGCACTTGGACTCTCTTCAACCTTGAGGGGCCTAGAACAGACACTGAGAGATCGACTTACTTTGACCCTGAGGGGCCTATAACAGCAGCACTTTGACTCTGCTATGCCACAGGGACTGAGTGTGCAGTGGCATGATGGTGGAGGCATATAATAAGTTCTTTGGATTTTAAAAACTCTGAAATCTTAGGGGAGATAGTGGTGTGACCTCTGTTGCTTGTTGTTGCCCCTGCAGCTTTCCCAGAAGGACAGTCTGGGACATATAGCTCGAACTCTATAGGTCTGCACTTAGATACACCTGATGGAGACAGAGAGCTGCAAAGAGTCACAAGCCTTCTTCTACAGGTACGTCTGCCTAGATGGAACATTCTTGTTGGCAAAGAAATGGCAACTTGGCACTCTCAATTTCAGTTGGCACAAGCTATTCAGGTCCCTAAATGGCTCTGACTCCACTAACTTGGATGAGAAAGACTGCAGGGCAATAATCTTAGCCAGGTGGGCATTTAGCTTCTTTGCCGTTCAGTGGTTGTAGGAGTAATGCTGTCTCCTGGTGATGGATTCGGACAGCAACTGCTGTCCCAACAGTGGTGATGTTTAGTCAGTATCCCCTACGGAGGAGTTAGAGGTAGAAGTCAGGGACCAAATGCTTTTAACCAAGGCTGCAAAATCCTGGTTTGCAATGGCAGCAAGGTATGGCATGGGGGTAGCAGTTCTTCCAGGCAGTGGCGTGGTGACACTCCATATGCTGATGCATAGAAGTGGTGCCTAGGTTTGAACCCAAACCCTGACCCACTATATGATCACATATGCTGCAGATGGCTGCATAGTCTTTGCCGCCACCAACATGAACAGTTTATCACAGTGGGCAGTTCTTAAGAGCAGGGGCACTGCTAGACTGTTGTGGAGTACTGCCACACTGCCACTGCCTTGCCGTTGAGTGCCTGGGCTTTGCCAACATGTACTGGTTGATGCTGTATGCCTACCCCTTTTGCCTCAGGACACACAAGCTGTAGATGGGAACTGACGCTGGTTTGGTGGCAGAAACACAGCTTCATCCCCTGAAACATCTTGCCCTTGCCATGGAATTGTAGTGGTATAACTCCAGGATGACTGGTGACAAGATTTTGATGACAGCTGTCTCCTTGATTGCCTACTGCCTGCCGCGGACCTGGAACTAAAGGATCCAGTCAACAATTCTAGCCTGGCTGGTATTCACCTGTGCAATTGGTACAACAGGAGCTGAAACCTTCCTTAAGTCCAGTTGGGATTGCCACTTCTACAAATCTGGTTTCCACTGGGACCACCTTGTGTGACTCCTTGGCCGCTGACACTGGCAATACCCTGAAAATATTTTGCACACATGAATTTTTTGCTAGATGGGGGATAGTGCCATTGGCTCTACAGCACCTACAGATGGGTTTGAGTGGACAATGGCTTCACAACACCCACAAACTGGTTTGAGTGGACACTGGCTTAACAGCACCCACAGACAACCAACCCCAATGTACCCTCCTATCCTCTCCTCTCTGTCTCTATCCCTCTCAATTTTTGTCCCTGCCTTGCACTAAATGCCGGCTATAATCCTTCTCTCCAATACACACAGATCTGATTGACCGCCTCTAGGAAGTGGCTCACACATAGGGTGAGGAGGAGGTTCTGTCATCACAGTGGGGCTTGCAGGTGATTTAATGGCCCCAATGGATTATGGATAATCCCCTGATCCTGTCAAGTGACAGTACTGTAACTAAAAATGTGCGTCTGCCATTGCAGCCGACATGTTTACCGAATTTGTTAATGAATCCTGCGGAATTCGCTTTGCTCATCTCTAATACCTGGCAAGGTCAGGTCCAGACCGATTGATCTTTTATTGTCAAAGTCTGGTTCAGGTCGGTTGATCTTTCATGTTACAGAGGTAGAGCCCCAGAAACCTGTGCACCAAGGGAAATTAAGAATGTTTGTTATGGTTGCATTCTCTTATCTCTGGGGGGAAGGGTTTTTTTTCCCTTTAATTCTTAACTTAAATTTTTCTCTCTCTGTCTTTATGCCCTAGATTCGAGACTATACACTTCTTTACTTTGTCACTAAGGAGCATAATATATTTGACAGAAGTTCTACAGAACATGAGGTATAAAATTACAAAATAAGAGCATATTCATTCAAAATTAACTAAAGTACTTCCAGCAAAATGTACAGTCATGCATGGCAAAACATTGATAAACTCTGACCTATATTCACAGATATAAAGTATATGGGACCATGTAGTCAGAGGGAGTACAAACAATTCAGAATCTAATTAGAGATTAGCGAAGCAAATTCAGCTAATTAAAATTTGCTGCGAATCGGGACGTAAATTCGCTTCGTTCTGCTGTCTGGAGCATCACTGGGCGTGAGAAAGGGAATAACCATAATCCCTAGGGCCCGTGCAATCAGCTGCAGGCCCCTCTGTGATGTCAGCACCCCCCTCACCTTCTATATAAGACGGTTCAGTTACAGAGGTGGCCAGTCAGCTGTCTGTGGAGGAGAGAGCAGGATGGCAGCAGGCAGTTAGAGCAGAGCAGGGAAAGACTAACAGAGTGATATAGGGACAGAGAGGAGAGGGGAAAGGATTGGAAAAAAGAGCTGATTGTGGGTGATTGTTTGTTGTAGCTGTCAACCAAGTGCCCTGGGTGCCTATAGGAATTCACTGGGACCAGTGAAGACAAAGTCCATATTATTCACTCAATGGGTACTGTAAACTCCTATTGAGTTATACCAATTTACTGGGATCAGTGAATAGAGTGTGTGCCTTACATAATCAGTGCCCGCACTCCACTCCTACTCTATTAAACACATTTTGTTTCATTAGATTTGATGATTGACTGGCTGATTGCCTTAAAAAAATTGATTTACCAATTTTTACAAGTACACACTTTAACAAATTTGTCCTTCTGTAAAATATTAACAAATCTGGCCCAAAATTTGCGAAGCTTGCGAAACACATTTTTGGCTGCTTTGCTCATCTCTAAATCTAATGTTTGTCCTGACCTATTACTTGCAGTTATTGTTAAGCACTTGTAAGAGGTGTCGAATTCAACTGATGATTGAAAGGCAAGGGCAATGGCTATTGACCATCTGCAAGGAAGGTGTAGATAGTGAAAGAACTGGGTAGGACACAGGTCAGGTTGGGGTAGTAGATTTTCTTTTATTAAACATCTATTGTAACAAGTAGTTGTTCTCACGTTAGAGGCACTATCACGTATAATCCCCAAATAAGTGTAGCTGGCAGCTGGTTGCCACCTACTTCATCACAAACTGCAGCCTGTCAATTTCGATTTCTGTCTCTCTCTCTCCGTACACTCACATGGGGAGTGCAGTCACCCACACAGGTCTCCACTGCTCATCACTGCTACTGTACTGCCTACATGGCTCCTGCAATACACACTGCAGATTTGCTGTTGATATGGTGCAGATTTTTACCTTTCTTTTTGACATAACTTGATATACAGCTGATTTTAAATCTACACAGCAGGTCAATTTATTTCAGGAAAATTTGCTCTGTCTATAGAAATGTTAAAAATCACATTTACTAGCCACGGTGTGGTCCATAGTTACCCACTTATAGATAGAGATGAGCGAATCAGCCGGATTTCTGGTTCGTATGAATCAGAAATCTCGGCGGCTGACTCCCGCTGTCTGTTCCCTCCATGCAGCGGGTGGATACATCATAAGGAACGCCTGGAAAACTGAGATACAGCCATTGGCATTGGCTGTATCCCAGTTTTCAAGGCATTCCTTACGATGTATCCACCCGCTGCACGGAGGGAGCAGGCAGCGGGAGTCAGCCGCCGAGATTTCTGATTCATACGAACCAGAAATCCGGCTGATTCGCTCATCTCTACTTATAGACCGGCCTAGGTGGGTCTTCTAGATTTTATTCTTCTCAGCTGCTGGGAACACACTAGGGTTCCTATACCGTATGTTGTCCATAAGATCTATATTGTTCCATTTGCCCCCCAGGTGTAATGTATACTGATGCCAAGCACTCTGACTGGCACCTTTCATATATCTTCTCTTCCCAGTAGCGGACTTTTGGTTATGTGACAAAATTCTTTTGGTCCTATATTTGTTTTTGACGGACCTTTCTTTGTATGTTGAAAAACAAGCGACTGATATAGCAGCGATCTGCTGCCGTCGCTCTGTTGAATAGGAGCGTCGGCAGCAGACGATGCTATATCTTATGGGCTGCCCGGACGATCAGCGATCACCCGGGCAGCCCCCCCGCAGCTCCCCGCCGCCCCCTCCCGCTTGCTGCAGCCGCGTTGAATAGCGGCGGCAGCGAGCGGGGAACGAGGAGCAAACGAGCGCTGAGAGCGCTCGTTTGCTCCTCTAAACGACCCGTGGAATAGGCCCTTAACTCCTGAAGCTCATCAAGAGAATGCCAAGAGTGTGCAAAGCAGTAATCAAAGCAAAAGGTGGCTACTTTGAGGAACCTAGAATATAAGACATATTTTCATTTTTTTCACACTTTTTTGTTAAGTACTGTATATAATTCCACATGTGTTAATTTAAATTGTTGATGCCTTCAGTGCGGATATACAATTTTCATAGTCATGAAAATAAAGAAAACTCTTTGAATGAGAAGGTGTGTCCAAACTTTTGGTCTGTACTACATGTGACTCCTACATGGTAGCTGACATTGTTGTTTACAAAGCAGAAATTATAACACAGTGGGAAAGGGTCAACATGAACAGAGCAGCAATGCTCACTTTCCTGGTGTGTGAATGTGGGTTCTGGGCATCTTAACATCTGTGATGTATTAGGCACATGCTGCCAGGGCTGTAATGAGAACAGCAATACCCCGATCTATTTATACAAGTCTAGGTCTGTCTCATTACATCCAGCAGTTAGGGAGAGCCATGTTATGGTGCCCAATGATGACAGGTCACAGATTAATAATGAGTTTAAGTGTATCCATTAACCTCAGGAACACAGCTCCAAAAATATTACTTGTCGGAAAAAGAACCCTGACTGTGATAACTCTGATATTAGACAGAAATTCATGTATGGGCCACAGACAACAACGTTCTGCGCCCTATCATTTGCAGATAAGAGAATGAGACTTGAAGTCCAGAAATGTTGAATTTTAATCTCATTTTCTCAGCAGAATGCACTGCAGTCAGGTTTTTGCAGCGCGGAGGTATAACATCTTAAATATTTATAGTGATTCTATTTTAAAACATTATCACACAGTTCTTCTGGCACCAAAATGTCTTGAAGCCTCCATGAATTTATTATGATTATTACTGTTTTTAATTCATGTCCAAATGCTATTAGAGGATAGGCACCCAAACACATTTCTAATATCAATCTCTCCCCTACCACAGTGATTCAGTCATTAGAGGAACACCGGGAACCCAGGATTTCCTATAAGTCTCGGACACCCTATCACTTGCTGTTATGATATTAAAAAGGTCTTTCAATATTGAAGATGTTTGGCCATTATATTGGTTACACAATATAATATGTCAAATAGCAAAGTATAAATTGAATCTAATAAGTCTACATGATTATTTTATGGTGCTTTAAAAAACTAGAAATTTCTGTTAATAAAGAAACAATGTAGTGTGCAATTAATAATATAGGAATGCAAATGCAATATATAGTAACCTAGATACATTAGAAGAAAGAATACATCTTTATACATTTATAACCTATTGGGAGCAAAAAGAAGATACATAAAGCTACAAAAGGATAATGGTGAAGTCGTTTTCTATGTGTCTAAGTTATAGTTTTACATCTAGTCCTTATCATTTCTTTATAATCTTCTCCCCATATGGAAATACTGATCTGAAATTGCATCATGATGCACGCAGATCTATTATTCCCTGCGGGGGTAGTTTGTAAATTATTCTCTAAATTGCTGCAATGATGCTTATTTAGCTGCCATGTTTATGACATGGTGATCACTCGTAGTCTATATTTATTCTATCCATTCCTTAAACAAAATCAGCTCTCCCAGACACTGATATTCTGGTGAGCAGCCTGAGCCAATGAGCAGACAGGAGGTGAATTGCAGACTACCTCACATTTATTGCAGACACAAAATAATAATATGGCTTTTGAACTTAGAAGTGGACATTTGCTTTAAGAGGCTCATAAAAAAGCTGAAACAGTCAAAAACAAAATTCACTTATTTTATATTTTATTATTATTTTTTGTATCAAGTCAATCATGTCAATATTATTGTTTGTACAAATGTAAATGTAGCAAAATATCCGTGCATGAACTATACATGCTTATAGGTAGAAATGATCAGAAGAAATATGTAATTGATGTCCTTTGATTTTGGATAAATAGTTTCAATAGTTACAACTATTGTAGTCTTAAAGGGGTTTCCCAGGGTCAGGATTTTTTTTTGCAAGAGGTATGTTAAATGTAAAAATAAACTATACTCACCTAACCTTATGCACAGCTACCAGTTTTCTGGTCTCCTGGTCCCTGCTTGTCATTATTGCTCCTTCCTGGTTCATGTTGACATGTTTGCTCTGCATGTGACTAGACTCATTGATGGTCTGTGTAAAACAATATGTCAACAGGAACCAAGAAGTAGTGGTGATAAGCAGGGATCAGGAGATGTAAGACAAGAATCAGGGAGGGTGAGTATAACTTGTTTATGTTTAACATGCCCCCTGCAAAATAGAAAAACCCATTTAAGTAAATGTGATGTATAACTATAATGTCATCAATTATTTGACCATCTTAGGCTATGATTTGCTAGATAAATTTCGGGGAAGACTGAAAATAATTTAGTCCCCCAGACAATAAAACCCATATACCCCGCACCACCTATTACAGTTATGATAGTCTTGATCACTTTCAAGTTGCATTTTAAGGCCAGCACTTAAATACTAAGAAGAACTCAGCTGATCCTATAATTTTTAATTGATTGTTTCAAATATTTAAAGCATATCATAGCCTGCCTGATGCTGATCTGGATAATCCAGGATCTTTTTGAGCCAATATAGGACAAGTTCTTTTGGTAAAAGGAATTCACAACAGAGGTGCAGAGTAACGGTGGACCTACAGTATACCTGCCATGGTCTTAAGCAGTAGATCCAGTCATGTCATGGCAAACTACGCTTCTATATAAATAAAGTCAAATTCCCTGGAGTGTCCCTGTGTAAGTTTAGCTAACAACTGATGTCTTTGTCTGCTTTGTTGTACTGTCACTTTAAGGGCAAATGTTTCTTTGTCCCTGCAGGCTCTTTAACCTGCATAGTAAGTGCTGCTCTGAATATTACAGGACTTGTGAGAGCGGGTTGTTAGCACTTGCAGTGGGAGCAGGTCCAGGGTAACTGACGAGATGTGAACTAATCAGGAATTAACGAGGCTCTAGAATTCTCTGTTATAGAACAAAGGACGAAACTGAGCCTTAAGGTGTTGTTTCCAATTGAAAGATAATTACATCCTTGACGGGATAAATTGTGAGCCTACTTCTGCCCCCAAAACAATTGGATATAGATCTTTGTCCCCCCTACTGGTCATTTGCCATGGCAAGTTGTAGAGAGCTCCAGGGTCTCCAGTGCAATCTGTGTAACTGCAGCTTATGATGGTAACAATAATTACCTCATAGAAAACACGGCTACTGCTCCCAGCCCTGTACTAAGCACAACTACAAAAGTACAAAGCCTCATTATTAGAGTAGTTTACGACTCCTAGTAACGCAGGGAAGTAAACAGATTTTCCCACGGTTCCAGCAGCAGGACCACTTATTATACAGAAATGTGAGGGAAATGCTAAAGCTCTACCTAAAATAATGTACATAGAAATGTTATGGACAACACCTTCACAGTATTCTATATGTAAAGTAGAACAGTTTGGCAGCTTGAATGTAACCGCTCTAATTAACTTTATAATTGAACCAGTTGCACAAGGGTCTTCTTAAGACCGAAGTAAACAGGCACTTAAGAAGGCTGGGTTTATAGGCCTTATAAATGTAGGACAGGATTTTCATGAGGATTCAAAGAATATCATTGTTTTTGCCATTGCATGTCTATTTTTGTTAATTGACATTGCTATTACTATGGCGTGAAGGTGATAACTGCAAAAATAGTTATAGAAGCGATATACATGGGTGTTTGAGTCACAGAGTTGAGAATTTTTATTTCCTGACTGTTCTATTTAATTGGTTCAGCACATTACTGTGGCATCTAAAGAAAGCCTTTAAGCAAAGTTATTTCTATTGTCCAGTGATATAAACTGAGTCTATTGCCTTGTTGTGAGGCAGAAAAGTATTTTATGATTCCTGGTTGTCAAATGGTAAAAGAAATCTCTTATCGCTTATCAACAAGATAATTTATATATATAGAGACATATATTACAATTATACTACACTAGAGATGAGCGAACCTCGAGCATGCCCAACTCGATCCGAACCCGAACTTTCGGCATTTGATTAGAGGTGGCTGCTGAAGTTGGTTAAAGCCCTAAGGCTATGTGGAAAACATGAATATAGTCATTGGCTGTATCCATGTTTTCCAGACAACCTTAGAACTTTATCCAAGTTCAGCAGCCCCCGCTAATCAAATGCCGATCGTTCGGGTTCGGGTCAACTCTAACCCGAACCGGTTTGCTCATCTCTACACTACACCGATAAATTAGTAGCATCCACCAAAGGACTGACTTTCATAAGGACCTGTGATGAGCGAGTCCATTGGATTAAACTATGCCATCTCCAACTATGCAACTATGCCAACTCCTAATCTTTGGTGGTTAAAAAGTTAAAGCATTTCCTAAACCCTTAGGGTATGTTCACACTGAGTAATTCAGGTGGAATTCCATCGTGGAACTTTCAGCCACGGAATCCCGCCTGCCTCAGTGTGCCATAGCCTGTCTAACGGAGAGCGTGTGCTCCTCCTCTGCCATCGCCACTCTCCGCTCCAAGAAGGGACATGTCACTTCTTTGAGCGGAGAGCGGCAGCAGTGGAGGAGCATGGAAAGTTCCACCGCAGAAATTCGCCTAATTTATTCAGTGTGAACATACTCCTAAACGGGATTCATGGTAGTGGAGTAGTATATATCACAAACTACATGATTCTACTGACCCATAAGCAGCATAAGGCTGAAATCACACGTGGCAGGTTTTTTTTTTTTTTTTTTTGCAAAACTGCCACTGCAGTATTTGTGCCCAAAGCATCCGACAGTGCATCCAACAGAAAAGGGAAGTACAAGTCCTCCATTTATATTTTCCATTCCATTTGAATCCACTTCTGGTTTTGGAACAAAGACTGCAGTGGCAGTTTTCCAGAAAAACTGTTGTTTCCAGCCTTAGCTCTTTTTTGTGAAAGGAAAATCTAGCACATTAGTGGCTGACAGAGAATATAAGCGAGTGTGCAATAATTACTAAGTAAACATAAAATAAGCAAGCATTGCTCCTCGGTAAGAAAAAGACCATCTATTTCTCCCCAGATAGCTGTCATTGTCGAAAGGAAACTTTTCCATAAATGCATTGTGTCATACTGAACCATATGGCTATTATTAAAGATCATTTCCATCTAAAGTAAGCAACAAATCAGCGGTAAATGCCAGTACTTATCTGTCAAGTTGTTAAAAAAAAAAAGCTATTCAGCCATTTTCAATATAGATCTGTTTCTTTCCTCTTTGCATTCCAAAAGTGACAACAGGTGATGGCCACCAACAGAGCCAGCTTAGGAGTATCACTCACCTATCCAAAAACTCCTCAACTGCAAGTCGTCTGCAATGGAATTAGATAGAATTGCCCAGAAGTAAAAATATTCAAAGCCGATCTCTCACACCACCTAAAACAATTGCCCGTCATCTTGAAACGCTAGGTGACAGCCATTGATTTATGGTAATTAAGTTTCTCAAGTTCATTATTCATGACTACAATTATCAAACCTTACTTCAACATCAACGGTGCCCATCAGATCAGGGTGAGAATGAAGCTGCCAATTACAGTTACTCTTCTAGAGATAAGCAAACCCTCTGATCCGTGCCATCTATACTAAGGTCAACGCTAACTGCATTGGTAAGGTGGCAGTCATTAGGGGGCGCCCTCTGTGAACATCACAGGGATTCCCTGTGATTATGTAGTCTCTTCCCAACCTCATTGAAGGGCTTTACAGAGTTAATGTCATTTATCAAAAATGATGACATGTCACAGGGACATCTCTAGTTTTGATCTGTTAGGGCTTAGATGATCAGACCCTCACTGATCGCTAAAATAATCCAGGAGAAGTGCTTTACATTGTCTTTGGCACAAAAACTGCCATGTTTGAACCCAGCATTATAGTAAATCCATGGGGCCTGTCTTCTACAGAGAGATTGGAAGAACTTCTACCAGCTAATTCTAGCTTATGGTGGGCTTCTAAATACACAGACCCTGCCTGATCTTGTATAATAACAGTAAAGCTTTAAAGGGGTTGCCTAGTGAAAATCTTTTACTTTTAAATCAGCTGGTTTCAGAAAGTTATACAGGTTTGTAATTTACTTCTATTAAAAATCTCAAGTCTTCTCATAATTATCAGCTGCTGCATGCCCTGCAGGAAGTGTGGTTTTCTTTTCATTATGACACAGTTCTCTCTGGAGACATCTCTGTTCGAGACAGGAACTGTTCAAAGCAGGAGAGGGTTTTCTGTGGGGATTTTCTGCTGCTCTGGACAGTTCCTGTCTCGGACAGAGATGTGAGCAGAGAGCACTGTGTCAGACTGAAAAGAAAACAACATTTCCTGCAGGACATTCAACAGCTGATAAGTATGGGAAGACTTGAGATTTTTTAAATAAAAGGGAAATACAAACCTGTATAACTTTCCGAAACCAGTTGTTTTAAAAGAAAAAGATTTTTGCTGAATAACCCCCTTAAAGCTTTACTGGCATTATACAATATCAGACAGGGTCTGTGTATTTAGAAGCCCACCATAAGCTGGAATGAGCTGGTAGAAGTTCTTCCAATCTCTCTGTAGAAAACAGGCCCCATAGATTTACTATAATGCTGGGTTCAAACATGGCAGTTTTTGTGCCAAAGACAATTCTGTTCAATGGAACCTAGGTTCTTTAACCATACAATGTACGGGCAGAGAATTAGTTTGATATGGACAAAAATATACAAACTATGCAATGTGCTGCAGAATCTTTATGGAAAACAAAACATAAAATTAAAGAGAAAAGAAAAAAAAGGATGTGTAATAGAAGTAAAAGGAGAGAATTTTTTAATCACTAAAAGCAGAAAAAAAACATAGGCGGCACTACTATTACTACGACTAATAATAATAATATTTATTTGTATGGCAGGATATCTACCAGCACTCCAAAATCAATAACTTCTATAGGCTATGTTCACACATAGTATTTCCGTCAGTCTTTAGGTCAGTCTTTTTTCAACTAAATCCAGGAGTGGAACTGACAGGGCAAAATTATAATTGAATGATTTGCACAGTTTCTGTGTTTTCAATCCACTCCTGGTTTTGGTTGAAAAAAGACTGACCAAAAGACTGACGGAAATACTATATCATAGCCATAGGCTACGTTCAAACAATGTCAAAAATAGAGAAAAGGCGGCCGCTGTTGCAATTTAAAATAAAGTCTGTTATTGCCGTTATTTGTATTGTAATGTAATTGTATTGAGGTCAATGGAAAGACGGACGTCCAATGCACACACATGTATAGAATAACGATACATGATCATGACAATTATTTTCGGACACCTTTTGCAATTAGCGGTCGTTTTTTATTAGTTGTTCACACACAGTCCAATTAGTAACCTAAACTAGAATAATGTACCAACAGCAGTCATTGCAATAAGGCCTTATGCACACGTTCACTAATTTTTTCTGGTCCTGAAACTACCCGCTAAAATTTACGGATTGAACATCTGTATTGCAACCGTATTTCCGTAAATCCATTTTTACTACTCCAATGCTTTTCAATGCACTTCATCCGTATTTTTTTACGGAAATACGGATGCCAACATGTTACAATCCGTAAACAATTGATTTCAATGAGAGGATTCGTAAAAGGGGGGGCGGAGCCTGCATCCGAGGGGAACGGTCGCACACCAGAGGAGCTCCGTGACCACAGCGTCTTTATAGCTACCAGGGGATCTTAGCTTTTATTATTTTACTTTCGGAACATTGCTGACACTATCCCGACTTCTGTAATATGAGAAATACATCGAGACGGGCATCGGCAGCTGCGAGAAGGAAGACTCAAATGTCCCTCAGGCCGAGACACCGCAAGATGGCGCCGGGTCTTTACAGGATCAACTTCTAACTGCGCTTCTGGCTGAAGCAGGGGCGGCATCGGAACAACCGGACTCTGCATCTGAACCCAACATTGGTGCACCTATGCCTTCCAAAGCGGCTAAGCGGAGGATTAGGAGAAATAAGCCAGGCAGCGCCCATTCCTATCAGCTACGATCGTCTACTGTAAGTGAATGCAGACAAGACTCCTCTCCTAGTAGGATCGCTTCTTCAACATATACTGCGCCAACAGCATTGGACGTCTCCCCGGCACACTCGCTTTCGAGTCTCTGTCTCCAGGATCTCTTCTCCGATGACCAGCCTGCTCTTTTACAACAGCCACCACAACTGTCGGGAGCAGAAACTTCTGAGGGACTAATACAACCTCCATCACAACCCCGATCTCTAAATGAACATACTGTTCTCTCTCCTATGGCTCCGATCTTTGTGAGTAACTCAAGTACAACTCCTTTGCTCCCACCTGTACACACTGCAAGGGACTTATGTCCCCCTATCTCCCCGTTATTGCTGCAAATACAAAAGACTTCAGACTTAGCCCTCGGCTCGCTGTTTGCAGACCATGTTCAGCTATCCTTACCTACTGTCAGGGACATGATGGCTTCTATAAGGGACTCTCTGCTAACAGGCTTGGATCACCTATTTGCCTCTGTGACACAAATGATACGGGGGCTTGAAGACAGAACTCTGTTAATGGAGCAAAAACTGGATGAGGTGATAAACGCTCAGAACTCTTTATTAGACACTTATGAGCAGCTGAAGGATGAGTCGATAATGCTCTGTAACAAACTAGCCACATTGGAGGATTATAATAAACGACACAACTTGACATTCCGCAATATACCGGAAACTGTCACTAGCAAGGAGCTCCCGTCCTTCCTAAGGAACTTACTTAAACATGTATTACCGGATTGTACAGATTCTGAGTTAATGATTGATTGGGTGAGGAGAATACCTAGACCTCAACATTTGCCCTCAACGTCATCCAGAGACGTAGTTGCCAGGATGCACTCTTTGCCTACAAAACTTAAGATACTCGCGACGACAAGGAAAGAGGGGATAGTCTTGGCCGACTTTCAGAATATATCTGTGTACTCAGACTTATCATCTGAAACCTTGAAGCAACGCAGAACGTTTGCAACATTTACTCGGAGACTTTGTGACAACCAAATTAAGTATAAGTGGCTAACCCCTGCTCGCCTTCTGCTTAATTATCATGATGTTAAGCATTTTATTTCTACCACGGAGGAAGGTCAACAACTGCTTAACTCATGGAACCTCGCTTGACCACCTATGTGATGGACCGTCTATGGTTACCCCTGGCATAGGTTGGACTTTATACCCCTTCCCTTTAATAGCGTGTTAATTCCATTCTAACACGCTGATTTTTATGTTTTCACTAACAAATTATTATTGAGTTACACTTGAATGTCACTCTGAAGTATATTTTGCTACATTATAATAGGAAGGGAGCCTATCTAACCACCTTATTACAGCTTCACTATTTTTAGCTTGGCCATATTTAACATACATTTAAATAGGTATAAACATCTCTGCACTCAATATTTCTAACTAACGCTTTCATCTTAGCCCCTATTGTAAGCATTTGTGCTCACGCATTTACCATTAAGTTGAGGTGTAATAGGCACATGCGTATATACATTTAAGTGTACGTAGGAGGATTTACTGTTTGTTTTCTTGTTTGTTACTTACTTATACTAGCATCTTACAAGTGATGTATGTTCATATGTTTATTGCGCATTATTTGAATTATGCTAACTTCGTACTTTTATTTGCTTCTCACAATGTTGAAACACAATACCTGCTTGTTTTTTTTTGTCTGTGTTACCCATAAAGGGAAATGTCCTATCTGTGATGTAAATCCTCTTTGCAAAACCTCTAATAAAACTTATTGAAACAGAGAGGATTTGTTAAAAAAAATCAGGGTCCGCACTGGGTCCGTACTGGACATGGGTCCTTTTTTTTTTCAGGATTGATTTTTATCTATTTCTGCTACTGATAGTGTGAATAGCCCAATAGACATCAATGTGCACTAACTCGGATCCGTAAATACGGATCCGTAAATTACGGAACGTGTGCATAAGGCCTAAGGGAAGGCTAGACAGCTAAATGACGTCTGTTATTGTGGACTCAAAACGACGAACATCATATGAAGCAGATGACAATTGTCGCATCAAAGGGAGAAGATTCCTTCTCGACTCCAATGGCATCATAATAACCCCTGGATCAACGTATCACCAGAAATCTAATGCCCATAACTTGTAATATTATATTGTTCAAGAAAAGCATCCAGGCCTCCCTTGAACTTATTTAATGAATCGCCATAACAACATCATGTGGCAGAGAGTTCCACAGTCTTACCGCTCGTACAGTAAAGAATCGGCGTCTATGCTGATGCTGAAATCTTTTTTCCTCTAGGCGTAGAGGAATCCCCCCTTGACATGGTTAAAAACCTAGGAGTAAAAAGATCACTACAAAGATCTCTGTCCATTCATATATTTGTAAGTCTTTTTTCTAGCGTAAATAACCCCAAGCTTGATAACCTGTCCTGGTACTGTAACCCACCCATTCCCTTAATGACCTTTGTCGCCCTCCTCTGCACCCGCTCCAGTTCAGCTGTGTCCTTCTTATATACCGGTGTCCAAAACTGTTCCCAATATTCCATATGTGGTCTTACCAGGGATTTATAAAGAGGCAAAGCTTTGTTCTCATCTTTAGCATCTATACCTCTTTTGATGTATCCCATTATTTTATTAGCCGTGGCAGCTGCTGCCTGGCACTGATCACTAAAGTTGAGTTTACTGTCCACCAATACCCTCAGGTCCTTTTCGAAAACAGTTTTACCCAGTGTTTTATTATTTAGCACATAACTGTACTTATTAATTTCAATGGCCCAAATGCATAACCTTACATTTATCCACTTTAAACCTCATTTGCCATTTCACCGCCCAAGGCTCCAGCTTCTCCAAATCCCTCTGTAATATGATATTATCATCCTCTGTGCTGATTACTTTACCCAGTTTAGTATCATTTGCAAAAATTGAGATTTTACTCTGTAGCCCCTCTACTAGGTCATTAATAAAAATATTAAAAATAAGTGGACCCAACACTGACCCGTAACTAAAACCCAATCTGAATATGTTCCATCAATGGCCACCCTCTGTTTTCTATCACACAACCAGTTACTTACCCATTTGCATATGTTTTCCCCAAGTCCCAGCATCCTCATTTTGTAGACCAACCGTTCATGCGGCACAGTATCAAATGCCTTTAAAAAGTCCAGATACACAATATCCACAGCCTCCCCCAGGTCCAGTCTATAACTGACCTCTTCATAGAAGCTGATATGGTTAGTCTGAAAGGATCGATCCTTCATAAATCTATGCTAGTGCTGTGTTAGACGATTATTTTCATTAAGATACTCCAGTATAGCATCTCTTACAAATCCTTCAAATACTTTACCCACTATAGATGTTAGACTTACAGGCCTGTAGTTTCCAGGATTACTCTTTGATCTCTTCTTGAATATTGGTACTACATTGGTACCAGTCCTGTGGAACATTCCCTGTCATTATAGAATCTTTAAATATTAGGTATCCATCCTAGAGTTTTGCAAGAATTAAGTACTGTATTAGACAGAACCTTATTCCTTCTAGGCCCGGTGACTTATGGATTTTTATACTTTAAGTGTCGCCCCACTTTTTGTTGTGTTAGGCAGGTGAGATTTATGGGAGGATTTACATTACCCCTAGTCATGTCATCTGTTATGGGATTCTTCTCCGTGAATACAGTAGAGAAGAATGTATTTAGTAGATTGGCCTTTTCCTCTTCCCCCTCTACCATTACACCCAGATTATTTTTGTGGGGACCAACATTTTCAGTTTTAAGTCTCTTGTTATTTATATAGGTGAAGAACAAAGCTGAAAATGAAGTTGAAAAAACATTGTGTGAACATAGCCATATAGTGATGCTTTAAAAGTTCAGCAAACAGGCAATATTCTCTCATATAAAGTACAATATTCCAGCAGAAGAAAGGACTTGTGGCATTAACCAAAATTATCTTAGCTAATTTAAATAGCTCAAATAGCTAGAGCCATCTCCTCAATAAAATTATAACACATGATGATGGTGAATGAGATAATAAATATAAAATGTACATTAAATCCAGCAGAAAACCCCATAAAATCAAGTCAGAGTAAAAATATAAAAGTTATTATATCCAGGATTCGGGAATAAAAAACAAACAGAAATCTTTGGGCCCCAAAGCCCAAAACTGTTCAGGCCCTTAAGGAGTAAAATACTGTGGGTTATTTTAAAAGCAATATGAAGCATAGGATTAAAAACTTTAGTTGTGCATCCAAATGTCTATGTAAATTATGATGAAATGTTAGATTGTCAGCTTTAATTTACTATATTTATATGCTTTACGCTGCTTCAGATTTTAAACTAAAGTTTGAATGATTCATTTTAGAGTTATGTTAGAACAAAAAAAAATTGCAACTAAATATTTAAACTTTTCTACTAAGAAATGGTTTAGAAACCTTTATTCCATACTAATATTGGTGTACGACATTATTCCTTTAAGGATCGGGGACATGCCATTGTTATTCACATGAACATCAAGTGTCTCATATGTTACCACCAGGATTAGTTTATGAATGGGAAATAAAGTCTTATCCATCACAGGTGGTAGAGTGTCTGTCACACGTCCGGTGGTCACACATGGCTAGTAGGGCGACCTCACGCAGATGGACACCTTGATGAACAAACACCTGGATCCATGGCCAGATGGTGTAATTATATGATTTGTACAGTAACAGCAGGGGACAGGTGTGATGGCAGAGTGTGAATGACAGTGCAGCAAAGGTAAAGAGCATCTTGTGAAATTAAGTTATCATTGAGCAGATAGTGGCATTTGGTTGTATATTTGCTATTGTCCTGGGTCCTCCAGTCTAATAAAAAGAACAAACAATCTTATGGTAAAAATATTTATCTCCAACCTCTATATGAGACAGAAGATTGCAAATAATATTCATCTACATACTACAGCCTTACAACCCTGTACAGGTGTCTGCTTTGTACACAGTTGTAATAGGGGACCTATAGAGGTGAATGGGCCTTCCTGTACTGGTTCTATATGGAGTTTATTTTGTCATATTTTGTATAAATGCAATAAAGAAAATGTTATTATGTTTAAAGGGGAAAATGGCTATTGATAAAACATAGTCATACATGGCCATCTAATGCCACAGACTTTGTATGGAGTACCAGTACCAAGATGAGTCACCATACCCCAAGAATGCTCTAAAAAACATGTGCCGAATCCTGCTGCAGTGTATGCATGCTAGTAGACAGGCCACATTTACACTACAACAGATTTATGAAACAGCCTGGTCCACTGTGATTGCTAGCTGAATAAGCTAAATAATGCTACATTTACATGAAACGATAATTCGCCTGATCGTATGATTAACGATGTCGGAGTAACATTTTTTTTCATAACGATCAGCGTTTAGACGGTACAATATATCGTAAGGAAATTCGTTTTGCGATCGTTTTGCGATCACTTAAGCCTATCTCACACATTGATTAAATCTGCGAACGACTGTTCACATGGAACGATATCTGAATTTTTTGCGAACAATCAACGACAATTTGAGAACCTGTTGAAAGATCAATCGTTGATCGTTCGGTGCGTTTACACGTACGATTATCGTTCAAATTTGACCGTTATCGTGCGAATTCGCACGATAATCGTTCCATGTAACTGTAGCATAACACTAATTAATTAACAATAGTTGGCCAGGGTAAAAGGGCCTTGAAGTGATACTGTCACCCCAGTTTTCCTGTGTGCTTTTATTATTCTTGGGCAGTATCACTATGGTGGGGCTTAGCGTTCATTGAACCCCTCTTCCTGCCTCTTCAATAGAACTGAGCTGTAAAATCACACCCAAACTAAGGACGAGTGGTGCGGTTTTTAGAGTAAAGTGGCCATGTTTTTTCTAAGCCTGTATAGCCACTTTAAGCAAACACTGTATAAGAATTAGACAGCTTTGGCCACAGTTTTTTTCTATAACAACTAAATTGTCCACACCAAAATCCTCACTGATAAATCTACAATAAATCTGCAGCAAATGTTTTTCTGCTATAGATTTTAGTGTGAAAATGGCAAAGAATGTCGTCCGAGAATTATTACATACTTAGTTACACTCAGGCTTCTAGATCTAATTTTCCCAGAGATGCAGTTTGTGCCTTGATGACCCTTGTTCATGTAGTCTAGAGACAGTTGTTGACTATTACTATCAATCTTATGGCCCTATTACACCGAGCCCATATTATTTGGTGTAATAGCTCCTGTGAAAAGACCACAATCGGCTGACACGCATATTGTTGGCTGATCGTGGCCTTAAAACAGGTTGAATAATCCCGATGATGTTAGCGACAGTCTGCCACTCTCTTTAATTGGCTACCCAGAGAGTCCAAAGATCGTCTGGACTACCCCTCCCTCTACTCCCTGCCCCCCCCCCCTTCCCTCGCTGCTCCTTCCCACTTGATGTCTGTGCATGTAACAGCAAAGACAGCAAGCTGGGAACGAGGAGCAAGCGAGCGATAATCTGAGAGGTTCATGCTTGCTTCCTCTTCTACATCGCTACGTGTAATACGCCCCTTAGGCTAGGTTCACACTGTGTTATTGTTGGCTAACAAATCTCTTTTTTTTGTTTTGTTTTTTCACATACACCAAAATGTAGTTGACCATGTTTTTCTGTACATTAACATTAAACATACTGAAAGGAAACAGTGAAATGGAGGAAATAACACAGTGTGAACCCACCCCTACACTTAAACAATTAGAAAATACCAACAAAATAATCTAACCTTTCTTTTGGTGCTATTGCTGTAAACATACATGCTGTACATAGCCCTGACATTTATTTGGAAACTTATTTTATAGCATTGTACAGAGCTGTTAAACTAAAACCTCTGAACTAGATGTCAGCTGTAACGGACAGCGAGACTTCCATTGAAAGTAAGACAGCTTTTCTATGTATACATTACTAACACAAAGTCAGGCTATTCCATTAAATCGAACTATTTAAC
The DNA here is from genome assembly GCF_027789765.1 of Dendropsophus ebraccatus. NCBI lineage: Eukaryota > Metazoa > Chordata > Amphibia > Anura > Hylidae > Dendropsophus > Dendropsophus ebraccatus. The sequence goes on along the minus strand of NC_091463.1, from coordinate 38,227,705 downwards.
ATCAATCAAAATCATATATAAAACTAAAAAGAAACAAAAGTTAATTGTGGAAATATGCATATTAAGGACACATAGCTGGCAATGAAATAAGAACAAGACTTAAAGACTAATGGCTATAGAAAAGTTAATAGCCTCTCAAGACGTTCGGCTGTCTATGGTTATTATTTAATAACACCTGGACCCACAGCTTCTCATCTAATCCAGACCGCAATTTAATTGTCTGGGCCCATCAGCTTGAGGGAAAAAGACTAACGTTTCCAAGTGCCTACAATCTGTCACATTCCTATTACCAATTATTACCAGCAATATAAAATATGACCAGGTATATGTGAGCCCTAAGTTATAGGAGTTACGGTCTATGACACCTTGGTGTCCTGTGACAGATGTCAGACCTCACTTTCTCCTAAATAGAGAGGTGAGGTGAGGTGATTTAATTACAGTTTTACATAGTGATGTAAGATTTCATTTTCAAGGTTTTAGATGCACTGCAAGTCTGCAACCAGAGAGATTTAGATTCTGGAGAATCAGTGGAGTAGAGAAATATTAAAGATTTGTGATACAAAGTGCATTCACACAAAATAACCGTTTTAAAGGGGTTTTCCATAGTGAAAATGTATCTTTAGGATAGGTGATAAGTAGGAGTCTGACCACTGGGACCACCATGGATCATTGCACTACAGTCAGAGTTCATAAGACTGCTGAAGATACAGTACATGGCTATAGATTGGTGCGCATGCTTAATTAGCATTCCATTTAAACAGAGGCACTCAAGGTGTCTGTTCTTGTGAATGGTGGGGGTCCCAACAGTCAGACCACCCACCAGTGAGACAATTATTAACCTCTCCTGAGGATAGGTAAAAGAGGCCGTGGAGCCTTCTTTAAGAGTCTTGGAACACAGGACTAACCAGATATCCCTCCATGGAAGGACCTTACCAAGGGGTGGCTCCTGTAAGGAGACCACAAAACCACCATATTAAGAGGCCCTTTTAGTTAATATCCAACTAAATTTACGAGTTTAAGGACATGATAAGGGACATACCAAAGCCTGATATCTATCCACAGACAGCTGTGTCAGGATGTTGCCCCTTAGTGATGAGCAGGATTCTAACTAGGGGGGCATTGGCCTAGTAGACCACCACAGTAAAACGATCACTGATCTCAGGGAGACAAGCTTAAAAAAGACACTGTAGGCTGCTGATAAAAGACCTCAAAATAGTGAAAACCTAGCTGCATTGCCTCCTGGGAAATACAAATATGAAAAAAAAAACAGTGGTGCCATTTATGAGTCTTGGAACACTGGACTAGCCAGATATGGACACAGGACAACCATTACTGGCATTGGACCACAGCTCTCAGTAAGTTCTCCCTCTCAGCAACATCTGCACTACCTCTGAGTTGCCACTTGTAAGCATCAGAATTGAACCATGGTACAATGGCATAGATTAGTTTGATGAACCACACTTTGTTTTATATTATGTAAAGTGCTTAGTTCATGTGTTTCCCTTACACAAGGATGAGATGGCATTAGCATACACTCTGGGAAGAAGGCAAGTGAGATAAAGCAGTGTTAGGCTCTAGGCAATATTCTGCTGAGTAATTCAAAGTTTTGACAGTCATATGGATGTTAATGTGACACATACCTAAACATTGTAGCAGGCTAAGGTATCCCTTCATCCCTTTCAGCAGGATAATGTGCCCTGACGCACTAGAAATTGTTTAGAAATATTTTGATGAACATGAAAAAGAGTTTAAGGTGTTGCTTTGGCCTCCAAATTCCCCAGATCTCAAGCATATCAAGAATCTGTGGGTTGTGTTGGTAGAACCGATCCATGGAAGCCCTTGGTCACAATACACACAGCTCAAGAGATCTACTTGGCTGACATGTAGTATTTTGGTCAATATTTTGTCCACATTTTGGAATAATTTTAACCTGTATTTTTAGCTAAAACCAGGAGTAGAGAAAATAAAGAGAAAAAGTATAATGGAAAGATTTGCAATTTTTTTGTGTTTTGGATTCAATTCTAGTTTTTGACCAACTTACTAACCAAAAAACTGGCCCAAAACTGAGCCGAGCCTAATGCTATGGTTTGCCCAGTATACGAAAATATTATTATTATTCATTATTAAGCTATGAGATATCTTCTAGTGAACAGGTGTAATCTGTAAAAGATCACCAAAAGGTATTTAGTTCCCCTCAAGTACAAACAAAGTTAAACTAAATCGATACATGGGTACTCACTAAAACCAATGGGCTAAAGGTCCCCATACACTTTATACTCATGCTGGCTGAGCCTGACACTGATGGCAGGCTTGGTCATCAGTATAAAGTATATGGGAATCTCCTGAGGCTCCACCGACAGATGATGTAGTCGGTTGTGATGGAATTTTACTGCCTGACCCCTTTGTTTTCAGAGACACTGCACTTAGCAACTAGGACCAAATACATCATAGGCAAAAGAGCCATTACTAGTTAGAGTCCTCCATTACTCTGCTCCCCTACCCAACTCCTGTCTGAATTGAATATACATTACAGAGTACATACATTACAGAACACTACATAGAAATGTTATTTTGGCCCTATATGGCATTTTTGTATGCAGGGCCGGCCTTAGGGTAGATGGCGCCCTGTGCAGAATATTCACATACAGACACACAGGGGGAGATTAATCAAACATGGTGTAAAGTGAAACTGGCTCAGTTGCCCCTAGCAACCAATCAGATTCCACCTTTCATTCCTCACAAACTCTTTGGAAAATGAAAGGTGGAATCTGATTGGCTGCTAGATAAATCTCTCCCACAGTGTATATACTGTTTACACAGACACATACAGACACACAGTATATATATCCTGCAAACACAGACACACATACAGTCACATATACACATACACACCACCACAGGAGCATGCTGGGAGTTGTTGTTGTTATCCACACACAGCCACACAGGAGCATGCTGGAAGTTGTTGTCCACACACAGCCACACAGGAGCATGCTGGGAGTTGTTGTATTCCACACACAGCCACAAAGGAGCATGCTGGAAGTTGTTGTCCTACCACAGCCACACAGGAGCATGCTGGGAGTTGTTGTCCTACCACAGACACACAGGAGCATGCTGGGAGTTGTTGTTCACACACAGCCACACAGGAGCATGCTGGGAGTTGTTGTTCACACACAGCCACACAGGTGTATGATTGGAGTTGTTGTTGTCCACACACAGCCACACAGGAGCATGCTGGGAGTTATTGTATTCCACACACAGCCACACAGGAGCATGCTGGGAGTTGTTGTATTCCACACACAGCCACACAGAAGCATGCTGAGAGTTGTTGTATTCCATACACAGACACACAGGAGCATGCTGGGAGTTGTCCTACCACACACAGCCACACAAGAGCTTGCTGGGAGTTGTTGTCCTACCACACAGGAGCATGCTGTGAGTTGTTGTCCTACCACACAGAGCATGCTGGGAGTTGTTGTCCTACCACACCGGAGCATGCTGGGAGTTGTTGTCCTACCACACACAGAGCATGCTGAGAGTTGCTGTCCTACCACACAGGAGCATGCTGGGAGTTGTTGTCCTACCACACAGAGCATGCTGGGAGTTGTTGTCCTACCACACAGAGCCCTAACACACACAGAGCACACACAAACTCCACTAACACACAGACAGAGATAGACACATATACTCACAGTCACACAGAAGAATCAGTGGAGGATGTCTCTGCCCATGAGGAGGTAGAGCGGAGGATCACACTGCTGGTGTCTCTGTGGGGAGAGGGGGCGGGGTTATGGGCATCTGTGAGCCGGGAGACGCTGTGGGGGGGGGATGGAGCCAGGCTGCAGTCACATGTACAGGGGGAGAAGGGCTTCTTCCTTGCTGTCTCTCAGCAAGGCTGCTGTGCAGAGGCAAGGCCGGATTTATTTGGTGGCGCCCCCTTCCTGCTGGGAGTGCATAACGCCCTGTGCGGCCGCACTGCTCGCACACCCCTAAGGCTTGCATGCTTGTATGTTCACAAAAATTTACAAAGAAGAAAAAATGGAGATGCTGTCCTAACCAAACAACCTTTTTCACCCATGTCATGTAGCCAAGTGACATCATAAAAGTAACAACACAGTAGATACTTAAGTTAACTCATAAGTCAAAAAACTTTAAGATGTGGGGGTTGAAAAAGAAATCATATGAATATATTCTCCATAGACTCATTACTTTGTCAGTCTGCAGGGGGAAGGACAATAGACTGGCATACATGAATATGTTGCTTAGCAACTTTATAATATACTGTACTGTTAAAACGACTGTACTATTCCGGCATCTGCTGTACATTAAGATCTTGACCAATGTGTCTGAATGACAAAATGATGACTAAGCTACAGAAAGTAACATATCAATGACACTTGACTGCAGTGGATTTTCATTATTCCTATTAGTCTAAACTACATTGTTAAAGAGTTTTTCCATTGTTTTTGTACTCCTTTTAATGTACTTGCCCTGCCTAGCCTTTCTAAACTCTAATTCTCTATTGCCGATTCCATTCTGGAGCTCCCCAGGTCAGTAACACATGTGATGTCACCCACCCGGAGCCCGGTTTCTATACTAGGAATTCCTGTACATGGAATGTCACACAAATGAAATTCTGTGTATGAAGTATCTCTCAGTGCAGCAGGAAAGCACTCCTTGCCCTGCTACTCTGTCAATGCATAGGATCTGCCTTGGTCAGTGATAGCTTCAGGTGCGTAATTCGGCAGATGACAGAAGGCTCAATATAAATATTTACCTGCTGTCATCTGCCTAACTGTCCCGCTTGTGCAGCTATAGACTGTCCTATCACAACTGCCCAGGGCCAGATGTAGGAGTGGCAGCGGGGTTACATAGCGCTAGCGCTCTATAGATGTGGAACAGCTGGGCAGATAACGGCAGGTATGTATTCATGTTGAATACATAGGTGAGCTGTGTAAGTAGTAGGCTATTCAAGCACATAGGTTAGCTGTATTTGATGTAGGCTATTTGGGCATACAGTACATCCATAGTCAACATTCTAAGACTTATAGTTAACATGAAACACTGACTTGAAAGAGAAGTCATTTTCCCTAAGGTGGTTTGAGAGAGCTACTTTACATTCTTTTCAGAATTCCCAGTGGAGCAAGAATGGCCTTTAAATCTCCATAGGTCTTCATCATGCTCCCTCAAGGTCCCACAACAATAGGTGTCTTAATAGCCAGCCAGCACTCTGCTCAGTACTGATGAGGGGCAACAATCCCAAAACAACCATCTACAAATATTCTTTGATTTTTGGCTTGGAACCATGGCGAATCTGTAACAAAATCAGCACATAACTCGTGTGATTTTTGCTGCATATTTGGGACAAAAAATTCTGATGTCTGTGGAATTGCCCTAATGGGGTGTATGAGTTCCTGGGACAGCATAAACTCTAAATACAGTCCTGCCTATTGCCACGCAGAGGAGCACATGCTTTCCCACATTCCTCCTTACTTGCATACACAGTAAAGACTAATGAACAATATGCAATTGATCTAAGCATGCTTAGCAACATTAGTGTATCTCCTAAGATTGTTGTAACCAAGGGCAACAGAGCAAAACAAAGAAGTCACTTGGGGAATTAGTAATTATATATATAAAAAAAAATACATTTTCAGAAATGCTTGCACATTTGAAGTATATATAAATTCCCACAATGCATTAGTTTAGACTTATTTATCTTAATGGTAAAAACCATTAATTTGCAAAAAGGCACTAAACATCCAGTTGTATTGGTGCTGTGTGTTACATGGTTTTAAGTTAAACAGTAAACACCTTTAAGTAAAAAAAACAACTTGTATCTCTCTCTGCAGATTTATGTCTTCATATATTCAGTTCTGGCCACCAATGGAGCAATAAGTGCATCAAACATCGGAGTCAGCCAACACATTTGAGCTTTCCTTCCTGTTTAACACTCCCTCAGTGCCAGACTCTGTATATTAAGCTAATGTGTTCCCACAGCCTTGTGGGAAAACAGTGGTTAATCTAATACCATGAAGACCTAATCTATTAAAGCAATGCACCTCTCTGTTACTTATTGGGGTAACCTCAAAAAATAAAGGAAGGCCAGCTCAGACCCCACATGCAGTGGAAGCGGAATGGAAGGAGGCTTCGGACCCCTGCCTTAGTGATAACATCTTGTTAAAACATTCATGCCTGAATTTGAGATCATGAAACATTTAGAAGCAGCTGTGATAAATTATGAAATATTTAAAGCGCTCCCGTTAGCTAATTGCAGACAGAGTGGTCAAAATTAAACAGGAAAAAAAAACATAATAAACAAATAATAAATAAAGCAGGTAAAATTCCAAAGCTAAAGAAGAAACCCGGAAATAGCCCATCCTGTGCCAGGATCCCTGCACTCAGCTGCTGTCTGACAAAATATATGGGTGTTTATTATGGAAGTGATGCAATCACCACCGTAATCCGTTATATATTAAAGAAACATAAGTCATTCTGTAGAATTTTCTATGAAACTAATTAAAATGGTAACCTGGTCACTTTAAATCAAGATCACAATCAATGGGATTGAGAAAAAAATGGCTGGGAAAGAAAAGTATTGCAAAGTAAAGTGAAGCCAAATGGAAGATTATTTTAACCACTTTATGACTTTAAGATGTTTTTCGGTCATTCCACATGAGATTATTGTTTTAGGACTGCGGGAGAGATTTTCTAAGTGTCTAAATTGTAAATTGTGACAAAATGAAGCATGGTATGCATTTATTACGTTATTTTTGTCCTTGCACATATCTGCCTTGCCAATTTTAACCCCTTCATGACATTTCACATAAATGTATGCCAAACATAATATGGAATGGAGTAGGTGGATGCTGGATGCTACCAGCAGCTGACACCACCCATCAATGGCTCCCCCTCCCCCATAAATTCTGCAACCAGTAGCAACTGTGGCAGCTAGGCAGTTAAAGGGGTATTCTCTTCACAACTAATATAGTTATACTTGTAGGGTTTGTCAAGATAAACATGTTTGCAAATACATTCGTTTAGAAAACTTGCTTCCTTCTCCTGAAATGCCTTTCTTTTCCTTGCTTTGTTGACAGCTTGTTGTCTAGGTTGCAGACCATCATTCTCCTCTACTAGCAGTGGACTGGCTAGTATGTGTATATATATTATACCAGTATTCATATTTATATAGATTATACAGCATATGTACAATACACCTCTATACATCTGCACTATATAAATAGCTACTGCATTTGGCAGTGCACTCCACCCGTTTTCTGTGGGCGTTTTAAGCAGACACTAGATGGATTCTGCATGCCCAGTGTGTAGGCTTTGTATTAGCCCAAGAGAGGCCAATGTCAGTACAGGAACTTTTGTCTATAGCAGTTATGCCATCCTAAATATTTATATTATGTATGCAGCAATTACAATTACAGTTACAATTACAATTACAGTTGCTGTTACACTCTCCCGTTTTTGTCTGGGAAAAGATTTAGTATAACTTGTAACTTTTTGAATGAAGTCCTTGATCATTCTGTGTTAAGGAGTAGAGATGATCGAACAGGGCCGATGTTCAGGTTCGTACAAACTCTAACCATTGGCATTTGACTTCTGCTGCCTTCCCGTTCTGTGGGGAAGGTGGAGACAGCCCGAGTGCCGCCTGGAAAACAGGAATACATCTCAGGTAGTAGTCAATTGTCGATGGTTCGGGTTCGTACGAAGCTAAACATCGTCCCTGTTTAGTCATCTCTATTAAGGAGTCCAGTGGGCGGTGTCACTCAATGGAATAAATTGCAAGTTATACTGAAACTATTTCCATTAAGATACATGCTTAGGTAGCATTTTTATAGTGACAAATTCCCTTTAAGCTTAACTAAATTAGTTGAGATTGGTGTGCCAAAGCGTTTTTATGGAAGCCAATATGTCTTCTCAAGGACTTTGTGACTGCCATGTTAGTATTCACTATGGTAATCTGGAGACTAAGGCTATGTTCACACTACGTAAGTTTCCGGCTGTAGCGCGTTCCGTGAATAAGCGGCCGGAGACTTATGTAGTTTGTAGTAGCAAGAAACAACAAGAGAATGGGAAGTGGGAAGGGGAAGCAGGCAGGAGACAAAGCTTAAATAGGAAAGGTACAGGCAGACACAGAGACCTTAAATGGAAACAAGGAACCCGGTCCAGAAGGTGATTGGACCACAAACAGAACAGAAACACAAAGGGAATGGAGAGAACAAAAGGAGTAAGACAGAGTTCAAACACAGCTCAGAATGCAAGCACAGAATAATCACAATTTATGGCCAAAAGCTGATTCTCGATCGTATCTTACACCCTGAGGACCGCGCTAATGTTCCAACAGGTGTAGTCATTACATTTACTTTTTTTTACAGTTTGAGGCTATGTTCACTCTACGTAAGTTTCCGTCCGTAGTGCGTTCCATTAATAAGCGGCCGGAGACTTACGTAGTTTGCTTATAATGGAAAGTATCCGAAGTACGGCTGCACAGTTCACACTACGTACGAACTTACGCCCGGATCGTACGTGCGGCGTAAAAAATGAACCAGACCATTATTTGCGGACGAAAATGCCGTAACTTACGCCCGTAGCGTTACATGCGGTCCCGTACGTAGTGGTGATTTCTTCATTTTTGCAGCTTTTTGTGCCGATCCAAAAGGTTCTGTGGGGTGTCCGGGCTAGGCCTTAGGCTATGTTCACACTGCGTATTTGTCCAGCCGCATATTTTCGCGGCCGGACATATACACGGTAAACTCCGGCCGGAGATTTACGCTACTTGCGGCCGGCTACGTACGGACCGCGAACTTACACCCGTAGTCTACTTACGCTTCCCGAGCGCCCTACGTAGCGATCTGACAGCGGTCTTTTACCTGGAAAGCTTTGCCTACCCCCGGACGCCCCACAGAACCTTTTGGATCGGCACAAAGAGCTTCAAAAATGAAGAAATCACCACTACGTACGGGACCGCATGTAACGCTACAGGCGTAAGTTACGGCATTTTCGTCCGCAAACAATGGTCTGGTTCATTTTTTACGGCGCCGCGTATGATCCGGGCGTAAGTTCGTACGTAGTGTGAACTGTGCCGCCGTACATCGTATACTTTCCATTATAAGCAAACTACGTAAGTCTCCGGCCGCTTATTAATGGAACGCACTACGGACGGAAACTTACGTAGAGTGAACATAGCCTCAAAATGTAAAAAAAAGTAAATGTAATGACTACACCTGTTGGAACATTAGCGCGGTCCTCAGGGTGTAAGATACGATCGAGAATCAGCTTTTGGCCATAAATTGTGATTATTCTGTGCTTGCATTCTGAGCTGTGTTTGAACTCTGTCTTACACCTTTTGTTCTCTCCATTCCCTTTGTGTTTCTGTTCTGTTTGTGGTCCAATCACCTTCTGGACCGGGTTCCTTGTTTCCATTTAAGGTCTCTGTGTCTGCCTGTACCTTTCCTATTTAAGCTTTGTCTCCTGCCTGCTTCCCCTTCCCACTTCCCATTCTCTTGTTGTTTCTTGCTACTCTGCCTCTGCATTGTAAATTGACTATTCTTGCTTGCCGCCAGTCCTGACTTTACCGTCTGACTCTGGACTTTGTTATTGGTTTCCAATTTTGCACTTTTGCTGCTCAACTGTTACCTGGATTGCTGACTATTCTTATTGTCTTTGTGCATCATGTCTTGTCTTTGTGCGTCATGTCTTGTCTTTTGTTTCACGTGTCCAGGCCAGGGACCGCTGCCTAGTTGCCCATTGCCACTTAGGGCAGATAGTGGCAAGTAGGCAGGGATAATGGGTGGGGCTGAGATTAGGGTTCGCTCTCCATGTCTCTCCTGCATCCCTCTGTGACCAAATCACTCCCCTTTTAGTGAAAAACAGAAAAAAAATTGTATATGTTATTTTAAGTTTATTTATGTTAAATTGTTTAGTTGTATTTTTTATCTTATTTTGCAAAACATTATAGGACACCATTAAAAATATATGTGACACGGGGAGAAATTAGCGTGGCAAAAAGTAGTGGTAAAATATGCCAATGTTTTTATGAACTTATAAATATACAATATGAGGCTGGGTTCACACTACATATATTTCAGTCAGTATTGTGGTCCTCATATTGCAACCAAAACCAGGAGTGGATTAAAAACACAGAAAGGCTCTGTTCACACAATGTTGAAATTGAGTGGATGGCCGCCATATAACAGTAAATAACTGCCATTATTTCAATATAAGAGCCGTTGTTTTAAAATAAGAGCAAATATTTGCCATTAAATGGTGGCCATCCACTCAATTTCAACATTGTGTGAACAGATCCTTTCTGTGTTTTTAATCCACTCCTGGTTTTGGTTGCAATATGAGGACCACAATACTGACTGAAATATACGTAGTGTGAACCAAGCCTGAAAGCATGAAAGGCTAAAGAATAAAATTAGTCTAATTGCCTAGATGGTTGCTAAATGTATTACACCACATGCACTACTTGTATAAAATGGGTCTAGTGTGCATTATTGTCATCAACACTTATGTTACTTGTCTGACAACTGTGGGATAAATCTTCCATAGAAATCTTACCTTCTTACCTATGCCAGGGAGCTGCTTGCTTTTTTAAGGAGAAAGGAAAACACAAGTTGATTTCATACAATATGGAGACACAAGAATACATTAATTACATGGGTTACATTTCTGCAATTATAATAGGCCTTGAGATTGATTAGAAAGTATAATCAGATGCTTCTGATCAGAATATCTATGGGAGATACACAGTCTGTATAAACTCAGCCTTTTATGTGTTTTTGAACAAAATCTAGCTTTATTGCCTTGTAGCACTTGGGTCCTTGGTTCAAGTCCAACTAATACCAACATCTTCATCCATTTTTTATGTTGTCCATGTGTTTGGGCAGGTTTTCTCTTGGTACTCTAAATTAACTTCGTTGTTCTGAAAATATTTAATAAGTGAGTTGGTTTCCTATAAAATTGGCCATACTGTGTGTGCATGGGAGAGATAGAGATAAAGAAACTAGACAATGATCCTCACAGAGGATACGAACTGATAGCAATCTATGTGCAATGCTATGGAATAAGTTGGCACTACATAGATAATGGGAAATAAATACAGATTTTCTTTTGCCGTTTCAAAAGTTTGTTTTCATTGGCCTGTTATCCATCTATTACACATGGGTGCAGTGGATATATTGAGCAAATCATTGCAGTGAGTTTCTTTTTTTCAGGCAACCCTTTTCCAAATGTAGTGGATCTGAGAGTTTTCCCCCTTGAGTCACAATGTTTATAAAATGTTATGTCTGTTCTCAGCCCTAGAGGGAAAACAAAGCATAAAGGAAAGCTGTCACTACACAAAAACCTATATATATGAAGTATGATTCACTCCTTCTTGATTTTGGCCTCAACTAATGACAAAGGTCTTTTATTCTATATGAAAGATGTGAAAACCTTTTACGCTGTGTGATTCACGTTATTTCTACGAAGATACAACTATTTTTAAAAGTTCTACACTTACATTCTTTGATACACTCATGTAAACATCCTTTTTTGTAGGATCAATTGCAAAGACCACCTTAATTTTAACATACAGTATATTGTTATTCAAATAAAAACTAAATAAATAGTGAGATCAAATAAAAAAAAATAGATAAATGATTTTGCAAATGTAAAATATACATATCTTACATAGTCACATAATATGGTAGACAAGGTTTAAGTTCAATCAAGCAGGAGGTGGATAAAGGGAATGGGGCTAAATTCTACATTCTATACATATGCATTTATGTTATTCTGTTCTAGAAACTTGTCTAAGCCTGTTTTGAAACCCTCCACTGTTTTTTTTTTTTTTTTGCTTTGAACAGATCCTGGAGTAGACTGTTCCACAGATTCACTGTTCTCATTGTAAAGAAGGTCCTCATTGACACTCATTTGCCAAGTTGATGCCCAAACACTCAATGTGTCAGCTTTTAACATATGTACATCTTCCATAGATTTTACTGTACTACAACGCTCGCTGGCATCTGCAAAGATAGAAATATTGCTGATAATTCCATCTTCAATATCATTAATAAACAAGCTAAACAGAAGGGGGCCCAGTACTGACTTTTGGGTTACACCACTTATTACCGGGGACCATTCGGAGTAGGAATCATTGACCACCACTCTCCGGGTACAATCATTAAGCCAGTTTGCAATCCAGTAAAAAAAAACTAAATTCTCTAAACCCATAGACCTTAGTTTACCCAAACACTTTAGCAAAATCCAGGTGCACTATATCCACAGCCACCCCCCTATCCAGACTATTTACCTCTTCACAAAAGCATATTAGGTTCGTTCGACAACTATACTATTACAACGATACTATTATACCCCGCATATTCCTATATGTGGTCCCTTAAAAGCCCTTCTTTAGTTTTCCCACAATGGACGTTAAGCTTACCGGTCTATAGTTACCAGTTATAGAGCCCTTTTTGAACATTACATTGACTGTACACTAGTTCCTTGGCACAATACCAGTAACCAAAGAAAATCACTGAATGTTTTGTACAAGGGTAGGGACATTACAGAAATTCTTCAAAATAGAACAAAGGACAATCAAAAAGTTCCACCTCCTATATTTTATAAACTAAAGATAATGGCACAAAAATGTGTCCTTACACAACTCTATAGACAAAAATATATTAAAATGATAGGGGTCAGAATATGGCAATGCAAGGCAACATAAATCAATAAATATTTTTATTTGATAAAAGTAGTGGAAAAAAAATTATATTGAATGGATATTGTTTTATTTAAACTGACCAGAAAAACAAAGATTTTCCACATATTAAATGATGAGAAAATAAATAAACCCCTTAAAAAGTTGTAGAATTGATTTTTTTTTTTTTTTTTTCTAGAATTGAACAATTTTAGACCACAAATAATTTTAAGGTAAAATGAAGGATGCCATTACAAAGTACAAAGCAAAAGTGAAAAATTGCCAAGTCATTAAAGGGTTAAATTGACTTATCCACAGGAGTGGATAATCACTTTCATAGAGAATGAGCAGTACTGTAACACAGAAGGTCTGGGCCTTGTTCAGAAGATTGTGGGGACATACCCCTTTATAGCTATTAGGCTCTGGCCTCCCAACAAAATGGCCTTACATTAGAATAGGGTGTAAGATATACATAGAGAAATCTTGTAAAAATCAGTGCTCCTTAATATTCTCCTTAATAGGTGAATCAGAACATTAAAATGTACATTGTGATCAGCAACGTCCAGAAATTTATGTGTCTGAGGAGTGAGCTGGAGTACATGTGAAGCGAGGAGTATATCACATGCCCTTCTATAGTAACAGAGTTCAGTGATGTTGCCTAAAGCTGTCTGTGGCTTAAGGGAGATCAGATAGTCATGGCTGGCTCTGGTTCATATGGTAATCGGATGCATGTGTCTGTGGGAATATTTTTGGTCTTGGTTTGCTAGCCGTGCCGCGCAGGGAGACTCTGGAGCTCGTGATTAGATGCATTGGGCAGTGTGGTGACTGTAATTTCCCAAGGTCACTGTAGGACAGGCAGGAAGTCGTTCACCCACAGCATTCTGGGACTTGTAGTATTTTAGGAGAGTGTTGAATAACAGAAATACATATAGACTAGTTATGCAGAATAAATAGGTAATAATATACAAATAATAATAATAATAATTATCATATTAAGGAATAGTTATCAACTTCCTGTAATGTTACAGGTACACTGAGGCGTCACAGATTTGTCATTGTTCCCTAATTCCTGACCCAATAGACAAAACTTACCACATTTTAGCCCTTCTAGCAGTAATGGCAGTACAAGCTTTACAAATCAGGGCCCTGTTCCTATTCTGAGACCTTCCTGACTTCCTTTGGCGGCGTCCCGTGTTCCGGGCCGCTGCCGCGACCTCCTCCTGCCCCATACAGCCGCCAGGGTCCTTGTGCAGGGACCCGGCGCTGCTGCTAGTTCGGCCCCTGGGGGCACCTCACCTCTCCTCTGCTCCTGTCTCCGTCTGTGCCGGCCGGCGCGCGCGTCCCCGCCTCCTAGGGCGCGCGCGCCGGCTGTCTCAGATTTAAAGGGCCAGTCCGCCCCTAATTGGTAGTTGCACCCAATCACTTCCTATAAATCTCAGCGTGCCCTGTCCCTCGCGTTGGAGCCTCTACATGCTTCCCATAGCGTTTGGCCCAGCCCCCTGTTGTTCCTGACCTTAGTCCCTGTTCCTTGTTCCTGTCTCCAGTCCTTGTCCCTAGTCCTTGCCCGCTGCCTTCCCGTTGTTCCTGATTCCTATCCGCTACCTGGTCCCTAGTCCTTGTTCCTGGTTCCTGCTCCCCTGTTACACCACTGCTCCTGTGTTCAGCCTGTCACCTGCGGTTACGCCTACAGACCTCTGCCAGCACCATCTCCCGCCTACTGCTCCTGCCATGCCTCGCCTGCCGTCACTAGCAACCAAGCCAGGGGTAGCGACCTGGGGGTCGCCTGCCGCAGCAAGCCCATCCTGCCTTGCGGCGGGCTCTGGTGAAAACCAGCGGCCCCTTAGACTCCGCTCCCTGGTGAGGTTAGTGCCATCGCTGGTGACGGTCCAGTGGATCCACTACTCCAGGCGTTACAGTAGGCTCCAACCATGGATCCCGGCGAGGTGCCTGATATCCGTGACATAGCCCGAGTGGTCGCCCAACAGGCGCAACAAATCCAGCAACAGTCGCAGCAGATCCAGCAACTCACTGCCGCCTTACAGCAGCATACTACAGCCCAGCGCTCACCACCTCCTGCTGCTTTTTCTACACTTCGACTGGCTCTCCCAAGTAAATACTCTGGTGACTCCAAGTTGTGCAGAGGATTCCTGACCCAATGCACCATGCATATCGAACTTCTAAGCAGTCAGTTTGCCACCGAGCGCTCTAAAGTGGCTTTCATCATCAGCCTATTGGAAGGTAGAGCTCTGGCCTAGGCCACACCACTGTGGGACCGTGATGATCCTGTGGCTGCTAATCTCCGAATTTTCCTGGCCGAGTTCCGCTCTGTCTTTGAGGAACCTGCCCGTGCGTCTTCCGCTGAGACTGCTCTCCTCAACCTATCCCAAGGAACTTCCTCGGTTGGTGACTACGCCATCCAGTTCCGCACCCTGGCGGCAGAACTAGACTAGAATGAGGCCGCTCTAATAGCCACCTTCAAGAAGGGCCTGTCCAGTCGGGTGAGAGACGTGCTTTCCGCCCGAGACCTACCTACCTCCCTGAACGAACTCATCCTACTGGCCACCAGGGTCGATACTCGTTTTTCTGAAAGAGAGGAGGAGGTCTGGCATGAACGGCGACTAGGCCTGTCCCGTCGCCATCACCAGCTGGCGCCGGTCTTCCAGAATCCTGACGTTCCGGAGTCCCAGTCGACTCCTGAGATTCCTATGCAGGTGGAACGGGCTCACCTGACGCCTGATGAAAGAATTCGTCGTCTGGAGCTGAATCTCTGCCTCTACTGCGGTGGTTCGGATCACTTTCGGCTGAGATGTCCCCAACGTCCTCAAGCGTCCGGGAAACTCCAGCATCTAGGTCCGGTGGGAGAGGTCTCCCTGAGTGTGAATGCCACCTCTCCAAAGTTGTCAGTGCCAGTTTCCATCCAGACACCCTCAGGACAAACTCTCCAGACTACTGCCTTTCTCGATTCTGGGTCAGCAGGCAATTTTATTGCAGCTACATTGGTCCAGAGATGGCGTCTACCCGTGACCCCACTAGCCAGACCCCTGACAATCTCCTCGGTCACGGGCGAGATTCTTACCGATCATGAGCACTACCAGACCGCACCTCTAGTCCTCCAGGTGGGCACTTCACATCTGGAAAAGATCTCCTTCTACGTCCTGCCCCATTCTTCTTCCACCATCCTCCTGGGACTCCCTTGGCTGCAATTACATGCCCCTAAGCTGGACTGGAGAACCGGGAAGATTCTCAGTTGGGGTCAGGACTGTTCCAACCAGTGTCTGAGGTCACCTCAGCCCAAGTACTCTATGTTGTCACCCGAGCCCGCCAATCCTTTGTCCGGCCTACCGGCGGAATACCAAGATTTGCCTGATGCCTCCATCTGCAGGCAAGAAAGAGGGGGAGGCCAAAGGGGGGGGGGTACTGTCACGGACGCGGCGGCGTCCCGTGTTCCGGGCCGTCGCCGCGACCTCCTCCTGCCCCATGCAGCCGCCGGGGTCCTTGTGCAGGGACCCGGCGCTGCTGCTAGTTCGGCCCCTGGGGGCGCCTCACCTCTCCTCCGCTCCTGTCTCCGTCTGTGCCAGCCGGCGCGCGCGTCCCTGCCTCCTAGGGCACGTGCGCGCCGGCTGTCTCAGATTTAAAGGGTCAGTCCGCCCCTAATTGGTAGTTGCACCCAATCACTTCCTATAAATCCCAGCGTGCCCTGTCCCTCGCGTTGGAGCCTCTACATGCTTCCCATAGCGTTTGGCCCAGCCCCCTGTTGTTCCTGACCTTAGTCCCTGTTCCTTGTTCCTGTCTCCAGTCCTTATCCCTAGTCCTTGCCCGCTGCCTTCCCGTTGTTCCTGATTCCTATCCGCTACCTGGTCCCTAGTCCTTGTTCCTGGTTCCTGCTCCCCTGTTACACCACTGCTCCTGTGTTCAGCCTGTCACCTGCGGTTACGCCTACAGACCTCTGCCAGCACCATCTCCCGCCTACTGCTCCTGCCACGCCTCGCCTGCCGTCACTAGCAACCAAGCCAGGGGTAGCGACCTGGGGGTCGCCCGCCGCAGCAAGTCCATCCCGCCTTGCGGCGGGCTCTGGTGACAACCAGCGGCCCCTTAGACTCCGCTCCCTGGTGAGGTTAGTGCCATCGCTGGTGACGGTCCAGTGGATCCACTACTCCAGGCGTTACAGAGCCCTGCAGCCTATGGAGCAGTGCACACAGTCTTTATGGCTCCTAAGGACAGAACTCTATAGCCTTCTAGCATTGCCATACAGGTTCAGTGCTACTGGGAGGGAATACCTCCATACATACTGTAGGGTGAATGATGTAGCATGCTATCTATCTATCTATTTATTTTTTTTAAGTCCGGCAAAAATTTCTATTAAAGTATTGTTTTGCCCTCCAAAAGTTATACAAATCACCAATATATCAAAATGCACAGATCACTTACTACTGCATCAAGGCTTCACTTCCTGGATAAAATGGTGATGTCACGCCCCGACTCCCAGAGCTGTGCGGGCTTTGGCTGCTGGAGAGGATGATGGCAGAGAGATGCGTAGTGTCCCTCCAGTGCCCTGTGTCCCTCAGTGTAACCCTGCCATCATCCTCTCCAGCAGCCAAAGCCCGCACAGCTCTGGGAGACGGGTCGTGGAAGCACCATTTTATCCAGGAAGTGACATCACCATTTTATCCAGGAAGTGACATCGCCATTTTATCCAGGAAGTGAAGCCTTGATGCAGTAGTAAGTGCAGGGAAAAAGCACTTTATAAGCATTTCCTGTAATAAGTGTATATTGGTGATTTATATAACTTTCCGGGGACAATACAATACTTTAATAAGAATTTCCGCCGGACTTCTCCTTTAATTAATCCCTTTAGAAGCCATATTATGTACAAAGCAGACATGAGCAAACTTCATCCAAACTCAAATTCTTGGCATTTGGTTACCAATGGCTAAAGAAGTTGGATGCAGCCTTAGGGAACTGGAGACATATTGGGAGATTTATCAATCTGGTGTAAAGTAAAACTGGCTTAGTTGCCCCTAGCAGCCAATCAGATTCCACTTTTCATTTTCCAAGCAATCTGTGAAGAATGAAAAGTGGAATCTGATTGGTTGCTAGGGTCAACAGAGCCAGTTCTACTTTACACCCCTTTGATAAATCTCCTCAATAGGCTGTGTCCATGGTTTCCAGACCAAATGCTGAGAGTTTGGGATCAGATTAACACAAACATACGCTAGTACAAAGCAAAATTTTTTCTTTTTTTTTTTAGAATGGAAGTCAATGGAAAAACTGATGCACGCAGTTGCATCCATTTTTTTCCATCCATTTTTCATCCGTTTTTTGCAAAAAATGGATTGCAAAAACGTAGTGTGAACCCAGCCTTATTCATATGCTTTTTTTAGAAGTTAAAAAGGAGAACAGAAAGCAAAAAGAGGGAAAGAGAGAAGAAAGTCATTTCAGTTAAAAGAGTTTGCCACTTTTATTAACATAGACTATGTTCACATCATGTTTTTTCCTTTCTGTTTATTATTTTTTAAAATGGTCGATCATTTTGAGTTCAAAATGACGTGAGTCATTTCCCGTTTTTGACACCTATCATTAAAATGACGACTGCTGGTACATTTTTCTGGTTCAGGTGGACTAACTGCCCTTTGGGGTTGTCTCTAATTGGACGGTGAAAAAAGAAAAAACAGTTTGTGAAGAACTAAAAAATAAGGTCTATTGTTTGTCATCATTATTATTTAGACGTCCGCCCAAACAACATTCGGCATTTAATACACTGCGTGCCTTGGGGTCCGTCATTCCAATGACTTCAATGCATTCCATTGAGGTAAATTAAAATGTGGTAAAAATTGGACATAATTTTTAAAAGAAAAAGTGGACAGATTTTATTTTATTTAGTGTGAACCTAGCCATACAGTGTCTCTACCTTCTCCATATCAGTACACTTCATTAGTCGCCGCCCGCTCATCGCTATTACGCGTAGTGATGCACGGTTGGTGTCTGATAATTTTGGTGTGGGACCTAAAGACACAATTAGCTGTCGATCGTTGCCATTGGCTGATTGTTGTCTCTATCACTTAGAGTTATGCTACGTTTACACGGAACGATTATCGGGCGAATTTTCGTGATAACGATCAAATTCTAACGATAATCGTACGTGTAAACACGGCGAACTATCGATAAATCGTTCATTTTGATCTTTTAACATGTTCTTAAATCGTCGTTCGCAAAAAAATCGCTGATCGTTCCGTGTAAACGTCGTCGCGTGATAGTCAGGCCACCCGCCGCCCGCAGCCCCGCCCGCCGCCCAGCCCCCCGCTCGCAGCCCGGCCCCCCACTTATCCGCAGCCCCCTGCACCGGCTTGATCGCCACCCCCGCCGCCGCCACCCCCGCCGCCCCGATCGCCACCCCCGCCGCCGCTCCGATCGCCTCTTATAGTTTTGATAATATCTGAAACTTGATGTTAGGACTTGAGCTGTGCGTTCAGCTTGCCATCCATAGCAGTCAGACTGCTTTTCATGTTTTCCTCTGCTATTCCTGGTTGTAGCAGTGTCAGCAGGGGCGGATTAACTTTACCATAGGCCATGGGCTGTTTACCAAGCCTAGGCCCCGCCATCGCACTGTAACTATGGCAACACTAGCGTGGTGATCATAGTACAGGATAAATAATGTTATGATGCCCTGATTAGTGCAAAATTGCGGTAAAAAAAAGCAGAATTATTTTGCAAATCATGGCAGAACTGTAACCAAGAAACAATACACTACTGAAAGTAAAAGTCTTTTTGGGTGGCCATGGGCCCCCCAGGAGCTCAGGGCCCCGGGCTCCTGCCTGCAATGGACCTATTGAGACCCGCTACTGGCTGAATGGCTGACTGTCAGTATCTGGGCAGAGCTGGGCCTTCTAGTCCTATAAGTACTTTCACTTGTCTCAAGTTCTTTGCCTGTAAAAAAGGCCTAGTTTCCTAGTGCCTCCTTGATCTAGTATTTTGTGACCTGACCATTCTGTGTATTTTGACCTTAAGCTTTTGTGACCTCGACTTTTCTTCCAGATATTGATTTTGTACCTTTGCTTCCCGTACGTTGCCGACTTGGACAACTGCCCCCCCCCCCTTTTATTGTGTTTGCATTGTCTTGTCTTGTTTTGCGTTACCGCTTGCTGCAGTATAGGGAACGCCACCCAGTTGCCCGCTGCCACCTAGGGCAGAGTGCTGCAAGTAGGTAGAGACAGCTGGGGCGGGTTCAGCATCAGGGACCGCACTGTCTGTGTCTTCCCTAGTCAATCCTGACACTTGATCCCAGAATACCTTGTTTGGCAGGCAAGCATGCCACCATTAGCATTTAGTGTAATAAAAATGCTTTCCATGCTTGTGTATGTTTTAGTAACTGCAGTTTCATCTCAAGCTCATAGGGGTTACCCACATCACTGCCCCTCTCCTGTATCACTTCGAGAACTGAAACAGCAGCTTTCCATGGATAAACATAGTTTGTGGTGGGCTCCGTAGAAACAAGTAGGAACTTACCTCACCCCGTGCCCGTGGTGAGCAGTGGGACTGACCTCAGGACCCCCTCTGACACGTCACGGCCTTACTGATGGACTGGCCGCTCCGCTCCGATAATTTAGTATTTGAATACCGGTGGCTGAAGAAGTTGGATTTGAATACTGGTGGCTGAAGAAGAAGGGAGTGCGGGCAAAGTTTTCCTGGACTCCCTAGGGCTCAATTTACAGCTGCATACAGGTGCATGTGGCATGCAGGTACCAATATATCTCTTTCTTATACTAAGCATATAATTTTAGCTTTTTAACCCATAATATGGTCTGTATTCCAAAGAAGACTTTGGAAGACTCACTTCTACGCAGAACATATATTAATCCTTCCTGCCAACTGATTGTGTATTCTGTGAGTCTGAACGATCTGAGGTTTCATATTTTGTTTTCCTGTCACGTTACAACCAAAGTTCTAAAAATGTCCTGTATGTCATCCAAAGGAATAGATTTCCCAGTACGGTACTACATGTTTCCAGAATATGCCGCTGACCCTTCTCAGGACAGATAACCGGTAATTTTAGGAACTTGTGCAAACTTTGAAGTTTAGAGGACAAAATGTCCCAACACCGAGAAGCATTTCTTCCTGACCATGGATACTAGTGCACCACAAGTATTGTACTTTCTCTTTAAAGTGAGTCCAGATGAAAATATCCCTACTTCTAACAATTTAAAGCTGTCCAGGGAATGTGAATCAAAAAGACATCTTCATGTAATTTCACACAAGTAAACATCTGCTTCTGAACAGGATAAAGGAGATTTGAGGAAGATTGAAGCCCAAACCACATTTCTTCATTTTTGTTGATATGACCCTATTTAGTTGGTTTCATTTGGGAATGCATAATATAGAGGGAACAACTAAATACACGGATGGGGAGAGGCTTGAGAAAGGGGATTGATAATTGATACATGGGGGAAATAGATGTATGACAGGTGCTTAAGGGGTATTCCAACATAAGGGAAAAATAAATAAATAAATAAATAAATAAATAAATATATAAAGATGCTGTAGAAGCATGTAGCATTGCTTATCTGTATGACCCAGTTCTGAAACTGCCAAAAATCCAATAGTTCTGTATTCTGTGATTGTACTTCCTGGTTGAACAGTTGCTCAGTACTAAAGTACTATAAGTTCCAGGATGCATTGCTTTCCCTCAGCTGTACATAAGAGTCCACCCTGCCTACTCCCCTCCCAAACCTGTTTTAGAATATCTAGGCTGTGTTCATATATTGCAATTTATTGTGTTACTGAATTATTTCATTGCAGTACTTTATCATTTGCAGTACTGCATCATTGCATTATGGTCCTGCCCACACAACACTTTATATTCTCTACAGTGTGGCAGATAGTAATGAGCAGAGTCCAGCACTTAAACAAGGATAACACTTTACCGAGTGTAATACAGTTCAGACTTTTGGTAGGTGAAAGTGCACCAAAAACAATACAATATCCTTTCTCCTGAACATTTAGCTTGGGTGCTTAAAGGCAGATAGTAGGTTACTTGAGTAGAATAGGGGAAATGATGTAACTTGAGTAGAATAGGTTAAGAAGTGTAGCTATGTAGTACAGTGCTTTGCTGGGGTGATTTGTAGTGTAACTTTGTATAAGTGAAGACGACTCTCGTACTCACAGTTAAGAATAAGAGGATAAGAAAGCCACCTTCTGCCAGAAGAGCCCACTTATTGTCAGGTCTTGATTCCCTGAGTAGGCCATGCAAGATACAATGGAATCCTTTACTTTAGGCTTTTTGCTCCACTCTAGACTAATCCTGTCCTTATAATAGTCCTGACTAGTTCTGATCCCTGGTGTAGGCAAGGTTGATCCCAAGTGGCGATGATTGGTTAACACACAACAGTAAAGAACACATAAGTTAAAGTGACTCTGTGCCCACAATCTGCCCACCCCAAACCACTTGTACCTTCAAATAGCTGTTTTTAATCCAAGATCTATCCTGGGGTCCGTTCAGCAGGTGATGCAGTTATTTTCCTAAAAATAAAAACAACTTTTAAACTTGCAGCCCTGTGTCAAACTGGCATGGCCTAAAGTGTCTGTGCATTAGGCTGGCACAACCTCTCTGTCCCTCCTCCCCACCCTCCTCATCATTAGGAATGCTCCAGGCAGATTGTCTCCTATTCGTCAGCTGTGTGAACACTGCACATGGGCTGGATCTCTAAGGCACCTGTGCAGTGTTCACTGCAGAGAAATAGGAAAAATCCTGCCAGTGGTATTCCTAATGATAAGGAAGGGTGGGGAGGAGAGACCGAGGGGGGGTGCAAGGTTAGGGCACAGATAACCTAGGCCACGGCAGTTTGACACAGGGCTGCAAGTTAAAAGTTGTTTTTAGGACAATAAGTGCATCACCTGCTGAACGGACCCCAGGACAGATCTTGGATTAAAAGCAGCTATCCGAAGGTACAAGAGGTTTTGGGAGGACAGATTGAGGGTACAGAGTGGCTTTAACCCTTTATCTTCTGGCTGTGCATACAGACAGGGGAGAGTGAGACACAGAAGTGCAAAACAACATCTATCATCTTAGAGTGTGACACCTGACAGAGATACCTTATGACAGAATACAGGGTACTGAGAATTGTAATACTGTAAGTTCATTGGTTTTCATTTAAATATGCCCTTAGATGTGCTTGAGATTACATTGTGAGAAGTTCCTAATTATTTTGCTCTCATTGTACAGACTGTAGCACTATAAAGTGTTGGGCAAAGAGGTGTTTGATCTGTTTGTATGGTTGTGTCAGGGCACTTTAGAAAAAAGTATTGAATTCACATTAACTATTGTTAGGCATCACTAACATTACAAAATACTTTTACCAATAACTGATTTATTATTTATAATCCACATATGACTACAAAAACTCCTATATTCTGCAGTCATTACTCTTGTCATTATATGAGGCATGAACCAACTCAAATTATGTTGGACAAGTACTTAATGGGGAAGTAATGTAATTATATAGAGCTGCCCTGATACTGACTAGGTTGCGGCATTATGTTGCTATACACTTGCATTGTACAAAAAATGGTCAGTTAGGATTCTGTTTTTTTAACAGGACATAAAACAATCTTAAGCAGCAGACCAGAGTAATAAAGCAATGATCTAATCGATCATTGCTGTATTAAGACTACTGTAGTGATCTCTATGGGAGATCAGTGCAGTAATAATAAAAGTCTCCCAGAATGAATAAAAGTTAAAGTGTACAGTAAAAAAAAAAAAGGATTTTTATTAATTAAAAAATCCCCTCCGCTATTTGAAGTTTAAATCACCCCCCTTTTCCCATTTTACAAATAAAAATAAATAAACATATTTGTCATTTCCGCATGCGCAATTGTCCAACCTATTAAATTACCACATTCCCGATCTTACACAGTAAATGGCATAAGCGCAAAAACCCTCCAAAGTGCAAAATTGCAGATTTCTTGTCACATCAAATCCAGACAAAATTGTAATAAAAGTGATCAAAAAGTTTGATATATGCAAGCAAGGTACCGATAGATAGAAAGAATGGATCATGGCTCAAAAAATTACACCTCACACAGCCTCATAGACAAAAGGATAAAAGTGTTAAAGGGATGGGAATAGAGTAATTTTAAACATATTTAAAGGTTTTAATTTTTTAAAAGCAGTTAGATAAAATAAAAGTTATGCAAGTTACATATCATTGCAATAGTACTGACTTGAGGAACATAGATAACATTGTGTGCACTGACAGGGTTTTCTGTGGCCGCTCTTCACTGACTAGCGGCCGCAGAAAACTGACATGTCAGTTTCTCGCAGCGCCACTAGGGATGTGTATACACTCCGGCCGGGATCCCTTCAGCCTGCAGCACTACGTAAGTTCCACAGAACTTACATGTTGTGAACATAGCCTCACTATAGAATGGCGTAAAATGAATGAAACGCCCCCAAATGAAAACCAATTCCTTTTTTTTTTTCAATTTCACTGCACAAAGAATTTTTTTCTAGTTTCACAGCATACTTTATGGAAAAATTAAGTCTGTCATTGCAAAGTACAATTAGTGGCGCAGAAAATAAGAGCTCATGTCGGTCTGTAGGTGAACAAATGCAAGTGCTATGGCTTTTTAAACAAAAACGAAAATGCAAAAACGAAATATAGCTGGTCCTGAAGGGGTTAAACATGAATGAAGCCCCAATAAAACCAAAGGATCGGTTAACTGATCCATTAATTAAAGAAAATATATTATATTGTAGATCATCAATTGAACCTGAATATAGACTGGTACAATATAAAATACTTCATAGAGCATATTATATGCCGACCCTGATGAAGCAATTAGGTTTTAGGGTAGACTCAAACTGCGATAGACGTGGGATTGAGGATGCAGGGTTAATACATCTTTTTTTGTCCATGTAGTGAGGTACAGAAGTTTTGTAAGGAAGTGGAGGTGGAGTTTCAAAAAGAGAGATTTTAGAAGGAGTTCTAACATTTGAAGAGGCAATATTAGGAGAAGATAGGGGGAAGGGGAATAACTTAATATTTCAGGACAGATTATCTCGAAAAACTGGATAGGGTCAGTTAGGTCATCAAAGAAGGAATGGGTGAGACATGTTGAGAGACTCAAAAAATTGGAAAAGAGTTTCGAAAAATATAGAAAGAAGTGATGTGTTTGGTAGAAGAAGGAGGTTGGTTTGGGGTGTTTTTTCCCCCTCTTTTCCCCCATCTGGTCAAGGGAGTGGGAGGGTGGTGGTATGTTTTGTTTTTGGTATTTTGCCTGTGGTATTTGCAGTGTCTATTGGATTTGTGAAAGATGTTGTTGTTAATCCTTTTGAAATAAAAAAAAAATAAAAAAATACATCAGACATTTTACTAGGATAGCCAAATGGAATGTGAACAGGCACTTTACTTAACAAATCGGTTGCATATATACAAGAGAAACTTCTTTAAATAAAGTTTTTGGTGCTTGTTAACTACACCAAACCTTTAATCCCTTGCCTCTTCAGCCTCTTTTGGCCTTAATGACCAGGGCCTATTTTTCAAATCTGACCTGTCTCTCTTTATGTAGTGATAACTCTGCGATGCTTTTAATTATCTAGGTTATTCTATTTTTTCGTGGCATATTCCTCTTTATGTTTATGATATACTTTGGTTAATACACTCAGTAGTTTTTTGTAAACAACACAATATTTGCGCAAAAACTAGAAAAATTTACAATCCTTTATATTCAAAATTTTCTTCTCATAAGAAAAATAGTTATATCACATAAACTAATTATTACTGCAACATCTACAACATGTCTACTTTATGGTGACGTCATTTGGTGAACATCCTTTTACTTGTTAGGATTTTAGAGGGCTTCAAAATTTTGCAGTGATTTTTCACATTTTCAGGAAAATTTCAAATTCTTATTTTTGTACGCACCAGTTCAGTTCTGAAGTAGATTTGTGGAGCCTGTACGTTAGTTAACCCCATAAATGTCTCCACTGTAAAAACTGCACCCCTCAAAGTATTCAAAGTAACATTTCATAAGTGTATTACCCCTTTAGGTATTTCGCAGAAATTTAAGCAAGTTGGAGGGGAAATTTAAAAATTTCATTTTTTGGCAGATATTCCATTTTAATCCATTTTTTCCTCTAACACAGCAAAAACTAACAGAAATACCACTCACTATTTATTCCCCTTATTCCAATGTTTCTAGAAATCCCCTATATGTAGCCGCAGTGCGTCACCTGACTCAACCACAGGCCGCAGACATGACAGAGACTTGGTGAATTTTGGAATCTTTTCTTATTTGAGTTTTTTTTTTAGCCATTATATCTCGTCACAGAGGCCTTGCGGTGCCAAAATATTTGTGTAAGACAAGTTGACGTTTCTATCAGTACAATTCTGGGGGACATGTAACACCCTGATCAATATTTAGTTAATTTTTTTATAAGGTGGTACGAATAAAAAACACAATTTAGCAGCAGTTTTTCACCATTTTTTTGTATGCAGTTTACTATACGTTACATATGACATGTTATTGTTATTCGTCAGGTCAGCACGATTACAGTGATATCCATTTTATATAGATTTTGTTATAGTTCATGGCATTTATACTATACAAACTGTTTGTGTCTTGCATATTGTAGGAGCAGCAATATTTTTATTTTTTCGGCAATGGAGTTATGTGAGGGCTTTTTTTTGTGGTATAAGCTGACATTTTTAGTGGTACACCTTTTGGGTACATGTGACATTTTGATAGCTTTTATTTATATTTTTTAGGGGGCAGGATTAACAAAAAATTGTCATTTTGGTTAGATTTTTATCTATTTTTTTTTAATGGCGTTCATCGGGTGGTATAATTAATGTAACAGGTTAATAGAGGGTGTCATTACGGACATGGCGATACCAAATATGTGTATTTTATTTATAGGGGATCATTTATAAAAGGGGGATGGTGAATGTGTATATTTATTTATTTAATTATTTATTTATGTATTTATTAATTATTTATGTATTTATTAATTACTTATTAATTATTAATTAATTAATTATGTATTTGTGTGTGTTTTTTTCAACCTTTGCAGATATATATATCATGCATTACAGCACATGAACTGTGCTGTAATGCATGTTACAGTGAATGAGCTGTCAGCTTTACAGCTGACAGCTCATTCAAACGATCAGGTCCCTGCAGTGCAGGGACCTGATCGTTAACCACCGGGAGGAAGCTGGAGTTGGGCGGGGGTGAGCCTGGGAAAGGAGAGAGAGATGGGGGGACGGGGGGAATGGGGGAGCTAGGGGAGAATGGGAGAGCACAGACAGTTAATGCAAAGCCGGATCGGGGGAGGGGGGGGCTGGAGCGAATGGGGGAGAAGCCAGATGAGGGGGAGGAAGCAGGATCGAGGGAGGTGGGGGGGCCGCAGCGCATGGGGAGAGGGAGCTGGACTGGGGTGGGGGGAGCAGCATGGGGTCGGAGAGGGAGGGAGAGAGGCGGCGGAGGACATCAGCAGTGGTGGCAGGAGGAGGCAATGTGCCACAGCCTTCTCCTGCCGCCTGATCAGCGGGAGGCATCAGATCTCCCCATAGACGCTGCAGTCCATTAATTTATCGTTTACCGCCATCTATTATCTCCATAATCCTTAAGTAAATTCCCAAACCCCTGTTTCCCAACATTGTAGGATTTGTTGGATCCTTGCCCAGGTACCCAGTACCGACACTATTAGGCTGGGTTCACACTACGTATATTTCAGTCAGTATTGTGGTCCTCATATTGCAACCAAAACAAGGAGTGGATTAAAAACACAGAAAGGCTCTGTTCACACAATGTTGAAATTGAGTGGATGGCCGCCATTTAATGGCAAATATTTGCTGTTATTTTAAAACAACGGCTGTTATATTGAAATAATGGCAGTTAATAATTGGGCGGGGGTGAGCCTGGGGAGGGAGAGGGAGCTGGGGAGACGGGGACGGGGGGAATGGGGGAGCTAGGGGAGAATGGGAGAGCACGGACAGTTAATGCAAAGCCGGATCGGGGGAGGGGGGGGCTGGAGCGAATGGGGGAGAAGCCAGATGAGGGGGAAGAAGCAGGATCGAGGGAGGTTGGGGGCCGCAGCGCATGGGGAGAGGAAGCTGGACTGGGGTAGGGGGAGCAGCACGGGGTCGGAGAGGGAGGGAGAGAGGCGGCGGACGACATCAGCAGTGGTGGCAGGAGGAGGCAATGTGCCACAGCCTTCTCCTGCTGCCTGATCAGCGGAAGGCATCAGATCTCCCCATAGACGCTGCAGTCGCAACGACCGCAGCGTCTATGGGGTTAACTGCCCGGGGGAGTGACACACCCTCCTCCTGCTGCTCAATCTCAGATACGGACAGCTGGGGGGAGGCAGAGAAGGCATGATGTCCAGAGACGTCATGTTGCAGAATGGCACTGCTTTTCATGACGTCCCTGGACGTCATATTGGCGGAAGGGGTTAAGCTGCTTGGCCAGTGGCCCTATTACATTGAGGGACTGTTGGCTAAATAGGATGGTATTACTCTATGTAACAGGTGTAGAGATTAGCACACAATAAGAAAATGCTAGTTAGTCAGCTGATTGAATTCTTTTAGTAGGTTACAAAATTTCATTGACTGCATATTTCCCCTTGCAATATAGGGGATGTGCAACCTAAGAATGATAGGCATTATGGGCCCCATTGATGATCCAGTGGTCGTGCACTGGGTAATAGACTCCCTAAAGAGTAGTGATCCACTTGATCAGTGCTCTTAATGGGAAGCAGTCCATTACTTTATCGTTTACCGCCATCTTTTATCTCCATAATCCTTAAGTAAATTCCCAAACCCCTGTTTCCCAACATTGTAGGATTTGTTGGATCCTTGCCCAGGTACCCAGTACCGACACTATTAACATAGGTAAAGCAGCTGAGACTTATTTTTCCATGGGCTCCATTGTAGCTGTCTGGTCTACCCTTTGATGGTAATATTTCAGCATCAAAGTTAACATGCTCTAAAATGCGCAATAAAACAGTGTGAAAGCCAGTATAGAAGTCACCCTAATATAAATATATTTTAAAATATTGAGAAATCAAAATTTAAAAGAAAACATTTGCAGTATATGGGACATTAAGTAATATTATTAAGCTAACCTGTAACGCACTGGGCAGAGATATACGCCTAGGCAGTAAAGCAAATATACATTAACATAAATCAAGATAAAGGATTTGGGTGAAGTATAAGTATAGACAACATGGAAGGCAAACCATAGGCATACAGCAGGGAATGAATGGCATATGATAACCAACCACATGAAGAATTTAGTCTGCAGTGCTGCACAGAAAAATAAATAGGCGAATATATTGTGAGTTTACATTCTCCTCTCATCCCGACACATCATGGGCTTTTTGAGGGTTTCATTACTGAAAGGTTCCTTTCACATCTGGAGATCTATAATGAAATACAATCTAAGAGGTTTCAGAACCGTCCTGTCTGTATGTCGAAATTGTCCATAACTATTATTTTCTACATGTCCTTTAATGAAAAGTGGCCTGCTCACCAGATGCCTGCAAGGGAACAGACATTTACTTGATTCTTGGAATAGTTATTCCTCATAAACACCAAAGAAAAATGATGCATTCATGTGTCTTCTACATTCAGAAAACAGTCACTGTCTGGAGGTTGTAGTAGAACAATTTGTCCTTTTTACTCCACATTAATGCATTGGGTGACTAAACAAAGACAATGGATCTGCTAAACAAGTCCTACAACAGTGTCATACAGTATATATGTCTGTGCTTCCATAATGTAGAGAAACACTTTAATTCCCTCTGCAAACAAAGAGGCTTTTCTGAGCTCCTGATATGCTGAGGGTTGTAATGCCTCCTTACTCCCCCTTCCATCACTTAGGAATGGGAGGGGGAGCAAGGAGCTATTCCAGCGGTTAGCACCTCAGGAGCTTTGGACAACCTCTTTGTTTGATCAGAGAATAAGAACTTTTTTTTACATTATGGAAGCACAGAAAGATATATGAAAGGTACCATGTGTTTCCTTTGCCTAACAGCTATCTAACAGTGTCAGCAGTTTGGAAGTTAAATGGCAGCTGACAGTGGCGGTCTTTGGCACCAAGCACCCCAAGCGATCGCTTGGGGCCCCCAACATCCAGGGGGGCCCTCACGCCCCGCTCTTGTGCTCAACACCGCTGGACAGGGCCGCTGCTTCCATCTGAACTGTAACTATGAGCACTCGTAATGAGCGCTCATAGTTACATGCAGCAGCACTGACAGGGAGGGAGACATTGGCCCCCTTCCTGTTAGTCACTCTTGTGGCCGCAGGAAGGGTTTTCCCTGCGGTCACAAGTGGCAGCTTTGTCCTTGTGGTGCCGGCGCTCCAGTGACATCACTGGAGCATCGGCGCCAGGACAAGGGGAGTGCGGCCTCTTGTGATTGCAGGGAAAACCCTTCCTGTGGCCACAAGAGTGAAGAGAAGAGGAGACGCCCGGACCCAGGTGAGTATAAGTGTTTGTTTTATTGTGTTATATACTATATGGGAGGGGGAGCACACAGGGGTCTGTTTAACTGGGGGAGCACACATCGGGGGTCTATATGAATGGGGGGAGCACACAGGGGGGCTATATAACAGGGGGAGCACACAGGGGGGCTATAGACTACTGCGGCTTCACTGAGGGGTCTATATACTACTGGGGGCAGCACACAGGTGGTCTATATATAACTGGGGGAGCACACAGGGGTCTGTATACTACTGGGGCAGCACACAAGGGGTCTATATAATACTGGTGGGGCACACAGAGGGTCTATATACTACTGGGGGAACAACACAGGGGGTTTATATCCTACTGGAGGAGCACACAGGGGTCTATATCCAAGTGGGGGAGCACACAGGAGGTCTATATCCAAGTGGGGGAGCACACAGAGGGTATATACTACTGGGGGCAGCACACAGGGGGTCTATATACAACTGGGGCAGCACACAGGAGGTCTTTATACTTCTGGGGGAGCACACGGGGGGCTATATATAACTGGGGGAAAACACAGGGGTATATATTACTGGCGGTAGCACACAAGGGGTAAATACTACTGGGGGCAACACACAGCGGTCAATTGTTTTGGAACACGTGTCGAGGGGAAGGGGCCCCAGACATAACCTCGCTTGGGGCCCCAGAAATGCCAAGACCGCCCCTGGCAGCTGACAGACTCTGTGAAAATGTGCTTGGTTTAAAAAAAAACAAAAAAAAAACACACAATTAGGCCATGACCACATAACATCTTTTTTGATCATTTAACAGCTGTCATTTCACACCCAAATAATGTGGTTGTGTGGTTATGGCCCTAAAAAGAATAATATGTAGAGCAATGACATAGCATGTCACCTTTAAGCTATGTTCCCACAATGTTTTTTCTTGTCCGTTTATAATTCTGTAATGGTGTCCGTTATTTTGAGGATGTGCAATGATGGCTGTTGGTACATTATTCTAGTTTAGGTTAATAATTGGCCTTTGGTGTGGCTTTAATTAAAAAGTCCATTGAATTTCATAGTAAAAATGGAGAAAGGACGGTGAAAAAAGAAAAACTTTTTGAACAACAAAAAAAAAATAACGTCCGCTGTTTGCAAAAGACGTCCTAAAATAATTGACATGATCATTTTTTTTTACGTTGGCACAGATAACGTCCGTTATTTTATACACTGTGTGCATTGGGCGTCCGTCATCCCATTGATTTCAATGCATTCCATTGCAGCCAGTTAAATTGTTTTTTTTTTTTTTTGACATTGTGTGAACATAGCATTTCAACAGAGTGTGAACATAGCCCTAGTTCAGTTCCACATGGAGGCTCCCTTTGAACTCATTGAGAGCTTTAAAAAAGAACCTGATTGAAAATCATTGTCAAAAAGACGAATTTATATCCGCAGATTTTACATCCATAAATGCAAACACTAATGTTCATTCTCTGTTATCCGGTAAACATGGCATATTATTGGCACATCACAGCTGTAATTTCCTGGAATAAAGCGATACATATGCTTGTCAGATAGCGTTTTTCTTGAAGATATAAATGGAAGTCTACCTTGGAACTCGCTGTTATCTATTTCATTGGTTTCTTTAAAAAATGTACATCTGGTTTCTTAACAAAGAATGTACAAGACAACATGATTCATCACAAACTCACACAAATCACAGATTTCCCTGCGGCTAATCAGACAATGATATAGTCAGCTGCATGCTACCAATCCACCAGATGTGGAAGGGTTAAGACAAAAAAAATTAAGCAGCTTTTTCTTGCAGGAACAGCAGGGTAATTAATTGTCCTTTGTGCACTAGTGAATAGCGTCTGATAGAGAATGCTGCAAAATATCTGAGCTCACCCCGGTAATTACAGCCTGACGTTTCCAGAGACGCCAATCACAGGGGAAGTCCGTTAATTCCCCTAAAGTGGGGGGTGGCAGGGGGTGCCACGCCTGATCTTTTGTCCTGTTCTTTTAATCACTTGGCTGCAAAAAAAGAGGAGCAATCACATGATACCTATACAAAGCAATGCACCGCTCCTGCCAAGGTCTATGTAACCCTCTTCTTTAGAAATGCCAATGAAAATGAGATCTTCTCTACACAAAGGTCCCTGTGTAGAAAACCCCAGATTGTACAGAAGGACCCTGGTTCTGTATGACATTTTTGTATAGTGCATCGATATGTAGTGCTTGATTTCTAGCATAAGATACGCGGGGTCAAGGAAACCTCTCGTAAAGCAACAATGGTGCTCAAACTTATGCCACGTTTACACGGAACGATTATCAGGTGAATTTCCACGATAACGATCGCATTGAGCGATAATTGTTCTGTGTAAACGCAGCGAACGATCAAGCGATTAGCTAAAAAACGTTCATTTTGATCTTTGAACATGATAATAAATCGTCGTTGATCATTCGCAAAAAAATTGCAGATCGTTCCGTGTAAACGGTCGTTCACTGCTTTTACCTATGTGCGAGATAGGCTTAAGCGATCGCAAAACAAATTTTCTGTATGATATATCGTTCCATCTAAATGCTGATCGTTATAAAAAAAATTATTACTTCTAATTATTGCTCCTTGTAAACGTAGCATTAGGGTCTGTTTACACACACAGATTATCTGACAGATATCTGCCAGATTTTTGCAGCCAAAGCCAGGAATGGACTATAAACAGGGAACAGGTCATAAAGGAAAGACAGAGATTTCTTTTTTTCAAATCCATTTCTGGTTTTGGCTGCAAAAATCTGTCAGATATCTGTCAGATAATCTGTGTGTGTAAATGGACCCTTAGGGCCCTTTTACACAGAAAGATTATCTGACAGATTATCTGCCAAAGATTTGAAGCCAATCTGTCAGATAAATCTGCCTGTGTAAATGCACCATAATGCTAAATTTACACGGAGCGATAATTGGCCCGATCGCACGATTAACGATTTCGAAGTGACAATTTTTTTTTTTATAACGATCAGCATTTAGACGGCACGATATATTGTACGGAAAAATTGTTTTGCGATCGTTTTGCGATCGCGCGCCCGCAGCCTGGCTCGCCCGCAGCCCGCCCCCCCACTTAACCGCAGCCCCCTGCACCACCCCGATCGCCCCCCCCACCATTTACACACACATAGTCCATTTACACACACAGATTATCTGACAGATATCTGCCAGATTTTTGCAGTCAAAGCCAGGACTATAAACAGGTCATAAAGGAAAGACAGAGATTTCTTTTTTTCAAATCCATTTCTGGTTTTGGCTGCAAAAATCTGTCAGATATCTGTCAGATAATCTTTGTGTGTAAATGGACCCTTATGGTGCGTTTACACAGGCAGATTTATCTGACAGATTTTGGAAGCCAAAGCCAGGAGTGGATTTGAAAAGAGGAGATTGCGATTCCGCGCCCGCAGCCGCCCCCCCCCCCCCCGCTTAACCGCAGCCCCCTGTACCGCCCCGATCGCCACCCCCACCGCTCCGATCCCCTCCGCCGCCCCGGTCACGAGCATACATTACCTGCTCCGCGTAGCAGGTCTTCAAATCCCCGGCTCCCCTCTTTAGCGCATTGATTGGCTGAAGAGATGAGCTGGGAATTTTAAACGGCACCTCTTCAGCCAATCAGTGCTCCTCTTCAGCGGGGGGGGGGGGCGATCGGAGCGGCGGAGGCGCGTTTATACGTACGATTATTGTTCGAATTCGATCGTTATCACATAAATTCGCCCGATAATCGCTACGTGTAAACGTAGCATAAGTCCTGTTGTTCAAGATCAATTTATTGATTGTTAATTGCAATGAAGTAATGCAGCACTGCAATGAAATGGTCTATTACTGCAATTAAATGATGCAATAAAAATGCAATGTGAATGCATGGGTGACCACAGCCTAGTGGTGAGGCCACAGATGATGATATAGTCAGGCCTCACACTGACATGCCAACTGATCAGCTCCTGTGTAGCTCTGTTCCAGGTATTACTGACTGAATGTAGGAACTAGTAAACTACTGGAACAAACTACTCAATACACCTTTGAAGCACATAGGGTATAACCAGGGGCGGTCTTGCCATTTCTGGGGCCCCAAGCGAAGTTATGTCTGCCCCCCCCCCCCCTCAACACGCACTCCACAACAATAGACATGTGCTGCCCCCAGTAGTATATACCCCTTGTGCACTACCGCCAGTAATATATACTCCTCGTGTGCTGCCCCCAATAGTATATACCCCTTGTGTCCTGCCCCCCAGTAGTATATACCCCTTGTGTGCTTCCCCCAGTAGTATATAGACCCCTGTGTGTGCCCCCAGTTATATATAGCCCCCCCCGTGTGCTCCCCAAGAAGTATATAGACCTCCTGTGTGCTGCCCCAGTTGTATATAGACCCCCTGTGTGCTGCCCCCAGTCGTATATACCCACTGTGTGCTGCCCCCAGTTGTATATACCCCCTGTGTGCTCCCTCAGGGGTATTTAGCCCCCCTGTGTGCTCCCCCACTTGGATATAGACCTTCTGTGTGCTCCCCCACTTGGATATAGACCCCTGTGTGCTCCTCCAGTTGTATGTAAACCCTCTGTGTGGTTCCCCCAGTAGTATACAGACCCCTGTGTGCTCCCCCAGTTATATATACACCCCCTGTGTGCTGCCCCCAGCAGTATATAGACCACCTGTGTGCCTCACCAGTAGTATATAGACCCCCTGTATGTTCCCCCAGTAGTATATAGACCCCCTTTGTGCCCCACCAGTAGTATATAGACCCCCTGTGTGCTCCCCCACTTGGATATAGACCTCCTGTGTGCTCTCCAAGTTGTATATAGACCCCATTCTGCTGCCCCAAGTAGTATATCGACCACCTGTGTGCTGCCCCCAGTAGTATATAGACCCCTCTGTGAAGCCCCAGTAGTCTATAGCCCCCCTGTGTGCTCCCCCAGTTATATATAGCCCCCCCCCCGTGTGCTCCCCCCCCCATATTGTATATAACACAATAAAACAAACACTTATACTCACCTGGGTCCGGGCGTCTCCTCTTCTCTTCACTCTTGTGGCCACAGGAAGGGTTTTTCCTGCGATCACAAGAGGCCGCACCCCCTTGTCCTGGTGCCAATGCTCCAGTGATGTCACTGGAGCGCCGGCACCACAAGGACAAAGCAGCCACTTGTGACCGCAGGGAAAACACTTTCTGCAGCCACAAGAGTGACTGACAGGAAGGGAGCCAATGGCTCCTGCCCTGTCAGTGCTGCTGCATGTAACTATGAGCGCTCATTACGAGTGCTCATAGTTACAGTTCAGATGGCAGCAGCGAGCGGGGCAGCGGCCCTGTCCAGCCGTCTTGAGCACAAGAGGGGGGCCCCCTTGGATGTTGGGGGCCCCAAGCGATCGCTTGGGGTGCTTGGTGCCAAAGACCGCCACTGGGTATAACTATACTGTTATATAATAATAGATATGGCAAAGTTATTAAATTTATTTGATTAATTGTCCAGTCTTAACTGTCAATGGCGGATTATAATGTGGGCGGTTTGGGGCGGCCGCCCGGGGCCCGAGGCTCCGGGGGGGCCCATGCCGCGCCGCTCACATTACAGAGCAGCAGCACATCACTTTCAGGGCCCAGTGGGCCCCTGAGAGATGTTCTGCAGTGTCGCTCTGTCCCTGGAGTCCCGGCCCACAACGCTCGTCACCCCCGTCTGATCTGCGGCTGCCGGGGGTGTCACTTCCTATCCCCGGCAGCGCGCACATCATAGAGCTCCCTGTGGCCGTGACTTTCGGTACAGAGAGCGTCCCTGTGCCGGAAGTCCCATCCCCGGCGTACAGGGAGCTCTATGATGTGCGCGCTGCCGGGGATAGGACGTGACACCCCCGGCAGTTGCACATTAGATGGGGACAGACGGAGGCTGGAGAAGAAGAGACGATCGACGGGGGAGCGGGTTGTTAGGTAATTAATTTTTTATTTTTTATCTGCCTTGCACGGGGGGAGGATAAGAGAGAGGGGACCATCTATAAGGGGGGGGAGAGGGAACCATCTATGGGGGAGGGGGGATAAGAGAGAGGGGACCAATTATAAAGGGGGGGAGGAGAGGAGACTATCTATAAGGGAGGGGGGATAAGAGAGAGGGGACCATCTATAAAGGGAGGAGAGAGGGGACCATCTATAGGGGAGGGGGGACCATCTATAAAGAGGGGGAGAGAGGGGACTATCTATAAGGGAGGGGGGATAAGAGAGAGGGGACCATCTATAAAGGGGGGAGAGGGGGCCATCTATAAGGGAGGGGAGATAAGAGAGAGGGGACCATCTATAAAGGGGGGGGGGGAGAGGGGGCCATCTATAAGGAAGGGGGGATAAGAGAGAGGGGACCATCTATAAGGGAGGGGGATAAGAGAGAGGGGCATCTATAAGGGAGGGGCATAAGAGAGAGGGGGCCATCTATAAGGGAGGGGGATAAGAGAGAGGGGCCATCTATAAGGGGGGGAGAAGAGACAAGGGGCCATCTATAAGGGAGGGGGGATAAGAGAGGAGGGGCCATCTATAAGGGGGGAGAAGATCGGGGGCCATCTATAGGAGGGAGAAGAGAAGGGGCCATCTATAAGGGGGGGGGGAAGAGGAAGGGGCCCTCTATAGGGGGGGGGAGAGAGAAGGGGCCATCTATAAGGGAGGGTGGGAAAGAGAGGACCATCTATAAGGGGTGGAGAAGGGGCCATCTATAAGGAAGGGGGGAGAGAAGGTGCCATCTATAAGGGAGGGGGGGAGAGAAGGGGCCATCTATAAGGGGGAGAGAGAAGGGGCCATCTATAAGGGGGGGGCAACATAGGGAGAGAGGGGGCCATCTATAAGGGGGCTACATAGAGGAAAGCATATACTATAAGGGGAATCACATAGAGTCAGCCTACCTACTAAACGAGGGTGTAAAGGGGCCAATACAGATGTGCAGTTTGTAGAGAGATGAGGATGGTGTCAGAGTGAGGAGCCTAATATGTCTGTCTGGCAGATTCTGTGGATTCGTGGCTCCAAGAAGTTCTCATGATGGTCCAGAGCAGATGAAGACGAAGATGAAAAGGGAAGAACTCCGATCAGAGAAGATGTCCCCTGTGAGTCACCTGAAATAATAGCACTGTAATGTATATGGTGTACAGAACCTGTGTAGAGCTGGGTACCTCTATATGACTGTACAGTATGAGGTGATAGTGATCTGTGTACAATGGATGTTATTTAGTAGCAGCGGCGGTATTAGTCACTATTAGTGGTGACATTAGTCAGTATGCGGTGGTATTAGTCAGTTTGGGGTGGTATTAGTCAGTATGTGGCGGTATTAGTCAGTGTTAGGCATGGTCCGAACCGAGTTCTGCTCGGGTTTGTACGAACCCGAACTCTCGGTAATGATTCCCGCTGTCTGCCCGCTCCGTGCAGTGGGCGGATACAGCGGGAGGACGCCTGGAAAACTGGGATACAGCCATAGCCATAGGCTGTATCCCAGTTTTCCAGGCGGTCCTCCCGCTGTATCCACCCGCTCCATGGATGTATGCGGGGGTATTAGTCATTATGCAGTGACATTAGTCAGTATGCGGTGGTATTAGTCAGTAGGTGGTGGAATAAGTCAGTATGTAGTGACATTAGTCACTATGTGGTGGTATTAGTATGTGGTGGTATTAGTCAGTATGCGGTGGAATTAGTCAGTATGCGGTGGTATTAGTCAGTATGTGGTGGTGGTGTTAAACTCATCACGGTGACCGGGGCCAGAAGCAGTCTGTCTCTGTACACTGTGTAGTGGTGACGACCTGTAACTGCAGCTCAGCTACACAGTACAGAGACAGAAGCTTCTGACCCCATTTACTGTGTTATTATCTGTAATTCCAGTCATGGCCGTGATGATACAACATGTAGCCATGCTGCGCTCACAACATCCTCTCATAACTTATCACCGCACGGCGAGTGGGCCTGTGTGCTCTGGAATGCCAGGGCTGATTTTCAGTCCCAGTCCGGCCCTGCTAACATGTAAGCAGTGTGTGTTGGCACTGGGGGTGCTAGGACCGGAACATGGACCATTGGGGGCTGGGGGGAGGGGAGGCTGCCTGGCAGGTGGCAAGATGTTTATTGGGGGGGGGGGGGGCAGAGCAAAGGACCAGATGAGGTGGCAAGATGTTTATGGGTGGGGGGGCAGGTTGGGTGGACAGCCCCGGGCCCAGGGTACATTTAATCCGCCACTGTTAACTGTTGTAAGGATAAAGCCACAGAAGCAGCCATTAAAATCTGCCCTCATGTGGTGACCAATGGGCATATGAATATTGCAACCATATAAAACGCATACATACCTAATCATAAAAACATTAAAATTGCCATTTGACAATATGTAAAATATTATTATAATTATTATTATTATTATTATTAATAATAATTTATTTATTTTAAGGATAAAAATGGGCCAAATGCAAAAAAAAAGTAGTTTTTCTAGTCATGTTACAGAGGCCCTAAAAGTGATGTAGCCCCCTCCACCACCACCATTTTTACAATCTCCATAGGTTACTACTAGGCCAGAAACCTATTCTATTAAACAAGCAGTAGGATTACATAGAAGACAAGCGAAATCTTCACCAAACATTGTACAAATTTGTTTTTATCTCACACATAGGGTGAATCTGTAAAAAACTGTTTACACAAAGCCATCTGCGAATTTTTAGCAAACGACCAATGGCAATTTGAGAACATGTTGAAAGATCTCAATAAACGATTTCTCGGTCGTTGCCTGATCATTCGGCGTGTTTACACAAGCCGATTATCTCTCAAATGCGATCGGAATAGCGAAAATTCAAATGAACAGTGATAGGAGGAAAGTAACGTGTAAAATATCTACTCCTATCAGGATAAGTGCACTTCTTGTATCATAGATTGATTACTATCACAACGCATTCACCATTCTCCAACCCCCATCACACCCTCATATTCACCTATCGTGTAGGATTTAGTGACACCCATGAATGCTATTAGCAGCTCTCTCTTTCTCTCAGGAAACAACATTGTTTATTCTGATTATAATTAAACAGAATTTGAAGTGAAAATTGTCCTAAGTGCATTAAATGTATATTGAATGTGACCATTTAACCAAGTGATACAGAGGATTTCTACATGATGAAGGAGGCAAAAAATGGAAAATTATTAGCCAGCAGCCACCAGCATCCTGTCACTTAGGGCCCTATTACACAGACTGATTTATCTGAGTTTTGATGCCAAAGCCAGGTTTGGATTTGAAAAGAGAAATCTCCATTTTTATCACCTGTTCTCTGTTTATAGCGTGTTCCTGGCTTTGGCTTCAATAATCTGTCATATCTAAATCTGTGTGGGTAATAGGGCTATTACTCTGCTGCTGGCTCTGTGCCTAACACCATGCCTTGCTCTTTGCTCCTAGTCTCTGCCCCCACGCTGCTGCTGCTGCTGCTGCTGCTCCTGCTGCTGCTGGCTCTTCCTCTTGCAGTTTCTACCTCTGCCTCCCCTATTAAATTGTTTCTCTTGTGTCAGACCTGTATTTTTGACTGTGAACCATTGCTGCCTGCCTCCATCCTCTTGCCTCTTGTTACTGACTTTTCCTGTGCTGTATCAAGAATGCTAGCCACAATCTCTTGTCTAAAACCTTGATGTCTCGCACTGGTGCCACTTGGCTAGCTGCTACCCACACCAGGACTAACCACATTTGGGAAGTGGCATGTTACCCTCTAGTTCAGCTTCTGCATCCTGGAGTGTGATATAGTTTAAAAATCTAGGGGGTACGTAGACTCTGCTCCTGAAAGTGACTCAAAGCCAAACTAGTTGGGTGGCACAAGAGGTCCATACTCATTGCCTGGTAACACAGGTTTAGCAATGAAAACAACTGTCTTATTAACCAAGTGGTCACTGTTTTCAGAAAGTTTGTCATTGTGTTTGTTTTACTGTAAATCTAGTAATAAAATTGTAAATATTTGTAAATATGTTAAGTTCAAGTTAAACAACTTCACACAACTCTAGGAGTGATGCAGTACTTTTCCTCTTAAAGCTCAGACATTTGTATAATTCAGAAACAGGAAGTTGTTGCCAATATTCTTACTTTTTCACAGATCCAGTATTGGTGCAACCTATCACTCATCTCACACTGCAGGGATTAGGTGCCTTCAAGTGGACCTGTCACTACTGTAAATCACTGGAAACTAGGAGGCTTGTCTAACAGCCACTGGGTTGTCCTGCAGTCATAGCCCCCTGCAATCCCCCCCCCCTCCCCCGCAGGAGTTGATAAGGACTTTCTCCCCTGATAAGTCTATAAGTCTATCCCCCTCCCTGGTAGAGAATCCTCAGAGGCTGCAGCTCCCTTGGTATCCATCACACTGTGCAACTGATCAGGCAGAAAAGAAAGAAAGCCAGTTATAGGAGCATTGCATAAAGATCTAGTCTAATGGTGCGTTCCCACAGAAAGATTTATCTAACAGATTTTGGATGCCAAACCCAGGAGTGGATTTGACAACAGGAGAAATCTCAGTCTTTCCTTTATGACCTGTTCCCTGTTTATAATCTGTTCCTGGTTTTGGCTTCTAAAATCTGTCAGATAAATCTCTCTGTGTAAACGCACCATAAGGCTCCATTTACACAGAAAGATTATCTGACAGATTATCTGCCAAAGATGTGAAGCCAAAGCCAGGAATGGACCATAAACAGAGATCAGGTCATAAAGGAAAGCCTGAGATTTCTCCTCTTTTCAAACACTGAACACTGTGATAGACCAGATAAAGAGATTGTTCAGTCTCTCAAAATGTGTTGTCTTAATAAAAGACTTTCAGAATAAATCTATAATTGACTTTCTTCTTCTATCTCTTCACTGACACAAATGATGTAGGCAGTGTTATATTGAAGCCAGTACTGGAATCACAGCTTGCACTGCTAAGTACTGCTCTATAATGTCCTCCATGAAAAGGGGAGTAGAAGACGCTAATGTGTCTGTTTGCAGTGTGTGGGTATGGGTATGTACACACACACACACACACACACACACACACAGTCTGTGAAGTTTCTGGTCATGTATAATGAAGAGATTTAAGAGATTTTTTGAAAAAAAGATAATAAACATTGGGGGATATTAATCGTGCTCTGTAAAAACCCTGCCATGTCGCATTTACTTTTTATAGCTGACTTTTGCTATGGGTAAAGCCACAAGTCGAAAGGGCGCCACAGTTTTATTTTTGCTGCACTAGTTACACCATCCCCAAAAGCCTTCTGAAACATACAAGCTTGCAATCAACCCCATGATGGAGATGACTATAACTTCTTAAACCAATAGCAGAGCTTTGTTGTGTTTCAGAATCATGTGAGACAGCCTTGTATACTGTTCTCATTCATAGAAGTACATTTAAGCTAAAATAATAGCCACTGATATTGAATGTGACAAAACTCAGCCTATTCCTGGCCTCCTATGCGGATATTTTCTTCTGCTTATTAGACACCTATAAAGCAAACTATATTATAAATATATACAAGGGATATCCATTTTGAATGTTTTCTCAAGCCATTCAATACTCCTTCCTTTCCCGTAAATGCACACATTTTGCCTTCTACAGTACCTGACTTGTACCTAGCTTAGCTGTCTGGAAATGCAGTAAGTCAAATGGCAGCCAGCCCAATAGGACAGCTGCCATAAGGTGTTTAAGTATTTTGCTGGTATTTCAGCTAATGATAAAATAATAATAAAACTAGTTTTACTCGAGTAGGAAAATTTAATAAACTGAGTTCATGGTGGCTTTATGCACTATAAGTAGACAGACTGGGCAGGCTAAAATCATGAAATACGTACTCTTTAAGTGACTGTCCTGCAAAACATAAGAAATTCTTATTTCTGTACCAATATATTAATATAGCCCTAAAACCTTAAATTATTCTTCAACATATGTGGCCGATCCAATGGTGCATCACAGGGCACCACAATTTGGATTTTTATTCGTACTCGATACATGTGTTCTTCAAAGAGCAGAAAAATAGTGGTGGTTCCAGCACTGCAAAAATTGTTCAAATGTGATAAAAAAGAACTTTTAATTCATATCAAACAAGTAAAAGCTCCATATGGAATGCTTAAAGGCAATCTGTCAGCAAACAGGCCCTACCTGAAGGGTTGACAGTGTGCTGTAGTTGGCATTTCCTTAGTAAACATGTATGTTTTGGTTATTTGTCCATGGAGTCAATAATGCGCAATCCTGTGTCTCCTAATCTAATGAAGTGTAAAAGAGAAGTTGTGGCTCAGTGTTTGTGCCACACTCTGGCACACCTTACCACCCTTTCCTCCTCCCTCTTCTTCATGAATAATCTCTGCTGCCAGTCCTCCTGCTCCCTCACACTATTAGCCAGTGTCTAAGTGTTTTTTTCAGACATAAACTGCCTACAGAGGACTGATTAACAATCAGATATAGTTAAAATCCAAAGTCTAAGAGTGGTAAAGCTGTGGTCTAGGGGTAAATCTACTGTCTTGACAACAATAACAGTTTTTTTTCTTTTCTGGGTTTAATTCCACTGATGGAAATAAAATATAGGGTTTTCCTGAACCCAGGAAAAAAACTGCTGTTGGTCTCTAGACAGGTGAATTCAACACTCGTGGATATTCAAATATATCTGATTGCATATCAGTGCTCTGTAGGCAGTTGAGGTCTGAAATCAACACTCTGCAATGTTCAGAAGCTCCATAGAGAATCAATGGAGTACTGGCCACACATATGACCTGAACACTCAGATGCTGAGTGATCAAAACTTTTCACATGTCTTGTTGAAATTTTAAAAGGTTTTTTTTACACTACCATAAATAAATTTTTCAATAAACAAATTTAAAGAGGACCTGCCCCCCCCCCCCCGTGCCGGGGTGACAGGCTCCCGACCCCCCGCTGGAGCACCCTATACTCACCAGATCCCGCCTAGTCCCGCTTCTGGAGGTGGTTGGGTGACTGAGATGTTGGTGCCCGAAGCCCGGCGCGCGCGCTCCTCAGATGAGTCCAATGCTCATAGAGAATGATGGAGCGTCGGACTCGCCTGTCATTCTCTATGAGCGTTGGACTCATCTGAGGAGCGCACGCGCCGGGCTTCAGGCGCTCATATTTCAGTCACCCGACCACCTCCAGAAGCGGGACCCAGCGGGATCAGGTGAGTATAGGGTGCTCCAGCGGGGGGTCGGGAGCCTGTCACCTCGGCACGGGGGGTGACAGGTTCCCTTTAAATTCTCTGTGCATTATATTGATTGAATACAAGATAAGTGTTCCTTTACTGCTGAGCATTCTGTTATGACTGTAAACATAGTCTAACAAATACAATTTTTCAAATACAATAACTGCATTGAGAAATAAAAAATGTCCATATGTTTAATGTTAGTGGATATAAATGTATGAAATACCCACTTACATATTACAGTGTTTTCCATTGAAGCAGGTAAAGGAGCATGCAAACTAAAATCCCAACAAAGTACAAGAAAATCCTACTATAAGCATAAGCACCTAGTAAATTAAAAGCCTTCACGTGACAAAAAAAAAACAACAACAACAACAAAAAACAACGAAACAACCCAAAATCATCCACCAACAATGAATAGGAAAAAATCTGAGTTTTCAATGATATGGGCAGTGTGTCAGCAGCTCCAAGCTAACAAGTTTAATGTTGCCGCCTAAGAACCTGCAGCTCTGCCAAACCTGGTGTAAAAAAAAGCAGGAATAAATAAACGTTTTTAAAACGTCCGGGAGACAGAGGCTGCAGTAAAGATGTCAGCCTGTTTACATAGGCAGGCTTTACGCAGGAGTTATTAGGCCTTGTAAATCCTGCCATTTATCCTTAGCAGCCAGCCACTGCCTGGGATGTTCACGAGGAGAACGATTACTCTATTGGAACTCAACAGCTGTCTTTAATTGGATGCAACTGCAGGGTCCTTCACTTCCTATTGGCTAAGTTCCCATGATGTGGAGATCTACTGCTCTCCAATGGACAAAGGATTTTAGGGTATTTCTCCTACTTATCACACAATCAGTGTACAGCTTTAGAGGCTTTAAGGCTTTAATGCCACGCTTCACCCATTCCATGACTGTAGCTGGGGATTTTGAATGCCATATTAAAGACTAGTCCTGGCATCTTAGGCTTTGTTCCCATTCCATTTTCAGTAT
The DNA here is from genome assembly GCF_027789765.1 of Dendropsophus ebraccatus. Classification (NCBI taxonomy): domain Eukaryota; kingdom Metazoa; phylum Chordata; class Amphibia; order Anura; family Hylidae; genus Dendropsophus; species Dendropsophus ebraccatus. Next base: position 38,183,414 of record NC_091463.1, on the reverse strand, counting down.
ATGTACAGACAAAGGCTATGTTCACACAACGCCAAAAATAGAGGAAAGGCGGATGATTTTGATATTTTAAAAAAGTCCATTATTGCCGCGATTTAACTGACGGCAGTGGCAATGCATTGAAGTCAATGGAAAGATGGACGTCAAATGCACACAATGCATTGAATAACGGACGTTTTTACTGCAGACTTCAAAATAATGAACACGATCCTTATTTTCAGACGTCTTTTGCAAACAGCGGACATTTTTTATTAGTTGTTCACACACAGTTTTTCTTTTGTTGCCGATCTTTTTCCATTTTTACTATTAAATTCAATGGACTTTTCAATTAAAGCCGCATACAAAGTCCAATTAGTAACCAAACTAGAATAATGTACAGTTGTCATTGCACTAAGGGGAGGCAAGGCTGCTAAATGACATTCGTCTTTTTAGACTCAAAATGGCGGACATAATTTTAAACAGACTTGAAAAAACATTTGTGTGAACATAGCCAAAAGGTGTATGTCAAAGCATACATCCATATACAGTACTTTTTGTTGGTAATCCAACGTACTGTACATTGGCAATGTACAGTACTCCAGAAATGGAATGTGAACTAGACCTTATTTTAGTATATAAATCTGAACTTTTACATTTTTGCTTAAAAATGTTGAATTTTTCATTCAAACCGCCAAGTCTTGTGAGATGCAGGAAAGGTGAGCGGATGGTTTCTACACGTGTAGTTTCCACAGTGAAGCATGAAGGAGGAAGTGTCAAGGTGTTGAGTTGCTTTGGCTGTAACATTATTGGTGATTTATTTAAGATTCATGGAGCTATACCTTAAGAGACTCTATTAGTAGGTTTATGCAGCCCTATCTAAGGGTAGCATAAAGTAGTGACAGAAAAGCTGAACAGCATGATGTATCACTCACATTGTTCTGTGCAGGTGATTTAGATAATATGGATAATAAGGATATGGATACATGGATAATAAGTAGTCCTCTCCATTATGTGCATAAGCCCAGTAGTCCTGGACATTCATGAGAAGCAAAAAACTCCGCTTATCAGCTGCTGATTGGAAGTTATCAATCCATGCTGTGTATAGGCAGTTAACTGTCAATCAGCAGCTGGAGGGTGGGGCATAACTATTTTCCAGGAAGCATTGCCTAGCCTATAAGACTTAGTCTATCATGGTGATCTCTACAAGAAGACACAATTGCCCTTCAAACATTATAATTTTAAGTGATCTATAGGTCACTTTAATGACTTTACAAGGACTGATCTGTAAATCTTATGAGAAGCTATACCAAGGACTATTTATGATAGATGTCACCATTATATATGATTGTGATACCTATCTTTTTATATAAGATTTGTTTAGCATGCAATATGACTATATTATAATGTATGATAAAATTATATTGAGGCTTTACTCTTTCAAAAGTTTCAAAAACCGAGCAAGTTGGAGAGGAAATTCCCAGATGCTAGGTATTCATCTTGGCTGACAAAATGTAAATGTCAACAATTGTTAGTTTATTTGTCTGAGTTTGTTTCTGTCCGTTCCAGTAGTTTCATGCAGTACGCCAACAGCTACCTGAGAAGCCATTGCATTATGTTGTTTTTTTTTCCCCAAGTGTCAAAAAAAAAAAAAAAAGAAACCATGTCATGTTTGAGCTGTTGAAAGTTAACATGACAGACATGGCAACAGAATATACATAGTTGCTGACCCTATGACCCACATCATGCCACCCTGGAAGCATTTGGATAATTGATCCAGTGATAAATTCACACTATAAATGGAGCATAAATATGATTTATATCTCACTGGGTTTGTGGATTACTAATGCAGCTTTTTATGAAGTGTCTGGTAAATAAAATCAGCACAAAGTGGGGAATAATGATGACTCAAACAAGGTAGAAGATTAGGTTTCCTTTATTTAAGTAGGGGTTTGTTCTATTTGGCTACATCAATATTATGCTGCTTCTTATAGAATTTATAGAGATTCCATCTATTTTCTTTGGTTTTTGACATGAGTCTCATGATATCCAAAGATCCAAGTAAGACAATTGTCCAACATACTAGAGAGGAGTCCGCGGGAGGCCAAAGAATATGTAAATGACAGAAAACATAAATTAGGTTATGGGTTAAAGGGATTGCCCGGTAAAAATTGCTAAACTATCATGCTGCCGGGGCTATGTGGAACATAACTGAGGTGTATCCTTACCCGTTCCACCCAGCTGCATCTTCCAGCTCCTAGGATGCCTGGAGTCTAATTCTGTGTTCTTCTTCAAAACTTATGTTGGGCAGTATAAGCCTTTAATTATGTTCTAAATGTTAAACCTACAGAATGGTGGTATACATGGAGCATCAATTTTACACAGAGCAACACCATAATGTTTTCAAGGCATGCATTGCTTGTAGAAGTGCTACTGTATATGGAAGGCTGGGTTCACTCTGCTTCTTTGCAATCCGTTTAACGTATACGTTTTGTGGAAAAACAGATGCAGAAGACAAATGCAAAAACGATGCAATTGTGTGTCATCTGTTTGGATCCGTTTTTCCATTGACTTCCATTATAAAAAAAAAAAAAAAAAACACGGATCAAAACGGATGTGTTTTTTTTTTTCATGTACAGAAAAATAGTGTTGACTACGTTCTTCTGTAACCAATTAAAAATGGATCTGTTGAGCGAAATGCAAAAACGCAGTGTGAACCCAGCCTATGCTGAAAAACGTACCGTAACTCACCATTTTTGCAAGATGACTTTCAAACCTTCTACATATACATTGAGAGACACAGTCAAAGTGACACCAAGCAGTAATAACCATTACCCATATCAAGCACTTCAGCGACGTTCTTTAATGATATCAAGAAGAAAGTCCTGACAGAGCAATACCTAGGTATAGAAATGTCTGCAGAACGACAAGCATTTAAAACACATAAAATCATAACCAAAGAAAAAAGCCTAAGATAGAAAAAAGTCTGCACATCCCAATGTAAAATTGAAAATTTATTGAAATTTGAAGAAGTAGAAGAGCACTCATGAATGCTCTTCTACTCTTGAGTGCTCTCCTACTTGTTCTTCATATTTGACTGAATGGACTTTTGTGAATTTGGAGATTGCACTACTAGGAAACATTAACAAGACTCATGCTGCGGTGCTAGCGATATATACTAGGAAGTGCCAATCAATATACCTTGCTGATTTATACTTTATTGAAATAGCAGACTAAAAACAAACTGTATACAGAATGTAAAAACGCCCTAAGGAGGGACACAATATCACCCTACCTCACTAGCCAAGGATACGCTTACATGCAATGTAATGTATTGCCTCCCCCAACCCCTGAGACCCCTGATGACGTCAGGTTCATGCTGATGGATCCCGTGGGAACTGACTCTTCCTTCTGGGTTTATTGTGATCCACTGGTGAAGTTGTTCATTGCACCTGCTTTTTATTGTGCTCATATAACTAAACATATATCTTTACCATTGTACTTGCTGCAATTTGTCAGTGACTTTGTCACTTTATACATTTATGGTATATTTGTGTTTACGGTTTGTTATTTATAATTCCAGTGCATATAACTTGGGGCACACTTCCTCATTAACTTTATTATGTGCTATTGAAGGGAGAGGCAATACATTGCACGTAAGAGTCTGCCGAGCAAAGAACAGTGACTATGGAATGGGCCGAGAGTCAAGCAGGAGCACGCAGGTGTAAAAGGTAAATTTAGCAGTTTTCATAACTTATCTTATATCATACGTCATGGTGCTTGTTCAAGTTAAAAGTGATCTTTTATCAACTGCAGATTGTGCTGAGTGGGCAGGGCTTCACAGCAACAGCGTCACTTAGCCTCGCCCACAGCACCACCCTTGGCCCCACCCCTCAGTGATGTCATCGACACATAGGCCCTGCCCCCTCAATGCCCATTGGTATGGGCTGACCTAGAGGGGATGGGGCCTAGACCTTTAGGCCACCCTGTTCCAATGGTAGGTGAGGGGGGGGGGGGCTATGTGCTGATGATGTCACAAAGGGCCGGGGCCTGCAGTGTCACTGTGGGCGGGGCTAAGTGGCATTGTTGCTGTGAAGCCCAGCCCACTCAGGACAATCTGCAGTTAATAAAAGATCACTTTTTGCATAAACAAGCACCATGACCTATGATGTAAAATAGGGTATGAAAACTGCTAAATTTAGCCATTACACCTGTGTAGAGAAGTCAGAATGCAAAAAGAGGGTGACAGTGTCACTTTAAGGCACACATCGTATGAGACCCGGCCGGGTCACAGAACGGCTGGTCTCTGAAAAGATCATCCCGGCCAGTACTGCAGTACCGGCCAGATGATTTTTTCGGCCACAGGGTTCTGATGCGGGCGCATCCATGCGCGCCCCCATCAGAACTCCCCACAGCACACTGTGGAGCTTCCGTCCGGAGCCGCTCGCTCCACAGTGTCCACTGACAGGGTTTTCTGCGGCCGCTATTTAATGAATAGGGGCCGCAGAAAACTGACATGTCAGTTGTTTGCGGCGCAGCGAGGGATCCCATCCGGAGCTTATACTATGTGTATACGCTCTGGCCGGGATCCCATAGGCAGCAATGGAACGTATATTTTCATAATAATCACGGCCGTTTAATAATCACGGTGATTTTTTACGAAAATATACCTTGTGTGAACATAGCCTAAAACATGGGTCTCCAAACTGTGGCCCTCCAGCTGTTGCCAAACTACAACTCCCATCATGCCTGGACAGCTAAAGCTATGGATTTGGCTGTCCAGGTATGATGGAAATGTAGTTTTGCAACAGCTGGAGGGCCGCAGTTTGGAGACCCATGGCCTAAAGCATGTTACTTTGTCCTCCTTGCAGTTCTATCCTAGCATCTAGCTCTTGTCTCTTCTCATTGCATGTTACTCTGTTGCACCATCATTTATTACTATTACTGTCTCCTTTCCATAGCACTATTTGTCATGTATCTTTTCGTAATTTGCCCTTCTGTCTTTGATGTAACACAATGTCCTTTGTCTTTAATGTAATTGTGATTGTTGCTTTTCCTGCACCTTTCCCCTTTTACAGCTCTGTATTATCACTTTACAACCTGTTCATCAACCTGCAGTTGGCTTTAATAGCTGCTATCTGTTATCTGTTATTTTCTTTGCTGATTTACGTGCTGTTAGGTACCGCACAGCCCTTTATGCCAGATGTGTTGCACTACATGAACTTAAAAAAGGTGGTAGGCTAAAAAGGATGAGAACAGGGAAAAAATTATTGACAATGCGCACTATTCATAATTTTTCTTTGAGGCTTTCTCTCCAAAGTGTATGATGGTGGCATACAAAATGAATTATGCTTTGTTGAGTTTCTCTTTCTGGGCATGTGTAGTGACGTAAGGGGCAGTTACCTCTGCTCCATCTGCACAGCGCGCAGGCACATTCCTAATGCTTCCCTGCACATGCCAAGAAAGAACTCAACAGAGCATAACAGGCACCAATGAACCCAAAAAGGGTATGATTTAAGAATAGACTATATATGAGTATTTACCCACACATCACTGTATAGCATCTATTCACCTAAGGGGCCTATTCCACGGGAGCGATAATCGGCCGAATTGGCCCGATTCGGCCGATTATCGCTCGGTGGAATAGAGAGAACGATCAGCCAATGACACGACAGGTTCAAACCTAAAATCGTGGTTCGCCACCTGCACATCGTTACGGTGGAATAGCGGTGCGCGGCGACCGACGATCCAAGCAGCATACATTACCTAGCAGGTAATGCATTCTCCTGCGCTCCGTCTTCCTCCCTGGGTCACGCGCACAGCATCAACTCCGGAGCGGCCTGACTCCCCCGCGGGACCCGGGGAGGAAGACGGAGCGTAGGAGAAGCCCTGCTAGGTAATGTATGCTGCAAGGGCTGCAGAGACAGGAACGATGTCCCTGCAGCCCTCACTAAACGATCATCGAGGCCGTGGAATAGGCCCTGTAAACGATGTAGCAGATCGGCGCTCGTTTACATCTTTGCTCGGCCCGTGGAAAAGGGCCCTAAGCATCATCTTGTAAAATTAAACTAGAAAATTATATTCTAAACAATACCAAAATGGATAGTATGTACAGGAATTTAATAAAAAAGCATTTTCAAAGCAGTTCATATTATGGTAATGGTTTATGGTAGGGAAATGATCTGACATATTCCCTTTAATCACTTCGAAACTGTTTTTCCAAACTGAAGAAAATTAGCTTTGATAATTATTTATGGTTAGATAATCCACTTGTTTCATCCTTGATCACCTTCCTCTGCACCTGCTCCACTTCAGTTTCTTACTTACAGAACCCCAAAATTGTACAAAATACCATGTCTGGTCTAAATAGGGGCTTAAATATAGGCAGAAGTAAATTCTCAAAGATGCTGTGCACTCCTGTCCCCGCTCTGTGTCTATTGAACCCTATAGACTAGTATTGGGAGTATGCAAAGGTAACCTAGAGCTGAGAGCATATACCTCTCCCGACTCATCCTCCTGATGACACGTAGTCTATACACTTGGCTTAGTGGCCAAACATAAAATCACAAAATTCCAGGATTATCTTAAATGCAGAAAATAAAATGGATCATTTGAAAAACATTACCAGACATTCTTACAAAACATTTAACATTAAAATTTAATTTACGCAACAACACATTCAGGACTGTATTTAAAGGGGTAGTCCACTCAAAAAAAATTTCTTTCAAATCAACTGCTGCCATGAAGTGCCAGAGATTTGTAATTTACTTCTATTAAAAAATCTCAAGCCTTCCAGTACTTATCAGCTGCTGTATGCCCAACAGGAAGTTGTATTATTCCCAGTCTGGAGAGCAGGAGAGGTTTTCTATGGGGATTTGCTCCTGCTTTGGACAGTTCCTGACATGGACAGAGGAGGCAACAGAGAGCACTGGGTCAGACAGGAAAGAAAACACCACTTCCTGCTGGACACACAGCAGCTGATAAGTACTGGAAGACTTAAGATTTTTTAATAGAAGTGAATTACAAATCTCTGGCACTTTATGGCACCAGTTGATTTGAAAGAAATTTTTTTTTGGTGGACTACCCCTTTAAGGGCTCGGAGACTAATTTCCCCAAACAAATATACTTTTCATGCATCAGCCTCTTTGATTAAGCCTGTCCATTTCCACATTTGTGGAGATCCCGGTATCATGAATGAGAACACTATAAATCAAAGATGAAACACAAAACACATGTTGCCGCTGAGCCAAGCTGACTGACACTAATAGCTCTGTATAGAGATGTCTCCAGAGCGTAGATTGCTGACATGATGTGCTTCCATTGGCTGGTGCTTGCGAAACTGGACTTTCCTTCTCATTCCCCTGTCACAGCAATCTGTGTTCATCCCAGAAACACTATCCGCTTTCCCGTTTGTATTGTGAGATTTCAAAAGCAATGTCACTTCATAATAGTTCTGGGAAAAGTGTCTTGGTTGAATTCAATATATATATATCCACACATGCTCCTATCTTCTCGAGACACAGGAGAGGGCTGACATGCTTGTGAGGTTTCTAGCAAAGATTGATAATTTAATTACTACCGCTCCTTTCAATGTAGAGAGGATAAAAAAAAAAACAAAAAAAAAAAAACCCACAACTTTCCACACTCTCCAAACAATATAACTTTTTGTAATCATATGAAATTTTGATGATTATTTTACCCACAAAAAGTCTCTGCTCTACCACAAGTCCTGAGGTATCTGAGTACTGGAAGCCAGTGTAAGGAACCAGATTATGAAGCCTAGTTCTGTAATTTAGCAATCTATCAGCATTTTTTTTTAATTTTATTTCAACTTTACCTATTTTTATATAACTCCATCAGCATTCTTACATAAGGAAAGGTGGCAGATAGAAGGACCTGGTTAGGAAACAATCTCGGTCATGTGTAGACAGATGAGAAGAGATGAGAAAAATCTTACTGTTTAGGTAGGGAGTGATGAGAGAAGGTTTCTTAAATAGCCTTGAGTGACAGGACATTGGATAAGGAAGAACTCACTGCAAAACAAAGCAGATGTAATTGTGGTGGGTTCTGAAATACCACTACACAAACATAAGGGAAGTCATGGAAAATGTTATTGACGCGTTTCATCCTAGAAGACCGACAGGGTGTTACAGATGTCAATAGATGTAACAGGATATTCATATTCCAGTGGCCTAAAATATTTGAAGGTAATTTTTCATCTTCCGAAATTTTTGTCACACAGTGGGCCCCTGAAGTCCATTTTGGTAAAAATCTTTGTTAGTGTAAAGTTGATATAGTATATAGAAGCCCAAGGATCAACATTGTTTCCTAACAAGCTCAAAAAAATCCCAAATTGCAAAATTGCGCATTTTTGGCCGCATCAAATCCAGAAAAATTGTAATAAAAAGCGATCAAAAAGTCGCATATGCGTAATCAAGGTAACGATAGAAAGAACCCATCATGGTGCAAAAAATAAAACCTCACACTGCCCCATAGACCAAAGGATAACAGCACTATAAGCCTGGGAATAGAGCGCTTTTAAGGAACATATATTTGTTAACAATGGTTTGAATTTTTTACAAGCCATCAAATAAAATAAAATTTATGCATGTTACATATCGTTTTAGTTGTACCGACTGAAGAAACATATATAACATGTCAGTTTTTCCATAGGACACACGCCAAAAAAACAAAGCCCCCCAAAAAATAAGGGCTCATGTGGGTCTGTAGGTGTAAAAATGCAACTGCTGTGGCCTTTTAAGCACAAGGAGGAAAAAACAAAAATGCAAAAATGAAAATTAGCCCGATCTAGAAGGGGTTAAGGTTATGCACTTACTAACACTAACTCCCTGTGTGCTCCATAGTGCTTATATCAGACACCCCACCTCTTTCCTGTAGGCTAAACAACATGGAGCATCATATGACAATGGTGTCCTCTACTGAGTCTGAAAATGTCTATGAAGGATGCAGAAGGAATGGCATGGTCACATGCTCCTCCATGGACAGAATTCAGCATACAGAGTGGTGCGGCACATCATGGGTGAGGGGTATCTGATATCAACACTATGGAGCTACTGCGTTCATAAATATTATTAAGACAACTGCATTGCTGTCAATCCATAATTCTCTATGATATACAGTATACAATGTACTGTATATATGACATCCCAATTTTTTGCCAGAGCAGGATATTGGAAGGAAAATTTTCCCATTGGTGCCTTCCTTTTCCTCTCTCGCTCTTTTTATACTTTTTCTAAACACTCTCTTGACAGATACTATAAACTATCATTGTATACAGCTTATGGCTTCTTAATAATTACTATGACTACTAATTGTTTTGCAGGGTTATGATTGAAATTACTTTAACTTGTAAAGGAGATTACAAGAACATCCTAGTAGGTCATTTCTGGTAATGCAGCTCCCTATAGTATTCCTCAAACTGGGACTTTTATACTATTCCATTGCATATTACTAGCTTAACAATTTCCTTCTGGTCTGAAGAACTGTTAAAGTGTAGGATAAAGTGTAGATTCAATAGTGCTAATCACATATTTTACACCTTACTGCCTTCCCAATAATTAAAACACACCACCTAGGATGATAATGGCGGCTGCAGCACTTGAAAAGGATTATTCTCCATCAGTATGATCTTGAGTGTACTACTGGGCAGTGCACATGTGCCGTGCCTGCAAGAGCTCAGCTGTCATGCAGAACTGAGCTCCCCCTGCAACTGTTCAACCCAAAAGTACAACTCAAAATGCATAAGATACTCCTTTACTTTTGAAGTCTTTCTGCGAATCAGAGCACTAGGACCAAGTCATTTATAGGGGTTTACTCAGCATACAGGCCAAACAAAATCACTTTAGAAATGATCTGGTCCCTTAAAAAAAATAGTAGAAAATTTGCTGTTGAACTTCTAATCCCCTCAACATCCCTAAAAAAATAAAAGCATGTTTACTAGAGATGAGCAAACTTTTCAAGTTTGTCTCGACAGGTTCAGCAAACTTTAAAGTAAAGTTTGTTCAAACCAAACCTTAAATTAACCATACAAAAAAGGTGACACAGTTTCAGGCATTTAGCTGTTTTAGTGAGGTTCAAAAGAATTTGCTCATCTATACTTACCTGTCTGTGCACCCCTGTGTCCTTCTTCTCCGGTGTCCTATACAGCTGCCAAAATCCCATTCAGCCAATCACCGCAGTAATTGGCTGAGCGGGCTGTCACTCTTGTCTTGAGGCCTGGCTGGCCTGTCACTGGCGCTATCGCGTTTCAGTCAGTAATTTTCTTAAAGGGCTGGAGGCGGCTGGAGACTCCAGACACCTGGAAGAGGATAGCGGGGTAATGTGGACAGGTGAGAATTTATTTATTTTTTTGCTATTTGGATATGGGGCAACCATCTTTTCAAACTTGTTCCGAACTTTGCAAAAAGTTTGGTTTCGTACCAGACCAAACTTTTTGCAAAGTTCCAAATGAATCTTGGTTTAGGAAGTTTGCTTTGCTCATCTCTAATGTTTACCAAATGATGTAGATGTAAATTATTAACTATTTATGAGGCTCTTTCTTACAAGCAGAGAATGGGGCATGAATGAAAAGAAGTCATACTCACCCACCCTGATCCCTCCTAACTGCTGTTCTGACATTCTCATTTGTAACCACTAGTTTCTGTTGCCCCTTACAAATTGGAACGCTGCTGCAGCCAGTGAGTGAGTGGGCAGTTTCTTTGAGGACAACACATCACAGGAACCAGAAAGCAGCAGTAATTCAGGTGAGGGGCAGGGACTGGGAGCCATCAGAACTGTGAATGCGGGGATTAGGGTTGGTGAGTCTGACTTTTTTAATACTTAATGTGGCTCCATCCAAATATGAAAAAAATTGTATCCCCAGATGACCAGCTTCAAGGACAACATTAGACTTTTTTATGAGCCCAGAGGGTATGAAGAATCTGCATGCATACACAGCATCCATCTATCACAGCCGACAAGGTTAGGGGGATCACTCCCCTTATGAATACAGTAGACGCTGTACAGCTAGATCTACTAATATACAGTATATATATATATATATATATTTATTTTACTAGTTCCTATTAGCAAACCCAAACTATCTATCTATCTATCTATCTATCTATCTATCTATCTATCTATCTGTATGTCCCCTACTTTTAGGGCCATATGCTTATGATACAGATCCATTCTAGAGAATGACGTTATTAAAACCTTGCTTTTTATATGTGTTGCAATCATATTTATAAAAAAAAAAACAGAATAATGATATTGTAGCGGAGCTTTTCTCATAATGTTCCAATGTTCTATATCTATCTGTTTGTTCTAACCCTGAAATCATTCACTCTAACCTAGAGTCAGACATACTTCTTTTTTCATTGCAGGATTGCACGGATATTACACATCCTTTGTTAGTGTAACCACAGAGTATTCCTTAAGTGGTTTCATTTGTTAGGGACAGCCTGCAGAAAGCAGTCATGTTCATAATGTACCCAGTCAGTGTTACAATATAACCAGTCTGTGTTACCGTGTCAGAGAGTAGCTAGAACAGCCCTGCAGGTGATTAAAACAACATAACTGGGTCTAGTGGAGAGGCAGAACAGGGGACTGTGTGTCTTAATGGAGCATCGCAGGAGATCCGGCTATTTAATGTTCTATTTTCTTTTATTGCGCCTGCAAGATGTATTTATGCTGTGCGAGCTGTATATGCAGCCTCTGCATGGAGCTGTGACAGCCTGCTGAGAGGCTCCTGCATTAGGTAACCCACTTCCCTGGAATACAGGAGGGATTGAGAGATTAACACATATTTGGGAGCAGCTGTGAAGAATGTAAATTGCCAATTTAGGATGGAGGGGGGTTCTGTGGGAGCAGAGGCCACGGGAGGAAATGTTGACTTTGGACCAGGGCAAGAGAGTCCACGAGTGACAAAGCACCTCATTCACTTCCTAATATTTATGAGGTTTGCTCTGCCCCATACTCTGGCTCTGCAGCCTATTGCTCCCTATGTGTTCCCTGTAATTACTGTCACACTGCCCTCCAATTTGTTCAAGCTGTAAACTAAGGGGACATTGGTCTGAACCATTTGCTTTTTCCGCCAAAGCAGCCAAAGAGTGGATGCCTGGTGTTCTCGGCTGCTTTAAAAATGTGACAGATGTCAGAGCTTTGCAGGCTGATTCTTCATATCATTGTTCAGAGATGTGACATAACGCTGAGAACCTTTCACCATTGTTTATGTCCTTACAATGCTTAATGTATTCCTTTAGTTTTTTTTTCCCATGTGTGGCCTTCTAAATTGCAAAGCATATTTTATTAGAAAGGTAATGAATATGGGAGAAGCTGAGCTGTAATATAAAGCAATCAGATGCAAATTAACTAATGGAAGAACTTCAACAAATAAACTCTTTATTGCACACATAGGTCAGTTTTGTTATTATATCTAGTGTTTGTCATGTTATACAACAGTAAATTGAGATGTCAGGTATCAAGAGTTGCCAAAGTTATGGGACAAGCTTCTACAACCAATAACCCTCTTTCATGTCCTGTACATGAATCAGTGGTTACTCTAGGATTGAAACCTGGAGAAGGCAGGACACAGTTTTATTTTGTGTTGGGTCACATCTTATTGATAAATCCTATAAGATAAATAGGTACACACAGTTGTCAAATAGGCCTGGGCTATCCAACATCTATCTATAACATTATTGATTCATTCTAAAGAGTATTCTCTTCTCCACTAACATAGTTATAATTGTAGGACACGTCACGTAAAATTTTTTGCTGATACATTTATTTAGCAAATATGCCTCCTTTTCCTAATATGTTGCTCTTTTTCTCTCTCAATTTTCTATATTTCTGCCAAAATTTGACCTAAAACTACATCAGGGTTTCATACAATGTGGTCCATATGGTAGATACAGAGGTCAAAATGAAACAAATGAAGCACAAATATTAGTATTGGTCATTTACTTATTGAGGAAAATGGTAAAGTTAGAGGTTGCGGATTATTGCCAAACTTTGTGCCGCTGTTGGTTAAGAAACATGGGTGTGGTTTTGACCGTGTTCTGAATTCCCAACACAAATAACGAAATACAGCCTAAGGCTATGCTCACACGTAGTATGAGACCAGCCGTTCTGTGACCCAGCTGGGTCACAGAACGGCCGGTATCAGAAAAGATCATCTCGGCCGATGATCTTTAGTTCTGTTGAGTTCTGATGCGGCAGCATGAGTGCGTGCCTGCATCAGAACTCCCCACAGCACACAATGGAGCGTGCGGCCAGAGCCGCTTGCTCCATTGTGGGAACTGACAGGGTTTTCTCGGATGCAGAAAACTGACATGTCAGTTTTCTATGGCACCGCTAGGGATCCATACTATGTGTATACACTTCGGTCGGGATTTCCTCAGCCTGCAGCACTAAGTAAGTACCGCAGAAATTGTTGTAAGAACGGTCGTGATTTCTGCTGTACTTACGTAGTGTGAACATAGCCTAATTCAGAATCAATTATCCGTCAATGATGGCAAGTCGTTCTGGCCAAGATGCAGCAAAACAGAACCATACCATGATCCTACCACTGCTTTTCCCAAACAGTATGAGGCATTTGGCTGGTATTTTTCTTTTGACATATATAGTCCTTCTTATACAAACCAATAAGCTTTATTTTGGCCTCAACTGTTGGCCCAGATTTAATATAGCAAAGATGTCATTCAGCTCACCTGGTGGGTGCTCGACCTGGGATTTCCAATTCCCAACAACACAGCAGAAAGAGAAGAAGATTGGTCGGCACTTCCAGAGTAAAAAATATCAGCTTTATTTAGTCCATAAAATTCATGTCACAAATCTATAAAAATAACACACGGGTGCACGATCTGACGTGTTTCTGGCTGACGCCCTTAATCATAGATAGCATGCAACTGGCAACCATAGCACTATTAGTAGGAGACTAGACTCCTACTAATAGTGCTATGGTTGCCAGTTGCATGCTATCTATGATTAAGGGCGTCAGCCAGAAACGCGTCAGTTCGTGCACCCGTGTGTTATTTTTATGGATTTGTGACATGAATTTTATGGACTAAATAAAGCTGATACTTTTTACTCTGGAAGTGCCGACCAATCTTCTTCTCTTTCTGTTGGCCCAGATTTACTAATGTGTCTCTGTCAGAATTTTGGCTGAAAAACTGGTGCACAGTCTTGTAATGCATTTTAGACCTTTTTCCGCCTTGTACAAAAAAACAGTGTGGTTTATGTAACCATGGCACGTGGCATACTTTGCACCAAAAAAGTACACAGTCTTTAAAGGGAACCTGTCACCCCCCGTGCCGGGGTGACAGGCTCCCGACCCCCCGTTAGAGCCCCCTATACTCACCTAATCCCGCCAGGTCCCGCTTCTGGAGGTGGTCGGGTGACGGAGATCTCAGCCGCTGCAGCCCGGCGCGCGCGCTGAGAGATGAGTCCAACACCCATAGAGAATGACTGGAGAGTCCAGCGCTCCGTCATTCTCTATGAGCGTTGGACTCATCTCTCAGCGCGCGCGCCGGGCTGCAGCGGCTGAGATCTCCGTCACCCGACCATCTCCAGAAGCGGGACCCGGCGGGATTAGGTAAGTATATGGGGCTCTAACGGGGGGTTGGGAGCCTGTCACCCCGGCACGGGGGGTGACAGGTTCCCTTTAAGTGAGACAGATTTATCAAACAGCCTGATAACTCCAGCACATTTAAAAACTTTCTAGTATAAGTTTGCACTTAGACAAGTTTAGTAAATGTGAGGTCATTGTTCCAATAGTCTTTTGACTTGTCTAAAGGCCCTATTTCACGGGCCGACTTGCTCTCAGCGCTCGTTTGCTCCTCGTTCCCCGCTCACTGCCATACTGCTATTCCACGTGGCAGCAGCGAGCGGGTGAGTCCGGGAAGGGCCAGGGGTAGCTGCGGGTGGCTGCCCAGGTGATCGCTAGATCGTCCGGGCAGCCCATAGCATAAAGCAGCGTCTGCTGTCGACACTCCTATTCCACGGAGCGACAGCAGCAGATTGTTGCTGTATCAGTCAGTTGTTTTTCAAAATGTTGAAAAACAAACGACTGCAACTATCAGCCGACATTAACGATGTCGGATGATCGTTGCCTTCTATTCCATGGGACAATTATTGGCAGTAACGGCTGATATCGACCGAATATGGACGATAATCGTTCCGTGGAATAGGGACTTAAGTGATTGTTAGAAGACTGCTAATCCTGCTATGTGCACCATTGTTATTCTATGTCCTCCTGATAGCGGATTCCTGATCATTAGCATTACCTAATGTAAAAAAAGGCCTTGAGTTGCTTAGAGGTCACCCTAGGCTCCTTTGCAGAGTTTTATTCACCTTGATCTTGACTTGATCTTTGCTGGTCGACTACTCCAGGGGAGGGTAATAATGGTGTTGAATTTCCCCCATTTGAACACAATCAATCTGTGGATTAGTGTAGCCCAAATTGTTCAAAGTTTTGTAACCTTTCCTAACCTGATGAGTATCAACAACTCTTCTTCTGGGCCTTAGCAATCTCCTTTGTTCATGCCATGATCCACATACCCACAACCATATGTCATGAAGATCAGGCTTCCATAGATCTCTGCTCTTCGAATAAAGCAGGTCACCAGCTCACACCTGATTGTCTTCCCATTGATTAAAAACACCTGAAAATAATATGATTGTCAGATTATCTACTAATCCTCAGGGTTCACATACTTTTTCATCTTTAAGATATGTGACATCAGATCATTTTCCTCAATCATTAAATAACCAAGTCTACCGATCTGTTTTATTTGGTTTTCTTTATCTATATTTAGGACATAATGGATGAAGCAATGATAACAATGAGTGACAGACATATAGATAGAGCTGACAGGTTTGTTTAATCCAGTGATTTAACAGGTGATCTTTTCTGACTGAACACACGTTTATTATTATTATTTTTTTTTTTTTTTGCATTCAGACTGCTAAAATGTTTTCTGATGCTTATAGAGTTTGTAGAGAGTATCTATAGCTTTTATAGAAACCTAAATAAATTCAGACCCCAGATAAGCCCCTAAATAAGTTTGTACTTCAATTCAGATGCCCTAAAAGGGTTATCCAGGATTAGTAAAACACAGATACTTTCAGCTCCACCAATGTCCCCAGGTCCCCAAAAACAGCTCCACCAATGTCCCCAGGTTGTTTGTAATATTACACTTTAACTCTTTTCACTTCAATGGAACAGAGTGTAACGGCAACAGTTGTGGATCCGCTGAGCCGCCGCTTGCAATGATGAAAGTCGCACCAGGGACAAGAGTCTAAGGAGCCCACTGCAAGGTGGGATGGACTCCTCAAGTCGCTACTCCTGGCTTGACTTGCTATCGGAAGCATGTGAGGTGCAGCAGGAGACACGTAGGCAGGTAGAAAGGTAGGTAGGCAGGATCGCAGCGGGACTCACAGTTGGAACCAGGACATGGGCAGGAATCACAGGGCTTGGATTTTAACACAAGAATGAAGAGGCTCCAACAAGGACTGCAAGATGCATGCTGGTTAAATAGTTGTAGCCTGCAGCCAATAAGGGAGAACTGGCCTTTTAATCTAGAGTGCCTGGTGCACGCTTGTCCTAGGAGGCGGGGACGTGTGTCTTGGACAGAGGAGCAGTGGACAGAAGTGGGGATAGGCGAGGCCCATGGGGGTCAAAGAGATGGTCTGCCAGCGGGGGAAGCAGGTGCGGTGTCCCAGAGAATGGGATGCTGCCACAGCCATAACACAGTGCTGCACAACCACACCCACAGGAGGAAAAGAGTGTCAAACAGAGCGCCTTTTTATATGTGCAAATAAGCAGCCAGTGCCTACCAGGCAGGACAAATTTCCGTAAGTGCCCAGAATTTCTATACCCTATGGGTAGCTTCATGGGTAGCGAGTTTTGATTTTTACATGAAAATCGTGTGAAAATCAAAACTCGCTTGTAAAAATCGCACCAAACACGCAGCGATAAAAACGCAGCGTTAAATACGCAGCGATACGGTACGTGTGAAGCCACCCTATAATTGATTTACTGATTGCCCGATTTCCCTGTATTTGATAGTCTCTTTGCCATAGGGAACAGTCATCCTGGGCAATGAGGTGAGCGGCTCTACCCTATGGATATTTGCTGCTCATTTTCTTATATGAGAAATGGAAAAAAAAAAACTGTTTGTCTTACAAGCAGAAGTTCACAAACCTAAATGTATGATGGTGAATGTGCTGTTCACCCTTACTTGTTGGCTCTGTAACCCTTCAGATGCTGCAGTCAACATCATCTAAGCAATTACACCTATAAACTATTTATATTTAGTTTATCCATATTCTGTCAGTATCATGAAAGAAATGTTATCATGAAGTCTGTTACTCATGGAACAGCAAAGAACCTAAGAACTTTCCACTACGTGGTAGAAAAATTGACGGGAGAAACCTTAAAATGTTGATTTGTGTTGTGGCAAAGAAACCACTAGCAGATATGTCTATCTTTATCTGATCAAAAGACAAGTTTGGTCAGCTCTCCTAGAACACCATTCACACTAGGCAGGAACACGTTGCTATGGCTGAAATTGCAAACACACAAAAACACAGAAAAATGCAACAGCTCATCACAATGGCAAGATACAGACCCACTACATACATGAAAATAGTTAAAAGCAGCCCCCCAACTGATAAAAAAATTCCCACAAAAATAATGAGGCTCTTGGTTACCATTTGCAAACAGTGTTAACTACCCCACCACAAGTTTTTGTGTGTTTGCAATTTCAGCCATAGCAACGTGCTCCTGCCTAGTTTGAATAGTGTTCAAGGAGAGCTAGCCAAATTTGTCTTTTTTTTCTGCGGTCCAGATGGGGGGAGTGGCTGCCACTACTTGGTCGTGCACTCCACCCATCCCACCCAGGGGGTGGAATTACTTTTTCCGGCATAAGATGGATCTTGCATGCCCAGAGCATAGGCGTATTACATGCCATGGAGACGCCATAGTACAGTGTAGGGTCCGCCCAGAGCATGAGGCCACCTTATCGCGGTGGGGTGTTTTACACTGTTTGCAAATGGTAACCAAGAGCCTCATTATTTTTGTGAGAATTTTTTTTAGCAGTTAGGGGGGCTGTACAGTGTAGGGTCCGCCCAGAGCATGAGGCCATCTTATCGCGGTGGGGTGTTTTACACTGTTTGCAAATGGTAACCAAGAGCCTCATTATTTTTGTGGGAATTTTTTTAGCAGTTAGGGGGGCTGTACAGTGTAGGGTCCGCCCAGAGCATGAGGCCACCTTATCGCGGTGGGGTGTTTTACACTGTTTGCAAATGGTAACCAAGAGCCTCATTATTTTTGTGGAAGTTTTTTTGGGCAGTTGGGGGGGGGCTGTTTTTAACTATTTTCATGTCTGTAGTGGGTCTGTATCTTGCCATTGCGGTGAGCTGTTGAATTTTCTGTGTTTTTGTAACTTTATCTGATCTCTGATTTGGTTAAAGTGTCCCTGCCATTAATAAAAAAAAACAAAAAAAAACCTTTGACGTGAAGAGTATTGATCGGGGTCTTAGCACTGACAATCTAGGCAGGAAGAGTGGAAGCAACACCTGAGAATTCTGCAGGTATAAACGCTGAGGCCATGTTCACACATCGTAGTGTTTAATTAGTGTTTATTTAAGGTTAATTATTACAATTTTACAGCGAATTGTGCAATTCACAGCAAAATAGTGCTAATAAACACTAATTAAATGCCAATTAAAGGCTGTGTTTGAATATAGCCTTACCTGAACAAATTCAAGCACTTTAATCTCTTAAAAATCAGTCCTTTAATATGATTACACGGGTAAAAGCAGCTGCAGCAGTAAAGGGTGACAAAATTCACACCGACATTTGTGTCAGGAACTGCAGGGCTGTCTAAACCCTGCATTTCCCAGACTTTGCTCTGATCAAGGACTGCCGCACAGTTCACCCCCTTGTGTACTGTATATTGTTACAGTACTTGGTGGGTAGGCCGCACAACACTAGAGCAGAGAGCATCTGCATCCGATGTATGAGTTGAAAAACCTCTGGTTCCTTTTAAATTGTCCCTGTCACAATCAGCCCGATTGAGCTGATTTATTTCACTGGATCACTGTATAAAGACCCAGGTCACCTGATGCAGCCATCCAATCACTGCGATGACAGCACCCACCATAGTTGCTACGTTGCAGGACTTCCTAGTCCCTTTCTCGCATGTTTATTGACTTATTAAAACAGCCAAACACGTGGGGAGGAAACTAATAATTTCCTTTAAGCACCACATAATATTTGCATTGAGTGCTTTTAAGTACTGAGATACTTGAGTGAATAGTGAGCTTGAATGAGTATACTCACTCATTTCTATACTCATTCCCTTTAAGTAATAGTACCTTTGCTGTATGCAGGTTAACTAAAGTTAATCCACTGAAATACAGTCTCTGACTCTAGTAGAAGCTTGTTGGTTAAAGTGACACGGTCGTGATTTTTTTTTTTTTCAGAAATCAATAGTACAGGCGATTTTAAGAAACTTTGTAATTGGGTTTATTTGCCGAAAAATGCATTTTTATCATGAAAAAGCAGTTTAAAGCTCTCAACCCTGTCTTTATTGTTCTCCTATGGAGAGAGCTAAATAAAAGACCAAAACAGGACAACAAAGAGTTAATCTACAAATACCTCACCCCTTATCTCCTCTGACAGTCAGCACTGACCTCTCTGAGCTCAGATTACAGCCGTCACCCAGCTCTGTGCCTGTAATCCTCTGTTTTCTGCTTTCTGCTGTCGACTAACTCCCTCCTTCCTCCTCCCCCCTCCCCTCTCTATAGACAAGACTGGGTACGTCTGATGCAACAAGTCACAATTTCCTGATTTTTTGCAGTGGGTGGAAAAGAGGAGGGAGGGGGGGACCTGGAAAAAGGCTTTTTAAATGCAGATAATAGCATATTTGACTAATAAGCCCAATTACAAAGTTTCTTAAAATCGCCTGGACTATTGATTTCTGCAAAAACAAATAATACGACAGTGACTCATTAAGAATTTAGTATCAGTTAAAGGAGGGTTACTACTTGGTGGGACACTGTTCACTGTTCATCTGCTGAGGAGGATCTTGACAGCTTTGGCTTTCCTGCAAAGTAAAGAGAGAAAAACCTGCACTCATGGAAAATCCAACCTTGCTGTAAGACACCTTTATCTGGCCAACAACATGACAGACAAAAGGATGAGAACCTTGGTGTTAACTAGAAAATGACAAGCAGGAGGGGACCTTCAGGCTTCAGGAGGACCTCTTCACTTTGCAGGACTTGACTTTGAAAAAGATTACCCTCTTAGCTGGGACATGCTGGTTCCCTTCTGGTGTTTTAGCACTGCATGCTCAAGAAAGCAGGAACTCGGGAACACAGGATCAGGCCAGAGGCCAGGCCCGAAGAAGTCAACTCTTTCAAGCACAGGAACACTGGAGCAGACTACCAGCAGACACATTGACAGAAGACTCTACTAAGATCCACAGGCTTGATCTATCCATTTATACTTTATACTTCAGGGAGAGTTTTTCATAGGTGGAATCAACCTGAGGTAACTAGCAAGACCATTGGCTCAGGGGAATGAGGAGACTAGAGTAAAGCTCTGTAAAGGCCTAGAGAAGGGAGGGTCTTAGACAGATCGGCTCCAACAAGTAGGTTGCAGACTTGTATGAGCAGAAACACAGATTTAGTAGTTAACCCTTTACTTCCCTTCAGCATATGCTTTCTGTCACTGAATAAAAACTACAGTATTAGACATAGAAATGCAGTATAGTTACCATACATTACACAGAATAAAGATAAGAACAGTGCTGCCCTACATACTGTATAAATACTTTGAGTAGCACAAAGGGTTCTGGGACGCTTCACAGCTGCCTATTTTCCATATATATGTAAATGAATATATTTTGATAAATAGTATTAGTAGACGAGAGTTTAATTGTTAGGGTTGTATCAAATATCTGTTCTAGACAAGCATTTAGTAGGCATACATCACTATAATTTAGGAGGCACATTTTGAGAACACACATTTTTGTCATCTTAATAACTATTAATTGATATACTTTGGGGCAGAATCTTGCCCTCATTAGCTACCAGCACATCAATTAAAACTTGACTTTTAGGCTACATTAGTAATCTTATACTTCAGCCTCATTAGGAAACATTTCTTAGGAATATTCCTTACATAGCCTGGTATAGAACATCTGTAATTAGCACAGTCCCAGACGCCCAAGTTATTTCACTGATGAAATCTCAAGGTCAGGACTATGTTTTATTAGGGAAAGAAAGGATTCCAATGGAATATTGTTGTGATAAATATTGACTAATCACTATGCCTTACAACTGCTTCTGTTCTCCTTTGATATATAGGCAGTATTGAATCTCCTCTGAGAATTAGGCTTTGGGTTAGGAATAACCCCATAATAGTGCACACTCCAACATTCCTAGGTGACCAATTAGTCTTACGGCAAACAAGCTAAAATATGAGTACTTCTAAAAAGGTTTTCCAGGGAACAATGTCTGTGTTTTTCTGCAAAAAAAAACAAAAAAAACCTTTCCATGTGAGTTGACTGGAAAGTCCATAATTTTAAAGGACACTCCACTATAGGTTTAATAACAAACAAGAGGGCAAATAAAACTGGAAACAAATCTGAGGAAAAACAGCAGTAAAGGGTGTTAAATTCAATACTTACACAAAAGCCTCCCCATAATAGGTCACCACTGGTCTTTTTGGCACTAAAGGGGTTACTGATTTCTCTGACTCTCTAGGGGAACACAAAAAAGCCCTCGAGAAAACAGAACACGATTATTTGAGGTTGCTTAATTGGGAGGGAGATAATTGGGGTAGAACTCGCAACCAAAGAACACAAAGCGTTTAGCTCTGAACGGAAAGTGAAGCTAATAATTACTCAGACAAAGGACCAGCTCAGGAGGGCACAATATGATTGAAGAAAAAAATTAAAAAGAAGGAAAAAAGAAGGGGATTTTAGAAGGAGCGAGAGAAAAGGACTGTGGGAAGAGGTTTAACCCTTTCTGAACAGATTTGCTTGGGAAATCCCTTGATACTAGAACAAAAAAGATGCCAGTTTGTAGCATGAGATCTTTCCTTGAGACTTTTTTTTCTTTTTTTTCTTTATAGTAATCACATTATTGCAATGTGTTTCCTTTTTTATGTTGGCTGCATTATATTAAATGTCCCAGTATCTGTGTCATTCAGAAATTTATAATATTTTCTGCATAGTTCATATAATAATTATTGATATTAATATCATTGCCACAAAGACCAACAAAGACGTACTGTTTTTTTTTTTTTTTTTTAGTCAAGATTCAATGGAGCCGCGTCATAGAGGGGAAGGGGTTTCCTCCCACTGGGGGCGGACCGGCCGGCCTCCAGTGCTTCAGCCCCAGCCTGGTACCTGTGACTAGAATGGTGCCATACACGGGAACCAGAGAGTGGCACCGCCTTCTCCGCGTCGGCACCATTCTATACATGGGTAGTACTTAAAGCAAATGTACCTGATGGTACATTCACTTTAAACAGTATGCCATTTTCTGATGACACATTCCCTTTAACAACAAAACTTCAGTTACTTTTGTAGCCTATGAACTGTAATCGGAAGCTCTTGACTTTACAATTTAAAATTGGATATTTAAGAATGAAGGAAGCTTTCCCTGAAGAATTTGCTATTGAATTTAGTATTGATTACTGTCACAATGATCTTATTTGGAGGCCTGCTGGTGGGAGTAGAGAACTTGCAAGATGGTAATACAAATTCATCTTATACATATTGCCTGCATCTACACAACAAAGAAGTTACTCAGGTTACTCTCCCTTTGTTCTGTAGGGACTTAACTGCAAATGCATGCACTAGAGGTGTAGGTATACACGGAGCATAATAAGGAGTCTTACCCAAACACTGGTGCCTGAGTAAACCTGAAGGCCCCTCTGTCACATAGTAGTTATAGAAATAGTGCATGGCACTGTTACAGATGTTATATTGGAGCACAAGCTTCAGGTTATGCCTTTAACCCCTTAACGACACAGGGCGTACATTTACGCCCTCACTGCCTGGGCCTTAATGCAAGAGGACGTAAATGTACGCCCTGGCGCGGTCCCGGGCTATGGAGTGGGCTCACAAGCTGAGCCCGCCCCATAGCGCGTGAGGATCGCGTGGCTGCCAGCAATTAACCCCTTAAAGGCTGTGATGTTTAAGTATAAGTGACCGTGACCCCCGCAGCGTGCCTGCGGGGGTCCAAATCGCATTTCCTGACTGCCGGAGGTCTCTTACCTTCCTCTTTGCAGTCCTCGGATCGGTCATCTGATTCAGCTTGCCACAGACAGTCTGAATCAGAAGATCACAGATAACACTGATCCCAGCAATGCTATGGCATAGCAGTAGAGATGAGCTAACCTCGAGCATGCTCGAGTCCATCCGAACCCGGACTTTTGGCATTTGATTAGCGGTGGCTGCTGAAGTTGGATAAAGCCCTAAGGCTATGTGGAAAACATGGATATAGTCATTGGCTGTATCCATGTTTTCCAGACAACCTTAGAGCTTTATCCAACTTCAGCAGCCCCAGGTAATCAAATGGCGAACGTTCGGGTTCGGATGGACTCGCACCCGAACCCGGTTCGCTCATCTCTACATAGCAGGGATCAGTGTTACTGATCCAATATATGAATGTGATAGTTCCCTAAGGGAACTATAAAAGTATAAAAAATTGATCAATAAAAGTTTTACAAAATGCCCCCATTTTGTAATGCCATTTTTTGTATAAAAAAATAATAAAAAACGATCAATACGTTTAATGTAGAAAAAAATGATACTAATAAAAACTAGTGATCATGACGCAAAAAATGACACCCCATACGACCCCATAGGTGAAAAAATAAAAGTGCTATAGGAGTCACAATACGGCCTTTTTAAATATGCCTATTTGCAAAAAAAAAGGCGAGGAGGAGAAAACGAAAACACTAAAGTGACAATTGGCCCTGTCCTTAAGGCCATTTCAGGCTCTGTCCTTAAGGGGTTAACATGGGATACGGTGACCTAAAATGGGACATAGGGAAGAAGGGAATACTCTATTACTGCATCAGAGGTTGCATTCTAATCATTGAGCTTGGTTTGGAAGAAACTATGTGAACAAAGCAAAACAGCTGTTGTCTATAGTAACTTACAATGGTACCTCTGCTCTCGGACCTAATTGGTTCAGGAGGGCAGTTTGAAAACTAGCAGTGTTTTCCCATAGGAAATAATGTAATTGTGCCTAATTGGTTCCAGCACCCACCAATAATTACCTACCATACTCATTTATTACATTAAAGAGTGCCCAGTTTAGTCCCTGCATTACAGAACAGGACAGTGCTATACTGTACAGTATATTATAGAAGAACCCTATACTGTACAGGAAATGACAGCACAGCACTATACTGTATGGTACATTACAGAACAGCACTATACTGTATAGTACATTACAGAAGAGCACTATACTGTATATTGTACATATTAAACAAGAAATGTTCAACAAAACAGCAATTATAGTACAGTAGTCACCAACTCCCCACTCATCCTTTTCTGTATAGTGCTCCCCCCCCTCCCATTACTGCAACAGATGGGAGTTGATGGTGCACTAACTGTACTACTACTGTACTGTATATGCTCTCCTGCAATCTTATACAGTGGTGAGTGCTGCTCCTGTATTCTTCGCTATTCATATCAATCTTATACAGTACTGTACTACTACTGTACTGTATTTGCACTCCAGCAATTTTATACAGTAGTGTACTGTATGTGACGCCTCACTCGTAAAACTTTCAGATGCCAAGCAAAGTTTGAATTCTGATCAATACTACCAGTGATGAAGGAACATGTTCAGAAATGTTAGTATTTGTTCGCATCACAAACAATTTGTTCAATGATTGTAATGGTTATAATGAACATTTTCAAACATATTTGAACTTGCAAATGTACGCCACTACTTTATTTACTCTTTGCACCGGATAATCTGTACGCATGTGTGTAACTCTAGACCGAAAGGTACGCTTCTACTGTATGTTTGTTATTTGTTCGTGAATGTATGGCGAATGCGAACACGGATCGATCACAGACATGTTTTTTTATGTTTGTGTTCGAGATCCGAACCGAACATCAGGATGTTCGTTCATCACTAGTTGCTACTATGTAAATTTTTGTTTGAATCCTGAACAGTTCGAATTCAGATGCATTTAAACACCAAGGTTAAAATGGGGCCAAAAAAGTGTTTGAGAACCGAGCAAGTGTCTGACCCCCCTAAACAGCTTGTACCTTCGGATAGCTGCTTTTATTTCAAGATCTGTCCTGGGGTTCATTCGGCAGGTGATGCCGTTATTGTCCTAAAAAACAACTTTTAAACTTGCAGCCCTGTGTCATATTGGCGTGGCCTAGTGTCTGTGCCCTAAGATTGTGACGCCCCCTCTGTCCCTCCTCTCCGCCCTCCTCATCATTAGGAATGCCCCCGGGCAGGGATTTTCCTCTTCATCACTTGTCTAAACAGTACACAGGTGCCTTAACAATCCAGCACATGTGCAGTGTTCAGACAAGTGATGAATAGGAGAAATTGTTTTAGGGGCATTCCTAATGATGTAGAGGGCGGGGAGGTGAAACAGAGAGGTATCACAATCCTAGGGCATGGATACTCTAGGACACGCCAATTTGACACAGGGATGCAAGTTTAAAAGTAGTTTTTTAGGACAATAACTGCATCACCTGCCAAACGGACCCCAGGACAGATCTTGGATTAAAAGCAGCTATCTGACGGTACAAGTGGTTTGGGGGGCGGAGATTGTGGTTACAGAGTCGCTTGAACTGTCTTAAAACTACTTCTGGACTGGTGGGTGCCACAGTCTTTATACTTTTTATACTTGGATTTATAATATGCGCTGTTACTGCTGAGCACTACATTGCCGGACTACAGAGGCCAACAAGTGGGGAGTTGTACACTGGTGTGAAGAGTGGAGGACCTGTTGCTAGCTTATGTTTCTTTATTATGGCAGAGCTAGCATTATATAGATAATGTAGAACTGTAGCTCAGGCTCTATTATGAGAGTCTTAACAATAAATGTGATTATTATGAGAACATTGCGGATAGCACTGTCTACAGTGAATTGGCTTGATTAGATTTTATTGCAATATGGGATCCATATATTACTCATTTCTTATTCCTAAAAGATAATAAGGTATTAGCACTTTTCAGACGCATTGGGTGAAGATTGGCAAGAACGTCACAATATCTTTGATTTAAAGAAAATGTAAATGAGTTCCATGAATAATATGATGTGTTATGCATATGGAGGACTTATTTCTAAGGACTTACTGATGCTTTGTTTAAATGCAATGGATTTAAGCAGCTGCAGCTGTTGATGTATATGTGTGGTACTATTATAAATGGCAATCCATTTTATGTTGTATTCTGTTCTAATAATTGTTTTATGCACAAGCACACCCCCGAAGACAGAGGGGGACATTTATTAAGTCCGACGTTTTTTACGCCGGACTTAAAAATGTCCCCGCATCTCCGGCGCTACGGGGATTTATGTAGAGGCGGACTGTGCACGGCCGAAACCTACGCCAGCTGAGGACTGGAGTAGGTCTTCGGCGTATCTTTTGGCGGAACGGATGGTAAATCGAGTGAACTCTGAGTCCGCACCCTCCGTTCCCCCCTTTTCACAACCCCTCCCCGCCCCCCGGCGTACCCGGCGGAAAGTTCAGATTTGCAAATATTTTATTCGCAAATCGGCCATTTGCAAATAAAATTATGCGCAAATCGGCACTTTCCGTCGGAAAACCCCTGTACGCCCGTTGATACATGTCCCCCATAGTCTGTATAGAGCAGGCCTTGGCAACGGGCTGATGTAAAAGATGTCTCCTTTAGCTAGAAGAGTGACAGCAAAGAATTACTACTTTGAACCCCTACCACCACCATGTGGAGGGTGAGGAGGGTGTCAGACTGGAGAGAATATATCACTTCCTGCAGGAAATATAGCAGCTAAGAAGTACTGGAAGACTGAAGTTAGTTACAAATCTGTATACCTTAATATGACACCAGTTGATCTGAAATAAATATATATATATATATATATATATATATATATATATACTAGAAAATGTACCCGGCGCTGCCCGGGTATAAAGTGTCAGTGTGTTAATTAGATTTGTTCTAAGGTGCCCAGGAGGCAAAGCTAAAGGTATTGTTTCATCTGAGTTAATCAGTGGAATTAGTGTAAACCTGTAGTGCATAGTTGGAGGGGTTCTGTATACCCACAATGTATAGTTTTTAATGGTCTCGCATATCTGTAGTGCATAGTTGGGGGGGCTGTATACCTATAGTGTATAGTTGAGGGAGGTCCTGTATACCTGCAGCGTACAGTTGGTGAAGGTCCTGTATACCTGTACTGTATAGTTCGGGGGTCCTGTATACCTGTAGTATATAGTTGGTGCTGTATACCTGTAATGTATAGTTGGTGGAGGTCTTGTATACCTGTAGTTTATAGTTTGAGGGTCCTGGATACCTGTAGTGTATAATTGGTGGAGGTCTTGTATACCTGTAGTATATAGTTCGGGGGTCCTGTATGCCTGTAGTAAATAGTTTGAGGGTCCTGTATAACTATAGTATAGAGTTGGTGGAGGTCCTGCATACCTGTAGTGTATAGTTTGGGGTCCTATATACCTGTAGTATATAGCTGGTGGAGTTCCTGTATACCTGTAGTATATTTGGGGTCCTGTATACTTGTAGTATAGAGTTGGTGAAGGTGCTGTATACCTGTATTATAGAGTTGGTGTAGGTCCTGTATACCTGTAGTGTATGGTTTTGAGGTCCTGTATACCTGTAGTGTACAGTTTGGGGTCCTATATACCTGTAGTATATAGTTGGGGGAGTTCCTGTATACCTGTATTGTATAGTTTTGGGGTCCTGTATACCTGTAGTGTATAGTTTGAGGTCCTGTATACCTGTAGTATATAGTTGGTGGAGGTCCTGTATACCTGAAGTATATCGTTGGTGGAGGTCCTGTATACCTGTAGTATATAGTTTTGGGGTCCTGTATACCTGTAGTGTAAAGTTTGGGGTCCTGTATACCTGTAGTATATAGTTTTGTGGAGGTCCCGTGCACTTGTAGTGTATAGTTTTGAGGTCCTGTATACCTGTAGTGTCCTGTATACCTGCAGGGTTGTATTTACCCGTATGGCAGTGTTATTCAGTCACAGTGTGTCGGTATTGGTCATGTCTGGTATGGGGGTGTTATCCAGTCACAGTATGGCGGTATTGGTCAGGTCTGGTGTGGCGGTGTTATCCAGTCACGGTATGGTGGTATTGGTCAGGTCTGGTATAGCGGTGTTATCCAGTCACAGTATGGCAGTATTGGTCAGGTCTGATATGATGGTGTTATCCAGTCACGGTATGGTGGTATTGGTCAGGTCTGGTATAGCGGTGTTATCCAGTCACAGTATGGCAGTATTGGTCAGGTCTGATATGATGGTGTTATCCAGTCACAGTATGGTGGTATTGGTCAGGACTGGTGTGGCGGTGTTACCCAGTCACAGTTTGCCGGTATTGGTCAGGTCTGGTATGGCAGTGTTATCCAGTCACAGTATGGCGGTATTGGTCAGGTCTGGTATGGCAGTGTTATCCAGTCACAGTATGGCGGTATTGGTCAGGTCTGGTATGATAGTGTTATCCAGCACAGTATAGCGGTATTGGTCAGGTCTGGTGTGGTGGTGTTATCCATTCACAGTATGGCGGTATTGGTCAGGTCTTATATGACAGTGTTATCCAGTCACAGTATGGCGGTATTGGTCAGGTCTGGTATGACAGTGTTATCCAGTCACAGTATGGCGGTATTGGTCAGGTCTGGTGTGGCAGTGTTATCCAGTCACAGTATGGCGTTATTGGTCAGGTCTGGTGTGGCAGCGTTATCCAGTCACAGTATGGCGGTATTGGTCAGGTCTGGTGTGGCAGCGTTATCCAGTCACAGTATGGCGGTATTGGTCAGGTCTGGTATGGAGGTGTTATCCAGTCACAGTATGGCGGTATTGGTCAGGTCTGGTATGGAGGTGTTATCCAGTCACAGTATGGCGGTATTGGTCAGGTCTGGCAGTGTTATCCAGTCACAGTATGGAGGTATTGGTCAGGTCTGGTATGACAGTGTTATCCAGTCACAGTATGGCGGTATTGGTCAGGTCTGGTATGATAGTGTTATCCAGCACAGTATAGCGGTATTGGTCAGGTCTGGTGTGGCGGTGTTATCCATTCACAGTATGGCGGTATTGGTCAGGTCTTATATGACAGTGTTATCCAGTCACAGTATGGAGGTATTGGTCAGGTCTGGTATGACAGTGTTATCCAGTCACAGTATGGCGGTATTGGTCAGGTCTGGTGTGGCAGTGTTATCCAGTCACAGTATGGCGGTATTGGTCAGGTCTGGTGTGGCAGTGTTATCCAGTCACAGTATGGCGGTATTGGTCAGGTCTGGTGTGGCGGTGTTACCCAGTCACAGTATGGCGGTATTGGTCAGGTCTGGTATGGAGGTGTTATCCAGTCACAGTATGGCGGTATTGGTCAGGTCTGGTATGGAGGTGTTATCCAGTCACAGTATGGCGGTATTGGTCAGGTCTGGCAGTGTTATCCAGTCACAGTATGGAGGTATTGGTCAGGTCTGGTATGACAGTGTTATCCAGTCACAGTATGGCGGTATTGGTCAGGTCTGGTGTAGCAGTGTTACCCAGTCACAGTTTGGTATACCTGTTGTGCCCTGTATATACATGTACTGTATAGATGGAGTAGGGGGTCCTGTATATACATGTACTGTATAGATGGAGTAGGGGGTCCTGTATATACATGTACTGTATAGATGGAGTAGTGGGCCCTGTATATACATGTACTGTATGGATGGAGTAGGGGGTCCTGTATATACATGTACTGTATAGATGGAGTAGGGGGTCCTGTATATACATGTACTGTATAGATGGAGTAGGGGGTCCTGTATACATGTACTGTATAGATGGAGTAGGGGGTCTACCAGTTATTACTGTGGATGTTGTGAGGCAGCTTCCCTAGCAACCATTGCTCCCTGTGAAAATGAAAGCAGTATTCCTATTGGTTGCTAAGGCTCCAACTGCCGTGTCTGCTGCAGCTAATTATATCACCTGTGTGTGCAGTGAGGAGATTTTCCCAATCATCTCTATGGGGCGCCTCTCTTTCCCCTCCCCCTCCCCTCCTGTACATCTGGCGGGGACGGGACCTTCGCAATAACCTTCCCGGGCACCCAATGTATCTGTGTGCCAAATTTGGGGTCAAACGGTTTAGGCGTTTGGAAGTCTATAGAGGACAGACAGACAGAAGGACAGACAGACAGACAGACTTTGATTTTTATGATATAGATATATATATATATATATATATATATATACACACATATATATATATATATATATATATATATATATATATATATTTTTTTTTTTTACTGGAGTAACCCTTTAGGACCATGTTATCTACCATAACGTTATTTATATTTCCCAAATGGATACACCCCTTTAAGGGTATATGGAATATAGAAGAGGAAACTCATGAAGTTATATTTGTCAATGCACTAAGCTTTAGGGTAGTTGAGGGTAGATTTAGGCTCCTTTTTACGGTCTACTGTAAGGTCCTATGGCTACTTATGAGACATTTACAACTTTCCAAAATTATTTTTGAATGTTCAGTTTTTAAACCAACATCTACAACTGTGTCATCCAGTGAGGAATCATTTTGGATGTTTTTCAATTTGCAATTGAGCCCCAATGCACTTACCTTGCCTACAGTATAAACATTGGGAAGGCCCTAGAAGGTGGAAGGTCTTTGCTCAAACATCTGTTGGGCTTTAGTTAAAGCGACTCTGTACCCACAATCTGCCCCCCCCCCCCCCTCCCAAACCACTTGTACCTTCAGATAGCTGCTTTTAATCCAAGATCTGCCCTGGGGTCCGTTCGGCAGGTAATGCGGTTATTGTCCTAAAAAAAATGTAAACTTGCAGCCCCCGTGCTCAACGGCCGTGGCTTTGGGGTATCTGTACCCTAACTTTGCACCACCCCTCCGTCTCTCCTTCCCACCCTCTTCACCATTTTTCCTATTCCTCTGCAGTGAAAACTACTCGTTTCGTAATGATGAGGAGGGACAGAAAGGTTGTGCCAGCCTAATGCAAACCCAATCTAGGACACAGCCATTGGGCACAGGGCTGCAAGTTTAAAAGTTGTTTTTTAGGACAGTAACTGCATCACGTGCCGAACAGACCACAGGACAGATCTTGGATTAAAAGCTAACTGCATGTACAACCGGTTTGGGGGGGTTAGGTTGTGGGTACAGAGTCACTTTAAGCCCCAGTTATCCATGTAACAATTGGAACTACGCCTAATGTACAGGGCCGTATTAACAGGTGCTGCTGCCCTAGGCACTAAACCTGCAGACGCCCCCATCTTCACTCATCAATTAGCATCATGATTTTCTAGTTTCTCAACATCATATTGATATCTGATCAGTCTTAGGCCGCGCTCCCACATTTACTGTACAACACCACATGCAGCCGAAACCAGACCCTCATGCGGTAACTGATAGCTGTATGGCCACTAATCCTGGTAACAGCACATGACTACTAAGGAAGAGATGGGAGCCTGGTTTCGGACACATGTATTTCTCTACATGTAAAAACAATGTGTAAATTGCGGTTTTAATGGTATTTAACTGCTTAAAACATAAGAAAATTTCCACATAGAATGATTAGAGCGGTCTGCATATTGTCTGAAGGAATTCTCAACACAGGATTGGTAGGTAGTAGCTCCAGGCGTCCCATTTACCACTGCCACACCAGGCCTAACCAATAGCGCCATACTGTGACTGGATAAAAACGCCATACTCCCCCCTCGAAAACTGGCAAGTCTGAAGGGGAGGTGAGAGACTAAGAAAAAAAAAGTTGTTTCCTTCCCCCTGTTCCCTGGTTTTGCCCCCCTGAAAGGTGCTGCCCTAAGCACCGGACCAAGGGTGCCTAGGGTTAAATACGGTCCTGCTCCTGTACTATGTGTACATGACCCCCTACTGGGAGCTGAGTGTGAACTCCCTTTTATTGATGCAGAGACAGCAGACTGCAGAGAGACAGTGGACTGCAGAGAGACAGTGGACTGCAGAGAGAATGTGGATTGCACAGAGACAGTGAACTGCAGAGAGACAGTGGACTTCAGAGAGACAGTGGACTGCAGAGAGAATGTGGATTGCACAGAGACAGTGAACTGCAGAGAGACAGAGAACTGCAGAGAGACAGTGAACTTCAGAGAGACAGTGGAGTGCAGAGAGACAGTGAACTGCAGAGAGAATGTGGATTGCACAGAGACAGTGAACTGCAGAGAGACAGTGGACTGCAGAGAGAATGTGAATTGCAGAGAGACAGTGGACTGCAGAGAGAATGTGAATTGCAGAGAGACAGTGGACTTCAAATAGACAGTGGACTGCAGAGAGACAGTGGACTGCAGAGAGAATGTGAATTGCAGAGAGACAGTGGACTTCAAATAGACAGTGGACTGCAGAGAGACAGTGGACTGCAGAGAGAATGTGGATTGCAGAGAGAATGTGGATTGCACAGGTTCTCCTCTGCTCCACTCATCTGCCTCTAGTTGTTGTAATCATTGCCAAAGACTGTTATTCCTTTTTGCTTTGTGAATAAAGTAAAATGAGTTTGTTCATCTTTAACCTTTGTGTCCTGGGGGAATCTCCCAACTACACCAACTGTGCCCCCCCCCATCCAGTCAACTTGACCATCTCTAGGAACATGGCATAGCCTGCAGGCACCTTAGGGCCCAGGCAGTCTGCAGGCACTGTCTCCAACCAGGCGTTCAATCTGCACAACACAACAATACAAATATATTTTGCAGTTCACATATTCATCTTCCTCCTATAACATCAGGCAGAACCACGCACTCCCATAAGTGTCAGTGATGTTTAGCTGGTAAATAAATAGTGGATTTTCTGCATCTAAGTGAGTGTGGAGGACAAATGGCTGATAAAACAAAAGGGAATTAAAAATGCATTAAAACATATGTCCCGTTTCAGGTCAATTAAACTTAAGATCATGTCTGATGAGCAGGCCTGCCTATTGACAGAGCATATGAAACATCTTTTCAAAGAAACATTCCTCTCTATAGTTTTCTTTCCAGCACTTTCCAGCTCCTATTGCCTGCAGGGCTCATGACACAAACACTTTACTTGAAGTGATACGTGCATCTTTGAAATAGGGAAACGTCAGATCTTTTCTATAGAACGTCTTACCTTACAGCTCACGTAGATGTTTTCTGGTAAGGTGGTAATGGATATGTCCTTTGACACTCCAGTTGCATTAGAAAGCAATACCTGCAGTCATCCACCAGTAGCTATGCAGTGTTTAACTCTTATATACAAAAGTACTAGAAGCTGTAGACCTGCTAAGACATTGCAGCATGTGGTAAAAGTAAAGGACAGGGGTAATCTATCCTCATATGTTATGTTGTTTTTTTTTAAATTATTATTCTTATTGTAAAAAAAAAAGGAAAACTAAAAAAAGCTAGATATATTTGGCAGCGAGTGAACAGTCAGTTCTGTAAGAAGTGAAAGCAAAAATCTGATTGACTCTGTAGGACCCAGTAGCGTAATTTGGTGGGGGCAGAGGGGGCAGCCGCTCCCGGGCCCACACAGGCAGGGGGCCCACTGAAGATTTTGCCAGTTAATGCTGTTGCTATTGCTTTTGCAGATGGACTTAACAAATGTCTATTGGCTGTTGTTGCCACAAGACGGTTCCCTCCCTTAGCGCTGTGGGACATGAGTGATGTCGCTCGTGTGCTCACAGAGCAGGGAGAGAGTTGCCATGAGAAGACTACAGTGCTCCAGCTTCACAGCAGGTAAGTATGGCTTTTTCTCCTTAGTTATAGAGGAGGAGACCTATGTGGGTGGGTGGGGCTAACTCCTGGGAAGGATGTTATCTATGGGGATTGGGGTATGGGATGTGCTGGCTAACTGAAAAGGGGGTACCTAATTTGGAGGTACAGTATACTTACAGTGGTGGTATGGTGGGGGTGTCTAGCCACCAGGATGATTACCAGTGAGATTACTGCTGGAAAACAGGGTGGCTGCATGGGGAATACATACCGGGGGATTACCTACATGAGATGCTGCTAGAGGGGATGCCTACATGGAATATACTACCTTTTTTTTTGGAGGGGGGGGGGGAGAGGGTTGGGTGCCTGCATAGAGAGGTCTAAATACTAGATGGATGCACAGAGGGAAGTCTAACTTCTATATGAGGGCACAGAGGGCCCTAACTACTACTACATGGAAACAAGAAAATAATAACTATATTGGGGCACAGAAGGCCTAACTACCATATGGATGCACAAAGAAGCTAAATTTCAATATCAAGGTACAGAGGGGCCTCACTACTATATGGGGGTGCACAGGGAGGGACTATTTTCTATATGGAGGAATAAGGGGGGTAATGTACGGTTAGGGTATAGATGGTGGCCTTTTCACTATATGAGAGCATAGATGGACCCTGCGAACTATATGAGGGCTAAAATTAGGTCTAAATACTACATGGAGCCATAAATTGGCTGCTCTCATAGACCTTGTATATCATGATTATCTGTGCCGATTCCTCCTTCATTTCTAATGTATTGTCATGTATTGTTTCTATGAATTAGTAAAGTAATTATTCCTTTTAGTTATGCTGCAGTAGTCTGGCTTTTTACTGTATAGGTTATTTAGTATAGTTGCCTTGAACTGCATGGGACTATTTATTGTTATTACCCAGCATTTGTGAACAGAGCAATAGAGACAGCTGGCTGGCACCTACTCACTCCAAGCAATCGGCAAAACACATAATGCTGGTAGCTACGGAACAACACCTAATAAGCACCTAAAGATAGGGGTGCACCTCTCAGAAATTGCAAGACACAGAACAAACTTCCAAAGAGAAAAGGAATGGAGAGGGCACTCACCATAAAAATCTTCTTTATTCAGTCCAAAATATAAAATTCATGCAGAGTGTGTAGCAGTCGGCGGGGACGCCATACAATCACAGAAAGGGTGTAACAACCACAGACACCCTTTCTGTGATTGTATGGCGTCCCCGTCGACTGCTACACACTCTGCATGAATTTTATATTTTGGACTGAATAAAGAAGATTTTTATGGTGAGTGACCTCTTCATTCCTTTTCTCTTACCCAGCATTTGTACTATACACTTACTGTATTGGCACTGCGGGTATACCCCTCTGGTGTTGCTAATTTGGTCATTGACCATAAGCTATGGTGGAGTCTTCATGCTGCCCAATAAATATTAGACAGATAGATATGAGATAAAGAGATAGAGAAATGGATGGATAGATAGCTAATTAGAAAACAAGAACAGCACCGTAGCTTCCTCTGTGTTGTTTGTGGTATTACAAGCTCAATCGCTTTGGGATAACTCAACAAATTAGCTCCACCCAGATGTTCTAGCCTTAAGCCCATGTCCCTGAACCTTGCAAGTACTGCAACACCTGCCCTTGCTTATACCGTCTAGAAGTCTAGTCTAGTGACAGTTGCAGATTCTGGGACACCTGAAAGGTATGAAACAGACTTGGCTCCTGATCCTACACTATATACACTATACTTCCCCACCAAACATATGCCCTAGCAACATGTCAACTGTCCTGAAGGGGTTAATCTACATGATAGGCTTCAGAGAGATTTGATAAAGTACTAACTACTTTTTGCCTCCTTAATGTAACATAAAAGTTGCTTGGAAATCTTTGAAAATCACTTGTTAAGATTTGAATTACTCTATTGGAAAAAGGTCTTACTACTAAAAGTTTAGGCGTAGCCCTGGCTTCAACATGTAATAATACTACTAGAAATATTATTATTAGATTGTTTAACTATTTGTGGCTTCTAGTCCTAAATCAAGATCAAAGTGGTGAGTTATTTGCAGGTAATATACGGCTACATTTTAGAACATTTACATCATATTATTTCAGAAAATATGAAAAGTGCAGATACCCCGGTAGCTCCAGCTACTTTCTCTTTGACATTGGGGTCTGTTCTTTCTCACAGACACCTTCTTATATCCCACATGCTGCCTTTTATCAGCTGCCCTCTGATAAAGGATATAGATTGAAATCAGATGCTGGAGATTGACTGGAGATTCACAAAGTACGCATATTGAGGCAAAACCTCTCAATAAAATGTACTATTTCTCCTGACTCTTGAAATCTAATATATTTCTGCACGGTGCCCGAGGCTTTGCAGGGAAATCACTCTCACCCAGATATGATGCAGTGTATGAAGGTTTTTTTTTTTTTTAGACAATACAGTATATAGCAGAGACACAGTTTTAGTCTACAATAATACAAGTACAGATAGCTTCAAAAAAATGGTAAAAGGCCCAGCCCCAGAGAAATGTATTGCTATTAAAATAGAGGCTACACTGACCTAATATAACACTGCCAAACCAGACTGACCTGCAACTGCGCTGTGCTGTTTGCTCCTTTGCTGTACTCCATACTCATCATAGGGCTGCTTATGTCTTCCAATGTCTTCTTTTTTCTTCTTCTGCCATTTCTTCTTCCTCTGGCCATTAGGGTACCCATATGACCAACTGCTTTGGATTTATAGGGGCAGCCTGTCTCCATCTGCTACTGCTGTCTGCCAATCAAGGGCTAGCTGCACCTATTTAAGCTGGTTCCACCTGCCTCCACCTGTCTGAACCTTATTGGTGCTAGAAACAAAATATAAGACAGCGCTCCATAGCTTAATTCAGAATTATGCCAATGTCACAATGAGTTTCGAGCCCTGTCGAGTCTCTTTATCAAGTGTCTAAAGATTAGACACTTTATAAAGAGACCGGACTGTTCTTGAAAAGCGTTGTGTCGTTGGCATAATTCTTTTAATAAATTTTATGATATTTTATATTACTATTACCCATTGGACCTGCATCTGTTTTACCCGCCTTGAAGTGGAGAAGAATACTGACTGAACATTGTTGGTGTCTAGCATAAAAAGCAAATGTGTCTGTCTGTTGTTCCCAGGACCACACTTTTGCATGCTGAAGTGAGATAAAGGGTTAAGACTAGTGATGAGCGAATAGTGATATATTCGAATATTCGATATTCGTACGAATATCCCACGAATATTCGAATATTCGATTGAATATTCGAAACCAATTAAAGTCTATGGGAACAAGTATTCGATTAGTGAAAAACATCTATTTGACCATTTGTAGGGTGAAACCGGAAGCTGGGGGATTTGACCGCTTATCGAATTTTTATCGAATATTCGCAGGATATTCGTACGAATATCGAATATTCGAATATCTCACTATTCGATCGAATATCTATTCGATCGAACAGTATTCGCTCATCACTAGTTAAGACCTAGAGGGCACTTAGACTCTGATGTGGCACAAAGCGAAACCAGTTGAGTAGCACAGCGGGTCCAAACTTGCTGTCCTATGCACATGTCACAATCTCCCAATTCCAAGAGCTCCCATACTTCACATACAGTCACAGGAACCAGGAAGCAGTGTTGGATGGTGGAGGAGACAGGAAATTAAGAAAGGTGAGTATGCTTCATTTTTTAAAAAAATGTCATAGCACACTGACTCACTTTGAACATTTTTTTTCTGGGGATATTCTTTAAGTTTGATGGTCATAGGCAGTTACTCTTATGGCTCTTATGGCTCCATTGGAGTATTACCAACATTGAGTATATGCAGATGTAGCTCTTAAAGGAGAAGTCCAGCAAAAAGTTTATTAAAGTATTGTATTGCCCTCCAAAAGTTATACAAATTACCAATATACACTTATTACGGGAAATGCACATAAAGTGTTTTTTTCCCTACCATTACTACTGCATCAAGGCTTCACTTCCTGGATAAAATGGTGATGTCACGACCCGACTCCCAGAGTTCACCCATTCTGGATGATGGCAGGGGGATACTAATGGACACAGCACACTGGAGGGACACTGAGCACCCCCCTGCCATCATCCTTCCCAGCGGCCACAGCCCGCACAGCTCTGGGAGTCAGGTTGTGACATCACCATTTTATCAAGGAAGTGAAGCCTTGATGCAGTAGTAAGTGCAGGGAAAAAAAAGCACTTTATGTGCATTTCCCATAATATGTGTATATGGGTGATTTGTATAACTTTTTGAAGCAATGCAATACTTGAATAAAAATTCTTTTAGGCAGAGTTCTTGTAATGTACTGATGAGATTCTGCAGAGAGCAAGATGAGATGGCATACAACTATGATCAAGGGCATGTTTTACTATGTTCTCAAATGTGTGACAACATCTGAATATACCCTGAAAGAGTTAATTGTGACTATATAATTTTGCAGATTTCGTATGCAGGTTGTGTGATCTCCTGATTGTCGTCCCTCTCGCTGCAGCAGATTTTTGTCACTGTTGAAATGAGAAAACAGGATTATGTAACTTCTGTGCATGCCATTGTTAGCATCTGTCAGGCAGATGTACTTCATTTAACTCTTTTGACTCTTCTCTTCCTACAGACAAGCTAAACAAAAAGCAAGTCTGTATCGGCCGTCAAGATAGGATTATGTTAGACAAAGCCAGAACACTTGAACTGTTTAACATATTGCACGTAAATTTATTCTCCGCAATTATACTCATGATTATAAAGCAGCCAGAAGACTGCAGCCATGTGACAGACAAGCGAAGCCATTTTATACACTCCCTAAAATCATTGTATCTCACTGTGTAACAAATGAGACCATAATCTCTTCCTGCCAGTAATTCATTATTCATTCCTTGCAAGTTTCATACACAGATCACAAACACCCTGGAAGGTGTCTTTAGTTACATTTCCCACTCCACTTACTCTAAGCACTGGATGTAGCACCCATTAAATACAATACCCTGCTCATAGATTTCTGGAATATTTTCATGAATAAGCAATGGGCATTTAGCGAATACTTGACGTGATTGAATATGGAAAGACTATTCTTTTAGTCCTGGAATCTCTTCAGGTGTATAGACCTCAGATGTGTCAGACTCCAGACTGCTTATAATTGTCTGCTGTAGATTAGAATGAGGTGTTATATGCAGAACGTTTGAGACATGTAAGATAAATGTTTCCAAAACGTCATTATCTACGGAAGGGACTTTTTTTTTGTTTTAACAGTAATTTACACAATTTTTTTAGACGTAGAACTAGAATAGGTTATCATCAAGCAGCAGGAAAAGTAACAGCAGGAGGTCAGGATTATAGTGTCAGGAGACTCAATTGTAAGTCTTCAAAGACTCCTGTTACCTGCCAGCAGCGTGTCTGGCCTGACACCATCACTGCCACAGCAACTGGCATTGTCGGATGATGCTATCAGACAGCATTTTACTTACATGTCACTCTCAGTTCCGATACTTACCTTTAGGGTATAAACCCACACACCATATATGCAGCAGATATGCAACAAATACGCAGCAGATTTGTTGGTACAGATTTGATGCTGTGTTCAGTTATTTAGATCTAATCTGCTGCGAGTTTGCTGCGAGTTTGCTGCGAGTTTGCTGCGTATCGCAGCAGTAAATACGCTGCATATACGGTGTGTGGGTTTATACCCTAAAAGCGACTCTGTACCCACAATCTGTCCCCCCCAAACCAGTTGTACCTTCGGATAGCTGCTTTTAATCCAAGATCTGTCCTGGGGTCCGTTCGGCAGGTAATGAAGTTATTTTCCTAAAAAAAAACTTTTAAACTTGCAGCCCTGTGTCAAACTGCTGTGGCCTACAGTATCTGTGCCCTAATCTTGCACCACCCCTCCAGGGGAATCACAATCCTAGGGCATGGGTACTCTAGGTCACACCAGTTTGACACAGGGCTTGTCAGTTGTTTTTTAGGACGTTAACTGCATCACCTGCCGAATGGACCCCAGGACAGATCTTGGATTAAATGCAGCTATCCGAAGGTACAAGCAGTTTGGGGTGGGCAGATTGTGAGTACAGAGTCTCTTTAAGGGGGACATTTGCAAAAGTTCTGCCCAAGGTATGTGCTAGGGAGAAGACACAGATTTGTCCCTTCTCTCTGGCGTACCGTATGCCCCTCTCACCCGATGGGCAGATGGGGGGCTCGGTGCTGTAAGGCGTAAATCATGATCCAAGTTGTCAGGAGTAAATCATGAGTCGAATCAGGTGTAGATTTGGTATGCCGGGCGCAGGTTTAGTTTAAGTTCATTATTGACGGAACATCCTTCACATTTAGGCTGGGTCAGGCAGTATTGTGGTCCTCATATTGCAACCAAAACCAGGAATGGATTAAAAACACAGAAAGGATCTGTTCACACAATGATGAAATTGAGTGGATGGCCGCCATATAACAGTAAATAACTGCCATTATTTCAATATAACAGCCGTTGTTCTAAAATAACAGCAAATATTTGCCATTAAATGGCGGCCATCCACTCGATTTCAACATTGTGTGAACAGATCCTTTCTGTGTTTTCAATCCACTCCTGGTTTTGGTTGCAATACTGACTGAAATATACTGACTGAAATATACGTAGTGTGAACGCAGCCTAAGGCTATGTTCACACTGCGTATATGTCCGGCCGCATATTTTCGCAGCCGGACATATACGCGGTAAACTCCGGCCGGGGATTTAGGCTACTTGCGTCCGTCTACGTACGGAGCGCAAACTTACGCCCGAAGTTTACTTACGCTTCCCGAGCGCCCTACGTAGCGATCTGACAGCGGTCTTTTACTTGGAAATCTTCGCCTAGCCCCGGACACCCCACAGAACCTTTTGGATCAGCACAAAAAGCTGCAAAAATGAAGAAATCACCATTACGTACGGGACTGCATGTAACGCTACGGGCGTAAGTTACGGCATTTTCGTCCGCAAACAATGGTCTGGTTCATTTTTTACGTCGGTGCGTAAGATCCGGGCGTAAGTTCGTACGTAGTGTGAACTGTGCAGCCGTACTTCGTACACTTTCCATTATACGCAAACTACGTAAGTCTCCGGCAGCTAATTCACGGAACGCGCTACGGCCGGAAACATACGTAGTGTGAACATAGCCTAAGGGTGCATTTACACAGAAAGATTTATCTGACAGATTTTTGAAGCCAAAGCCAGGAACAGACTATAGAGAACAGAGAACAGGTCACAAAGGAAAGACTCAGACTTCTCCTCTTTTGAAACCCATTTCTGGCTTTGGCTTCAAAAATCTGTCAGATATCTCTCTCTGTGTAAACACACCATTATACAGAGCCAGGGTCGGCTCCAGGTTTTTGCGGACACTATGCACCCATCATCCACACACTACGCAGAATCCCTTGAGACACGACTAACTTACACAAACACATAATACTGACAATGACACTGACTGACACTGACACAGACACTGAGTGACAGTGACCAGGGCCGTATTTGACCCGTGGTCCGGTGCCTAGGGCGGCACCCGCAGGACACATTTCTTTTTTTATTTAATTATTTTTTTTTTTTACCCCCTCCGCCGCCCCGCCGCTGACATCCGCGCCCGGGTGGTGCGGCGGGGGGGGGGGGGGGTGTCGGGGGGTCAGTCGGGCGGCAGGAACAGAGGCAGGCTGGGAAGGAAGGTCCCCCTATGCAGGGTCGGCGTGAGCTTCCGGCATAGACTGTCACACAGGCCGGAAGCTCACAGTGCAGCCCCGCGATGCCCGAACTTCCCTGCTCAGCAGCGGCGTGATGACGTCACACGCACGCTGCTGAGCAGGGAAGTTTGGGCATCGCGGGGCTGCAATGTGAGCTTCCGGCCTGTGTGACAGTCTGTGCCGGAAGCTCACGCCTGCCCTGCATAGGGGGACCTTCCTTCCCAGCCTGCCTTTGTCCCTGCCGGCCGGCTAATCCAACGCCCCCCCCCCCCCCGCTGGTCCCTCTGCATCCCCCCCCCCCCGCTGGTCCCTCTGCATCCCCCCCCAGCTGGTCCCTCTGCATCCCCCCCCAGCTGGTCTCTCTGCGCCCCCCCCCCGGCTGGTCCCTCTGCTCCCCTGCCACCCCAGCTGCCCTCCCATCTTCTCCCCCTACTCCCCCTCCCCCTGTCGCCCCAGCTGCTCCCCCTGTTACCCAGCTTCTCCCCCTTTCCCTGCCACCCCTAGTTGCTCTCCCTCCCTGTCGCCCCAGCTGCTCCCCCTGTTACCCAGCTTCTCCGCCTTTCCCTGCCACCCCTAGCTGCTCCCCCTCCCCCTGTCGCCCCAGCTTCTCCCCCTGTTCCCCAGCTTCTCCCCTCCCTGTTAACCCGACTGCCCCCCTGTCACCCCAGCTGCTCCCCCTGTCGCCCCAGGTTCTCCCCCTGTCGCCCCAGGTTCTCCCCCTGTCACCCCAGCTTCTCCCCCTGCCACCCCAGCTGCCCTCCCATCTTCTCCCCCTGCCACCCCTAGCTGCTTCCCCTCCCCCTGTCGCCCCAGCTGCTCCCCCTGTTCCCCAGCTTCTCCCCCTCCCCCTGTCACCCCAGCTTATCCCCCTCCCCCTGCCACCCCATCTGCCACCCCATCTTCTCCCCCTGTCGCCCCAGCTTCTCCCCATTGCCCCAGCTGCCTTCATCGCCCCAGCTGCTCCCCCTGTTCCCCAGCTTCTCCTGCTCCCCCTGTCACTCCAGCTACTCCCCAGCTTCTCCCCCTCCCCCTATCACCCCAGCTGTTCCTCCTGCCATCCCCAGCTGCCTCCTTTCCCCAGTTACCCCCAGCTGCCTCCCTTCCCCAGTCACCCTGCTCTGCCCGCCTGCAGACGAGTTGTGGTCGGAGAAGTCATCATGATGGCTGCACCAGATGGAGAAGAAAGAAAAAAGTGAGCAACGGCAATCGGAGAAGACGTCACCTGTGAGTCATTAGTAACTGCACTGTAATCACTTCTATAGTGTGCAGAGCCTGTGTACCATTGGGGTCTAAATGGGTCAGTGTATGGTTTGCGGTAGTGTACTGACAGCCCTGCGGTCACTACAGTACACTAGCACAAACTTTTAAACTAGAATGCAACTACAACAGCTGCAGGTACTAAAACTCCCAGCATATCCTGAGGGCTGCAGACTTTCAGTACATGCTGGGAGTTGTAGTGCCTGCAGCTGTTGTAGTTGGGTCCTATACACTAGGTGCTTTGTGGGAGATCAGAATACATAGATTTGTGGGGGCTCAGTGCAGGGAAGTGACCCCAGAACATCACTAATAGGGGATACAACAAAAACATCTCCCCCTATCCCCTATTAGTGCTGTTCTGGGGTCTCTTCCACACACTGAGCCCCCACAGATCTATGTATTCTGATCTCCCACAAAGCATCCAGTGTATAATGCACCGAGGACCCAACTACAACAGCTGCAGGCACTACAACTCCCAGCATGTACTGAGTCTGCAGCCCTCGGGATATGCTGGGAGTTGTAGTGCCTGCAGCTGTTCTAGTTGGGTCCTAGGTGCATTATACGACATATAGGAAAACATAGATCTGTGGGGGCTCAGTGCAGGGAAGTGACCCCAGAACATCACTAATAGGGGATAGGAGTAGATGTTTTTGTTCTATCCCCTATTAGTGATGTTCTGGGGTCACTTCCCTGCACTGACCCCACAGATCTCTGTATTCTGATCTTCCACCAAGCCTCCTAGGACCTAACAGCTGCATGCACTACAACTCCCAGCATGTACTGACAGTCTGCAGCCCCCAGGAAATGCTGGGAGTTGTAGTACAGTGTAGACAGATGTATTGCTGGACCTTCAGGGCTGATGGTTGTCACCCACAGATTGCAGCCACCAGGAGACTCTGCACACAGTCATTTATTACAAGGTTGTCCTCTCAGAGACTACAACTCCCAGCATACCCTGAGAGCTGTATAAATGGAGGGTGTTCTGAGATTTGTCACAGATACAGATAAATCCAGGAAAGGA
The DNA here is from genome assembly GCF_027789765.1 of Dendropsophus ebraccatus. NCBI lineage: Eukaryota > Metazoa > Chordata > Amphibia > Anura > Hylidae > Dendropsophus > Dendropsophus ebraccatus. Next base: position 38,139,496 of record NC_091463.1, on the reverse strand, counting down.
GCGGGTCAGCATGTCGCGTTTCACTGGTTCTATATTGGTGGGCCCCAGGTGCCCCAGTCCGACACTGGACAGAAGCTGTCCCCAAATTAAGTCCCCGCCCTCCTTCCTTCCTCCATCACGTCTGATGATGAGAAGAGCGGGCATCAAGCAAAAGGGCACCCCAGTACTACTGACAGTCCGGGGGTGCCGCTCAGTAGTACTGGGTGCTGGAGTGCCGGCCTGCCAGCTGTGCCAGGGTATACACCATGCATGTAACCTGCCAGTGCCGAGGGGAAGGGGGCACTAGTTCGCCGGGGGGGGGGGGGGGGGGCGCCTCGGCATGCAAAGTGCCTAGGGCAGCATGAACTCTAAATACAGGCCTGACAGTGACACACATTTTGGGCACTAACACACAGCACTTACAGCTCAGTCTTCTTCCTCTGTGGCTGCTCTCCCCACTCTAAGGTTGAGGACCTTCAGGTCATGTGATAAGGAACTTCACCCTTTTCTCTCTTTGTGCAGTTCCTGCTCTGTCTCTTGTATCTTCTAATGTTCAACCCGCTCATCCTGCACTACAGTGAACAGGCTGAACATTAGAGCACCGGGCCCCTCTCCCTTTCCCTAGAGGTGCTGTGGGCCCTGGCACTTGCCTAGGTTGGCCCTGTGCTGACGCCAACCCTGTACAGAGCAATGTGCAGAAAGTAATAGTGATTTTATTGGCCATACAAAGGATACTATCAACTGACAAAGGAGTATTTTCTTATTACATGGCTGATTGCTGACCCTTTTATACGGAAATTATTGGGAATGAGCATTCCTGGGACAAACAGAAATATCAACACGTGACATGCAGCAGCTAGGCATACACTTCTCACACATGGAGGATGGATGCATGCAGCAGCTAAGCATACACTTCTTATGTATGGAGTAGCTAAGCATACACTTCTTACACATGTAGGATGGATGCATGCATCAGCTAAGCATACACTTCTTATGTATGGAGCATGGATGCATGGAGTAGCTAAGCATACACTTCTCACGCATGAAGCATGGATGCAGGCATCAGCTAAGCATACAATTCTTATGCACAGAGCATGGATGCATGGAGTAGCTAAGCATACACTTCTCACGCATGAAGCATGTATGCATGTATGCAGCAGCTAAGCATGCACTTCTCACGCATGAAGCATGAATGCATGTATGCAGCAGCTAAGCATGCACTTCTCACGCATGAAGCATGAATGCATGTATGCAGCAGCTAAGCATACACTTCTCATGCATGGAGCATGGATGCATGTATGCATCAGCTAAGCATACACTTATCACGCATGAAGCATGAAAGCATGGATGCAGCAGCTAAGCATACACTTCTCACGCATGAAGCATGGATGCATGGATGCAGCAGCTAAGCATACACTTCTCCTGGTTCATATCCCTGATCGGTCAGGTTCTGAGTGTTTGGACGTTTTTGGTAAATGACTGCCCATTCAAGTATATTTATTTCAACTGTACAGTTGAAAATTCTTAACACCTGAAGATTTATTGTAGATTAAGAAAATAAATCTGTAGCAGATGAGCCATAACATTTGACACGCTGTGAATTTAAAATCTGCACCACAGGTTAATATCAGACACTTTGCTGGTTCTGTTAAAGGGGTAAAACAGATTAACACCATACCCACAGGATAGGTCATCATTGACTGATCGGAGGGGTGCCAATACCCGTCACTGTTGGTTAGCTGTTCAGTGCTGGTACTACACAGTGAACAGGGCTGGATTACGTTGTCCCCATTAATTGTGTAGGGGGTGGCATAACATAACTGCAGCTCAGCTTCTGTAGCGTCAGCTGAGCTGCAGTAACCAGGCCAGCCACTACACAGAAAAGAGACAACTTCTGGTCCTGTTCACGGTGTAGTGTGGGCGCCAAACAGCTGATCAACAGGGAATTCCATTTATTGGCACCCCGTCGATCAGTCATTGATTTCCTATCCAGTAGCAGATTATAATATGTCCTTTTCGGGCGGTAACTGGCACCCTGAGCTCCTGGGGGGCCCATAGCCACCCAAAAAGACTCATACTTTCAATGATGTATTGTCTCCTGGCTACATTTCTGTCATGATTTGCAGAAATTATCTGCTTTTTACAGCAATTTTGCACAGATCAAGGCATCATGATATTGTCTATCCTGTATTATGAACACCACACTATTGCTACCATTGTTACAGTGGGGTGGGGGTAGCTCAGGCTTGGTGAACAGCCTGCGGCCTATGGTAAAGTTAATCCGCCCCTGGTCCTATGCTGTGGATAACTCATCATTCTCTTTTACTTTAATGCTATAGATTGTCAATATAAAAATTCTTTGTGAAAAATCTGCATCATATTTGCCACGTGTGGCTGTAGCCTGTGTGGATTGATCCAACATATTAATGGTTGGCCATCAGGTGCTCCAGGTATATTATAACCAGAAACACTTTAAGTTTCCAAATGTTTCCCTCCCATCACAGGCAGTCTCTGCCATATGTATAATACTAGAACAAACATGCACAAATTCCTCATTTATGTGTGTCCTCTATAATGCATCACAAAATAAAAAAAGCAGAATATAATGGCAGTAATCCCAACATAACCTACAGAAAAAGTAACAAATAAGTACAGTGACAACAGCTGCTTTATATAACAGGTTGCATTTTCATCCTTTAAAAGCAGGAATATGGTCTTAAAATGATATTATGATCCAGCTTTGTTCCCCCGACATTACTATGTTATTTCTTTCTCAGAAATCCCCAAAGCTGAATGAGCTGTTGATGACTTCCTCTCTCTGGCTTCAGTAGTTTCGGTTACAGACCATTTGACTTTATCCCAGGATCCTGTTTTCTCTTATGTTTTCCGTAAATACTGACTGTTTGTCTTCTACAACACCGGCATTGCGCACCGCCTCAGTCATAAACTGCTGATCATCTCATTTCACCACTTGAGACACTATAATACGAACGGCTGGGAATTCAAATGTGTTTACTTAGCATACTAAAAGCAAAGTCTTTTCCCAAAATCGCTTATTTTTTCCCTTTAGCCCCAATTTAATTCACTTTGATGAACCCTCTCCAGTGACTTGTCCAAGGTCACCATTCTTGGATTCAAACCAGATTCGCCCACTTCAAACACATCTTTCTTACATCTTTTAAGTTAAGCGAAGCCGTGCAGTGTTCTGTACTGGCGTAACCCTTATCATGGGGCTTGTAAATCAGCACAAAGTAGAACGATTTTTAAACGAGATCTATGTATATAAAGATGTAGCAGACCTTGATGTCAGGGTAGCAAAACTTCATATCTCATTTGGCATCATTTAATGAATATAAATATGTATTGTGGCGTTCTGCAGGTAGGACAGTGGAGTTAGCTCAAAGGTAAACTGTCAGCTTTTAAATCTAGTCGGATCTGGATGATCAAGGGGGCTGTGCTGAGCCTCAGGATGTATGCTTCTTCCCTCCTCCACCTCTCCCTGCCATGACATACAGAGTTGATATGTCAGCACTGAACCATTCAGCGAGGGGTGGGGGAGGGAAGACTTAACACAGCCTCATTGACCCTTTAGCTCTAAGCATGATCTAGAGCTGACAGTTTCTTTTTAAAAAGAGGACTTTTTTAAAATGAATAATTTTCATAACATGTAAATTAGATATCTCCTAAAGTGTTAAGTGGGAAGAATATCCACTGATTGAGACCTCATTTTCAGTTTCAATAGCCAGGTGGCTGTACATATAGGGAGGACATAATTCTGTTTATATGACCAACTTTGCGTCATGAATAGGAAAAGGGATAGGTTCATTGTTGAGAATTTTATCCAATCCCAGACTGGTCACACCATGACATTTCTGGAGCCGTGGATCCGTAGAACCAGTTAGCAGTAAGCTGCATCAGGGAGCAGAGTCTAAGAAGCCACTGGTGGTCTTCACCAGAGCCCGCTGCAAGTTGGGATGGATATGCTGTGTCAGCTGAGCCCCAGGTCACTACCCCTGGCTTGGCTTGCTAGTGGTGCTGTCCATAGGCAGGACAGCAGGCAGAAACATAGCAGGAATCTCAGACAGGAATCACGGGCAAGAAACACAGGCAACAGAGATGGGACCACAATGCTTAGGGAAGTATTGAACAGGTTATCCAGTGGAAAAAAAAATATCGTCCACATCAACAGTTTTTTAGAAAGTTATGTAGATTTGTAATATACTTCTATTTAAAAATTTTAAGTCTTTCCATACTTATGAATTGCTGTATGTCCTGCAGAAAATGTTTTTTTTTTTTCTTCAGTCTGACACTGCTCTCTGCTGACGTCTCACTCTCCAGAGCAGTAGCAAATCCCCATAGAAAACCTCTCCTGCTGTGAACAGTTCCTGTCTTGGCCAGAGATGTCAGCAGAGAGCACTGTGTCAGACTGAAAACAAAGCAACATCTCCTGCAAGACATACAGCAGCTGATAAGTATGGGCAGACTTGAGATTTTTAAATAGAAGTAAATTACAAATCTACATAACTTTCTGAAACCAGTTTAAATCTGTTACTGATGCTTCTCCCTGTCACTCATCCCTACCGAGCTCACTGACAGGGAGAGAGTGACGACTAGACACGGACAGGGAGCTGCCCAGATAACTACCTTCCGCCCCTCTCCCTGCCCTTAATTTTCTCTGGTATAAAGCTGCTGCCGCAGCCGCTGCCGGTTCGTACCATGAGCTCCAAAGAAGCTTTATACAGTGCTGGAGGACACTAAATCCGCCCAATTTGGCTAATTGTTTCACCTTAAGCCCCATGTTACAAATGGTTGCAACCGAAATAGTTGTTGGCTTTAAAAAAAAGGCCTAGATGATTTCTTACAACAAGATCAATGCTGGCTCAAAGTTTGATTTCCACTTAGAATCCACAGGAAATGTTACCCTCTAAGGGTACTATTACACTAAGCAATTTTCCGATTACTAACGATTAACGATAAACGATCTTAAACGACCGCTAAGGCAAACTACCCGAAATTGTTCGCCCAAGTACACGAAACGATGATCGTTATTTATGATCGTTCTTGCGGTCGTTTAGTCGTCGCTATTGCGTACGTTTCAGCTGTGAATACTTATTCCACCGAACGATATGCAAACGATATGCAAAACAATAAAAATAGATCTGAATCCTATTAAACAATCAACGATTTCTCGTTGGTCGTTTAATCGTTGCCTGCTATTACACAAAATGATTAGCGTTCAAATCCGAACGATTTAACGATTTTGCGAACGATAATAGTTCCGTGTAATACCACCCTAAGAGTACATTGGTTCAGCTGAAGGATTGCATCATGGAATGTAAGATACAGTAACTAGTCTACCTCTGTGGTTATGGGAGATATAACAGCATTATAATCCGGATCATTTCTTTCTATTCTGCTCCGGGTTGTTTGGAATATTGATTGACCTTTATGGCATGTTTTCCAAAGGAGACTTTATGGACCAGGTAGCCCTCTAGCAATCATTTCCAGGCATGACTTTTCCATTCACTAGCACAGATATGGTGGTCACTGCACATTTGTTAGAGGCTTTATTTTCATAGTGTGTGTTATGTGAAGGGACACCGCTGCTTATCAAAATGCAAGAGGTCGGCTGCCAAAAGTATCAATCACCTGCAGCGGACTCTTCTTCTTCCAATGTCTTCATTGCCGCCTTTGATCTTGTTTTATTGAAATCCTGCATTCTTCCATGCTCCAGCTCCTTGCTATGACACCATCAAAGGGTACAGGGGTCGGTGAGAGGCTGTGGGGATTTGGCCTGTCACAATGTATTGTATCAATAGACTTGAAGAATGTGACAGCCGAAGGATGGGAATGAGCAGCAGGCAGGCATTATGGATGACACGTACCATATGTGGTCAGAGGACCGGCCACACCATTGGTGCTAGAAAAGACTTTGGAGAATATAGATAACACCATTTGCCGCACACAATCACTTTATATCCATTCCTGTTACTTGTGGGATCTACTTATAACTAGTATTACTATGATCATCTCACATGTCATAGCTATTATGTTACCATAGTATGTAGAAGGTAAATGGCGTTTCTTTATGTGCTTTGTGAGTTCACACATCTTCAAATAACACGTTTCTTATCTCAGACATACAAGTAAAACACAGAAAGATAAGGATGTCATGACCCAGAGCAAAGATCCAATATCCCAAGTGATGCACAAAGCAAGAGAATATAGCAGTTTATAGTATATAACACAAACTGTTTATAATGACACATGTTGGCCATCTGTGGCTCTGTGTTTAGGTGTGAATGATGTGCCTCACCTGGTGGTATATATTGTGTATACATATGTTTAAGCGAATGTTACATCCTGCACTATTCCACACTGAAAACTGTAAGCATATCAACTCTTCTATTATAGTCACGCTGCCTTTTTGATAGTTTGGTTTGTTTGTGACTGATAGCCTCTGTGCTGTGTGTTGTACGGGTTAGAATGCCGGGCACCTTGCTCCACCCTGTGGGCACTTGTTGCTCATTTGCTTCTATGAAACAATACCAATTGCTAAGCAGAAGTTCAGAAGTCTAAAGGTGTTTTTACCCCCTACCAAGGCCTGTGACTAGTTACACTATGTGTAACCATCTGACATAGTCCCTTGAAGGGAAATTAGTGTCAGCCACATGAATAGAGCTGCATACATCTGGGGCAAAGGCTCAGCAGGCTTTCAAGTGACCTCACCAAGCATAATGCCTGAACGGGATGTCATCTTATCCATACATGCATACACATACCATTGATCACTGGTGATTGATGACTGTATGAAATCTGGGATTTGCTGCTGTAACAAGGACCCTAACATCTGGCCATATTTCCATATCTAAACTGATATAGGCCTTAGGGCACATTCGTAGGACCATATTTTAGGTCTGCGAATGATCCCATCAGATGTTATATTATGGGTTTTGTCAGTAAATCTATGGTCTGTACAGACACCACAGATATGACCTTCAGCCTTACGCTCTGGAAATATGCTAAATACAGTATTACAGTGCAAAGCACTAAATTCTGCACAGTGGGACATAGCCAATTCAATCCATATATTAAATCCATGTCACTCTCTTCTGTAATATACTGTGTATTCATCTGTTTGTTAGCATAAGGTGCAATAATACAAGTTGATTTTATATTATAAGGATGTATTTCAGTATTTAACTCCTATATTACAACAAGGTAAATTATTAAAAAAAAAAAAAGTAGATGTAGATGTATGTTATTGTGCCAGTAACTATCCCCAGGCGGCAAGTCCTAGGCCTGTATTTTGTTCCTGGAGACTCCTGTTTGTTGCCCTGGCTGTCCCATGCTGTGTTTAGCCATAAGTCTGACTGCAAGACCCTGTGGTGTTGAGTGACAAATTGCTCCGAGTCTTAGACTAAACATGTTTAAAAAATGGAAGTCCTGTGAATACCAAGAGCAGATCCATCACTCAACTCTCCTCTGAACGTTATCCTAGAGCTATCTATCCATCAGGATAATACCCAAGCACACCTTGCCTGACAGCAGGCAGCCTGCACACTGGAAGCAAGAAGTGAGGAGCAGCAGAACATTGCTGAATACTGGCACAGTCACAAAAGACCCTAGTATAAAAAGTGTTAGAAGGGGGAAAACACCCTTACTGGTCTTAGTAAATGAGGAAGGAAGGAAGAAAGTGAGCAACAAACAAATACATAAATCAAACTTTGGGGATTTGGGAAGGAAAATACACAAGTAATCCCACTGCACTGCCCACTGTTAGTAGTGATGAGTGAATACCATTCGATCGAATAGATATTCAATCGAATAGTGAGATATTCTATAAATATTCGATAAGCGTTCAAATCCCCCAGCTTCCGGTTTCACCCTCCAAATGGTCAAATAGATGTTTTTCACTAATCGAATACTTGTTCCCATAGGCTTTAATGGGATCGAATATTCGAATATTCGTAGAATCTTCGTACGAATATCGAATATTCGAATATCTCACTATTCGCTCATTAATAACTGTTAGGAACGTACAGCCGGGTTGAATAGGTAGGGAAGAAACAACAGTGAGCCCTAACCCCCAACCATCTTGCCCATCCGATCCTATGTGGTGGCAACAACTGGTCAATGTTCCCTTCCTAAGCCAAAGTACACACTGAGACGAGACAAGACGAACAAACACTTAAGAAAGGTCATGCAGAAATGGGTCAGAAAACCAAGCAGGCAAATACAGCAGCAAAGCAGAGGCATGGGAAATTAGAGGAGGGTAAGTCAGAGGTCAGAGTATCCAAAATGGCAATACAGGGAAATGCTAAAAGCCAAAGACAAATTAGACTTATAGTAAGCACTGAGCAGAGGGCCAGACGTATTCTTATGTTATGGCAAAGTCCTGGTTCCGGGCATGATTGGACCAGTCCTCTGACATCCAGACCATACAGATCATAGTCTGGTAAGGGAGGAATATGAGAGATGAAGGAATTGTTAATCACAACTAGTTTAATCATCTGATCCCCAGAACATAGTCAGTGGGAGAAACAGATGGGTGTGGTGGAATCCAATTAACACAGCAAAGAGTAAAATACAGCAGTGTTCAGACCAGTTCATGTGCAAAATCCTGATCAACACATCCTGATCAATCCTGTACACACAATAATGGCACCAAATTCTGCACACTTAGCAATATTCTTCAACTGTAATAATGCCATCATATTATATACACTGACAAAGCTTTAGTTGTGCTGACATCTAAATACACAGACTTACACACCATAAGGCCCGCTTTACAAACTGCTTGGGGGCTGCAAGCTTAAGGGCCCTATTCCACAGTAACGATAATCGGCCGGATCGGCCCCATTATGCCCGATTCGGCCGATTATCGTTTGGTGAAATAGAGAGAACGATCAGCCGTTGATCGTGTCATCGGCTGATCGTTCATTTAGGGCCAGACGATCATCGGCTGATCGTTCTCTCTATTTCACCAAACGATAATCGGCCGAATCGGGCCAAATGGGGCCGATCCGGCCGATTATCGTTACTGTGGAATAGGGCCATAAGAATACGTCTGGCCCTCTGCTCAGTGCTTACTATAGGTCTAATTTGTCTTTGGCTTTTGGCATTTCCCTGTATTGCCATTTTGGATATTCTGACCTCTGACTTACCCTCCTCTAATTTCCCATGCCTCTGCTTTGCTGCTGTATTTGCCTGCTTGGTTTTCTGACCCATTTCTGCATGACCTTTCTTAAGTGTTTGTTCGTCTTGTCTCGTCTCAGTGTCTACTTTGGCTTAGGCTTAGGAAGGGAACTGGAATCGTTCATTTAGGGCCAGACGATGTCCTTGCAGCCCTCGCTCAATGATCATCGGGCCGTGGAATAGGCCCAGTAAACGAGTGGCGATCTAGCAGATCGCCGCTCGTTTACATCGTTGATCGGGCCCTCCTCGGCCCATGGAATACGACCCTAAAAGTTGTTATTTAGGACAATAACTGCATCACCTGCCGAATGGACCGCAGGACAGATCTTGGATTAAAAGCAGCTATCTGAAGGTACACGCGGTGTGGAGTGGAAGATTTGTAGTGGCAGTCACTTTAAAGGGTGACAAATCCCCTATTGTGCAGGAGTAGCCGAGGATAAAGGTAAGTTCCTGCACAGTTAGTTGTTAACTCTTTGGTCCGGTAAGGAGCACTGCCTTGTCCCCATAGTGACAATCAGGCCAGGCCCCGGCCCACCCGCTCCACTGATAATGATTAGAAGGGGCAGAGGTAGATTGACACTGGGGGGGGGGGGTAGCAGTGCTCCTAACAATTCCCCAGTGCTCCAAACGGTATCACAGAGAAGTAAAAAAAATTGGGAATGGCGCAATGGATGAAGGTAAGAAACCTACCATCATCCTCAATGCCTCCTGCACAATAGGGAGATATCAGCAGGCAGGGGCGTAGCTAAAGGCTGATGGGCCCTGGTGCAAAATTTTAGCTTGGGGCCCCCCCATCTCCCCCCGATCAGGCAAAGTCCTATCTAACGTTATATCCAATTACTCTAATGTGCCACCATGTTCTAATGCCCTGTCACTGCCTCCACCTCATGTACTGCACTACTGCCCCCTATAATTAATGGACTGTATGTGTCATTGTCTAATCATTGTATTCCAATCTTTGACTCTACAGCTGAAAAACTACAACTCTCATCATGAACTGCCAGTTGGAAACGATGGGGGTTGTAGTGCTGCAACCTGAAGAGCCACATGCTGCAAAACTACAACTCCCATTATAAACTGTCAGCAGGGCATGATGAAGTTTGAACTTCTGCAACCTGCAGAAGTCACCTGATATCACCTGCAGTCCTATGTAACACCACAGATAACAGTGATATCCCTCTGAGTACAGATAATGTAGTAGTCATCTGCAGTCCTATGTAACACCACAGATAACGCAGTGATATCTCTGAGTACAGATAATGTAGTAGATGTCCCCTGCAGTCCTATGTAACACTACAGATAACACAGTGATATCTCTGAGTACAGATCATGTAGTAGATGTCCCCTGCAGTCCTATGTAACACCACAGATAACACAGTGATATCTCTGAGTACAGATAATGTAGATGCAGCACAAGCTGGAGCTCAACGCGGTAAAGATACGGCCATAGGACATAGCTTGGGCCGCCAAGGCAGATGTCTGGAGGAGGGGGCGCTGGTACTTGCTGTCATCTGATTAGGTAAGAGGCCCAATCAGATGACAGCATGTGCCAGCGGGCGCAGCGGGACAGATTAGCGCAGTGCTTCCCAACCTTTTCCACCTCGGGGCACCCCTACTAAATGATGTTCTACAAAATAAGAAAACTGTCATACAGTGACTCACCGGTGATGTCTTCTTTGATCTGAGGCGTCACTTTCCCTTTTCCTCTTCATCCGGCCCAGTCCTCCAAGATGATTCCTTCCAGATACGTTTCATCCCCTTAGAACCTGCGAGACAAACAATTTAGGCTCCGCACATTTCTAACAACTTCCTTCCCTTCCTCCCTCTTGTAGGCTCCCATAGTAACTGCACTGTTTGGTGTAATGTGCAGTAAAGTGAGTAGGAATATGGGATGCCCCCTGTATGTAGGATTCCCTGCTGTGCCCCCATGAGCTAATAATAGCCCCAGAGGTGCCCCCATGAACAAATAATGGCCCCAGAGGTGCCCCCATCAACTAATAATGCCCCCAGAAGTGCCCCCATGAGCTAATAATGCCCCCAGAGGTGCCCCCATGAGCTAATAATGCCCCCAGAGGTGGCCCCCATGAGCTAAAAATGCCCCCAGAGGTGCCCCCATGAACTAATAATGCCCCCATGAACTAATAATGCCCCCAGAGTTGCCCCCTATGAACTAATAACGCCCCCAGAGGTGCCCCCATGAGCTAATAGTGCCCCCAGAGGTGCCCCCATGAACTAATAATGCCCCCAGAGGTGCCCCCATGAACTAATAATGCCCCCAGAGTTGCCCCCTATGAACTAATAATGCCCCCAGAGGTGCCTCCATGAACTAATAATGCCCCCAGAGTTGCCCCCTATGAACTAATAATGCCTCCAGAGGTGCCCCCATGAACTAATAATGCCCCCATGAACTAATAATGCCTCCAGAGGTGCCCCCATGAACTAATAATGCCCCCAGAGTTGCCCCCTATGAACTAATAACGCCCCCAGAGGTGCCCCCATGAGCTAATAGTGCCCCCAGAGGTGCCCCTATGAACTAATAATGCCCCCAGAGGTGCCCCCATACAATAATACTGCCCCCAGAGGTGCCCCCATGAACTAATAATGCCCCCAGAGTTGCCCCCTATGAACTAATAATGCCCCCAGAGGTGCCTCCATGAACTAATAATGCCCCCAGAGTTGCCCCCTATGAACTAATAATGCCTCCAGAGGTGCCCCCATGAACTAATAATGCCCCCATGAACTAATAATGCCTCCAGAGGTGCCCCCATGAACTAATAATGCCCCCAGAGTTGCCCCCTATGAACTAATAACGCCCCCAGAGGTGCCCCTATGAACTAATAATGCCCCCAGAGGTGCCCCCATACAATAATACTGCCCCCAGAGGTGCCCCCATACAATAATACTGCCCCCAGAGGTGCCCCCCATACACTAATAATGCCCCCAGAGGTGCCACTAAAAAAACAAACATCCTACTCACCTAATCCGCGCTGTGTAGGCAGCAGCTCTCCTCCTCCTCTTCGGGCTCCATCTTGCGAGCCGCAGGGACGGGACTTCCGGCAGACGTGATGACGTCACATCATCACGCCTGCCGGAGAGGTCACGTCCCGGCCTCCCATAGGCTGCTGGCATGAAGTGCCGGCAGCCTATGGGAGAGAATACAGGAGGAGGACGCTGACAGGTCCTTCTCCTGTATTCTGATCGCTTTGATGTTCCGCCCGCTCACTGTGCGGGCGGAACATCAAAGCGATCTGTGCATCCTGAGAAGCTGCGCGGCCGCAGCTTCTCTGGATGCTCAAAAACAAGTGGCAAGGGGGGCCGTGCGGGCCCCCCTAGCGTAGGGGCCCGGTCGCCATGGCGACCCCGGCGACCCCTATAGCTACGCCACTGTCAGCAGGTTTGATTTGTCTAACCTGCTAACAGTTCCTCTTTATTTAGGCTAATAAATCTTACACACATGTGGAGGCATGTCTGATGTGGTCTATTCATGCTGTATAGTTACTTGAAGTGATCAAATCACATTTTGTACTAAATGACAGGAAAAAAAAACACAATTTGAAATTGCTGTACTTTATGTTTAGAGATGAGCAAACCGGGTTCGGGTTCGAGTTCCTCCGAACCTGAACGATCAGCATTTGATTAGCTGGGGCTGCTGAACTTGGATAAAGCTCTAAGGTTGTCTGGAAAACATGGATACAGCCAGTGACTATATCCATGTTTTCCACTTAGCCTTAGAGCTTTATCCAAGTTCAGCAGCCACCGCTAATCAAATGCCGAAAGTTCGGGTTCGGATGGACTCGAACCCGAACCCGGTTTGCTCATATCTATTTATGTTGCATGTTTTGCACCCTATTTATGGGGTACAGTCTTTGGGGTACATAATTACAGTAAAAATTGTGTGAATTTTCGGCAATAGCAGCAAAACAGCATTTTGCAGTGATTTTCATGATTTTCATAACATGACAAGAAAATCAAAACAATAACAAAATGTCCCTGGGAGCCTGCAGACATCTGTGTTTAACAGGAGCAGTAAGACACTAGAGACAGAAAAGAACCCTAAATAGTACAGAACCGTGGATGTACTTGTGTTCTGTCTACTCCTGGCTTGGTACAAACACTGATGGCATGGTCGGGAGGGCTGTAATGAATTTCTGTCTTCCGTTTCTGTTTTATATGGGGGATAGTTATTATGTCAATTAGTTGCCCGTATGACATGGTGATGCTGAATTCCTTCTGTTATTAAAATGGCCAGGCAGTAGCCAGGCAGTATAGCTGGTCCATGTTGTTTAACCGGACACAAAGGACTGTGCACTGAATGCAGTAGTTACACTAGACTGTGCAGTAAAGGGGGGAGGGGCATTTGCACCAGACTGTGGATTAACTGAGTGGCAGAATTTACATTAGAACATGCACTGACTGTGGGCAACATTTAAGCTAGACTGTGCACTAACTAGTGTGCAGCATTTACACTAGACTGTGCACTAACTGGTGTGCAGCATTTACACTAGACTGTGCACTGATGGGGGCAGGATTTACGCTAGACCGTGCACTGACCAGGTCAGCAATTATACTAAGGACACCATTTACACTATACTGCTTCCTGACCAGGGACAATATTTACACAGTTCTGTGCACTGGGAGAGCATATATACTAGATTGTGCTTTCACCGGAGACATTCACCAGGGTACATTAAATTGTACACTGATTGGGGCAGCAACTCCTGTCTCTTTGCATGTAGCTAAGGAGGATTGCCTACTACACGTAGCTGTTGGGCCTTCCTACCTATGCCTCTAAAAGAAACAGATACCAAAAAACAATTTGAAGATTGCTGTTTTGTGGTTCTTGCCTCTTGTCAGTACAGATCTGAGTACTGGTTGGCTAAATAGGAGTGGATACTGAATGTCATTGAAGAAAAATGACTTTTCTCCAGCTTGTATGGAGTCGCTTTTATGGTGAAGCATGAACATGTGTGCATCCATAAAATAGATACAAGTAGTGGGCTGACCTGATCTCTTTGATGTTTCAGTCCAAGGGTGGGTTCAGTCTACGGAATTCTTGCGGATAAACTGCGCCACATTCTGTTGCCTGTACACGCTCACTGCCGCGCACCTCTCCGCCGATTTCATAGATACCATTCGGGCGAATTCCGCATTCCAACTAAAGAATTGACACGTCAATTCTTTCCGCGGATAGTGAAATCAGCCAGCCCATAGAATGGTGTCTATGGAGTCGGCGGAAAGGCGCACGGCCGTGAGCGCGTACAGGCAACGGAGATCGGAGCAATTTATCCGCAAGAGTCTGAACCCACCCTAAATCTGCAGACCCACATTTGTGCCTGGACTTGCACTTTGTATTACACACTTGTGAGAGTGGTCTGACAGTGTTTTTTTTTTCTTTTCTGGTAAGAATTAATTTGCATACTGCAAGAAATAACACAGGTGTAATATACCTAATAAGAAGAGACTTACAGGCATTCTTTGAAAAGCTGTCCTACTTTATGCGATTAATTCTGAGCACTGCGTGCACACTATTTAATATTAATAGAAGCGAATAAGGAGAAAAAACACAGGAAACACTTTGTAGATATTGTTATTGTGTTATTCTTTTGTTGTTAAAAAACTTGCCAACATTGTGCAGTAATTTAATTACACGAGGGATAGATGCAGAAACTATCATGAAAGCAAAATCCTAATGTTGCCCTGAGCAACCAGTCAGATATAAGGCAGCACTATTGTATCACTGCTTAGAAAATCAAATCAGCTATCTGTTTGGATTGCAGGGGCACCTTCTCTTCTGTCGTACTTTTCCCCTAATCCTGAAATGACATTTGAAACTTTACATATTGTGAAATTCAGCCAATTATAGAATAACACTTGTTAATTAGTATACTGCTAAATATAATGCGACGTGATAATGATACTAACAGGGAACATAGTCAGGAAATTTTTTAACTCTTTTTGGCAAAATTCTACATCTGACCTACAGAAATAATAATAACCGTATAAAATACAATAAAAATGTAGACACCTTCTTGTGATTTTGCATCATTGCATAAGAAGTTGTAAAATATGCATAAAAAGTCAATTTTATAGCTGAGAGTCTAGAATGATAGATCTACTGGGCTAGAGCCATCATAGAGCAGAGAAAAGGGGCCACTCCTAGCACTGCCCATGAAGGGCCCGCCTCCTGGGCACTTGTGATAGGGCAGTGTAAGGGACAATAAAGTAGGACTTTTAGTTACTTAGTTTGCATCACCATCATCCCAGGTATAATTTAAATGATCTTGCCATATTATTAGGAGGTTCAAAACAATTATTTAGACATGACATTGTGTTATTATGACAGTCTGACACTATTTGGGGTTATATGTCAGCAAAGTTTGTCTTATGGCTTCTGTATATAGATTATTTTTAACCTCTGTATTATTTAATTATCTGAATAATTGATGTGCTTCACTAATCATGTTTGCGGTGGCTACACCTGAAGGGTGTTATTTCCACAGAATGCTGTATAGACTGTATATGTCATTGTGCTTGTGCTCTTCTAGCTGTGACAGATAGCTGAGTTTCTGCTGTAATGGCTGGGATTGGCAAAAACTCAGATCCCAGCTGTTAAACCACTTAGATTGTATAATAAGCCTGTGTGAAAGGTTTTTGACATGAGTCTGGGAGGGTAATGTGTCTCCTTAGAGACTGGTAAGCTGGTATATGAAATTGCATAGGCCAGGCAATGCTCCCTGGGAAAAAGTTTGAAAAGTACTACTCTAGAAAGGAAAGAGCCTACTCTGGTGCCACCTGTTGAGGGTAGCTTTCCTGTGCATCAGTTTTCGGTGGCTTAAAAAGTCTATCCAGGTTAAAAAAAAATATGTTTGCTTACTTTTAGAAACAGCACTACTCTCGTCCTTAGTTTGTGTGTAGTACTGCTGCTAAGTTCCATTAAAGTTAGTGGCGCTGAATCATAGTACCACACACAACCTAAGGACACGGCTATTTTTGCAAATAGCTAGAAAGTAGCTGTTTTCTCTAGTCCCGGATAACTTATTTAAAGAGCTTTGAAATATGGTTACGAATTATTATCCAAATCAGAATCAGAAGAGTTTTTATTCGCTGAACTTTTCAGGCCTATTAACCTTCTCAAATAAAATAGAAAACTGATTGGATGCATTGTGTGGATTTTGGTTTCCCAGATTAGGAAAATCTTCCATGTGTTCATGCAAACATTTTTAAAATTTTCATACAATGTACCCCACATAAGCATTTCAAACAATATATATTTTGTCGTCAATGATTTATTTTGATCCTTGGATCTGATGAAGTGGAACACTCCCCAAAAGTATAATTCTTTGTTACAACCAATGAAAGAACTCTTCTTAATACATCCATGTAATATCCTGAAAGAATTGTCAGCTCCACACATGATGCCTTTTTTATTTTGATTATTATTATTATTATTATTTGTTTATTTCCTTCTTTTGATCATCTAATTAACCCATGGAACTCTGGATTTAAGACTTTATTATTGCCATTTCTTTTATCTGTTATGGTCGGTCACTAGCAAAGTAGGACCGGAGACACAGACAGTGAACCCTAGGCTTAGCCCTGCCCACTGTCCCTGCCTACCTGCCACAATCTGCCATAAAATGGCAGTGAGCAACTGGATGACCGACCCTATGCTGAGTAGGTGATACACAAAAGGAACAACACAAGATGAACAACTCAAGAAATGCAGCATAGATCGTCTGGGTCGGCAACAAAGGGGCAGCGCAGTACACAACATTATCCAAATAGCAAGTAAAGGTCTAGCAAAGAAGTCAGAGAGGGCAGCAAACAGGGAAGGTCAACTAATAAAGCAAGGTCAGACAAAACAAAATAATAGTGATATATAAAGAGCAGGAAAGAGACTAGCAGACTAGCTCAATAACAGAAAACTTAGTAAGGGCAGGCACACACTATATAGTGATCCAAAGGTGCAGCCCAAGGCCTGATTAGACCAGCCTCTCTGATTTACAGAAATACACATGAGCAGCCTGGGGCAGAATGGCAGGATCACCTGCCAATCAATCCCAGGTAATATCAGCAGTGTTAACTCCATGATTGCCAGTGCATAAGCTAAGCAGGTAGGGCTGAACAACCCAGACCAAAACAAGACAGTGTTAAGACAGGGCTATGAACACTGCAAAATGAATACACAACAAAGAAAATCAGCGCCTTCTCAGCCACACAGGCACGGTCCTGACATTTACCCCCAGTCGGTTACATGCACACTCTTCTATTAAGTGAGTTCATATCTTGTGGGTTTCACTAGTCATCCACATCTGTCTGGCTCTTTGTGACTATTTCTTTTCTTCTAGACTCAAGGAACTTTGTCAGATTTGTCAGCAAATTATGTCATTACAAGAGCCTTGAATTTTTAAACTCATAACCCATATTTTACCCTATTCCGTTCAGTCCACCTGTTTTGGACAGATTTCAAGAATTAATATAGCAGGACCTGATGCAATTACATAGCAATATTGATAGGAGATCAAGTTACAAGTTTTTTTTCAGAAACCCTGAGCTATGTATACCTTAACCCAAAAATGTCAAGGCCTGTTTGGGCTCAATTTAAATCTTTGCTCCCTGTACTTCAGCCATAACTTAATGAGTTATACTGTATGTTACTAAGTAAAGAATAAGAGCAATTACAACATTATTATTATTATTATTATTATTATTATTATTATTATTATTATTATTATTATTATTATTGTTGTTCACATTGAATAGCAAGTTACAGTACATTAATATCACAGGTTATTATGACCATGAACATACGTAATAACTGTAGTAGTGTGTTTTGATTTATGTAATTCATGCACAGTAACATTTATTTCATACTAATAATCGCAATTTTAGGACTCTCATAATTCTAAAATAAATAACAGAAAATTTAACAGTTAACAGAAAACCAAGCCTGCTTTCCACCATTAGGAGCCACTTGGTTAGGGCAGTGTAAAGTTGTATACAAATTGTAAACCTGTATACTAGTGCATTATATTCTTAGTTGCCCTAAGGGTGCGTTCGCACTTATAGGACCTGCAGCCGATTTGATGGCGCAGATTTGAAGTTGCAGATTCCAAGCAAATCAAATCTGGGCCATTAAATCTGCTATGGATCTGCTGCAGATCCTGTACATGTGAACACACCCTAATAGCAGATTTACTGTTCTTTTTAGGTACCCAGGGCTAAGAGCCAAGGGATTCCCCAGTCTACAATTAGATCCCCAGGAAAGCCAGTAAACTTAACCCCTAGGCGACCCTGGGCATACCCGTATGTCCTGGGCTGCCTAGGGACGCAGAGAGTGGTGCCGCACGGCGGCCCCGCTCTGAATCGCTGCGGTCCTGGGTGCCGCCCATAGCTCGGGACCGCGGCTATTAGCGGGCACGGTCAAAGTTGACAGCTGCATCCGATTGCTTACTGCAGCCCATCCCTGATGTCTAGTGGAGTGGATCCCCCCCCCCCCCCCCCCCCCGGGACGTTGTCCCAGAGGAGCGATCCACACATCTCAATGGATCTCAATGAGAGATCAGTGTCGCTTATACTAGAAGTCCCCCATGGGGCTTCTAGTATAAGTGTAAAAGAAAAAAAAAAAAATCATTATCATTAAAAAGCCCCCTCCCCTAATAAAAGTTTGAATCACCCCCCTTTCCCCATGTTATAAATAAAAAATAAAATAAAAAATAAACATGTTTTTTATCGCCGCGTGCTTAATTGCCCGAATAATAATAATAATAATAATAATAATAATAATAATAATAATAATAATTTATCACATTCTTGATCTTGCATGGTAAACGGCGTTAGCGTAAAAAAAATTCCAAAGTGCATAATTGCGCAATTTTGGTCGCACCGAATCCAGAAAAATTGTAATAAAAAGCGATAAAAAATTTGCATATGCGCAATCAAGGTATCTATAGAAAGAACACATCATGCTGCAAAAAATAACACCTCACACAGCCCCATAGACCAAAGGATAAAAGCGCTATAAGCCTGGGAATAGAGCAATTTTAAGGAACATATATTTGTTAACAATGGTTTGAATTTTTTAAAGGCCATCAGATACAATGAAAGTTATACATGTTACATATTGTTGTAATCGTAACAGCTTGAGGAACATATATAACAAGACAGTTTTACCCAAGGGCAAGCGGCATAAAAACAAAAACCCTCCAAATATTTTTTTTCCAATTTCACCACACATTGAATTTTTTTCTGGTTTCGCAGTGTACTTTATTAAAAAATTAGGCCTGTCATTGCAAAGTACAATTAGTGGCGCAAAAAATAAGGGCTCATGTGGGTTTCTAGAAGAAAAAAATGCAACTGCTATGGCCTTTTAGGCACAAGGAAGAAAAAACAAAAACACAAAAATTTAAATTGGTTGGGTCCTCTAAAGGTTAAAAGGTGGTGACAGTTAAGGTTGGATTCATACTATGTTTTTGCACATATATATATATATATTTTTTTTTTTTTTTTTTTTTTCCATCCGTTTCCTGCATCAGTTTTTCCATTGACTTTAATTAGATTTGGTTTAAGAGCTGTACTGGGTGGGAGGCGCAGCAGGGGAGGGGCATGGCCTGAACAGGGTGGTCTACAGCACTATTCTATGACCCAGAAGGTCTCCCTCACCTTCCAAATCATAGCAGATCCACTTCAGGCCGGGACTTGCATCAGGGGACAGGACTGTGGGTGTAATCTCGTCATAGTTGTAACTAGGGATGAGCTAACCGAACCATTACGAACCAGATTCATTACAAACTTTGCAAAAAGTTTGTTACGAATCTGTTAAAAATAACAACGGCGACACTAAATTGTACTTTTTTCACAGAATACACCAGGATACAAGGGGTTATTACTCCTATAATCCCTTGTATCCTGTTTTTCTGTGAATATCAAGATGTGTGACGTCACCCCTGTTAGAGTGAGACTTTAAATTAGTCTCCTCAGATATACTTGGGTGCTGTCTAATCAAAAATGTAATGTGAGTATTAACCAAAACATATGAAAGCAACTTCAATGTTCAAACTTATCAAATTTATTAAGGTAAAATCAGTTCTTTAAAAATAAGGTTAAAAAAATAGAACAACCCCGTTTAGCTGCAACAACAAAAAGTTAATAAAAAAAGTCCAAAAAAAAAAAAAAGTCCCATCACTGTCCCAGAAACAAAAAAAGTCCCATCACTGTCCTAGAAACAAAAAAAGTAAAAAAAAAAAAAGTCCCATCAGCTGTCCCATCGCCTGTCCCATCACTGCACAGTTGTGTAGAAAAATGTTGGCGACTCATTGGGTATCTTGGTGTCCAAGACCATGCACCCCAGTGCTGATGTTTGGTCCTTTAGTTATGGGCAAGGGCAGTACATGTCTGTTACTGCCCATTTGGTCAACATTCCCCCAGAAGACCACCAGAAAAATAGCCCATTCTGTGCTTTAGGGTGCCAGTTCTGCACAAGTTCTGTCTCCACCAGCTTGCAACCATCCACCGCTTTGACTGCAGTCCAACCTGCCCCGGTGTCTTACCAACGATGTCAAGCCCGGCACTCTCAGGCTGTCCTCCATTTTGTGAGCCTGGGTGAATGAAGCCACAGTGGGCAGGAGCTCCTCCGGACTATCAGGGAGGAGATATATGAATGGCTGACCCCAGGTCAACTAACGGTGGGAAGTGTTGTAGCCGACAATGGGAGGAACATTGTCTCTGTAGTGCAGTAAGGAGTCATACACTTTGCATGGCACATGTGATAAACCGCATAGTGCACAGGTTTCTTCAAACATGTCGTGCCAATTGTTGATCCCTTTTGAGGACGTGACTCTGTGAGCAGGCATCAATGACATCATCCCAATTGTCCGTATTCTGGAAAGTGCGGTAACCAACATCATCAGCGAGGAATCCCAGGCCATCACTCCAAGGCTGAACATCTTCCTGCTCCATGACTAGTCTGTTCGCAATTATACTGGCCTGGGTGCAATCAGGTACTGCCTCCTCCTCCTCAAATAGTCTGTTCCCAATCATACTGGCCTGGGTGCAATCAATTGGTTCCCTCCTCCAATAGTCTCTTTTCAACCATACTGGGCTTTTTGCAATCAAGTGCTACTGCCTCCTCCTCCCCCTCCTCCACACTGGGTCCAATACAGTGCTATTACTGCTGCTGGTTCCACTGTCAAATGTCTGTTTTCCATCCTACTGGGTCCAAGGAACTTTGTGTCCTATGTTCCATGTAATCACTTACACCTTGGCTAATTTTTTTTCACTATTTTTGCACTTTATTTTTTTCCACTTTTTTCATTGTAATAGCAACTGCAACTAAATGAAACTATACCCTATCAGACTCCCCCTATTGTAGCTGCAATTATTCAGCCGTTATAGCAAGGTTTGTTTTAGGTTCGGTTCATACGAATCCGAACTGCACGAAAGTTCGCCGGATCAAACCAAAACAAATTGTTAGGAAAGTACAGTGATATGGCAGAACCACGGCAGAATAATTTATCCTAGCTGTGATGTGTGACATCAAGTGATTATATGTAACAATTTGCACTTACAAAATATTCTTAATACAGTAAAGACTTACAGCACATTTGCAATTTGCTTTTCACACATAAGATTGATTTATAGAGTGTTCCCTTTTTTGATCATACAGTAAAGATAGCTGGTTGAGTGAATGATAATATTGTTACTAACACTTTGTACACTGACAGCAAAGTCGTTGCACTCTGAGCATATTAGCATAGTTAAAGGTGTAGCATTAGGGAAACTTATAAGGATACAAAAGAGAAATAATATGTTAAATTTTCCCTTTAACCCTTTGAGGACCAAACCCAGTGGACCGCGCAAATTTTGATCATTGCGCTTTCGTTTTTCCCTCCTCCCCTTCTAAGAGCTCCAGCACTTTCAGTTTTCTATCTACAAGCCATGTAAGTGCTTGTTTTTTACAGGAATAGTTGTACTTTGTAATGGCGTCTTTCATTTTACCATAACATGTATGATGGAATTCCAAATATATTATTTATGAAGATATAAATAGGTGTAATCGTAAAAAAGAATGCAATATGGTAACGTTTGGGGGGTTCCTGTGTCTACGTAATGCATTATATGGTAAAAGCGACATGATACTATTACTCTATAGGTCAGTCTGAACACAACCATATGCAGGTTTACACAGATTCTCTAATGTTATATATATTTTTTTTATTAAATCCTTTTTTTTTGGCAATTAGTTAATAATATAATGGCCCTATTGTGACGCCTATAACGGTTTTATTTTTTCCCCTATGGGGCTGTATGGGGTGTCATTTTTTCCGCCATGATCTCTAGTTTTTATTAATACCATATTTGTGAAGATCAGACTTTTTGATCACTTTTTATGAATTTTTTTATATATATAATGTAACATAAAATAGGTAATCCACGCACTTTTTTCCCTCTTTTTGTCTACGCCATTCTCTGTTCGCAATGATGCTTGTTATACTTTAATAGATCGGAAACTTACGCACGCTACGGTATATTATGTGTTTATTTATTTATTTATTTTTATATGTTTTAATTATATAATGGGAAAGGGGGGTGATTTCAACTTTTATTGGGGGAGGGGTTTTGGGGTAGTGTAATAGTGTTTTTAACTTTTTTTTTTTTTTACACATTTGAAGTCCCTTTGAGGGTCTTTTACATTCAATACTTTGATTTCTACCCTGACCATTGCTATGCCATAGTAAGTGTTATCGGCGATCTGCTCATTGAGCCTGCCTGTGCAGGCTTAGTGCAGCAGATCGCCGATCGGACCGCACGGAGGAAGGTGAGAGACCTCCGGCGGTCCGTTTTAACGATCTGGACCCCCGCAGTCACATTGGTGACTCCCCCTGTCACTTAAACTTAAACGCTGCGGTCGCGCCACGATCGCAGTGTTTAAGGGGTTAATGACACGCGGCAGCCGGCCCCCACCTGCTGTG
This sequence comes from Dendropsophus ebraccatus, assembly GCF_027789765.1. Classification (NCBI taxonomy): domain Eukaryota; kingdom Metazoa; phylum Chordata; class Amphibia; order Anura; family Hylidae; genus Dendropsophus; species Dendropsophus ebraccatus. The sequence goes on along the minus strand of NC_091463.1, from coordinate 38,116,349 downwards.
AAGCGCGCTCCGCTTCGGAGCACGCTTCATAGCTGGAGAAACACCCAGGACGTAGAGTTACGTCCAGGGTCGTCTGGTGACAGACTTGGTGACGTAACTCTACGTCCTGGGTCGTCTAGGGGTTAAAGAAAAGGAAATTCTATCTAAAAGACTAAGCAGATGGGGTTATTCACAATTGACCTCCAAATGTGAGCAACAAGTAAATTAAGATTAAATGCACAAAAACCTCTGTATGGCTATGTTCACACAGCGTCAAAAATATTGAAAAGGCGGCCAATTTTCAAATTTCAAAAAAAATGTCCGTTTTTGCTGAGATTTAGCTGACTGCAATGGCAATGCATTGAAGTCAATGGAAAGACAGATGTCCAATGCACACAGTGTATTGAATAACGGACGTTTTTGCCACGGGCGTCAAAATAATGACCATGATCATTATTTTTGGACGTCTTTTGCAAACAGCGGAAGGTTTTTATTTGTAGTTCACACGCAGTTTTTCTTTTGTCACCGTTCTTACTCTGTTTTTCTATTAAATTCAATGGTCTTTTCAATTAAAACACACCCAAAGGCCAATTAGTAATCCCAAACTAAGGGGAGGCTAGGCTGATAAATGATGTCCGTTATTTTAGACTCCAACTAACGGACGTAATTTTAAACGGAGCTGAAAAAACATTGTGTGAACATAAAATAAGGTAGAAGCTAATTTTAGGGACAAACATTCCTTGACTCCAAATCTCCAGGACAAATCAACTTATACCATCTTGGCAAGGAGTTCAATTGTTTTACAATTATTATAAACAAACATTTACTTTTAGGCAACGTTTACACTACATATTTTATCATTAAACAACGTCCGTCGCAATAACAATTACAGCAGCCAATGGGGTTCTCTGCAGCTGCACAAAATAATTGACAGGTCTATTTTGTGTGGCCACTATTCATTGAACAGCGGCCATACAAGCAAAGCCTGAGACATTGGCTGTTATTTGACACGTCAAAAAGTGGCCGTGTCAAATAATGTCCGATGTTCTCACCAGAATGATCTACCAGAATGAATTGTTAAGAAAATTACTGCATGTATTTTATACAGAAGACACTAGCCAACCTCTACTTAGCAAGTATGATCAGGACCAATATGGCATATATGTCATGGTATATGCATTCATGATGCAAATATCCACAAAGAATCAAAACAATAATTTTGTAATTGCTAATAATAACACCAAACAATATATCCATTGCATTAGCTGATATATGGTTTACTTACTGTAACCAAAGTATATTGCATAACAAAGTTCAAAGCTTTTTACAAAAAATTTAAGAAAGTGCCATGAACATTTCCAGTAATCCACCAGTCCAAAATCCATCTAATATATCAAGAATTTCTCATTTAAACACTATAAGAATCTATCTAGTTTATAATTTAATGGAATTAGGTTAAAGGCTTGTTAAGCAGATATTAGAGAGGTGTTCTCCTAAGGGCACATTGGATATTTATACTTTCTTTATGTTTACAACCATGAAGCTATAAGTGTAGACCATACTGGCCTGAAACACATCATAAAAATTGTGTTCCACTGTTTCTCATATCATGATATGTCTATACTGCTGTTTGTATTGTTTCCATTGTTTGGACCTTAATAAAGAAATAAAGAAAACAATGGTAGTACAAGGGCCCTATTACACAAAGCAATCATTTGCTGAACCTGGACGGTTTGGGCAGATATCCTTACGAGTAATAAAGACAACGATCAGCCAAATGTTTAAAAATCAAAGGTTTTAAAATCATGTGTAATCAGACAGCTGATGCTACGGTAAAGATAGAAAATAAAGATTATACTTACCTCTCCAGGCTCCCCTGGTGTCCTGCTGCCTTGTTCCTTTGTTTTCCATTCGCCTCAGCCACCTCCATCCTGTCTTGGCTACTTATTGGCTGAGCAGCCTGTCACTGTCAGCTTGAACAAGGCTGGAGAACTCGGGGGTGAGCTAACGATGTCCGTTCAGCCCTGCAGCAAGATTATTGAGCCTAGTAAGGGCTTGGCATGTTACCACCAATCTACTTAAGGCTGTGTAATATGACCCTAACTGTTACTTGTCATTGCCAGGTTCAATTCCATGCCTCTTTCTCTTCACTTAGCTGTAGCCACACTAATTCTGCTTTTGTGTTTCCTGGTTTGGCCACTAGGGGTTGAATGCTCGCTCACAAGTATTGAAGGGCATGCATGCATCTCTAATTCTTCCCCTAGCTATCCCAGCTCAACTACACCTATATAAAATATCTCCATTCATTCCTTTTGCCTGAGCGTAATTGTTGAGTACTGTGTTGATTGTCCTGTGCTTGGATCAGATTTCTGATCCAGGGTCTGTGACACCTGTCTCAATCCTTGTGTACCACAGAAACTGTCATTGGCTTGCCCTGGACTGCTGACAGTACTCTTTTGTTTGATCCTTTGGTGCCATACATTAGGGCCACCTGATTTTATGGGCCAGCTGATACCCACAACAGACCCTTGTTTAGGAAGTTACTTCATATCCTCTAGCAGCAAAAGGGCATTAGAGGGTATTTAGACTTCACTGGAGAGCATGGTCTAAAGCCCATTAAGGTAGCACACAGCAGGTACTGGGTCCTGGGTTCACATTCAACCAAGTACAACGTCTGCAAGGAGTTTCCATGTTTGCATGGATTTTCTCTCACATCCAAAACATAGGTCAGTTTTGGAATTATATTGTGAATCCTAATGAGGAGAGGGACCAATCTGAATGATGACAAGTTATGTAAAGTGCTGTGGAACAATATGTATATAGAAGAAATATTATCATCTGTCTTGTATTAGATGCAAAAGTTAATTTTGAACATAAAGGTAAACTGTAGGGTAACTTACCTTTGGTTTAATATTCAAACTAAAGTATGAAGTCCTTCTCTACTTATAGTTACATAGATTGAGTAAAGACACATGTCCATTGAGTTTGACCTTACTAAGACCTAGCTTTGATCCAGTGGGCAGGAAAACAAAAGTGTCTCCTGGACACTTGGGTCCAGTTTTGCCTCCAGGGAAAAATACTTTCCTGATCGCACAATGGTAGTTCCCTTGATCAAGTCGCTATGTAATTCCCATAGATGAAATATAACTCTGATGAGCCTTACATATAAGGTCAATGTCTAATTCCTTTTTTTAAGTTACAATATTATTTTGCCATCACTTCTTCTTCTATTACCCTTTCATCTATTGTATAGTTGTTGGAAAGAAGAATGAATGTTAAAATTCTTTTATTATTACCTGAATTTTATTATCCTGTGTTAGGCTATGTTCACACTACGTAAAAGTATGGCCGTTGTTGCCGATGGCCTTGTGTGGAGGGGAACATAGCCTATTGTTCTATGGGATCCCGCCCAGAGCGTATACACATGGCCGGGATCCCGTGCAGCGCCGCAAAGAACTGACATGTCAGTTTTCTGCGGCCGCAATTCAGTGAACCCTGTCAGTTCACACAATGAAGCGAGCGGCTCCGACCGCTTGCTTCATTGTGTCCTATGGGGAGTCCTGATGCGGGCGCGCGCTGATGTGCCCCCATCAGAACACTACGACCGTACAGATAATCCAGCCGAACAAATCTAATTTTCCAACCTTTTCTAATGTGTTATTATTATTATTATTATTATTATTTATTTTTTTTTTTTTTTCATTGAGGACAAAAGTTGAGTTATGGGCATCAAGACTGTGGCTGGTTTATACGATGGGAAAATGTTGGTCTCTTTCTCCCACTTGGTCACTAGGTATGATAACCCTAATAGGGATTATTATAAATTCGTACAGGCTAGACACTGCTTGCAATCACTGGAAATTCCACCAGAACCTATAACTACCCCCTATGAACATTATTTCAACAACTCACAAACATTAGCCAAAGGTGTCTCTAGGGCTTATAAAGCTATGCAACCACGACTACCGGAGCTAAATTTTGCGACCAAGTGGGAGAAGGAATTAAACAGAGTGTTTGAAGAAAATGAATGGTATAGGATGTTCTCCTTAGTTTCAAAAGTCTCTCACTGCTTTGGCCACCTGGAAGCATCAAGAAAGTTGCTATATAGGTGGTATATGACCCCATACCGCTTGTCCAGAATCTTCCCAGATGCAGATCCCATATGCTGGCGATGCAAATCTGCCATAGGTACATTATTACACATCTGGTGGGAATGTCCTGTGCTGGCTCCCTTTTGGACCCGACTTAGAAAGTTGCTAGAGGAGGTTCTGATGTTTCCCTTGAAGTGGGGTGTGTGGACCTTCATCTATCAGATGCCACGGTACTGCTACATGTCCTAATGGTAGCTAGGACTGCCGTCGCAAAAAAACTGGAAATCATCCACACTCCCCACACTAGTGGAAATTCAGAATAAAGTTAACTTTAACTATAGGATGGAAATTTCTATCGCAATGCGGTCGAACAGAGTAGGTTACATAAACACACTGTGGCATAAATGGAGCATATACCAGAATTTGTCTCTCTAAGCCGTTGATACGAAATAGAGCATCATGAGTTTTGTTGCATTTTCACCTATGCCTTTATACTCTCATACTTGTATACATTGAAATTTCAGCTTCTCTTTGTACTTTTCTATACAGACTCAGAGGAATTGTTATGTTTAGTTATATCATGTTATGAAGTTTCTGTTATACTTACAGTACTTGATACCTTTATCTTGCTTTCATTAATGGCCATTATTATTGGCCGTGTTTATATACCCTGTCTAAAATCACCAATTTCAATAAAATATTTGTCATAAAAAAATAAAAAAAAAAGTTGAGTTATTCTTTATTAAATTTTATGTTCCATTATTTTAAAGCCCTTATGAACGGGCCTATAATCGGCAACAAGAGTTACTAGAAATGTTCATTTAACTTATAATCAGCCGAGCAGCAGGAAAATTCTCACTTGTCGGCTGATCACATTTTTTGAGCAGCCCGAAAAATAATTGTTTACCGGTCACACAGCTCCCTGTGCAAACAGGAGATGTGCGGCCAATAGCAACGTATTTAAATGCCCACCCTAAAGATAGATGATACAGGGATCATGTGTGTGGCCTGGCTGCTCAATTGATTGTGCCATGTAAAGACACTGCAAGCGGGCTCCAATCTTGTTGGCAGCTGTGGATGGCTGTACATTGCTCAGTGTAAAAGGGCCTTTAACTACTGCAAATTGATTCTATTATTATTAAAGCGAATCTGTACTCCCAATCTGCCTAGGGGAATTCTTAATGGTGAAGAGTGTGAAAAGGAGGAACAGAGAGGCAGTGCAAGCCTAGGGTATGGGTACTCTAGGCCACACCAGCTTGACACAGGGCTGCAAGTTAATTTTTTTCCTCAGATCCCGCCCCTTCGGTCACGTCACTTCATATACACATGTACCACCTGTTACAGACTAGAATTTACATACAGTACAGTACTGTATAAGACTACTGGAGTGCATATACAGTACAGTAGTAGTACAGTCAGTGCACCACCATCTCCCATCCTTTACAGTGCTGGGATGGGGGGGGCACTATACACTAAAGGAGAATGAGGAGTTGGTGACTTCTGTACTATAATTGCTGGTTTTGTTGAATGTTCTTGTGTATAATGTACTGTACTGTACAGTATAGTGCTGTTCTGTCCTGTAATGTAGTCATTGTACTAGGCCCTTTTTAATGTAATACACTAATATACTGTAGGTAATTATTGGTGGGTGCTGGAACCAATTAAACACATTTACATTATTTCCTATGGGAAAACACTGGTCGGTTCTCAAACTGCCTTCCGGAACCAATTAAGTTCAGCCTCTGCCACTGACTGGCTAGGTGGCAATGCTCTGTGCTCTCTCACTCCTGCCCATTGACAGTCCAGTTCATCTAAGGGATGTCATGTTGATCATATGTAACTATTCATACACAACTTTCGCAGGTTCCCAATTTAAGACAGCCACGGGCTTAAGGTACAATAGATGTGAACTGAAGTGGTCAATTTCTTTCTGGAAAGTGTCATTTATTTAAACATGTTTCTGTTATTTATAACTAAAATTCATTTTGACAAAATTCTTTTAGGATGATAATGGTTGTTAAAGGTGAGGGCTCTATTGTATCTGGTGATTTTGCACAGTTTAGATATTTGTATTGATTTAGCCAAAAGCACAGGGCACAAATGGTCTGTCACGGCTATGTAAAAACTCTACTCTGCTTATAGCCAGCTTATATCTGTTTTTTTCTTAAACCAAATTAAAATTTATTGAGCAGATTGTACAACTTTTAGAAAAATACACATTAATCATGACATTCCCTTAAGTGAATGGAGAAAACAGTTCTTACCAAACATTCACTATTAAACCACTGGATGAAGAACCGCTAAAGCCCAGCAGTAAGAGTTTTATTTTTTTTTAATAAAACTGGACATTAATGTTACCATTTGCCAGGAAGTCTGTCTGTAGGTCCCTAAGCCCTAGTTGGCCCTGTGACACAAGGAAAATAATGAAACTTGCTTCATTTCCTTCCAACAATTTAGAAATTTGACCAGAACCACACTTAGTTTAAGTAACCTCTTTTTCTAAAAAGAAAACCCCAAAAAACTGTACTATAAGACAAGATTATAACAATCTATCTCCTTAATTTGTTACCTTAAAACATATTGCATCAGAGGGTCATTCTAGCCTCTCTCCTGCTTAAGGCACCCAACTCCATAAATATTAAGGCTGTATTCTCATATGGTGATATGGCATCACTGCACAGCCATGGTAAACACATGCTAGTGCCTTAACCATAGCTAATTTATGCAAATTTGTCAAAGGAGTAACTAAGACTTGTAGACTTTTGCAACTGATGACCTATTCTTAGAATGGGCTAATACTATAAACTTGGTGGGGGTCCAAATTCTGGCACAATAACCTTTTATTCGTGTAAATGGGCCACAGTCCAAGGGTAAGTGCCGCAGTCTCCTTATTGTGCTTCCTCCACCCTGCGTTCACCTTTTAGACACAGACTGTCCCACGCGAAGGAAGCTGGAGTGCTCTTGTAAGGAGGAGAAGCTACGTCAGTCTCCCCACTGTCCTTTATCACTATGCTGTATGCTGGCTCTTGCCTGAAGCTGTACCTACGAGGGCAACACTGTTACATTCTTGGCCTAGCCTGTTAATCACTTTATGCTGAGGGTGGCATTGCCTATACTGTAAATTTATATGCCTACCATGCACCATCCCTGGGCCCTGTGGAAAATGAGCCACAGCCTAGAAAAATCCTGCACCAAGTGATATTGGGCAGAGGCAATTCCTGTTATAAATGGCACATGGTAGGTTAGGGCTCCGGAAAAAAATTATTTTGCATTGGGACCCAAAAGCTGCAAGTTGTGTTTGTGCAACTGGCGACTACGACATCCTTAGCTGCCTGCAATTACAGTGACCCATTAATTGAGAAGTGGTGAGAGGTAATCATATTAAAGTGTACTGTACCTAGAATGATATGTATAAAAATAAATGCCTGCCTTTTGTAGGCTGTCCACTTTGATTTTAATATTGCAGCTCCATCTACCTGTTCAGTGCACCATTATGCTGTTCTGTATTTCACAGAGATGGTGCATGGAGGTTGTTTTTTTTTTTATAAATGACATTACGTTCACACAGAGCAAAAGGAGCGGATTACGCAAGGAAATATTTCCGCCTGAAATCAACTGACGCTGAATTCCGAGCAGAATATAAGCAGAATGTAAGCAGAATCCCTGCGTATTCTGCTAGGAAAGTGTTCAGCTCGTAATCAGCTCTTGACAAATTCAGCGCGGAATACTCGAGGAATCCGCGCTGAATCCGCATGCATTCAGCGCTGAAATTCAGCGAGTATTTGGTGAGTAAACTAGACTATACCAGAACATATACTAGAATCCTCCTCCCCCCCTTTTCCCCATTTCCGCGCTGATTCAGCGAGTAATTTCCGCTTGTATTCCGCTTGTATTCCGCTTGTATTCCGCGTTGAATACGCGCGTATTCCGCGCTGAAACAGAAAATCAGAGCCCCATTGATTTGTATAGGCTTCCGCTAGCGGAAGAATGAACATGTTCATTCTTCTGGCGGAAAGCGGATTAGTTCAGTGCGGAAATTCCACTGTGTGAACTGCAGAGCAGAATTTCCATTCAACACAATGGAAATTAGCTCTGCACCTATTTTAACGGCTGAAATTTCAGCGCTGATTCAGCGCAGAAATTCAGCTGCTTTTGCTCAGTGGGAACGAGCCCTTAGTCCAGAAAATCAGTTAGTTTACTTAGCTGGGGCGTGTACAGGGGTGTGTACGGCTTCTAGCCAATCAGCATTCATCTTACCTGGGCCAATCTGTGCAGAGCAGCGGGACAACTGACATCACTTCCTGAGTTTGGTCTTTTTTTTTCCCCTGCCAAAAAACAAATGTCCTCAGTGTTGGAGCCTCGACTGCAGTTTTCCAGTAGGAGAGACACCTAGTGGCTGAATTTATAGCATTGTGTTTCACATAGAAAACAGGCAAGAAAATAAATGAAGCACATTGCAAAGATGTAGTATATCACCTCCTCTGCTCATTAAACATGATTTATTAGTAATGACAGTGCCCATCTAAAGTTAGAAGAGATAAAAGCTGCACAAGTGCTCTTCTGCGGCAGTGCTGTATGGTTTACAAGTCACAACTGTTTCCACCTTACACCCTGTGATGGGGTATCAGAACATAGATCACTTTGAGTATATTTACTACAGTGAGCCAAGCTGTAAATACCCTCTTATAAGGGTGTGTCCTAACTGGACTGTATATCTCCCTCCCATAGCAACACTAAAAGTGCTTACAGTGTTCCCAGAGACTTTCTTACAGAATTCCTGCTGTTGAATCAGTCCAGAACTCTGGACTGTATGCCGTCCCCTGTCCCTCCCTGCCTATGTTCCACTGTCTTATGAAGAGTTAAAACTACTTTAAGCTGCATTGCATATGATTAAACCCAACCATTAAATAAGAAGAAAATTACTCTCTGACAATAATGATTGTGAACTGTCAAAGATTCTCAGATGCAAAACTGAAATACCTCTTTAGTTGTTTTTTTTTTTTTTTAACCTTTAACATTTGTTACACCTTTTGACTTCAACCTATTTGTTCTTTAGGCTATATCTATGTTTTCCAGAGGGCTGCATACAACTTCTTCAGCCACGAGCATTCAAATGCCGAACAAGTGGACTCGAGCATGCTTGAGTTGCGCTCATCTCTAGTAGTACATACAACTGGCAGACAAAAAGTTATGTAGATGCAATGTTACATATTCATTTTTTAAATCCCAAGGAAAAGGTGAGGGATGTGAATGAATAAGTGTGGGATGTAAGTTGACAGCGACAGAAAGGCTGTATGGATGGTAGTAAAACCCAATCTAGAGACATTTGGAGAAATACTAGATGTAACATAAGAAGGAGCAGTTAAGTGTAATGGTTTGAAGGTGAAGACAATGTAAGAGCATAGTGCAACAGAGTGGTGGGCTAAAAGATAATACTGACAGCAGATGTCAAGACAGATTGTAAAAGAGAAAGGTAATAAACAGGTGCTTTAAGCCATGAAGCAGAAGGTTTTCCTATGCTTTTTAAGTGTAACTTATGTTTGCTCAAAGGGTTTATCCAGCGTTAGAAAAGATGGCCACTTTCTTCTAGGGACAGCACCACTTGTCTCCAGTTTTGGTGTAGGTTTTGCAACCTAGTACCATTAAAGGGAATGGAGCTTAATTGCAAACCAGACCTGAACTTAAGATCAGAGTCGAGCTACTGTATCCCTGGAGGAAAGTGGCCACGTTTTTCTAACGCTGGATAACCCCTTTAAACTTGGTCTCAGAAGAAGTCTGTAGCAGTTCTCCACTTTTCTACTTGTAGTGGTTGTGCCATTCATTATAATAAGTTGATCAGCAATGTAAAAGTGTCACTGTCAAATAGATATGTCAACATTTTTGATTGGAAAGGATCTGAGTGTTTAGACCTTCACCGATTACTGGAATGAAATAGGACAAGAAAGGGAGAACTGCTTCCTCAGTCTTATTGCTTTCCCCACCTTGTTCTAGCCCAGATACCCACTGATTAAAAGACCCTCACATTTCAGTGACAGTGACACTTTAGGACATCCAGCTAAAGGTACAGTATATCCATTTAAATGGGCGCTAACATATCTGGGCAAACTGTATATGTACATGTGGAGTGAAACTATTTTTTGACCATTACATGACTTGTGTATGATATTTCTTACCATTTTTCACCTCTGTTGGTTCCATATTTGATTTTCAGTTATCTCTGAGCTAGTGGGATTTTAGAACACCTTGTTGCGGAACCTACTTCTTGATTCTCACTTCTCCATTCAGATCTTCTGCAGATCTTTCAGGGTTTGGGCTGTTGCTGGTTGTTGCAGCTCCCTCTAAAGATTTTTTGTTGGGTTCAAATCTGGAGACTGGCTAGGCTACTTTAGGACCTTAAAATGCTTCTTATGGAGCCACTCCTTAGTTTCCGGGCTGTGTGTTTTGGGTCATTGTCATGCTGGAAGAACCAACAACAACTGACTCATCTTCAATACTCTTACTGAAGGAAGGAGGTTGTTGGCCAAAATCTCTCGATACAAGGCCCCATTCATTCAATACAGTGAAGTCATCATGTCCCCTTGGCAGAAAAGCACCCCCAAAGAATGATATCCCCCCCCCCCCCCTACACACACACACACACACACACACACACTTCAAAGTTGGCACTGTGTTCTTGGGGTGTACTCCTCCTTTTTCTTCTTCCAAACACAACAAATGGAGTTGATACCAAAAAGTACTATTTTGGTCTCTTCTGACAACATGACCTTCTCTCATGCCTTCTCTGGATCATCCAGAACTTTAAAAGGGCCTAGAAATGTGCTGGTGGGAACAAGGGGACCTTATGTGCCCTGCAGGATTTTAATCCATGATGGCATAGTGTGTTACTAATGGTAATCTTTGAGTCTGTGGTCCGAGCTTTCTGGAAGTCACTGACCAGAGAGGTAACAGGCAACAATTACAAACAGGTGCAAGTAATACAGGTAGTGCAGAGTAGGAGGAGCGTCTTAAAGAAAAACTAACAGGTGTGTGTAAGCCAGAATTCGTGATGGTTATTAGGTGATCAAATACTTATGTAATAAAATGATAATTATTTAAATATCATATAATGGGATTTTCTGAGATTTTTTTTTATAGATTCTGGTGAAGTGTACCTACAATAAAATTTATAGATCTCTCTATTCTTTGAAGGTGAAAACTTGCAAAATCGGTAATATATCAAACACTTATCCCCACTGTAGAGCAGCATAATTGGATGATAGATGCCCCTTAATACAGATGCTTATTTTCTTAATTTTATAATCCATGTTAGTTATTTTTGTCCTCGTTTGTCTAGAACAAACTTCAGCAGAAAGACTTCCCAAGATGCAATATGCAGTCATCCATTACTGTCCCTGCAGCGCGCTTTTCATACCCTTCATCACACAGACTGTTGTATTTGCTAATGTTTTTCTTTGGTTTCTGTGGTCTGTGCTGTAAAATGTTAAAATCCTGTTTTCAATGGCTCCTTCTAGTTGTTTTTAATGCAGATTTTGTTCATATCATATTACTGCTAACCAAATAGATTTGTCAGATCTGCATTACAGACAAAAGAAACTATAGCGTACGAGGTCCATGACAGTGTAAAGCATGGCACATTCAGATGATCTAGGGAAAGTGGAGTCTATTCACATATATAAATGAATAATCTATGTGGGACTAAAGGTTTTACAATTATGGGGAAGTAGTAAAAATTGATGGGAGTTGAATATAAATAAAAAGCGTATGAAAAGTCCAAAAATTGAAGACCTTGATATACTCAGAGGAACACATTATTCTAGGTTCTGTGTTGTTGTTTTTTTTTTTCATTTACTCTTTTACTTCTAACAATTGTTTTACATCCATTTTATCCCACAGTTAGAGAAAGGCAGAGAGTCAAAAAAAAAAACTAAAGGACTTTGCATCACAGGACAACATCAAAGTCTATATACCATATGGTAACTGCAGGTGCAATATAGCTAAAGTTATAATCGTATTGTTATAGTTGGGGAGGGGCACATGCCTTATTCTTGTCATTCTTACCTTAGGGTGCCTTCACACCTATCGGATCCGCAGTGGATTTATGAGTACATACAGCAGGATTGACATCCCGCTTTGAGTATGTGCGGTAACCCCCCCACCACCCACAGCCCCGCAGCCCGCCGCCGAGAGCATACATTACCTGCTCAGAGACGCGGCTGCATGTCAGGCTCGCGGCTCTGGTCCCGCAAAAACCTCTTTGTATTGGAACGTCCTGACTTAATAAGGAAAAATAGTCACCCCAGACATAGATTAAAGCGACTCTGTACCCAAACCACTTGTATCTTCGGATAACTGCTTTTAATCCAAAATCTGTCCTGGGGTCCGTTCGGCAGGTTATGCAGTTATTGTCCTAAAATCAACTTTTAAACTTGCAGCCCTGTGCCCTATGGGTGTGGCTTAGAATATCTGCGCCCTAACCTTGCACCACCCCACCGTCCCTCCTCCCCACCCTCTTCATCATTAGGAATGCCACTGGAACATTTTCTGCATGCTGAACATTGCACAGGTGCCTTAACAATCCAGCCCATGTGCCAGGCTAAACAGGTGGGGAATAGGAGACAATCTGCCTGGAGCATTCCTAATGTTGAGGAGGGTGGGGACGAGGGACAGAGAGGTTGTGCCAGCCTAATGCATACACAATCTAGGCCACTCCCGTTGGGCACGGGGCTGCCAGTTTAAAAGTTGTTTTTTTAGGACAATAACTGCATCACTTGCCGAACGGCCCCCAGGACAGATCTTGGATTAAAAGCAGCTATCTGAAGGTACAAGTGGTTTGGGGAGGTCAGATTGTGAGTACAGAGTCCCTTTAAGGTTAATCCCTGGCTTTTAGCATTGCATAATTATACAAGAACACTACTAGCTAGAAATCCTCTCTATAACCACCTCTAGACTAGTCCACCACCTAAGGACCTCCAGGAAGCTATATAGGAGTGGACAGGACTAATCTCCCATTGGTGGGGAACTTTCTGGAACAGACTATACCGTGGTGTGTGATACAGTAGGTGAAAGTGTGAGGTGCCAAGCTCAAAGATTGGACAAAATTGTGGCAATCATAACATAGCGTGAGTACAGTGTTAGCCCTTTTGAAAACCTCAGCTATGCAAATACATAGGAAACAGTGAGATGCCTAGTGACAGGCATTAAAATGCAAACCTTTAGCCCAGAGATAGACATACAGAGTACCCGATGACAGGTGTTTTAGACAGTAGGGTCACACCTGCTCTGGGACACTACATATATTTATCCTGCAAGATTAAATAAACTATACTCTTCTCATAATTAGGCCTGAAATATCGATGTTTCCTCAAAGCCCATTCTGCCAGAATGCCCTCCATTATTTCTAGGCCGTTTGTATTCAATAAATGGCATTTAGGTGGTTCTTCTGCCCTCTAAGGGGTCATTCATAAGTTACTAAAAGAATATATCACCTATCCAGTGAATGGAGGATCGGTTCCACTGGTCACTAGTTCCCCCAATCACAAGATCAACGAGTAAAAATCAATAAAATGATCCAGCATAGATACGGTAAAAGAGTTAAGAGCTTTACATTTTATCCATTAACCGAGGATGTATTAAGATACCATCTCACTTCACTGAAGCATTCCCAGTGTATCACACACTGACTGAGCATTAATAATGACCATGACTCCTAAAAGGCCATGATTTGCAAAATGTGATCCGAGCACAGAAGGTGACTGAGCAGCAAAGGGTAGTCAGATAGATTTCTTTCGTTGCTATGAATTACAAAATCCACAAGTCCCAGCAGTTGGATCCCCGCCAATCTAAATTTATTATCTATCCATTGGATGCTCTCACATATATATTTTTCACATGAAGCTTTAGGCAATCATTTCTTTTTTTTTCTTTTCCTTTTTTTTATTTTAAAGTTCACAACTCTTTAAGCTGACCCAATAACCTAGTTTTACTGGGTGAACTCTAATCTGTCAGTAAAATATTCACAGAAACTTTCCCGCCATGATCATATCACAATGGATGGGCAGCATAATATTGATCGGATGAATAAACATGAGATCGCTTAGTTCCAGATAGATATTCCTTCAGTATGGCCATAACATGACAAGCTTATATTTAGTAAGACAGGACAAAGGACTGTCATAACACATCACTTCCATTCTTATCTATTACCAAGTCAGAGCAAAGTTTTCACTTATGGGAGGCAGATGACAGGGGTGGATGAGGTACAGCAAGGTGACATTATTAGCCTTCTGCTCATTACACAAAACATTCAGTGGTCACCAGCTAAAGTAAGAACCTTCTACAGTATCTATTTCTTTTCTGCTGCCAATTTACCTTGAATGAAATTTGGGGTGAAGCCAAAAGCCAATCAGAGTAACTTCTCCTTGGACTAGTTCACCAGACCTGCTCCGAACAGCCGCCCTCATTATGTATTCTTCGTATTTTGGCTTTTTACTCTTCTGACTTGCCTAAAAGTCACCAAAACCCCCATTAATGTCTAAACAGGTTAAAGTAAAAAGTGTTCAAATGGGACCTAATTCACGAGGGAAAAGGACACTCTGAGTGCTAGTGTGAATAAAGCCTAAGAGAGGTCATTTAGGTATAAAACACTATGTGCCATTGCTAAAGAAGACATAAAATGTTTTGTGCAGCGTCTACCCGATTCCGAAATGACACTACATTCAATCATGTGTCACTTGGAAAAGTCAACACTAATATGCCAGGAGGATGTAAGAAACCTTTAGCTTTGTTCTCAACACTGCTCAGTGCTATTCTTTCCGTCAATAATCCCGATGGATACCATTAAAGTCAATGAGGTCACTTAGTGTACGTTTGGACTCATCAGAAAACACATCTATCAAGGACGTTCTGTCTTCCATTGCAAACAGAAGCTTTGATGGCTACGTTAACAGTAGCTTACAATCTCTTTTAAAAAGGTTTTTTCCTAATCGTTAAAATGTAATAAAAAGTATTTTTTTTAGCAGATACAATATAATATAATCTATTTATTTATTTATTTATTTATTTATTTTTTATTCCCTCACACAATACCAAAGCAGTTTATCGGTATTTGCGTATTTGTGCTTTGGTTAAATGCTCTAAATATGAGATCATACCCGGCAATAGTGCTGGCGGCAGCTGTTCTTCATGTTAACGCTCCTGTAAACTGTTCCTTTCATATGCATTTTGTAGGACTTGTAAAGCAGCATCCAATTTACCTCCTCATCTGACATGGTAATGCTTCTGTTTTTCAATCATTAAATATTGAAAGACTCACATCAGCCTTTTAACATCTGCCAGTAACTCACTCTCCGCCTTGTAATGCTTGTCTGTGCACCTTCTGTCTGTGTTTTTGTCTTCCTTCTAACAAATTTGTGCATTTTTTTTTATTCATTGTATTGCAGGTATTGGAGGTCAATATCCCTTGGGCCATATTGTAATGTAGTGTCCACTTAGCTGTAGAGTGAATAGCGCCCATCAAGTTGTGTTTTAGTGATGTCCCTTCTGTTGCATAAATACCTAACTACAGCTTCATGTGTTCCCAGAGCCTCTCCAGCCTTGTTTGATTAAATGCAATACGTTTCTTCAGGCACATATAAAGCTGGTAGTCCCTCTATTCTTATCCATTGACATTTCTGTTATGCTTTCTAGGAATTCTATTGAGCCATGTCTTTACTAAGATATGATGGCATCCTTAAAGCTTGGAGCAGTGGTGGACTGCATGTGCAGACAGGGAGAGGGAGCCCAGAGAGGGAAAGGGGGCCTGCCCTGAATTTGCCGCCCTAAAATTCCTGTTTTGCATACAATTATACATACACAGTGTAAGGCCGCCTTCACACAGAGAGATTTATCTAATAGATTATTGAAACCAAAACAAGGAATGGATTTGAAAAGAGGAGAAATCTCAGTGTTTCCTTTATGACCTGTTCTCTGTTTATAGTCTATTCCTGGCTCTGGCTTCAATAACCTGTCAGCTAAATCTGTGTGTGTAAAAGGACCCTAACAGTTCTTTTACATTAATTAATTTGTCAGCTGCAGATGGCCAAAAATGAGCACCAATCAGCGAGATCGGTGCCGGTTTGCTGTGCTTTTACATGGCACGACAACTAAGCGGTCAAGCTGCATGAACAAGCCTTGTATCATTTGCAGCCCTGCATATATCTGTGATGTTAGTTTCCAAATCACAAACAGTGTATACTTACCATCCACGATGCTTGCCAGATCTCCAGGCTTCCATCTGCTTCTTCAAGCCCCACCTTCTCCGTCTGTTAATCATTCTGGGAGAAGCATTAAAAAGCAGAGGCAGGAGGACACAAGAAGTGTGGATGGTAAGTATGCTTTGCTTGTGATGTAGAAACCGACAGCACGTATAAATGCATATATGTGCTATCAGTTTCCCTTTATAGTTATCAGCTGCAACTAACCCTGCTTACATGGTAGATAATGATACATTTTTAAACAGGCTTAAAAAACATGTTCAGCCAAAGAAGGAACGTTTGCTGGTTCACAGCTGATCGCTGTCACTTTTACATGGGCCGATTATTGGCTGCAGGAGCGTTTCTACAAATTCTCCTGGCTGGCCTGTATAAAAGGCTCTTAAGTGTGTGTAAATGTGGTGAGGATAGCAGTGCTAGTAAACTGGATTATGTGTGATCATTTTCAATGCATACAAAGGTTAACAAAAGCAGTGTGTGTTTATGAGACTTTAATGAGGAATTAGGGTGAAAACATTCTGATAAATGGTTATTTCACATTGACAGGGCAGATTAGAAGTAGGAACCTAGGACTGTTACCCAACCTGGGGCCCCATTTTGTCATTTTCCAGATCTGGTTGCAGAAGTAATGGAAATTCTTGTTGTGAATATTAGGCTGTGATGGAGTTCATTGTTTTCTTAGTTAAGCCAAGAATTTGCATCTTGTACAAATGAAAATTGTATGTAGTCTTAATAATAAACAGTCTCACATGCTCTTTTCACTATAGGCTGGATTGAGACTTATACCATTGATATGTAGCCACAGGGAAGACTCTCATAATCACATTTCTTTACATTAGAAGTTGAGTAATAACTATGAAAAAGACAATGAATAATTGCAGCGGAAGAACCTGTGATTGATGAAGACTTTGATGAGTGTTCTGCACCATGTGGAGGGAATAATGGATAGCGGAGTAAAAGATTGCCCTGCCTTCATATTAACTAATACCATCAGAAGTCGCTTTGTGGCAATTTTTATAAGGGATTTCAATACAGAATTGGTTTTGTAACATTTATTTATCTTATTCATACATGTATATGAGCAGTGTGGGATTTGATTCAAGAGATTTCTCTAGAATTTATCTTTGGCTGGTCTGGATTTGGCCCTACACTCCTCAGGCAAGGTGCAGAGCGCCCAGCACATAGAGCATAAATTTTAATCTCTCTAAAAGTGAACTTGTATTGCCTCCCTCTAACCAACTTAAACCCAACATCTCACTATCAGTCTGTGTTACTAGCATAACTCCTGAGTATCAAGCTCAATGTCTTGGGATTATGCTAGACTCTGATTTTTCCTTCACTCCCTATATCCAAGCTCTTGCATGTTCCTGTCATCTACATCTCAAAAACATCTCCTGAATCCGCCAATTTCTCACCACTTTCACACCACAGCTCAGATTCTTACTGTCGCCCTGATCTATTCCAATCTTCACTACTGTAACTCCCTACTAATCGGTCTTCCTTTCTCTAAGCTCTCCCCTCTCCAGCCTATACTGAATGCAGAAGCCAGGCTCATCTTCCTCTCCAGCTGTTACACTGACGTCTCCCCCCTGTGCCAGTCACTGCAATGGTTACCCATTAAATCCAGAATTCACTTCAAACTCCTCACCATCACCCATAAAGCTCTCAACTCTGCCCCTCCATACATCTCCTCCCTCATCTCCACCTACCATCCTTCCGTGCTCTGAGTTCTGCTAATGACCTTACACTAACATCTTCCTTAATCAGAACCTTACACTCCCGCCTCCAAGACTTCTCTCGTGCTGCACCAGTTATCTGGAACGCTTTACCAAAAGACCTCAGACTCCACAGTTTCAAGCATGCCCTGAAGACTCATTTCTTCAGAGATGCTTATAACATTCTCTTATCTCGTCTTCCTCTCTGCTATCCCTTCTCCATCCACTCTATAACCTCCTTGATGCCATGTACTTTCTACCTGAACCCAAACAATGGCGTTTGACCGGCTCGCCCAATCACTAGAGATGAGCGAACCGATTCGCCCGGTATGGGATCCGGTTCGTATTGATCGGATTCGGATTTTTGGAAATCCGCTCCGATTTTTTTTTTCTTGCTTTCTAAAATGGCAGCCGCCATTCTAGAAAGCAGGAAGTGTTCCGGGCGGGAAAAGTGCTTTCCCATGATTCCCGGAACACATCCAATCTGCAGGGATCTTGTACTAGCCCACCCCCTGTGTGACGTCGGTATTGCTTTAAAAGGAGCGGTCACATGACCGCACCACGCAGTGTGTAGAGGGAGAGAGAGAGGAAGCAAGCTGCTGTTGTGTACTACAGACTACTGAGAAGATATTGTGGGAAAGGAAAGATTAGGAAAGCGGAGAGGAGAAACATCTAGTGATTGAGAGAGAAATATAGAGAGGGCGAAAGATAGATAGATTAGGCATTGGAAAAGGGTGCACGGAACCAAAAGGTGCAGTACAGATTTACAAGTCCTATACTTCTGATAGTGTGTATATCACATCCCTCTTATCCTGAGAGACAAAAATACTTGGTTCAGGTGTAAAGCATTGTATCTTAAAAAAAGTGCTATATACCCAATTTCTATACTTGGACCCTTCTGATTGAAAGTGTGTTTATCACATCCATCTTATCCTGAGAGACTAAAATACCTGGTTCAGGTGTATAGCATTGTATCTTTAAAAAAGTGCTAGCTACTGCTGATCCTGCCTGGCCTCCATGGTAGCTCCTGCTGCTCCTGCCTGGCCTTCATGTTGGCTACTGCTGATCCTGCCTGTCCTCCATGTTGGCTACTGCTGATCCTGCCTGTCCTCCATGTTGGCTACTGCTGCTCCTGCCTGTCCTCCATGTTGGCTACTGCTGCTCCTGCCTGGCCTCCATGTTGACTACTGCTGCTCCTGTACTGGCCTCAAAAGACTATTGCTGGACCTCCACTGGCCTCCAATGACTACTGCTGCTCCTTCACTGCATTTGTGACCTTTTTCCTGCATAGACCCTGTAATGGTGAATTTCCTGCATAGACCCCGTAATGGTGAGTTTCCTGCATAGACCCTGTAATGGTGAATATTGAAGTCTTAAAAAAAAAAATTGACTTTGAGATATCGAAAAGATAATGATGTTACTCACCTATAGGCACTTTGCAATTCTATGTACAATGGCTGGACCATCAGCAAATAAAGCACTTGCTGCCTCATCTTTTTTTTCTTTCATTTGGGTCTTCAATTAGATGTAAAAATCTTGAGTATACTCTGATAAAGATCATTCCAGGTAAAACCCCCTCAAAGGACAAGGGGGCACTGCCTCCGACTGGAGAAAAAAAGGTTCAATCTCCGGAGGCGACAAGCCTTCTTTACCATGAGAACTGTGAATCTGTGGAACAGTCTACCACAGGATCTGGTCACAGCTAAAACAGTAGAGGGCTTCAAAACCGGCCTAGACAAGTTCTTAGACCAAAATAATATAAATGCATATGTATAGAACCTATCACCCCTCCCCCTTCCCTGTATCCATCCCCTCCTTGGTTGAACTTGATGGACATGTGTCTTTTTTCAACCGTATTAACTATGTAACTATGTACTATGTAACTATCATACTGTACAGTTTTATAGTTATGATGTGTTAAGCCTAGTGAGATCCTCTGTAAAACTAGAAGCGTTGATCATACCTGACCAATATAGAAACTACGTCATGTCACGATTTACTATTCCTTTGGCCACCATAAAGCCCCTTCCCCTTCCGGCGTTCGCGATCTCACTCAAGCAGAGCAGGGAGAGGAGTCGCTGGGGCACTAGAGAAACCTTACAGGTGAGGTAAGTATAGCTGTTTTTTGTTTTAAATACAGATGGAGGGGCTGGAGAATGATAAGGGAGGTACTGGTATGCTAATGAGGGGCAAAAGGATGAGAGGGGTACTACTATGATGATGGAAGGGCAGGAGGATGAAGGGGAAAGGAGGATGATGGAGGGGTAGTAATATGATGGAAGGGCAGGAGGATGAGAGGGGTACTACTATGATGATGGAAGGGCAGGAGGATGAAGGGGGGAGGAGGATGATGGAGGGGTAGTAATATGATGGAGGGGCAGGAGGATGAAGGTGGTAGTAGAATGATGATAAGGGGCGTAGTATTATGATGATGGAGGGGCAGAAAGATAAATGGGTAGTAGTATAATGATGAAAGGGGGTGCAGGAGGATGATGAAGGAGGTAGTAGTATGATGATGGAGGAGCAGGAGGATGAGAGGGGTAGTAGTATGATGATGGAGGAGCAGGAGGATGAAGGGGTAGTAGTATGATGATGGAGGTGCAGGAGGATGATGAAGGAGGTAGTAGTATGATGATGGAGGAGCAGGAGGATGAGAGGGGTAGTAGTATGATGATGGATGAGCAGGAGGATGAAGGGGTAGTAGTATGATGATGGAGGTGCAGGAGGATGATGAAGGAGGTAGTAGTATGATGATGGAGGTGTAGGAGGATGAGAGTAGTAGTAGTATGATGATGGAGGAGCAGGAGGATGAGAGGGGTAGTAGTACAATGATGGAGGAGCAGGAGGATGAGAGGGGTAGTAGTATGATGATGTAGGAGCAGGAGGATGAGAGGGGTAGTAGTATGATGATAGAGGTGCAGGAGGATGAAGGAGGTAGTAGTATGATGATTGAGGTGCAGGAGGATGAAGGAGTAGTAGTATGATGATGGAGGTGCAGGAGGATGAGAGGGGTAGTACTATGATGATGGAGGAGCAGGAGGACGAAGGAGGTAGTAGTATGATGATGGAGGTGCAGGAGGATGAAGAAGTAGTAGTATGATGATGGATGATATGGTCAGTAACAGTATGATGGTATGTTGAGAGGTACAGTATGGTGATAATATATATATTAGTGCTGTTCTGGGGTCACTTCCACACACTGAGCCCCCACATAACTTTATGTATTCTGATCTCCCACAAAGCATTCAGTTTACAATACACCAAGAATCCTCCAGGTACAACAGCTGCAAGCACTACAACTCCCAGCATTTACTGATCTGCATCCCTCAGGATATGCTGGGAGTTGTAGTACATATGAGCTGCCACTGTAGAGACATATAGTGCTGGAGCTTGAGGGCTGATGTTTGTAACAGATAACACCACCAGAAGCTTCTGCACAACAATCAATTATTAAAGGTTTGTTCTGTCTGAAATCCCAAAATACCCTTCATTAAAGCTTCATAAGTGTAGGGTATTCTGAGAGTTATAGTTCGACTGAAAACATGTAATTCACAAGGGAGTTGTCGCAGATTCAGATGAATCCAGGATAGGGCCGGGTCAGTATGTCGCTTTTTATCGATTCTTCTTTGGTGGGCCCCAAGGATCATTTCCTCTTGTGGGCCCCAAGTACCCCAGTCCAACACTGTATATATTTATTTGTGTATATATATCTCCTATCTATCTATCTATCTATCTATCTATCTATCTATCTATCTATCTATCTATCTATCTATCTCATATCTATCTATCTCCTATCTATCTATCTATCTATCTATCTATCTATCTATCTATCTACCATCTATCTTTCTATTATCTATCTATCAATCAATCTATCAATTGAGTGAGAGAAAGTTTACGACCCTCCAAAGGTTAACGTTGGAAAAAAAAAACCCTGCAATTTATTCAATAATTCATAGTGCAGCACTCCATAGATGCAATGTTTCAATGGCTTCATGCCCCCATTTTCAAGCGGGAAAGCCATTGAAACGTCGCGTCTATGGAGTGCTGCACTATGAATTATTGAATAAATCACAGTTTTTTTCTTCAACGTTAACCCTTACTATTCCAATGCCCTGTGCATTTCATACCAATCAACTTCTTATGTACTCTATTAAAAAGTCAAATTCTTATGTACTCTATTATAAAGTCTGAATAGTGGGTCCTTGCAATGGTGCTGGAGTTTACCACCTTGGAGATGTTGGTTGTTTTGCCCTCTATACTCTTTCAATGGCCCAATCCCACCTTGTTTTCTAACACTGCAGTTCAATGGATGAGGAGGGAGTTCTCCATAAGTTCTCACCACATAATATTACATACTGTAGGATTAAACTGGCCAGAAATGGATCACCTCTATCCAAGGGCCCCTTAGCAGCCACACGCTCTGCCTCCATGGTACGTGTGCTCTGCACTTATTGGTGTTGTACATAGTATGGGTGCACAGGCACGTTCTGCTAGAAATGTAACTGTAGTCACAAGGTAATGATAACCACATGATGCTTATTTTTAGTTAGTTTGTTCATTCACAAGTATTCCTCCTATTTACTACACTATATAAAATGCAATGTAAACTTAAATCCGCTTTCACATCTTGATGGTTTTAGACCAGCTGCAGAAGCCGCTATTTCTTTGATAGGACGGCCTTTTAACCCTTACAGCAATAAGTTTTTCTTGTTCTCTTTCTACAAATATGGTTTTCATTTTGAGATTTATCCATGGGAATGACTATCTCTTCTATAAGGCCCTTCACCAGCTTTGCAAGATACTGTGTAAACATCCCATAAAATTAAATCATTTTATTTCCCCTGCTTCTCCCAGCCTTATCCCAAATTTCCTTTTCTGCCAACTTTTGTCTGCTCTGAATCAACAGTAGACTCACCTACGAGGATTAGGATCTCTATTATTGGACAGTAGAGAAAGATCTTGCCGTAACTAGCAGCAGTTCCTGTAAATATGAATTAGAATTCAGGACCATAAATGTAGGGTTTTAATTATACTTGGGATGCTTCTTTAACCCCTTCATGTCAGCAGTACGTAGTTATACGTTCCTGCTGCACATGCCCCATGCAGTAGGAATGTACATATATATTCCTGGCTGTGAGAGGGGTTTTATGTGTGTGGGACCGCTGCAGTGAGAGAGGTCCCGCACACATCAGTGTCCGGGGATCCCAGCATTATGACAGGCAGCTGCGATCCTGCAGCTGCTTGTCATTAACCTCTTAAATGCTGCTATTTATAGCGATCGCGACGTTTAAGGTACTCAGTGACAGGATAAGCTCCTGTCACTGAGTGATCGGGACCTCCACATCCCTGTGGGGGTACCGATTGCTTATACCGGCGGATGGGGGTAAATTACTTACCTCCACCTTTTCGGATGGGTGATCTATGTAAAGAGTCTGCTCTCAGTTAGGCTCTATACATAGATCGTCAATAACACTACACTATGCTATGCTATGGCATAGCATAGATCAGTATATGCAATCTAATGATTGCATGTTTTAAAGTGAAAAAAAAAAGTGTTAAAAGATGTAAGTGTAATAAAAAAAAAAAGATTTTAAAAGTATTAAAAAAAAAACCTTATAAACTCTCCTCTTAATAAAAGTTTAATATACCTCCTTGCCCATTCTAAAAATAAAAATTATTTAAATGGAATTGTCTGATCTATTAAAATATAATATTATTGTTCCCGCAAGGTGGACGGCATAATGAAAAAAAAACAAAAAACACCAGGATTGCTATTTTTTTTAAATTACATATCAGAAAAAAAATTAATAAAAAGCTATAAAAAATTTTATGTTACACCAATATGATATTAATAAAAACTAGAGATCATGGTGCAAAAAATGACTCCCCGACCAGCCCTGTAGGTGGAGAAATAAAAGTACTATGGCTCTTAGAAGACAAGGAGGAGCATTATATTAATTTGACCCGGACATCCCTGCATCAATGATCTCGAAGCGGTTAAAGAAGCCATAAGAGTTACATCTAATGGGGAACATGATCAACTTAAATGGGCACTGTTGTAACCAATAAAAAATGTTAAATCAGCAAAGGTTATGATATAATACATCTGGTGTGAAGTAGAATTGTCTTAGTTGCCCCTAGCAACCAATCAGATTCCACCTTTAATTTTTCAAAGAATCTGTAAGGAATGAAAAGTCAAATCTGATTAGTTGCA
Source organism: Dendropsophus ebraccatus (assembly GCF_027789765.1). Lineage (NCBI taxonomy): Eukaryota > Metazoa > Chordata > Amphibia > Anura > Hylidae > Dendropsophus > Dendropsophus ebraccatus. The sequence goes on along the minus strand of NC_091463.1, from coordinate 38,092,102 downwards.
ACTAAGACAATTCTACCTTACACCAGTTTGGTAAATCATCCCCTCGGCGTCTCACTTACTGGAAAACTACAGTCCATGCTCCATCACTAAGGCCATTTAGTCTTTAGTGACAGCAAAATAGAGACCAAATGCAGGAAGTGCTGTCAGTTGGCCCAGTGATGATGAATGCTGATACTGCAGATAAGGGAACTAACTGATAAGAAGGTCTGCCCACTGGTTCAGAGTAAACTGCAGAAGCATGAGCAGCCCAATGGGGCATCAAATGGGCCAAAGGAGGACAAAATTGAAGTAAAAATGAACAGCAAGCGTTTCACAGGAGTTTCATTCCACCATACATTATGCTGCTGTATTATAGTAAATAGAAGGGACACATCATGCCAACACTGTTGGGGCAGAGCTGTCAAAACTACAAAAATGGATAGGTTTCCTGACAGTATTGTTGCCATGTGAGACAGGTGTTAGTGAACATCATGACTATCTGCTGGGCCTGAGCACAAGAAAGGTGCTACAAGTATCCAAGAGTATACATTGTCACTGAGCAAGGGCAGCACTGGGGAGAGAATGGGGATGGAAGTGCTACCGCAAACAATATGGAAAAATCAAACAATGCCAGCCAAAATTCTCCTTGTAGGATTATATTAAACACAGTTAACCCTATAAACTGTATGAATGTCCTTCACAGATAAGTTTAGAAAAGCTTTGGCATCCTGATGTCAAAAGCTGACATTTTTATGTCCTTTTCTAACATGCTGGTCATTGTATACTGGGATCTTCCTCATACGCGCACTTGTGATGTAACAATGTATGTGTGTTTGCGTTTCTCTATGCAACAAAGACATTTGATTATTAGCAGTACTGGGCAAATAAACCTGGCCTGAGTCTATATAGGGTAATACTGTGTATCTTTTCCCCATTGTGCTGCCGGCTCAGGTCCTCACTGCAGTGCCGATTCCCACAGCATTTTCTACGTGAGCAGGAAGTAACTTTCTCCATACTGATTGTTCATGTGCATGGGGGAACGGGAGAGATCAATTCAGCCTAATGTTATTAAAGGTGCCTCAGTCTTAGAGTGTCTAGTGTAGCATGAGATATATACAATCAGTGCAGCAAGCAAGGGGTTGAATTCTCCTGAAATGCATACACATCGCCCCCTTCTCATCTGTAGGGCTACAATCTGCTCTCTGGTCCTGCCTGCTTTCTCCCAAGATAACATTATCTTATCTCCTATTAGGAATTCCCAGGACCGCTTCTATTACCCAAGGCTGATCCTGATTGCATTTGGTCTCTGAAAGCCACATTGTATCTCGGGCAAAACAGGCTCGCCAAAGTGCTTTGTAACATATTTAACAGAAGGACAGGCACTTCCCTTTGCTTTAAATCAATCGCAATCATTTTTTTTTTTCTCTTTCACTAGGCCTGTCTGCTTTAATGCTGACAAAATAAAGAACGAGAGAATTCCATGCATATCTGAGCAAAGCTGCGCTGCTTCTTACTCATGTCAACCGCTAATCTCCCCTAAAATGGACTGGTCCATGGGGGATTGGCCCAGTTGCCTTTTTTGCTGTCATTCCATCCCTTCTCACTAAGGGAGGTTTTGATCCCTCTTTGATACGGGGTGCCAGCCCAGAGGTGATTGATTGACTTCTGGCTAGATATTAATAAGTTGCACTTTTCCACGTTCCGCCCAGCTGGAAGCCCCCGTGCATCTGAAACTGAGGGGGGGATTAGAGAAAGTGTTGGATTTGTGTCTGGGAAAGGGGGGATGATGTTAAAATCCCCACAGCTTCAGAGATCCTGAAAGTGTTAGACATCTGCTTAGGCCTTAGATTGATGGGGTGACATATTGATAAGAGATCTCCTATAATATCTTTAGGATACTTTGTACGCTCTCACTGTGTCGGACCTGCTAGATATATTCCATATCCCTGGCCTTTAATCCACTCAAGTCACAAAACAATGAAATTTTGAAATCATTTAAAGAATATAAAAGGTTTAAAGAGTTTAACTTCAGCCTAAAAGAAATGTATTTTGTAGACTGTGGTATCTTTTAATGGAATAATCTTATCCCCCAAAGTATTATTCTGAGCATATGCCGTCCAGACAGAGGTCTCTTCACTAGAATGCTATGTCAAAATAGAGAAAAAAAATGGAATGAAAGGGAGGAAAAGTATACATATGAGTGTTAAGCCCATACCATATAAATTGCAGAATAGTTTGGTGGTATTGAATCCCCTGTGCTGGATCCCGCTGTCCCAGATACAGTTCATAAAAATACATCATTGGTGAAACACCAAATTGAACATCAATGTCTCTGCATTCCATAATGATCCCTCTAAGTCTTGGTTGGGAAGACTAGACGAAGCTTTTGCCCTGATACTAACCAATGTGGGCCCGAGACCTTATGTGTTTTAATATACTTTTTTGCTCCTCGTATTTCTTCCCTAAGACGGCGTAATGCTGCAACGCCGTTGACCTGTCCAACAACAAATGGCTCACAATTGTGTACACAGCAATGTGTACAAGTGATATGCGAACTAAAACTCCTCTTTTAGAGGAACTGGATAAAGACATAACACATTATGGCTCAGAGCCTGGGAACTGCTGGAGCCAAGCATGAATTAGCAGCCGAGACTGGAATGGAGCACTACACTCCAGCATGTGCTGTGCACAGATCCCCGGCCTCCTGAGCACTGCAGATCTTTCAGTGCCGGCACTTGGGGCTTTTTGTCCCTGTTACAGCCCTCAGCTCTTTGGCACTGGTTGAGGGTCTAATGCGTTCCCCTGTGAATGGGACGGATTCTTCCTCTCCGCAGCTTTCCATTACAGCATGACAAAGCCACCTCCTGCTTTTCGTTTTCTTACACGGCTACGGATCTAAATGCTGTTATATTTCTGCCTTATTATTTTTTATTTGTCTTCCAGACTTTGTGTTCCAAAAAAATAATGGAAGCAGATGGAAAAGTCTGGGAGAAATTCAGTTACTTCGGATCCGGTTCAACACTTATTCACTTCTGATCGGAGGAATTAGTACTTATCCCATATTTTTAATTAATTTAAGGGCTGTATTATTCTTATACTTCAGTTTAGAATTCAGTTCAGTCACCGTATCGGATAATGCATGTCATAGAAAAACAAATAATAAGTCTAAAAGTTACAACCATTTTGACAGGTCAAAGTGGCCATGTTGATGCCTGTTCACCACCGAACATGCCTACAATTTACATATGAACATCAGAACTGGGCTACAGAGTAGTTTAGGAAGGTGGCCTAATCTTAATGTGGTGTCCCACCACGGGTATTTCGTGTTTCACACCTGTAGCAAAAAGCCTCTTAATCAAAGCTAAGTGGTGATGAAAGTAGTTTGAAAGCTTCACCACTAGATGTCAGTGTTTATTATGTATGCTCTTGTGGATTGCACAGCTGAAGCTAACAAAGGGTTACTGTTCCTTATGTACTATGTATTTTTCTTGTTCAATGGAGATACTCTTTCTCTATGACCTATCACTCTCCTTTCTCTTTGCATACATTCCCTTCCACCACTCACAAGGGCTCTTACACATCCCTGTAGAAAGTAGTTACTTGGTGGGAGGAAGTGTAGCATTAGTTCTACCCAGGTTCTTTTGGCAAGAGGACACACAAAGCAGACATTCCTGCTGTATCCAAGCCAGGGCCTGGCTCTGCCGGGACCCTTGTCCGGGACAGTCTTACCTAGTACACAGCTAGTAAAGCAGCCAGAGACACTCAGTTTCTTCAGTCTATCACCTACCTAATGGCAGCAATATTCCACAATAGCATAATAACAGTGATCTGTGAGCAGTATCCGTCATTCTATGCAGCAAAAATTGTTCAGGAATGGATAGAGGAACATGTTAAAGAGTTCAAGCTGTTGACATGGTCTTCAAATTTCACAGATCTCAATGTGATCCAGCATTTGTGGGTTTTTTAGTTTAGTCTGATCAGGACCTGCTGCTAACATCTTGGTACCAAATACAACAGTACTTCAGCAGTATGAGTGGGACCTGCGCAAAATTAGGCAGGTGGTTGTAATGTTATGGAGAGAGCGAGAGAGAGAGAGAGAGAGAGAGATATGAGAAGGCCACCATCATGTTTGGTTCTTTGCTTCTTTGCCCAAAGATCTTCAAACTAATCTGGGCTCTGATTTATTATTTTTTCTGGACCCAAATGTACCAATTGCCATTGATAACACTGGTCAAGTGGTCAAAGAGTTTGAGGTCCAATGGGCAGGAATTCATGGAGATGCAGGCGCTGATCGGCAGATCAGGAAGTCTCATCAAGATCAAGATGGAAGTGGTAGTACTGTATAAAATAGTGTTTATTGTAGATAACGCGTTTCGAGGGGGTCCCTCTTCAGCCGATTTATAACACTGGTGTCTGATTATGTAGCTGAGTGGTCGTTGGGCCTGCCCAAGCTCCATAGCCTCAATGTCATTGCCTCAGTCTCTGGGGCCCTGAGCTGCCGCTTCTCTAGTAAAATCCATGCACAGCGGTGTATTTTTAATGTGACTATTTTTTTTTTTTTTTTTCAGCTAGTTCTTACAGTCAGTGGTTTGTTTTAAGATTACAGTTAGCAGTTTCTTAACACAATGTTTTAACAAAATCACTTCCTTTAAAAGTGGGAGAAAGTAGATAAAAAGAGCTGAGAGGAATTTTTCAATTTTCTATGGCTGCCTTGCAGTAGCTGTCAGTACAATACAGAATTCTTTTTACTGCAGCAATGCTGACACAAACTGTTGCTCCTTTGAAAAATAAAAATGTCAGATTCCCCGCAGCTCTGCTTGTGATTATCAGATCAAGTCCGTTTATAGAGTAATTTTGATAAATACATTAGTTATACACTATTAATGCAATTGCTTGAAGCTTAGCTCCACTAAAGGGTAGAAAATAAATGAATTTATAACTTGTGCAGCTACTGAACGTGTACAGGGGTCTAGTCAATGCCCTATATTAGTCAGTGTACATGTTTTTATGTATATTATAGGAACATACCAATATTTGAAATAACAGTGGTAGTATAACTTAAAGTGATTCTGTCACATTGAGAATAAAGTCCCATCATCAGGTGCCATCTTAGAGAGCAGCAGGATCTGAGCAGATTGTTATATAGTTTTATGGGTAAAGTTCCAGAATAACAATAACATATAATTTCTTCACACGAACACCTGCTCATTCTGGGCTAAGTAGTCAGGTGGGCGTCCTATTCCGTAATAGACAGCTATATATACTTGTACATATAGAGAGAGCTGTCCACTACTGAATAGAAAAACCTATATACAAAACAAGCCAAGTCACAACTATATTGAAGTGTACAATGATCTTCATTTAATTAAAACATCCAAAAAAATATAATAAAATGCATGACTATGCGTGATAAGTAGGGCATCATGACTGAAAACAAGGAGGGCCAACGAGACCAGCAATGTAGGAATGGCAAATGACACAAAACAACAATATAAATAACCACAATAGGTTTTCCTTATGTAATGTAATAAAGTGCCACCTAGTAGTGCCAGGTATCTGTTCAAATAGCATTGTATACAGGTCAAGTCAAGTAGATACACATAGATACCATGGGGGAGATTTATCAAACATGGTGTAACGTGAAACTGGCTCAGTTGCCCCTAGCAACCAATCAGATTCCAACTTTCATTCCTCACAGACTCTTTGGAAAATGAAAGGTGGAATCTGATTGGTTGCTAGGGGCAACTGAGCCAGTTTCACTTTACACCAGGTTTGATAAATCTCATCCCCTCATGAGTCTAAGATACAAACGTGGTCCCTGTCCCGGTGCTCGTTTCAGCTGGTTGCCTATATCAAGGGGTCATTTGTGCCATTACAAAATAAGACTGCCCACTTGACTACTCAGCCGAGAAAAATCAGAGATTTACATTAATATAAAGACAAGTTATTCTGGAACTTTTCCCTCAATACTATATACTGTATCTATCTGCTTAGCCCCTCCTGCTTTATACAGGCACTTAGTAAAAGTTAGCAAAAGTGGCAAAATTTCAAGTGGAGCCTGCACTGTGGACGCTGCTTTAAATTCTGCATATCCCATTGATTTAATGGGATTTCTTGTGTGTCTCCGCTCTCCGCCCAAATAATAATTGACATGTAAATTCGGAGATGCATGAGAAACTTGAAATCCCACCACTTTTGCTCAGTGTGTTTTGCACTAACATGATTTGACTTTCATTCCAACAGGTTCTATTTAAGCACTCTTGAATTAAGATATTTAAAGTATCCACTATCTGATTTTTTATAGTGAAACTGGTGAAAAGAGTACACTTGGTGGCATACTACAGGTCCCAGCACCTCTTTCGTACTACAATTCTGCAGAAAATTCTAGATTAACTGTATTAAAGGAGGTTAGTTGACAAAGTTAAAAGGGATCTTTCAATTTTTATTCTGCTGTACAAAGTGCCAAAGAAATTTTCTTACACCCCTTCTAAGACCCAAAGCACCTCCTCGCTTCTCCTTCCATCCCTTTTTCTGCTTGATTGACAGTCAGTTTGAAGCCAAGGCCCATACAGGGATAGAGATGAGAGTGGGAGCAAGGCAGCATTTCAGTTTGCAGCATTTCATTAAATTGGAAAAACCTTTTTGACACCTCTTTGACACTTTGACAATAAAAGAAATGTATATTTGTATTCATAGCAGATATAAAATATTATTGGAAGAGAGGACTTTGAAGTAGATCTAAGAAGGACCGTGGAGTCTTATAGATCATGCAATATGGCCACAGGGAAGCTACCTTTATAACATGGCTGTATAGTTCAGGCCGTCCTTCTCCATGAGGAAAGTTACTTTGCATACTTTTTTCTGGAGACCATTGCAAGGTCTACACCAGCTTGGTGGTCTCCTTAAAGAAACACATTATTCTCCCAGATCATTAACATTAAGAACAGTATATAGTATAGAGTGTAGAGAGCTTCACCTTTTAGACCAGCCAAGGTTGTAAAGATCATATTCTAACAAATAGGTTTGGCATACAGAACTGTTGTGGCCACACATGTTGTGATAATTGAAACAATATTCACAAATAGAATGATCTGGAAACTAAAGTAATCTGAAAACAAACCTATTATTCAATAAAAAATGCAGTCAGTTAATGGTGCTGAAAATCTTTTAAACTTGTAGATATCCAGATGATGAGTTGAGTATTCTTTACCTAATGATTTTTCTAGTAACACACTCCTTTAACCTCAAACAACCTTCATCTTATACGGAATACTTAAATTGGTCATTAACATTAGATATTTTTCCGCTGATCCCTATGATCTTTCAGGATTTGCCAATATTTTAACTTTAATGGCGTCAGTGTACCTGTTTCTTAATGTATACTTTTATGGGAAATAATGATGTCTCTTTAACCTTTAGGAAAAGCTTCTACAACACTCCAGGACTTATGATTAAAAGCATTGACTCACAAGAGTCATTAATGGCCTATGACATCAGGAGGAAGGATAATGTCCGAATGGTGCTAGTTCAGCCACTGTGACTCCCTACTGATTGTTAAGATGAAGTAGCAAAGGCACTAGGAAAGTACCCTGCCATTACATCTCTCGTTGGCTCTGCTTGACTTCCTATTGGGATCCACATAATTGGTCATTGACAAAACTGAGCCTATCATGTGCTCTACACAGAAAGTTAAGCAGAACCAACACTGGATAAAATGTTATGGCAATTTTTTAGATCAACTGCCAAGTGTTCTAAAGATCATCATAGGTCACTGAGCTTGGTGTGACTTAAAGGTAAAATGCCAATCCATAGCTTAGGCTACGTTCACAATAGCGTTCGTCCTTCCGGCACCATTCCGCCATCCTTTACCGTTTTAGAGTAAGTGAAACGGAAATTGACGGATCCGTTATAATCCCCATATGTTTCAATTATATTTTATTGTGCTCCGTTTGTCAAAATAGTGCTCCGTTAGCATGCAATCCGTTCAAGTTCCGTTTTTCTGAACCGTGTTTGCAGTATTTTTTTTTCCGTTTTCAAAAACGGAACGTAAACGGATCGATGCAATCCGTTTTTTTTATAATGAAAGTCAATGGTGAGGGATCTAAACGGAAGGTTAATCCGTTTGCGTCCGTTGTTCAAATTTCCGTCTCATTCCGTTTTCTAGTTGGAGCATGCGCAGAAGGGGAGAGAAGACAGGAAGTTCTAGAGTGTCACATGACACTTCCTGTTCAGACCGGCCCCTACAGCATCCTCAGTCCTTTTCAAGGAAAACTGGACAGAAAATCACCTCAGAAGCTATAAAAACAGCAATTCTTCTCTTCTCATCTGTAGGTAATAATCTATATCAGCCATGCTTGTTGTCTTCACCCAAGAGAGATTATGCTGCACAGTTCATTATAGGGCGTGCTGTAGCAGTCAAAATGGATGGTGAGCCGTGTAGTCAGCCATGCTTGCTCTCTTCATCCCAGGGAGAATATGCAGCAATGTTCATTATGGAGGTTATGCTTGTCAGCCATGTGCCATGCTTGCTGGCTTTATCCCAGGGAGATTTTGCTTCACTGTTCATGAAAAATGGAGGTTGTGCTAGTCAGTCATGTGACATGCTTGCTGGCTTTATCCCAGGGAGATTTTGCTGCACTGTTCATGAAAAATGGAGGTTGTGCTAGTCAGCCATGTGACATGCTTGCTGGCTTTATCCCAGGGAGATTTGGCTTTACAGTTCAATGTGGGTCTTGTTTTGTCCATTAAAAATGGAGGTTCTGCCCTGTGCTCGTCAGCCATGCTTGTAGTCTTCATCCCAGGGAGATTATGCTGCACAGTTCATTTTATAGGGCTTGCTGTTTGCAGTCAAAATGGAGGGTGGGCCTTGTGCTGTAGTCAGACATGCTTGCTGTCTTCATCCCAGGGAGATTATGCTGCCCAGTTCATTATAGGGCTTGCTGATTTCAGTCAAAATGGAGGGTGGGCCTTGTGCTGTAGTCAGACATGCTTGCTGTCTTCATCCCAGGGAGAAGTTGCCTCACAGTTCAATGTAGGTCTTGCTTTTTTGATACCAAAGGAGGGTGGGCCTTGTGCTGTACTCATGCAAATTCCATCACATTGCAATGTGACATGTGACTGATGTCCACCAATTGGTATTTTTCACAGAATGTCGTCCAGTGAAGATGATACTCCAGCATCCCGGAGACGTAGACTTGTAAGTTTTTAGATATAAAATGGAAAAAAAATTATATTATACCCTAGTCATTTTTTTATTTCTGCAATTTTTTTTTTGTTTAGCATTCCCCAATGTTATCTGGTCAGGATGAATCAGGATGCAGCGACGTGTCACAGGTATTTAATAATTTTAGTCATCAATAAGAAAAATTTAAAAAACAGGCAAGAGCTTATAATATGCTTTTTTGAATGCAGAGTTTTTTCAGTGAGGATGAAGAGGATAGCCAAGCATGTGCTGTTATTGCTAGCTCTGCACAAAGTGGAGAGGATACCCAATCAAGTACCCAAGCAAGTGTTACCTCTGCACAAAGTGAACAGGTACAAACCTACTCTCACTGTATGTATGTAGTTTAAAAAATTACAAGGAAAAAAATAAGGCCTAAAATTTCCTTTATGTTCCAGACTGTTAACCAACCTCGACAGACAACCGAAACCAACGAAAGGCATCAAACATGTTCAGGTTGAGGTCGTGGTGCTATACGTAAAGTGAGTACATAGCTGTCAAGAGTTTCAAATCATAAAATAATAGTTGAAAGACAATGTTTATTTATTAATTTTTATTTTAGGGTGCAGTTAGAACTCCAAGGCCTAGAGTGAGGATCAACAATGACCTTCTCACCCAGATGGTACAAGAGAGGAGTGCTTTATGGGACCACACTGACCCTGCGCATTCTGATCACCACCTAACACAGTCGTTGTGGGATAAAGTTCGTAGCGTGGTCATCGAGAACTGGAATGACTTGTCCGAACGTGAAAAAAGAAAAGCAGGTGTGTAAATTAATTTTAGGGACTATGTACAAAAGGAGTTCATTCAGATCAAACTTATGTCCTACCTTTTTTAGGAAAAAACGTCGTCATCAGATGGAGATCAATGAGGGACCGATATATTCGAGACTTTCATAAGGAGCAAAGCATTCCAAGTGGCTCTGGTGCTACAAGGCGAAATACATACAGATATATGAATGCCTTGGATTTTCTGAGACGATGTGCACAACTTCGTTTGTACGTATTTTCAAAATTTTGATATTTTTTAAAAATCATAAAACATACTTTGATTTTTACACACTCTACCTTTTGGTTTTAGAACTGTTGGCAGTGCTCGTGATTTGATACCAGAGAGAGCAACAGAGGACACACAAGCAGAGACAATTGAACCACACTCAGAGACTCCCGATCTGGTGTCAACAGCTGACAATCCCACACAGACAAATGCTGCAACATCTTCCACCAATATTGGGAGAACTTTTAGTAGTCTGCTAAAGCCTGGTAAATCTGGTATAAGACGTCCACAGGTGTGGGAGGATCTGATAAGGGTCACCAGGGATGCATTGTTAACTGTTGATGTGAGAATAGAAAAATTGAAAGAAGAGTTCTTGTCCCATATAACGCGCCTAGAATCCAATGCTACCTATTCTAGCCCTTTATGTCCAACAGAATATTTCTTTAAAACAATTATTGATGATATACGCACAATGACACAAATTGCATAAATAGCAAAATTTGTGAGATATTGCAGCGTCAAAACCAACCATTCAGAGGCTCATTGCCACAGCCCTATCAACCAAGATCCGAGCAACAATCTTTTGCACAACAGCCCCACCCATAAGCTCAGCCCATTTCCCATCAGACAAGTTTCCAACAGTCTGGGTCATGTGTACAACCCATGTCCCATCAACCGACATTTCGTCCCATATCCCAACCCCAGAATTACCATCTTTCCCCCATGCCTCCTGCACCACGTTTATATTCCAGTACCCAGTCTTTAGACATGCACGCAAACCCACTCCCCTTGTTTGAGTACCACAATCCTCAAAGCAGCTCACTGGCTCAAACAACCACAAGGTCACTGTCCGATTCTCCAGCCAGTGCCCGAGCAATGGGACAAAATCCTTTGCCTCCACCTCCAAGTTGCCACTCCACACCATGCCAAAACTTGAAGACATCACACTTTGAAACAGAAGACATCACACTTTGGCTAGAGCAGAGAGTCAGGGCTCCCCTCTCCCCTGAGTGCTTTGCACTCAGGGGAGAGGGGAGCCCAGACTCTCTGCTCTAGCCAAAGTCCCCATGAAACTGAAGACATCACACTTTGGCTAGAGCAGAGAGTCAGGGCTCCCCTCTCCCCTGAGTGCTTTGCACTCAGGGGAGAGAGAAGCCCAGACTCTCTGCCCAGACAAGTTTCCAACAGTCTGGGTCATGTGTACAACCCATGTCCCATCAACCGACATTTCGTCCCATATCCCAACCCCAGAATTACCATCTTCCCCCCATGCCTCCTGTACCCCACATTTATATTCCAGTACCCAGTCTTTAGACATGCACGCAAACCCACTCCCCTTGTTTGAGTACCACAATCCTCAAAGCAGCTCACTGGCTCAAACAACCACAAGGTCACTGTCCGATTCTCCAGCCAGTGCCCGAGCAATGGGACAAAATCCTTCGCCTCCACCTCCAAGTTGCCACTCCACACCATGCCAAAACTTGGCTGAAGCCTCTCCGCATTCCACCACCTCATCCGTATCCTCTCCAAACCCTTCTACTCCACCTTATACATCATCTTTCCCCACCCCTGCCACATCACTAACCCACCATGTCAAATCTTTTTCTGATTCCTATTCCCTTCAAACGCCAAATCCCTTTGGCAACCGTACACGTCAAGAAAACCAATCTGTACGTCGCAATGCAAGTGACAGAGCAACAATGGCCAGACAGGGATTGGAAAATCCTTTTCAAAGATACTCCTAGTATTCTAGTTCTAAAGGAGAAAAACTTTCTCAATCGGTTGGGAAAAGTTGTTGAGAAAAAAAAAATAGTTTTGTTTTAAAAAATGTTTTATTGGAGTGTAATATTTTACAATGGATCCAAACAGTGTTATGTTTGTTGAAAAATGTTGTAGTATTTATACTATTGACATTTGTTGATTTTAGAATAAAATTTTATTCTACAATTTTTTATTTTTTTTTATTTACGTCGATTTTAAATTAAAGTCAGGACATCATGTGGATTTTTCTTGTCTTCTGCACAGAGTCTTGCCTCCCCTCTCCCCTGTATTATTAGTCAAAGTCCCCATGAAACAGAAGACATCACACTTTGGCTAGAGCAGAGAGTCAGGGCTCCCCTCTCCCCTGAGTGCTTTGCACTCAGAGGAGAGGGGAGCCCAGACTCTCTGCTCTAGCCAAAGTCCCCATGAAACAGAAGACATCACACTTTGGCCACTGCATGGGTCAGAAATGCTGAAAAATAAAAGAATAAAAAATATTAAAGTACAGTTCAAATCATTCCTTCTTGCCAGTCCACCCACCCGACATTGGAAAGGAAATATTCAGCAAACTGGTCCCTCATCTGGTTGACTGCTACTGTTGATCTTCGTGGTGTCCTTTTCGGTAAGCTCTGATGAGATTGGCTCTTTAGATAACACAAAGTTATGCAGTACAACCGCAGCTTTGATCAGTTCATCCACGACATCTGGCTGAAGTTGAATGGGCCGGGTAAAAACTCTCCATTTTGCCATCAGGATTCCAAAGGCACATTCTACAAAACGTCTTGCTCTGGTGAGTCTGTAATTGTAGATCCTTTGGCGGTAGTTAAGGCCACGACTGGAATATGGCTTCAGAAGGTTCTCGCACATCTGGAAGGCCTCATCAGCAACAACAACAAAAGGCACAAGAGGTCCATCAGTTCCAGGAAAGGGCCTTGGATCAGGAAGTCCAAAAGTTCCAGTGTAAAGCCGTCTACCCATAGAAGAGTTCTTGAAGACTCTGGAGTCGTTGGTCCACCCAAATAAACCAATGTCCACAGCTACAAACTTGTACTGGGCATCAGCTATGGCCATCAGGATGACTGAGAAGTACTTCTTATAGTTGTAAAATTGAGAGCCGGTGTTCTGAGGCTTCTGGATTCGGATGTGCTTCCCATCCACAGCACCGACACAGTTGGGAAACTGTGTAACTTCAAAAAATTTGTCTGCGATGTCCATACATTGCTGTGCTGAAGGATGTGGAATGAAGTCCTCTCGAAGAGAGTCCCACAGGGCCTTGCACGTGTCCCGCACGATTCCAGAAATGGTGGATTTTCCTAGTCGGAACTGAAAATGCAGGGAAGAAAAGCTCTCTCCTGTGGCAAGATATCTGTAAAGAAAAAAAAAAAGGTTGAGTAAAAATAAAAAATAAAAAAATAATTTATTTTGGGATATTTAATTGCATACCTCAAAGTAACCATTAGGCGCTCTTCTGGAGAAACGCTTCTGCGGAATCTGGTGTTCTGTCGCTGGATGGTTGGACCCACATGCCGAAGAAGATCCTCAAAACTTGACTTCGACATCCTTAAGTAGTCAAAGAACTTCTAGGGGTCTCTGCATAAAGGGTTGCATAGGTACCCCGGGTCATCCAGCAGGAGGTGATTGGGTGAACCCAAAAACGTCGTCCAGATCGTCTCTTCCTAGCACGCCGACAATTTTTCATCCGGATCATCATGATGTCGAAGCTGTAAAGCAAATGAGAAGCCTTCATTCCAAAAAAGCCTTCTTTTATAGCCTCCGGGGAAGCAAGGGGAGGAGCTGGAAAAAAAAAATCACAGTGAAAAACGGACACAAACGGAATTACAAACGGATGACAACGGAAGCAAACGGATGGCATGCTTCCGCTAATTTTACTAAAATAAAAGGATACACTAACATTTTTTGGTATCCGTTTGCATCCGTTCACATCCGTTAGCAAATCCGTCAATAGCTATCCGTTCAGCAAAAAAGAACGGATCCGTCAGTTTCATGTAAAAACACTAGTGTGGCCGAGCCCTTAGCCTAACAGTGACCCCTCACTAAGGCTACATATTGACCACAACAAATACTACACTAGACTAACAGGATGTGATGGAAGAACAATGTCTTCCCTGAGTAAGTTCATAAGAGAAACAGATCGCTGATCTCAGGGAGACCAGCCAAAGATAACACTGCTGGCTGCTAGTGAAAACGGTCAATGCAATAAAATCCTAGTTGCATTGCCCCCTGGGAAACATGGATATTTAAAAAAAAGGCCTGTGGAGTCTCATTAACCCCTTAATGTCAAAGCCAATTTTCGTTTTTGCACTTTTGTTTTTTCCACTTTATGTTTAAAAGGCCATAGCGCTTGCATTTTTTCACCTAGAGACCCACATGAACCCTTATTTTTTGCGAAACTAATTGTACTTTGCAATGACAGGCATTATTTTTCCATAACATATGCTGCCAAACTGGAAAAAAATCATTTGCGCTGTCGAATGAAAAAAAAAAAAGGAATTTGTTTTGATTTCGGGGAGTTTTGCATTTACGCCATTCGCCCTATGGTAAAATTGACTTGTTATACATGTTCCTCAAGTCATTACGATTACAACGATATGTAACATGTATAATTTTTCTTGTATCTGATGGCTTGTAAAAAATTCAAACCATTGTTAACAAATATATGTTCCTTAAAATCGCTCTATTCCCAGGCTTATAACGCTTTTATCCTTTGGTCTATGGGGCTGAGGTGTCATTTTTTGCACCATGACATGTACTTTCTATCGATACCTTGGTTGCGCATAACTTTTTATAAAAATTTTTCTGGATTTGATGCGACCAAAAATGCGCAATTTTGCACTTTGGAATTTTTTTGCGCTGACGCCGTTTACCGTGCGAGATCAAGAATGTGATTAATTAATAGTTCGGGCGATTACGTGCGCGGCGATACTAAATATGTTTATTTATTTGTTTATTTATTTATTTATCATAAACGTAAAAGAAGAAATTCTGGGTGCACTCACCGGTCAGTGGCAAAAGTATTTCTTTATTCAAAGCTTGTATATGAAAGCATGGTTCCTGCAGGCGGAGGACGCCAAACACCCTCCACTGATGATTACAGCTGTTTCACGCCCACTGATCGGCGCTTCTTCAGATCTGAAGAAGCGCCGATCAGTGGGCGTGAAACAGCTGTAATCATCAGTGGAGGGTGTTTGGCGTCCTCCGCCTGCAGGAACCATGCTTTCATATACAAGCTTTGAATAAAGAAATACTTTTGCTACTGACCGGTGAGTGCACCCAGAATTTCTTCTTTTACGTTTATGGACAATAGACACTTTGTTTTAACTGGAGTTATGCACCACCTGTAGCGATTATTATACACAGAGCACTTTTTTGGCACGCTGGCTAATCTACATGTTGCATAGTGCCGAACCCTATATCTACTACTGACTTTTATTTATTTATATTTATAAAATGGGAAAAGGGGGGTGATTTGGACTTTTAATGGGGGAGGGGATTTTTATTTATAAAAGAACATTTTTACTTTTATTTTTACTTTTTACAGGCCATAGCAATCTATTGCCGAGCCGGGATCAGCGTAATTCTGACGCTGAGGCCCGGCACGGGCAGGAGAACGGATCTCCCCCCGCGATCGCATCGTGGGGGGGGGAGATCCGTCCCACTAGACACCAGGGACATGTGGATCAAAGCCTCTAAGTGCACCTGTCAGGTTTGATAGCTGCACTAAGAGGCTTAATTAGCCGGCACAGCAACGGGACCCGCACCGCCTAATAGAGGCACTGCTCTGAACACCCCCGCGGCACCATGACGTATCAGATACGTCATGGGTCGCTAAGGGGTTAAAGAGTCTCAAAACACAGGACTAGCCAGATATTTCTGCGGGAAGGACAGAGCCAGACCCAGACTATAGAATTGAGTCTATGGGAGGGGCATAGAATGAAACGGAAGCACGCGGGGACAAGCGGCAGAATTTGCAGCAAGTTATCTGCGTGATTTCCATAGTGTCCATATACCCTTATATTACATCCTGACAATCCATGTGGGAGGAAAGCGGCATGGCATTGCCATGAAAGCCCAAAAGGGATGGGAAATGTGTGAGAGCACTGACCTCAAAGACTACTGGGAGATGTAGTCTGAGCAGTGCGTGGGAAGAGGAAACAACAATAGAGAAGGAGCAGGCAGAAAACTGCATTAGAGGAGCGGAACTACTTTACAACCACATGAAGAGTGTCAGGGAGAAACATAGGTAAGAACCTTGCACAGTTTGGATTTTTTTTTTAACAAGGCTTCCTGGAGTTTCCTTTTAACAACCAGATTTTCTTAACAACCGACTTTCTTATATACTTTACAAAGCAAATGATATAGGATGTGTCAGGTCATTTGTATTGCACACAGTCAGATATTAATGGGGAGATGCTAATATATAACGTAGACCGATTGAAAGAGATAAAGGCAATTGGTGTGGGAACAAAATAATATTAAAAAAAATATATTTTTAAAGTTTTATGTTTCTTATTATTTTGCATGTCATGGAAGCAGGAAAAGGAAATTTTATATATAGAAACCTAATGACACATTGATAAAACAGCAAGAGTATTTTCTTTTATAAATAGGCTATAACTACAACAGGTATTCTGCTATCTCCTCCTGTCTGCACCAAAGGCCTGTTCTTTACTGTTCCATCTGGAAATAGCCATGTGGTTTAAATGAGAGTAGCCTGTGAAACGGGGTTAGATGTTTCAGTTGTTGGGGAGTAGAGGCGGGAGAGTCCGGAGGGAGGACGGGGTGACAAATCCTGGAACAAAGAGTGAGGCATTTTATTTATGAGCATCTTATTACAGGCCCTGTTTTGAATTTCTTTTTAAGACAGTCGTGTCTGGAAGAGTAAAATATGAGGGGAACATTGCCAGAGCAGTGATGCGGGATTTCACATCCTCTGATACAGAATAAAAGGGGCCTTGTGCTCAGCTGATACTCTGTATGTTTTAACCTCCTCTTTGTAACATAAATAGACGTATCCTTAAAAAGCACGCATAATTTTTACCCCTAAGCTGAAGTGACGGATACAAGTATTTCAGGGTGAAATTTTCTAGATATAAGTTTTTTTTTTTGTTTTTTTTAGTTCTAGAACTCTTTTGTTCATGATTCCCAGTCTGAGGTTTCCTGATTCTCTTTTCAAAGGGGTAATATTTTATACGCATTGACTTGTAATCTGTATCTTTCAAATATTGATAGGATTTCTTATAATAGTTAAGAGTTTATATTGTACCTTCTTTAAACCTTCTTTAACTTTGCTCATTTTCTCCAGATCAGCCAAATTTTAAGTGAAATGTTCAGAACTTTTTCCTCTTATGCCTTATTCACACGTCAGTATATTTTTCCAATCCGCAAATTTCAGTCAGTAACAATCCGCAAATTCAGTCCGTATTGCATCCGTAAAAAAATACGGACCCCATAGAGTTGTATTGGGTGTGTCAGTTACTGTCTGTACTAGGTCCTGTCCATTTTTTTTTTGCGGAACGGATTGCAGCCCAGTACACAACACGGATGTGTGTATGGGTCCATTGAAATACATTGGTCCTATTTTTCTGCGGATCCGCAATTGCGGACAGGAACAGGATGTGTGAATAGGGCATTACTCGTAGATATAGTATATTACATTAGAAAAACTGTTCCGCCTACCTCCACGAGCAGTGACGCTCTTTTCTGGTATTTTCTTTAACTAGTATTGAAGTTCAGCCCACTTTATTTCAGTGGATGTGTGTGGCATTCCCAAACACAGCAGCCATATAGAATATACAGGCTTTGTTTATGGAATAAAAAATATATATTCTTCTGATATCATACAAGTTGTCTTTCAAAAACAATAAAAAAAATTTCTATCATATTTTAGCCTTGGGTGCCCTAATTCCAAAGTGTTTTTACTACACACCTTCCCCATTCCGACATAAAGAAGTTTTACAGCTTGGTTGACTATCCATACTTTTTAATTAATTGTCAGATGGGTGGGAAATGTATTGCAAATGAAGTGTGAATTCTAGGCTAAGAAGGTGCAATAAGTGGACTGAGAGGGTGTGAATTATATTTAGCAGGTGTGATTATGGAGCTCATAATCACACTGTTGTCTTATAGTTCTAGGTTAGGGGTTCGACTTTGACCAAAAGCAAAATCTGCATGCTCTCCCTGTGTTTGCACATATAGCATTTTTACTCCTATTTACCGTTTTAGAATTTAGATTGTAAGCTCATATCGGAAACAAGGTGATGGTGAACTCTATGCATCACCATGGAGTATGTTGCTGCCATTAAAGTCACTTACAGAAATGAATAAATTTGTTAAAACACTCAAATGTCTACAAAAAGCAGACAGGGTCACATAGGAATCAACATGGGATACCCCACCAGTGCAGGTTTACATGATCAAATTTCCATTTACTGTAACATCATAGCATAATGCACATTTGTTTACATTCTATATCCTGTTCACTAAAAGGCAGGCCAAGGGGACATTGAGTTTCTCCAGCACTGGAGGCACACGAGGATCACTCCGGGATTTTCATTATGCACAATAGTCCAGTAACATCCATAAAAAAAAATGTTGCCACCCGCCCCATAAACCACTGACCCAGCATTGTGGTTATGATAAAATCACAGCAAAACCTCAAAAATGCATTCCCCTGTCAACATAGCCTTACTGCTGTGCGAATCGACATGTCACATGACTTCTGCTTGGTGATTGAAATCGGACTCCTCGTCTTATAGAAGAAAGTTAACTATGCCCGGTATAGGAATTTAACAGCACTTATTGAGGATGAAACAAGGTACACATCCCTTTGTGGTCTAGGTCCTTCTTAAGACCCTATTCCACGGAACGATTATCGTCCGTATTTGGCCGATATCGGCCGCTACAGACGATAATCGTCCCGTGGAATAGAGTGCAACGATCAGCCGACATCGTTCATGTCGGCTGATCGTTGCAATCGCTTGTTTTTCAATATGTTGAAAAACAAGCGACTGATACAGCAACGTTCTGCTGCTGTCGCTCCGTTGAATAGGAGCATCGTCAGCAGACGCTGCTGTATCCTATGGGCTGCCCGGACGATCAGCGATCCCCCGGGCAGCCCCCCCTCCCCCCCGCAACTCCGCGCCGCCCCTCCCGTACTCACCTGCTCGCTGCTGCCGCGTCGAATAGCGGCGGCAGCGAGCAGGGAACGAGGAGCAAACGAGCGCTGAGAGCGCTCGTTTACTCCTCTAAACGACCCGTGAAATAGGGGTATTACTCACCTAATAATAGAATGAATGACAGCACATATGAAAAGATCATGCCTTTACACATTCAGGAGCAGTGGGAGACAGGACACTTTTCCAACTCGGAACACCAATCGTTTTTCTGGCTTTTATGGAAGAGACTATTCATATAGTATAGTCACCATTCAAACTGACAAATGCATAAAGAAAATTCCTGAGTTGTACATCTTTATCTGACAGCTTCAATACATTCTCATTGTAAGCGTCAAACCCAAAAGTGTCAAAAAATAATAATTCTTTGAATATATTATGAGTGTTCCTGAGATGTTTTTAATAAATGCTCAAAATAGTTTTTCCATGTTAAACTTCTGGTGCCTGTGATATAGAAATGCTGTGTCTCCTAAATGTAGGTTTTAGTTTTCTTTTAATGGACAATAAAAGGCACAAAGAAGAAATATTGTGTGCAAGAAAAAATGAAATGTCTCCTCTGCTCCCCCATCTTTTGATGTTGTATTATGCGCCTACTTAAGCCGTCCTTAGAAGCAGAGATGAATTTTATAATGGCACAAGAATGATCCCCTTTACTTGCTGAACTTTTACACTGTTTATATACTTTTTTTTTTTTTTTACTTCTGTGATACTTTCTGTTGCTACATATTATCCATTAGTTGTAATACCCCTTTCCGGATTGCAGCAATTCTGTTGTAACTGATCTGTGGCATCATGCCATATCACACAGAATAGAGGAGTTCAATGGTTCAAATAAAGCTAAATATCTGCCTGCAATCTTTTAGTAATGCGTTGAGCTAAACATTTGCATGGCATATAGATGAGTTCCTGTTTAAAAAAAAAACAAGCAAACAAATAGAATTAAACAAAAAAACACAGTGTTTATGTGTGTATTTCCTTGTACATTCTGATTTAAAGGGATATTTGTATTACAACTAATATAAGTAAACTTGTAGGACTTGTCAAGTTAAAGGGGTTGCACACTTTTTAGTATATTTTTCAGTGTTCATGCTGTGTCACAGAACGGTCACTGTCTGTGAAGTCCGTGGTGAATCTGTCCATAAGATGGCTGACATGTGACCCTGCCCCGCCCCAAAGTGTCCACCACTGAGCCTGTATATGCTTATGAAGGACATTGTAGGTGGGGCATGCTCCTCTATGTCGGCCATCTTATAGACAGACTCACCACAGAGTCTTACATCACAGTCTGGAGGAGGGATGTCTGATTCTAGCAGGGTACACAGGGAGCTGCTGTCAGTATATACAGTGAGTACAATTTGCTAATACCGTACACTAAACAATTTTACTATAGAGTGGCCAACAAGTATAACTATATTAGTTGGGATTGGAGCAACCCTTTAGTTGTTATTGTCATTGCATTTTTTTTTTACTTTGTGACAGGACCAGGGGTAAAGTGGTAGAAGGAGTGTATGTTTCACCAAGATTTCTTTCCTATAAGTGTTAAAAAACAGGTTGAGAGGAAAATCTGTGTCCCCGTTATAAGGTTTCGGAAAGACCTTGTATTAGACATGTTCCCAACCCACCACATGCACAATTACTTTTTAATGGTGGCCATACTTTATGTATCCAAACACTAAATTGGTTGGTTAAATATCCACTGAAGAAACATCACCTAGTATACAATCTTTTGTTAATTCAGCCATGCACATGTTATTCCATATTCACCAAACTTAATTCCATTACAGTCCTCCAAACAAGAGAGTAACTAGAAAACTTTTGAATGCCCCCCACCTCGACGGACCACTAAGTTGTCAAGTGAAGTCATAACTGCTAGCACTGGTCAGGAGTTCTTGGAGTTAAAGGGATGTTTGAAGAACCCCTGAGGCTACCAGGTGCTGCAGGTGATGACAGCTCAGGGGGCCCGGTGTATTGCAGGAGCAGGCCATTGGGCCCCCTCATGTGGCAGGCCCCGTAGCAGCAGCTATGGCTGCTACAGTGGTAGATACACCCCTGCTTTCAATCTGCCGCATGTAAATAATAACACAATTATATAAATAGGCGTCCTATAACACTGTGATAGTGCTAATGCAAAGCTAAAGAAGTTGTCACTATTACAGTCTATTATCTATGAACAAATCCATATTGATGGCAGTTTTTGAAGTGATTTTCTTGTAGTATATATTATGTTAAAGAGGTGGTATAAATCACTGTATTAGGCAGCAATAAAGCTCCATCCTCCATAAAATGCATAACATTTGCTCCCCCAGGCTCAGTAATGGAGGCACTGGATATTGTCATTAGTCTGATTCCCACATAGAAGTGTCAGTATCATCTCCTTATGGAGGGGGCAGATATTCAGGAGGGATTCAATAGGATAATTTTGTCCTAGTTTAAACATTCAGGTTTTGCCATAATTATAGTTAATTAGATGTAGAAAAGAGAGCCGGCCCCAAGCTGAGGAATTAGTGCAGATTCCTATCAAGTAAAGAAATCCCACAGAGTCGTTCCAAAGTTAGGGTGACAAGCAGGGGATGTGAGAGACTAGAACTATAGGCATCAGGGGAAATACTCTGTGAACTGATGTAATCTTTTAATTACTCCACAATTCCCTTTATGTGCACTGGAAACAGCATCTAGTTAGGTGCCCTAAAAAATCACTCGTCTGAATAAACTTTATAGACGGAAAAGTTCCTGAGTATATTAGCGAGGATTAAAGAGAGAACACATGAGTCGGAAGGCAGCCATCTTTCATCTATGTAGTAGACTCTGTACGCAGATCAACCGCTAATGTTTCGGGGTCATTGGGGAATAGTCCTTGACCATCAATTACCCTTCATCTCCTGTTTTATTTGGAATGAATAAAGAAAAGGGTAATGCCTGGCTAGAAGATGAAGAATTCAATGATTTTACCATGGCATTTCAATAGACTGCTTTTCCTTTGTCAATGTCAGACTGCACGAGTATAAATTAAATTATGACAATATAAGTAAGCTATGGAGTGCAACAGGATTATTTACAAACTTGGATTGGCCATTTACAGTTGACACGCATCCAAGTGATGGACCTGATCAAACAGGGATAAAGTGCTGCAGTCATTCCAGTTGCATATGTGTGTGTGTGTGTGTTTGCAGCAGCTTCACAGAGCGTGTTTAACTTTTATAATACAGAAAAACTGAATGGAAGTGACTGGAGCATTGTGGCTGTTACTGATGTAGGCTATGTGGCTAGCATTGATGGGGCACTGTCACCTAGGTCATACTTTGGTAGGCACCAGTGGGGCATTATGACTTGCCTACATTGAGTTATCAGGGGCTGGTATTAGTGAGGACGCTATGGTTACATTCATAAAGAGAAAGTACATTGACCAAGATAATTTCTTGCAGTGGTTTCAGATGTCACTATAAAGTGTTTGCGGCTCTACTGAGACTCCATTAACAGATTTGACAGTGATGATGGAAATAGGGGTCATTCAATTATTTTCCTTTTTTTCTCAGAGAAATAGGGTGCCACCAGAGCTGTCTGAGTGTGGTTTACCCCTCCCCATAGAGAACACAGGTTGGCATGAAAGCTCTTTAACATGGCAGTTATGGAACTATTGTTAAATGTGACTGTATAGACCATGGGTCTCCAAACTGCAGCCCTCCAGCTGTTGCGAAACCACAACTGCCATCATGCCTGGACAGCTATAGCTTTGGATTTGGCGGTCCAGGCATGATGGGAAATGTAGTTTTGCAACAGCTGGAGGGGCGCAGTTTGGAGACCCATGGTATAGACCACTACGGAGCACTATGGATTTCACTGTAGAGATTTTGGGGCTGATACTAGTTAAAGTGCCATGATCACAGGCATGATGGGGAAGTACAGTGGTCTGCACTATACAGTAGCTAGTAGAGATGAGCGAACCGGGTTCGGGTTCAAGTCGATCCGAAGCTGGGGCTGCTGAACTTGGATAAAGCGCTAAGGTTGTCTGGAAAACATGGATACAGCCAATGACTGTATCCATGTTTTCCACATAGCCTTAGGGCTTTATCCAACTTCAGCAGCCCCCGCTAATCAAATGCCGAAAGTTCGGATTCGGATCGACTCGAGCATGCTCAAGGTTCGCTCATCTCTAGTAGCTAGCAATTGTTGGCATGGTGTTAGCATTGAGAAACTTAGGGTTATATTACACAGCCCGATCATAAACTGTAAACAAGCACCAATATGCCAGATCGGCACTCGTTTACTGAGCAATTACATAGGCTGAATATCGGGCATTAGTGGTGTCCATGCAGCCCTTGCCTTTAGTGTAAAATAATAAAGTATTAACTTACCTTACCACGTTCCCTGGTGTCATTGAGCCTTCCTCTGTATCCTTGGGCCTTCCCTGGTGTCTGCAGCTCTGCCTTCTGTTCCAGTCTCTAGACTGACAGGCTGTCAGCCGCTCAGCCAATCACTAGACGTGGCCTGCCTTGGCCAGGGATAGGTAAGGTGAGTTAATATTTTATTATTTTATTCTAAAATCATCAGCCGTCAGCCGTGCATCGCTATTAAATCACCCAATGATTTTAATCTGGACTAGAGATGAGCAAAGCAAATCTGACACATTCCGATTCGCAGCAAATGAGGCATTTGAGTCGCCTCATTGCAATTTGCGAAATCGCCAGATTCGCTTCACAAATTCGCTAAACATGTCGGTTGCAAAAGCGAATGCACATGTTAGCTTAAACTTACACAGTTGCATACATTACGCACTTGCATACATCCCAAGATAAAGATTCGCATATTCCAAAAATTATTGTTATAACCATTCCGATCATTGAAAAAATTGTTCGTATTGACGACAATTAGCAATATGTTCATACAAACATATCAACATTTACGAACATGTTTGCTCACCACTTTTTTTTATGAAATTCGTTTGTATGTAATACGCGGAAAGAATTTCCGATTGCTTCGCTCATCTCTAGTCTGGACCGAAAGAAACAATCATCAGCTGATCGTTCTCTCTATTGCACAAAGCGATAATCAACCGAATCGCCCTGATTTGGCCGATTATCACTCTGTGTAATAGGGCCCTTAGACATAGAGTTTGTTTCACATAGATATCAAAGATATGTAGGTCACCTTTGGCACTGATGGATACAGATGCATTGAGATCAGATACAGATCCAAAGTAGTGAGGTTACGTGATTTATTGGTTACTACAATGAACTGGTGCCTTTATCAGCTACACTACCTATACTCATACATGATGGAGGCATCAGTGTGGTGCTGTAACCCATAGTAACAAATAAAGGATTTAACCAGATGCCATTGAACTGAAAAGGCATCAGGGTCAACTGATGTGAAATGTGTTATGAATTTGTTTCTGCATTTGTTGCATGCATCGTGAGAAATTTGTGCAATATGCAAAGACTGAAATGTCTTTCACCTGGTATCCATTCAAGTACTGCATTTCTGCTTTCATATTAAAGGGGTAGTCTGGACGGGAGGTCTTTTTTCACTATTGCCTGGGAGGGGTGGATTAATACAATGACGTCTACTTACATCCCCTGGCTTTAGCACTGGGGCCCACATTATGCTGCTCCAGTCCTTCGCTCTCCTGTCACTTCCTGAGACGGGGCTTGTGACGTTTCAAGCTTGCCCAGCCATTCAGCTGCGGTAGTGGGGTTCTGCCTCTGCCACTTAATGCTGAGTGGGCTTGTGTAGTTTTACAAATCCACATTTAGCCAATAGAAGCCTATGGATCCACATTTCTTTCTGGAGTTATGGATGTTACATCCGTAACGTCCACAAAAAAATCTGGATCACCTTAATTTAAACTATCACCTTTCCATTTTTTGTGGATCCGCACAAAATACAGATTGTAGATGCACTATAGAGGCACTAAGGACAAATTTTTAGCGGATTATCGTTGATGATTGCCAACATAATATACAGTCCTGAAAAATCCTGAAGATGTGAATGAGGGCAAGATGCTCCAGATAAAAAGACTTTTAATACTACAATTTTGAGACACTACCTAAATCATAGTCAGTAACCCGACCAATCCTTTATATTTCTAATGTCTGATGTCTTCACTAGATTAGAAAAATTGGTTGCCACTTTGTAGACTTCAGCTTCTTGTTGTGAGTTCTTGATTTGTTCCTTAATAATCCACTGCTGACACTCTCATTTGTCTACTTTCTATATCTCCACATCCGGCTTTCTCCAGTAAATGTGTCAAGTGTCAGCAGACATACCAAGGGAGTAGACTGTGAACAGATTGATTTCTTCAGCCTTTGCTAAGTCGAGGAACCTGGTTATTGTATGACAACAAAACAGAACTTAATGGGGGAAAAACTGTAAAGGATGACTCACTCTGGAGATGTCTTAATTATAACTTGAATGGTGCATAAAGGAAACAAGATGCCACATATTTGTACTGGTAATAAGATACAATGGTCCCTCAAGTTACAATAGCCTCAGGTTATAATATTTTTAACATACAATGTTCCTTTCTGGAAAATTGTAACTTGAGGCCATAATCAACATGCAATGCTATAGACAGTCCAAATGTGTGACACTGGAATGACTGGAAGACTCGACTACTAAAAGTAGACATTTCACTGGTAAAACACCTGTATTACTGAAGCTCATAATATCCCTAGAGTTCTATATCCCACTGTTCTGTATGCCCATACTTTGTATAATCAGTGGGGTGCACTTTGCATGCAGCATAGAGAGGCGTAACAGTGCTAGGACCCAGGGAACCCTAACCCTCCTCCTTGACACTATTCAACACCCAAATACCGTAAATGTTTTTTTTTTATTAAAATAAAAACTCAGACACAGACATCCAAATGAACAGATGTTCTAAATGCTTTTATCAATACCTATTCAGTTGGGTAGGCAGTCAGGGAGTGAAGGATTTGCTTGTAAAATAAGATGAATTGGGCACAAAGTCAGAGATTGTGAAATGCATTTAGCAAAACTAAATGTATTGTCTCGGATTTGTTACTAATGAAATATCTGAGATGAAACATACTGTTTTTCTGATCTGTTTTTTTTTTTTTTGCTTCCCTTGGTTATAAAGAAAACCAACTTGTCTGATCTGCTGCAGTAGTATTTCAGACATTTGTTTTACAACAGGCTCCTGGACGTCAATTAACCAGATGATTTTAATAGAACAATGAGATGAGCATGCGTTGTGACATTTGCAGCAGTTATCATGCAGTAAGGGGAGGTGTTGAGTTGTCCTCATCACCAATTGTCAATGAAGCAATTCTGTGTTACCTGCCTCCAGCTTGTAACAGAGGTGTTACCTTTCATTATAATCCTGCCTGTGATGAGAATAAGATGAGCGCTGAAAGCTGATCTCTAGTCTAATGCTACGAGTTAAAACTACAAGCTTATAGGAGTTTTTGAATTTAGGTAGTGATGTGGAAAGTGGTAAAGGATATCAAAATAAAATGTGTGTTAATAATAAAGAGATATTCCTTAGGATGACAATGGACACCTTAAATCTTTGCTACGGAGGCCTCTTCGTTGGTCAAATTTGTCATACATCATCTCACTCTCTGGATCCACATTTTTTCATTTTTTATTTTTCACCCATTAATAAATTCACTGGCCCTAAAAGTAAAATTGTGGCCTAATAGATATGCACCTAGAATTTTACCTTATTGTGGACAAGCATGGATACGAGAGCCCTGATGCTCACCAAGTGGGGTCTAGTTTAATAGATTTTGGGACTAGTTACCGCTAAATTGTGACGGACATCATGAGAATACTCTCCTGGTACAGTATCTCCAGGGTTGTTTTCTTTTTAGTGGACACACTAAGTGGATCTTGTCTTAGGCTCTTAATAGGGTCTACCGACAATGTCCTTTGTGGGCCTAGGGAGCTTTAGAAAGTAGTATAATTGCATTTATATGTGTTTTTATATTTGGGCGCTGTAAAGGGGCTGTTTTCAGACAATAATCACTTAACACATTATGACCTTGTTCAAGTAGACCATTTATAGTTGTGGTTTGTAGTTGGGAATTTATCCCTTGTATTCATCCAGTATTGTACATGCTTGTTGGTGCCAGTGATCTTAGACTTAACTGGATCAGCTCATGTATTAGGCTTATGCATTCAGTAACTCCTTTTGATATGTATATATCCTGTTGTCACTAAACTGGAGGAGGAACACTATCCTATTTGAGTGATGTGCACCTCAACCAGTCTCCGAGTGGAATCCAGCCAGGAGTAGGATTCCTCCCTCTAGTTTGGAGTGACATAGGTTAGGACACATCGTAACCCACCTTGTTGTGGGTTTACCATCTTGGACACCCTACCAACATGGGCGGTATGTTTACATATATTTTTTAATCTGCTAGTCCTATGGCATCCTAACATTTGGAGATATCTCTTCATGTTTTTGTTACATGCACACCTCATAGCAATATAGATATGCCGACCTGTACAATACCTTTATGCACTTGGTATGTAAGCAGGACAAGAGCATGTTTTCATTGTTTATATTTCGATATGATGACACACTGATTGATGTACACACAGTAAGTATTAAGGGACTATTACATTTCCTGTTTTGTATAAATATCTGCACTGCTACCACAGTTTTTATGCTTGAAAAAAGACCCAGTGTAGATTTGTCTAACCTGCGGATAGTTTCCCTTTAATGTCCTCCATGTTGCTGCTGCTTCTGAGGGTGTGCTTTAAAGAAATATGGAGGGTGTGCTTTAAAGAAATATGGAGGCAAGATCTCTTCTTCTGTGCATTTAGTATATGGGAGACATCATAGCAGCGAGTCTTCACCTAAATAAAATTAGAGTTGGAGTCTGTAG
This sequence comes from Dendropsophus ebraccatus, assembly GCF_027789765.1. NCBI lineage: Eukaryota > Metazoa > Chordata > Amphibia > Anura > Hylidae > Dendropsophus > Dendropsophus ebraccatus. The sequence goes on along the minus strand of NC_091463.1, from coordinate 38,064,101 downwards.
AGGAAAAACTGATGAAAAATTGAAAATCTATCTATCTATCTATCTATCTATCTATCTATCTATCTATCTATCTATGTCTCTATCTACGCAAAGGAAAATCCACAGTATCCCAGTATAATGGAAATTTCAAGCATGTAGTTTATTCATTCATGTACGATTTCAAAACATCATATGAAGCAAACATGAGGACGTGACGTTTCAGCGGCCATCTGCCACAATTTTTACTCTTGTCCAATGTGCTTCAAGGTCTAGTGAGACCAATAGGGAGCACTGCCCGCCCCCTACTGTCCCAATCCGGTCCCCCCTCAGCCAACCTGTTCCATTCATTATCACTAGAAAGAGGCAGGCCGGCTGGGGGGATCAGTGATATGGGGGCAAGCAGTGCTTCTAATGGTCTCACCAGTCTGTGGGACACATGAATAACTGCACCAGAACGGCACCAAGGATGAAGGTAAGAGACATACTTTCCTCCTCTGCAACTCCTGTGCAATAGGGATATATCAGCAGGTTAGATGTGTCTCCTTTTAGATTCCATCCAGAAAAAAAGTCTCTTCAGTATGATGTCATGTCAATAAGCTTTCTGATAGTAAAAGTTACAAAACTATTGCCAAGAGTGATATGGGAGAAGAGCTCTACAAATCATGACTATTTTCACGGTTCCATTATATCAGAAAAATACTGCTTAATACTATTAACTCACATTTATAGCATATCTCCATCTCTTCCCGAGTAGATCAGAGTCTTGGATGTCAATGCTACATCTAGCAAATAATTAAATTTTCCTAAAGTGCTTCTGTTTGAGCTAAGAAGCTGCATTATTGTTATTGCCGGCATAATGTTCACATATTCGCAACATCTATTCCAAAAATGGCAGCTTGAGTCTTGAGCTAATGCACTAAAATGTGTTTTGTTGTCTGCTGAAAGAAAAGCATGATAACCGCAAATAGGATGGGATACCTTTACCATGCCGGAGCTGCCTGTTGCAGCAGATGTAAGCCGTATTTTTCATTAGGAGCCTCCTGTATGGAAACGTCTATCCGGAGGAATAATGGCAAGCACTATTTTGTCCTGAGTAGAGGAGCTGTGATATATGCGATTGAAGCAATGTATCTATCCAGGCTAAGTGTTGCTACTTCTAACAGAGGGGATGACTAGATGTTTTATTGCACAGGCTCAAGAGGCTCTGAAGATGAAGCCAAGAGAATAAATGAGAGAAAGGTTCAGGTAGGCGGAGGGGTTTTGATCTCGGCTTGTCTCCCTCTTATGCCAGCTTCTTGTCAGACTCACAAATTGTTTTCAAGCTTTATACATTTTTGAGATAACATTCACTGATTTATATGGATGCTGTAAGAGCCAATTGCCCATTTTTTTTTTTTTTGGAAGGGATAGCCCAGATGTGCTGTTACAGGAGGGGCGCCTGTCTTCTATCAAGCAAACATCTTACAGGAGACATACCCCTGCACAGTCTATACCAAGCCCCTACTTTTATGGGGTGCTAATATTATAAAGCAGTTTAGCATCTACTTATGACTCATAAGTCCTTTGTGCATATCATCCACTTTAAAGCGCCTTTACGAAAATGAGCATTAAATCTGTCCATGACCTGAATTACATTTAACTCCTTGGTCAGGGTTCCAAAGTCATAATAAGTAGTACCTTATTAATCATAATTGTAAGAACAATAAGAAGGTTGGGTTCAGACATGGTAAATCTTTTGCAGTGCAGAAATAATACTGTGTATGTGAAAAGGGGTTTCAAAACTGACATCTTATGGAGGAAAAAGTCAGCATACATTTTAGCGTATGTGCTATGAATTTCTATATTGACAGGGGAATAAAAAAGTAGTTGTGGTCATTTAAGGTCTGCACAGTATGTCAGTGGAAGTATTGAAGAAGAGGAGGAAGGGGGCAGAAGTGGTGGAGCGGGACTGGGAAGTACAGTTGCCCCTAAAGTTACAAAGGCCACAGGTTACAATATTTTCAACATACAATAGTCTTTACCTGCTCCTCACACCAAGTGAGGGCAGCTCCACTTTATTTTTCCGAGACCCTGTATGAATTGTACAGAACCCTCAAACAACATTTATCCTCTGCAAAGAAAGTCAGCTCTGTCTGACTGCTCTATATACTGTAGGTACTTACTTAATCTACAGTATATAAGTTGCCTCATTACTTTTCTTTTCTCTTAAGTTTTCCCTATTGTGGGATGACCTTTGGGGGCTTCAGTACAAATTTCCAGTTTTCTATAGAGTTTTGGTCTCAAGATACAATATTTTCAAAAACGATCACCCTGGAACCAATTTATATTGTAACTTAAGGGAACAGTGTATACTTGTTTGTCAGGTCCCTGCATCACCTGCAGCATGTAAAGCGTGCAAAGAACCTCTCTGATGATCAATTATAGTTGGATAAAGCTAATCAATATTAGCACAGAGGCCCTGACCAATCTAAACTATTCACATGGCTGTACGACCTGTCAAAAGTTAATTTAAATGAAAGTAACACTTTAGTGCGACTCTGTACCCACAATCTGCCCCCCCCCCCCCCAAACCACTTGTACCTTTGGATAGCTGCTTTTAATCCAAGATCTGTCCTGGGGTCCGTTCAGCAGGTGATGCAGTTATTGTCTTAAAAAATAACTTTTAAACTTGCTGCCCCGTGCCCAACGGACGTGGCTTAGAATATCTGAGCCCTAACTTTGCACCACCCCTCCAGATTGTGGCTACAGAGTCATATTAAAGTAGATACATAATTCCCAACTTGATTCATTCTTTTTCCAGAATTTACCTTTCATAAGTTGAAAGAGTTAGGGTCAGCAGCCAAATTACTTAAGCCCCTATTACATGGGGTGATCTCCGTGAGCAAGTGAACGCCGACCTGCCAAGTCAGCGCTTGCCTGCTTATTGCTCCCTGCTATTGCACGCGCTGACAGTGAGAGGGTAAGTGCACGGGGTGATCATTTAATTGTCCGGTCAGCCCATAAAAGATAGCAGCAGTCTGCTGACGCCTCTTCTATTGCAAAGAGTGATGGCAGCAGATCATTGCTCTCCGCGTCGTTTGTCTTTCAACATGTAAAAAAAAAGACAATGAAAGACAACGATCAGCCAACATTGTTCATCGACATCGTTGTCTTTTAATACACAAAGCGAATATCGCCCCTGATGGGCGATAATTGGGCAAATACGGCTGATAATCGCTTTGTGTAACAGGGCCTTTATCCTTTTTTACAGGGCCCTTAGAGTTATTATTTCTGGATGACTGGACCACACAGGAAGGTGTTTAGCCCAAGTAATTATACTTGGTGGCAGTAGAGACAAGTAGAGTCAGTATTTAATGTCTCAACAACAGTCAGTACTGTGGATCACAGAGACAGGTGCAGAGTCTGGGAGCACCATAGCACGGCTGTGAGGAAAGTTAATGGTAGTATGTGTTCTCATTTTTTATATTGTCAAAAAATTGGACATATTAATTATTAAAAATATTTAATTTAGTGCTAAATCAATGCTCCATTTCTGCCAGGATCCATGGTGCTCTTTTTTTTTTTCTTATTACAATCCTGGCCTCTAGTATGCCCATCAAAAGACTCACACTGCAGGATTCCCCCTCTCGCCATTGGCACCAGCTCATCTGCTCTGTGAGATAATAGGACAGGTCGCTCATTATAAGACAACAAGGGCTAAGCCGCTATAATTGTCACTCAGAATGTAATTAAGCTCTTCCGAGCTGGAGGTACTGCTGACATTCCCAAGAGGAATGACCACAAAGGATCATGGAATATAGACGTGGAATGATGGATGGACAAAGCAACTGGGAGAAAGGCAGATAACAAGAGAAGAGAAAAACATTAGAGGACAAATGTACATTTGCTGCTCTTCACTTTCATGTCAAGGTGAGAGCTTTGGCTTCAGGCAGGTTAACACTTTAGTGGCAGCGATGGACCCGCAGTATAATATGAAAGAAAATTTCTATATTATACAAAGACAATTATATCATGCAGAGAACATGGTCTGAAACCCGGTTTACTATCATTACCTTCTGTATCTGGTGAGATATGGGATTGGTTATAACATCTACATATTACCAATTAGATTAAGACCACATGGAACCAGGGCAGCTTTGAAGTTTTATTATATATAGCTTGAGGCATTTTTTTTTTATGTATTGTCTGTATTCAGTCATTTTGTTAAACTTCCCCATGTGGATAACTTGACAACCCGTTCCATATCAGTGTGTGGGGCAGAATCTGAAAGGAAACATTACGTTGAAGTCGTGTCCAATCAAGAAAGAAAATCTCCTGGCACTACCTACACAGGCTCAGATGGGGAACAAGACACAATCCGCTATCGGAATGACTCCAAAACACTGTCGGTGGTGCTCAACAACGGCTTACATATTCCATAAACAGTCTCAGTAAAGAATTTGTGGCACTCACCATCTTCGTGAAATAAAATAGCCTTTATTGCATGACGGCTCGGTCAGGACGCTGACAAAATGACTGGGCTACGGCCGCTTCACGCGCAAAATAGGTCAGAGGTCAGACCCCAGTATTAGCCTCCAGCATATTATAGACCCCAGTATATCACACCCAGCATATTATAGAACCTAGTAACAGACTCTCAGCATATCACATATCCCAGTATGAGGCCCCCCAAGTACAGTATATTGCAGACTCCAGTATCAGGCCCCCAGCATTTTACACACTTCAGTATGCCAATGCCAGAAAATAGCAAACAGAAATCATCCTCTTCCCTCTCCCCAGTATCTGCACCGGTCCTTAGTTTCAGTAGCACATTGGTTTTACCAGTCCAGTCCATTCTGGCTGCTTGTGAGTGGACAGGATTTTTATGGCCAACATCTCAGGCAGTGATGGTGCTTTGCTTGAGACACAGAGTGAAGAATGCCGGCATTTCACATTGCCCCAGTAATCATCAGGTTTGGCAGATGCTCTTCGATGGCTGCTTCACTGGGGTTGGGGGATCCACCACAACTTGCAGTCTTGACGCCGTAGTGGATCCTGTTCTTGGTGAAATAGTCCCAATGCTAGGCCCCCAGACACTGTTGAGGTGTCACAACGTGTTGCTGCTCTCTGGAAGGGTTGGTAAGGCATGGTGCACCCCAATGGGAAATAAGTCCAGAGAGTCAGGGTTCGTGGTAAACAACGTGCTTCTTTACTGAAGAGATTTCAGTTGCAAAACAATACTGTCAAAGCACTGAGCTGGCTTCTCCAGTCTCCTAGTAAATGTCAGCAAATGTCAATGGTCATAGGTACCCTTACTTCTGGGCACTACAATGACAATGTAATTATTTTCTATATTACAGCATATAAAATACTGGATGTATTTTGTTCTGGCTGGTGCTATATAAATGTTGAAGGGGTTATCTGGCATGGGGAAACTTTTTATATATTGTTGCAAGTATACAGAAAATAATAAAGAGCCTATGCTTACCTTTCTGCACTTTCCCGGTGTCTTTGGGTCCCCTCTGACTGTAGCTGCCACCACTAGAGTGATGAACTGGTCTCAATAGTGACAGCCTGCTCAGTCAATCACTGACTGAGACAGGACAGCGCTGCGGTCAGTGATTAGCTGAGCGGGCTGTCACTGCCTCAGCAAGTCTGTCTTGGAAGTTTCAGCAGGATCATTCAATGGGGACTCAGAGACACCAGAGGAGGACACTGGGGGAACAGGTAGAGGTAAGCATAAGCTCTTTTTTTATTTTCTGTATACTTACAACAATATATAAAAAGGTTTTTCACACTGAATAATCCCTTTAAATCCTATCTGTCATCCTAACTAAGTTATGTGATAACTCTGCATGTTACTTTTATGAATTTTCCTATATACAAACCAATATAATGCTTAGCATCATAATACTTTAACGTAGGTGAATATGGCATTACAGCAACTCCTTTAGTCCAGCCAGCAATATGTTGTTTTCAGTAATTGTACCCCATGGATTTACCTGTCCTAACATTATGAAATAGACATACCAGGAAGAGAAGAATTGTAGTGCAGATGGTCAGTTTTTTTAGAAACTAGGTCATACTCTAGGACAAAAAAATTCCATGGATAAATCTTTCCAAGTCTTTGCTGCAATTCGGAAAATTCAGCACATTTGGTAACTGTTCTGTTCCCAGCTTAAGAGGGGTGAAACATTTAATATAAATCATTGAGACTGCAGTAAGATAGAAGAATGACAATAAATCATCTCCATCTCAAAGGAAAGCCATAGATCAGATCTAACCCCTCCTGCTGCAGAGAAAAAATACTCACAATTCATGTCTTGGGGGGACATGCAGTTTCTGATGTTTAGCAGACAAGAAGTACTCTCTCTAGGTGGTCATTCCACAAATAGCTCCCCAAAATTAATAAAAGCCTACCTCTAAGCTCATCCAGCTTATCCCTTCAGGCAGATAAAGGAGGAATAAAACACATTTGTTGTCTCTCTGTCTAGGGGGGAAGTGCTGGTTTGTTTAGCAAATAACTTTATAGAGCTTCTGTGTGCACTGAGAGCAAATGTAAAAAAAAACAAAAAAAACTCTCCTATCTGCCATATCTATCTATCTATCTATCTATCTATCTATCTATCTGCTATCTAATGTCTATCTGGTATCTACCTAACATATATATTCTATCTATCTATCTATCTATCTATCTATCTATCTATCTATCATCAACCAAATTCTCTTTCTATTTTTGTGCTGTATTATTGCATAATGACAATAACTTCTTAACCAGTTTTTAGTTCTGATTAACAGAAAAATGAAATGTAAGTGTCAAGGTAAAGACAAACCTGGCCTAGGCAAAACTGTAAAAAAAAGTACCTATTATAAAAACAAAAATTTTTCAGCACTTCTGTATTTCATGCTCCCTCCTGTTCCCTCTACCATTGCTTTCCAAAGTGTGGGGCAGATCTCACAGATTCTACTCCCTGCAGTAAAAGGAGAAAGCCACCTGCGGAGAGATGCTTGCCCGATATCTCCTGGATTATTCCCTCCATAAACACAATATCATTGAATTAATTACTATTCACTTCTCTTCACTCCCTCTACTTATATATTTATTTCCAGTCCTCGGTCCTGATAAATGGCACTACATGTTCTCTTTGGTAATGAGCTGTCTGCTGATGTCTTTTATCTAGGATTGCACAATATTTTTTCTTACAGTTTATTGATCTACATTTGGTTTAATCCTCTATTGGACAGAATTCTTTCTCAACTTACCTCTGCCAACAAGAGGAGACACTGGGCAATGTAAACAACAGGATCTGGTTTCTCTTCCCTAAATGCAAATTTAAACACAGAAACAATAGTTTTAGAATTTGCAAGAATAAGGGATATCATGTTCTTAATTTAGGACAGGTTTCCCTGGTTTGGTCAGGGATTTACCAGAAGATGGAAGAAGATGCTCCTTAGGGCTATGTTCACACGTCGTTAGAGACCGACCGTTCTGTGACCCCGGCCGGGTCAGGGAACGGCTGGTCTCTGCACGGAACCTCCCGGCCGGTACTCCAGATGATCTTTCGGCCGCAGGGTTCTGATGCGGGCGCATCAGCGTACGTCCGCATCAAAACCTCCCATAACACACAGTGAAGCAAGCGCCCGGAGCCGCTCGCTTCACTGTGTGAACTGACAGGGTTTGTCAGTTATTTGCGGCCCTGTGCAGGATCCCGGCCGGAGCACATACAATGTGTATACACTCCGGCCGGGATCCCATAGAACGATAGGCATTGTTCACCCATACAAAGTACGGCTGTTGTTGCCGATGGCAACAATGGCAGTACTTTTACGTAGTGTGAACATAGCATAATGGTTTACTCAGAAGAAAAAAAAATGTTTTCAAATCAACTTGTGCCAGAAAGGTATACAGATTTATAAACGAATTATATTTAAAAACCTCAAGTCTTCCAGTAATTATCAGCTGATGTATGTTCTGCACAAAGCGGTGCATTGTTTTTAGTCTGACATGCTGCTCTCTGTTGCCACTCTCCTTAAGAACTGTCCAAAGCAGGAGAGGGTTTTTTTTTTTTTGTTTGTGAGGATTTGTTATTACTCTGGACAGTTCCTGACATTGACAGATGTGGCAGCAGAGAGCACAGTATCAGACTGTAAAGAATACATCACTTCCTGTAGGACATACAGCAGCTGATAAATACTGGAAGGCTTAAGGTTTTTAAATAGCAGTCATTTGCAAATCTGTATAAATTTTTGATTTCAAAACATTTTTCCTACGGAGTACCCCTTTTCTTAAACAATAATTGTGAATCCTGAATAGAAGTGTATGACACCAGGATACAATGGGATAGTCGTCCTGTTTTAAAGGAACCTTTTAAATAATCTTTAAAAATCAGCAAAAGGATTCAAACACATAATGTTAGTGGGACCTTAATGTTCTCCACATGACCAGCTATGTCCTCTCTATAATACAGGAAATGTACATAACAAATTGCTTTTGCTTTTGTTTATTTCAGTGCCGTTTCTGCAGCCAGATCTTTAAAGTAAGCAATGGCATCTGAGAGAGTGGGTGTTTTATGTTAGGTAAGTACAAATGGACAATGCTTTTAACCTCAGTTAAGTTGAATTTCAAGGATAAGCATACATATTATGTAACATTTACATATATTGAATATAGATCTAACTATGAGCTGGATGAATAAAAAGAACATTGACAGACGTAAGTGAACAACTAGCAGAAAATAGCCATAATAACCTTCATTTTCCTGGTTTGCGAACAACCTTTTTCAATGTCATCATCTCTGTTGAATGGGTTTTAAAAGATACTTTACAGATACTTTGAGGTTTACTTTGTATGCAGTTGGTGAGTACTTCCCAAAAGTGGACCAAGGAAGGAAAACCACCAACAGGGTCACGAGCACCCAAGCCCATTGACATGTATACAGAGCAGAAGCTAGCCAGTCTAGTCTGATTCCAGAGAGGAACAAATCGCTGATCTTAGGGAGACCAACCAAACAATAACATTGCCGGCTGCTAGAGAAAGCGCTCAAAGCAGTGAAATCCTAGGTGCATTGCTCCCTGGGAATCATGAATATGTAAAATAAGAGCCCGTGGAGCCCCATTGAAGAGTCTCAAAACACAGGACTAGCCAGGTATCCCTGCGGGAAGGACCCAGCCAAGTGGTGGCTCCTGTAAGGAAACCACCAAAACCCTCATAAGTCAATGTAATGACAAGGGAAAAACCAAGGCCAGGTAACCATCCCCATACAGCTGTTTTGGGGTGTTGCCCCTCATCAGTGGGGATCAGGATTCTGGCTACGTAGGAGCAGGGTTTGCCCCAGGGGCAATGTACCTAGGATTTCACTGCATTGAGCACTTTCACTAGCAGCTGGAAGTGTTATCATTTGGCTGGTCTCCCTGAGATCAGCGATTTGTTTCTCTTATGGCTCTACTAGGCATTGCTCCAACCTAGCCAGAATCCTGCTTCATACTGATGAGGGGCAACACCCCAAAACAGCTGTATGTGGATGGATACCTGGCCTTGGTTTTTCCCTTGTCATTACATTGACTTATAGGGCCACTTAATATGGTGCTTTCCTTATAGGAGCCACCCCTTGGCTGGGTCCTCTGGCTAGTCCTGTGTTTTGAGACTCTTCAATGAGGCTCCACAGGCTCTTCTTTTGCATATTCATGTTTCCCAGGGGGCAATGCACCTAGGATTTCACTGCATTGAACGCTTTCACCAGCAACCAGCAGTGTTATTGTTTGGCTGGTCTCTCTGAGATCAGCGATTTGTTTCTCTTATGACTCATTGCTCCCACCTAGCCAGAATCCTGCTCCACACTGATGAGGGGAAACACTCTGAAACAGCTGTATGTGGATGGATACCTGCCCTTGGCTAGTTTGGCTAGTCCTGTGTTTTGAGACTCTTTAATGAGACTCCACGGGCTCTTCTTTTGCATATTTATGATTCCAGAGAGGAGCTTCTGTAGCACAGATTGCTGAAGATGTCAATGCTGGTGCGATGTACTGTAATATGCTGAGTGTGTGTTGTTGGGTGGTGTAGTGTAACATTAGGGATCACCTTCTGTAACCTTCCTGTCACGGTGGGGTCCGAGGGTGCCAGGGCCCTTCTCCTCTCAGCATACACACAGGGGAAATATTTTTAATAAAAGTCTTCACATGGTAGCGATAAAAGTAAATGGAAACTTTACTTAAAGAACAGCTTAGTACACTCCAATATAAGAGGCATCTCACAGTGAAGATATGTTGGCTTGATCAGCATACTTGGTAAGGAGGATTTCAAGTAGACAACGTGGATAGACCTATTCCAGGGAGTTTGTAGCTTTCAGCCTTTATAAGGTAAGTGTGAATAGATACTTGACTTACTGAGAGAAAATGACACTGCCAACACTCACTGACTTGCAGGAGGAAGACGCATAGACATTCTGTCTTGAGAGAAATTGACGCTGTCAACGCTCACTAGCATGTAGGAGGAAGACGCATGAACACACTGACTTGGAAGCCAGGAAGACGGTGGACGGTGAGCGGGAGACACTCAAACATCTCACTGATCCAACAGCAGAGGATGTCCTGCTAAGGCTTTGAGGATACGTATTGATCCTTATGGCTGTCTGGAAACAGGTTAGGAGGCTGAATATGAAGTCTGACAGGATTACTGAGGTGACGCAGGGGAGCCAGAGGCGGCTCTGGCAGAGCCAGATCCCCAACTGCCAACCGACAAGACCCGCACAGCCCTCTGGGTAGAAGGTGGGCGGAGCTATCTTTCCCCTGACCAATCAGTAGAGTCTGATAGGTTGCAGGGGAGGAGAAATGATCAAGCTCAACACTTGTTTCATTAGAGATTAATACATAACAACATATTAAATAAATATATGACAGAAAACAATATAAGAACAAGAAAGCTAGGAAAAAGAAGCAAATACTATACAGACAGTATAGGGTTGCCAATGGCAACAACACACCTCCAGACGCCTGACAATAAATACCGTTCTGGGCCATTACACTGGCTATGATAGAAGGTATCAGAACACGTAGAGCATTGTACTGGGATGTGTAGGTGCTAACTGGTAAAAGTTACCTGCTGAAATTTGCTGAATCCCACTTTCCTTCACATCAGCTGGATTGCCGGGACAGGGTTGCTATCCAGATTTTTTTTTTCTTACTGAACAGAAAATGTTTTTACAGTTTAGAATACCATAATGAATTATAAAGATTTGAGGTCTACATCTCTATAGCTCAATATAAAATGTTAACATTCATCCATTCTGAGCTGTAAAATGATGACAATTAGGCCCCTATTACACGGGGCGACTGCGAGGAGCAAACGAGCGCTGTCAGCGACTGTTTGCTTCTCAATCCCCGCTTGCTTCCAGTGCTATTACATGTGCCGGCAGAGAGTGGGTAAGTGCAGGAGGGGCCACTGGGAGATGCGGGGGGGGGGGGGGGAATGCGGTGGTTTGCTGCCGCTGTTTCTATTCTGGCAAGCGATGGCATCGGATCGCTGCTGTCATTGTAGTTTGTCTTTCAACATGTTTTAAGACAAATGACAGCAACGATCAGCCGACATCGTTCATGTCAGCTGATTGTTGCCTTTTATTACATGGAACGATTATCATCCATAACGGCCGATATTAGCCGAATATGGCCGATAATTGTTCAGTGTAATAGAGCCTTTACAATCACAAAGACCTGAAGTGGTAGCAGTCAAATAACAATTATAGACACATGGAGGTTTTTTTTACAGACGATGGGGGAAAAAAAGTCTCCTATTTTTATGGACTATAGAAATTTATTGATCGTTGACCACCCTGGGCCAAGTGTGTTTGTATCAGAGAAGAGATGGCTCCAGGATGCCTTATGGGAAGGAGACAAGATGGCAGAGGTGGTGTGATGCTCTGGGCAATGTCCTGCTGGGAAACCATAGCTTTTGGCATTCAAGTGGATCTCACTTTGACACTTACTTCTTACCTAAGTGCGGTTTAAAACCAAGTCATTCCTTCATGGCAACAGCATTCTTTACCGGCAGTTGCAGATGTCAAAAGTTATTGATAGTCATTTATCTGCCGAGATCCACTCTTATGAGAAGATATAGAGAGATCGTTGCAGAATGCTCCACACCCCATCCGGCTGCTCATTTCGTCAATGTAAGTCTACGAGAAAATATTGACGGAATGAGCAGACAGCTGGGGAGAGGATTGTGCTGCTGCAGTTTCTCCACAGCTCTATCTTCTGATCATAACATGCTGCCATTAATAACTTTTGATATATGATGACATGTCAAAAGTTATTGGTAGTAACAATGCCCATTTCAACTTTCTTCCAAAAATGGCACCCCTCCTCAGGACTTATGGAGCATTTACACAGAGAGATTTATCTCTCTATAAACAGGGAACAGGTCATAGAGGAAAGACTGAGATTTCTCCTCTTTCAGATCCATTCCTGACTTTGGCTTCAGAAATCTGTCAGATAAATCTCTCTGTGTAAATACATCATTATAGTCAGGACTTATAGTCATTTTAATGAACTGTCTCACCTGCTGTGCCTCATCAACAACTAGGGGGCGCCTCATTGGTGAGGCCTGCCAAATAGTTTGAAAAGCACTGCTTTAAATCTGGTATGGGAGTGTAATGTTATGGCTGATGGAATGTGGCAGGTTTTTTATTAGATACTAGAAAATGTACCCGGCGCTGCCCGGGTATAAAGTGTCAGTGTGTTAATTAGATTTGTTCTAAGGTGCCCAGGAGGCCAAGCTAAAGGTATTGTTTCATCTGAGTTAATCAGTGGAATTAGTGTATACCTGTAGTGCATAGTTGGAGGGGTTCTGTATACCCACAATGTATAGTTTTTAGGGGTCTCGCATATCTGTAGTGCATAGTTGAAGGGGGCTTTATACCTATAGTGTATAGTTGAGGGAGGTCCTGTATACCTGCAGTGTACAGTTGGTGAAGGTCCTGTATACCTGTACTGTATAGTTCGGGGGTCCTGTATAACTATAGTATAGAGTTGGTAGAGGTCCTGTATACCTGTAGTGTATAGTTTGGGGTCCTATATACCTGTAGTATATAGCTGGTGGAGTTCCTGTATACCTGTAGTATATTTGGGGTCCTGTATACTTGTAGTATAGAGTTGGTGAAGGTGCTGTATACCTGTATTATAGAGTTGGTGTAGGTCCTGTATACCTGTAGTGTATGGTTTTGAGGTCCTATATACCTGTAGTGTATAGTTTGGGGTCCTATATACCTGTAGTATATAGTTGGTGGAGTTCCTGTATACCTGTAGTGTATAGTTTTTGGGTCCTGTATACCTGTAGTGTATAGTTTGGGGTCCTGTATACCTGTAGTATATAGTTGGTGGAGGTCCTGTATACCTGAAGTATATAGTTGGTGGAGGTCCTGTATACCTGTAGTATATAGTTTTGGGGTCCTGTATACCTGTAGTGTAAAGTTTGGGGTCCTGTATACCTGTAGTATATAGTTTTGTGGAGGTCCCGTGCACTTGTAGTGTACATTTTTGGGGTCCTGTATACCTGTAGTGTCCTGTATACCTGCAGGGTTATATTTACCCGTATGGCAGTGTTATTCAGTCACAGTGTGTCGGTATTGGTCATGTCTGGTATGTGGGTGTTATCCAGTCACAGTATGGCGGTATTGGTCAGGTCTGGTGTGGCGGTGTTATCCAGTCACGTTATGGTGGTATTCGGCAGGTCTGGTATAGCGGTGTTATCCAGTCACAGCATGGCAGTATTGGTCAGGTCTGATATGATGGTGTTGCAAAAGAACACTGCAGAGACACCATCACATGTCTCGACGTCAGTGAACTAGCCAGACCTTCCCTCCGGGAAGGAACAACCAAGCCAAAGCGTTCTCCAGTCAAGGAAACCACCTCAGCAAGGTATCCATCCACAGACAGCTGTTTCGGGGTTTTTGCCCCTCATCAGTGTGGAGTAGGTTTCTGGCTAGTGGGAGCAATGACTAGTATGTGCATGCAAAAAACCGCTGGTTGACCTCAGGGAGATCAACCAAAACACCGCAGAGACACCATCACGTGTCTCAACGTCAGTGTATTCTAGAACATTGCCCCCTGGGAAATCGAATATGCAAAAGAACACTGCAGAGACACCATCACATGTCTCGACGTCAGTGAACTAGCCAGACCTTCCCTCCGGGAAGGAACAACCAAGCCAAAGCGTTCTCCAGTCAAGGAAACCACCTCAGCAAGGTATCCATCCACAGACAGCTGTTTCGGGGTTTTTTGCCCCTCATCAGTGTGGAGTAGGTTTCTGGCTAGTGGGAGCAATGACTAGTATGTGCATGCAAAAAACCGCTGGTTGACCTCAGGGAGATCAACCAAAACACCGCAGAGACACCATCACGTGTCTCAACGTCAGTGTATTCTAGAACATTGCCCCCTGGGAAATCGAATATGCAAAAGAACACTGCAGAGACACCATCACATGTCTCGACGTCAGTGAACTAGCCAGACCTTCCCTCCGGGAAGGAACAACCAAGCCAAAGCGTTCTCCAGTCAAGGAAACCACCTCAGCAAGGTATCCATCCACAGACAGCTGTTTCGGGGTTTTTTGCCCCTCATCAGTGTGGAGTAGGTTTCTGGCTAGTGGGAGCAATGACTAGTATGTGCATGCAAAAAACCGCTGGTTGACCTCAGGGAGATCAACCAAAACACCGCAGAGACACCATCACATGTCTCAACGTCAGTGTATTCTAGAACATTGCCCCCTGGGAAATCGAATATGCAAAAGAACACTGCAGAGACACCATCACATGTCTCGACGTCAGTGAACTAGCCAGACCTTCCCTCCGGGAAGGAACAACCAAGCCAAAGCGTTCTCCAGTCAAGGAAACCACCTCAGCAAGGTATCCATCCACAGACAGCTGTTTCGGGGTTTTTTGCCCCTCATCAGTGTGGAGTAGGTTTCTGGCTAGTGGGAGCAATGACTAGTATGTGCATGCAAAAAACCGCTGGTTGACCTCAGGGAGATCAACCAAAACACCGCAGAGACACCATCACGTGTCTCAACGTCAGTGTATTCTAGAACATTGCCCCCTGGGAAATCGAATATGCAAAAGAACACTGCAGAGACACCATCACATGTCTCAACGTCAGTGAACTAGCCAGACCTTCCCTCCGGGAAGGAACAACCAAGCCAAAGCGTTCTCCAGTCAAGGAAACCACCTCAGCAAGGTATCCATCCACAGACAGCTGTTTCGGGGTTTTTGCCCCTCATCAGTGTGGAGTAGGTTTCTGGCTAGTGGGAGCAATGACTAGTATGTGCATGCAAAAAACCGCTGGTTGACCTCAGGGAGATCAACCAAAACACCGCAGAGACACCATCACGTGTCTCAACGTCAGTGTATTCTAGAACATTGCCCCCTGGGAAATCGAATATGCAAAAGAACACTGCAGAGACACCATCACATGTCTCGACGTCAGTGAACTAGCCAGACCTTCCCTCCGGGAAGGAACAACCAAGCCAAAGCGTTCTCCAGTCAAGGAAACCACCTCAGCAAGGTATCCATCCACAGACAGCTGTTTCGGGGTTTTTGCCCCTCATCAGTGTGGAGTAGGTTTCTGGCTAGTGGGAGCAATAACTAGTATGTGCATGCAAAAAACCGCTGGTTGACCTCAGGGAGATCAACCAAAACACCGCAGAGACACCATCACGTGTCTCAACGTCAGTGTATTCTAGAACATTGCCCCCTGGGAAATCGAATATGCAAAAGAACACTGCAGAGACACCACTGTTCTTTTGCATATTCGATTTCCCAGGGGGCAATGTTCTAGAATACACTGACGTTGAGACACGTGATGGTGTCTCTGCGGTGTTTTGGTTGATCTCCCTGAGGTCAACCAGCGGTTTTTTGCATGCACATACTAGTCATTGCTCCCACTAGCCAGAAACCTACTCCACACTGATGAGGGGCAAAAACCCCGAAACAGCTGTCTGTGGATGGATACCTTGCTGAGGTGGTTTCCTTGACTGGAGAACGCTTTGGCTTGGTTGTTCCTTCCCGGAGGGAAGGTCTGGCTAGTTCACTGACGTCGAGACATATGATGGTGTCTCTGCAGTGTTCTTTTGCATATTCGATTTCCCAGGGGGCAATGTTCTAGAATACACTGACGTTGAGACACGTGATGGTGTCTCTGCGGTGTTTTGGTTGATCTCCCTGAGGTCAACCAGCGGTTTTTTGCATGCACATACTAGTCATTGCTCCCACTAGCCAGAAACCTACTCCACACTGATGAGGGGCAAAAACCCCGAAACAGCTGTCTGTGGATGGATACCTTGCTGAGGTGGTTTCCTTGACTGGAGAACGCTTTGGCTTGGTTGTTCCTTCCCGGAGGGAAGGTCTGGCTAGTTCACTGACGTCGAGACATGTGATGGTGTCTCTGCAGTGTTCTTTTGCATATTCGATTTCCCAGGGGGCAATGTTCTAGAATACACTGACGTTGAGACACGTGATGGTGTCTCTGCGGTGTTTTGGTTGATCTCCCTGAGGTCAACCAGCGGTTTTTTGCATGCACATACTAGTCATTGCTCCCACTAGCCAGAAACCTACTCCACACTGATGAGGGGCAAAAACCCCGAAACAGCTGTCTGTGGATGGATACCTTGCTGAGGTGGTTTCCTTGACTGGAGAACGCTTTGGCTTGGTTGTTCCTTCCCGGAGGGAAGGTCTGGCTAGTTCACTGACGTCGAGACATGTGATGGTGTCTCTGCAGTGTTCTTTTGCATATTCGATTTCCCAGGGGGCAATGTTCTAGAATACACTGACGTTGAGACACGTGATGGTGTCTCTGCGGTGTTTTGGTTGATCTCCCTGAGGTCAATCAGCGGTTTTTTGCATGCACATACTAGTCATTGCTCCCACTAGCCAGAAACCTACTCCACACTGATGAGGGGCAAAAACCCCGAAACAGCTGTCTGTGGATGGATACCTTGCTGAGGTGGTTTCCTTGACTGGAGAACGCTTTGGCTTGGTTGTTCCTTCCCGGAGGGAAGGTCTGGCTAGTTCACTGACGTCGAGACATGTGATGGTGTCTCTGCAGTGTTCTTTTGCATATTCGATTTCCCAGGGGGCAATGTTCTAGAATACACTGACGTTGAGACACGTGATGGTGTCTCTGCGGTGTTTTGGTTGATCTCCCTGAGGTCAACCAGCGGTTTTTTGATATGATGGTGTTATCCAGTCACAGTATGGTGGTATTGGTCAGGACTGGTGTGGCGGTGTTACCCAGTCACAGGTTGCCGGTATTGGTCAGGTCTGGTATGGCAGTGTTATCCAGTCACAGTATGGCGGTATTGGTCAGGCCTGGTATGAGAATGTTATCCAGCACAGTATGGCGGTATTGGTCAGGTCTGGTATGGCAGTGTTATCCAGTCACAGTATGGCGGTATTGGTCAGGTCTGGTATGACAGTGTTATCCAGCACAGTATAGCGGTATTGGTCAGGTCTGGTGTGGCGGTGTTATCCATTCACAGTATGGCGGTATTGGTCAGGTCTTATATGACAGTGTTATCCAGTCACAGTATGGCGGTATTGGTCAAGTCTGGTATGACAGTGTTATCCAGTCACAGTATGGCGGTATTGGTCAGGTCTGGTGTGGCAGGGTTATCCAGTCTTAGTATGGCGGTATTGGTCAGGTCTGGCAGTGTTATCAAGTCACAGTATGGGGGTATTGGTCAGGTCTGGTGTGGCGGTGTTACCCAGTCACAGTATGGCGGTATTGGTCAGGTCTGGTATGGAGGTGTTATCCAGTCACAGTATGGCGGTATTGGTCAGGTCTGGCAGTGTTATCCAGCACAGTATGGCGGTATTGGTCGGGTCTGGTGTAGCAGTGTTACCCAGTCACAGTTTGGTATACCTGTTGTGCCCTGTATATACATGTACTGTATAGATGGAGTAGGGGGTCCTGTCTATACATGTACTGTATAGATGGAGTAGGGGGTCCTGTATATACATGTACTGTATAGATGGAGTAGGGGGTCCTGTATATACATGTACTGTATAGATGGAGTAGGGGGTCCTGTATATACATGTACTGTATGGATGGAGTAGGGGTCCTGTATAGACATGTACTGTATAGATGGAGTAGGGGGTCCTGTATATACTTGTACTGTATGGATGGAGTAGGGGGCCCTGTATATACATGTAATGTATACATGGAGTAGGGTGCCTACCAGTTATTACTGTGGATGTTGTGAGGCAGCTTCCCTAGCAACCATTGCTCCCTGTGAAAATGAGAGCAGTAATCCTATTGGTTGCTAAGGCTCCAACTGCCGTGTCTGCTGCAGCTAATTATATCACCTGTGTTTGCAGTGAGGAGATTTTCCCATTTATCTCTATGGGGCGCCTCTCTTTCCCCTCCCCCTCCCCTCCTGTACATCTGGCGGGGACGGGACCTTCGCAATAACCTTCCCAGGCACACAATGTATCTGTGAGCCAAATTTGGGGTCAAACGGTTCAGGCGTTTGGAAGTCTATAGAGGACAGACAGACAGAAGGACAGACAGACAGACTTTGATTTTTATGATATAGACTAGGAAATGTACCCGTCCCTGCCCGGGTATAAAGTGTCAGTGTGTTAATTAGATTTGTTCTAAGGTGCCCAGGAGGCCAAGCTAAAGGTATTGTTTCATCTGAGTTAATCAGTGGAATTAGTGTATACCTGTAGTGCATAGTTGGAGGGGTTCTGTATACCCACAATGTATAGTTTTTAGGGGTCTCGCATATCTGTAGTGCATAGTTGGGGGGGCTTTATACCTATAGTGTATAGTTGAGGGAGGTCCTGTATACCTGCAGTGTACAGTTGGTGAATGTCCTGTATACCTGTACTGTATAGTTCGGGGGTCCTGTATACCTGTAGTATATAGTTGGTGCTGTATACCTGTAATGTATAGTTGGTGGAGGTCTTGTATATTTGTAGTTTATAGTTTGAGGGTCCTGGATACCTGTAGTGTATAATTGGTGGAGGTCTTGTATACCTGTAGTATATAGTTCGGGGGTCCTGTATACCTGTAGTAAATAGTTTGAGGGTCCTGTATAACTATAGTATAGAGTTGGTGGAGGTCCTGTATACCTGTAGTGTATAGTTTGGGGTCCTATATACCTGTAGTATATAGCTGGTGGAGTTCCTGTATACCTGTAGTATATTTGGGGTCCTGTATACTTGTAGTATAGAGTTGGTGAAGGTGCTGTATACCTGTATTATAGAGTTGGCGTAGGTCCTGTATACCTGTAGTGTATGGTTTTGAGGTCCTGTATACCTGTAGTGTATAGTTTGGGGTCCTATATACCTGTAGTATATAGTTGGTGGAGTTCCTGTATACCTGTAGTGTATAGTTTTTGGGTCCTGTATACCTGTAGTGTATAGTTTGGGGTCCTGTATACCTGTAATATATAGTTGGTGGAGGTCCTGTATACCTGAAGTATATAGTTGGTGGAGATCCTGTATACCTGTAGTATATAGTTTTGGGGTCCTGTTTACCTGTAGTATATAGTTTTGTGGAGGTCCCGTGCACTTGTAGTGTATAGTTTTGGGGTCCTGTATACCTGTAGTGTCCTGTATACCTGCAGGGTTGTATTTACCCGTATGGCAGTGTTATTCAGTCACAGTGTGTCGGTATTGGTCATGTCTGGTATGGGGGTGTTATCCAGTCACAGTATGGCGGTATTGGTCAGGTCTGGTGTGGCGGTGTTATCCAGTCACGGTATGGTGGTATTGGTCAGGTCTGGTATAGCGGTGTTATCCAGTCACAGTATGGCAGTATTGGTCAGGTCTGATATGATGGTGTTATCCAGTCACAGTATGGTGGTATTGGTCAGGACTGGTGTGGCAGTGTTACCCAGTCACAGTTTGCCGGTATTGGTCAGGTTTGGTATGGCAGTGTTATCCAGTCACAGTATGGCGGTATTGGTCAGGTCTGGTATGACAGTGTTATCCAGCACAGTATGGCGGTATTGGTCAGGTATGGTATGGCAGTGTTATCCAGTCACAGTATGGCGGTATTGGTCAGGTCTGGTATGACAGTGTTTTCCAGCACAGTATAGCGGTATTGGTCAGGTCTGGTGTGGCGGTGTTATCTATTCACAGTATGGCGGTATTGGTCAGGTCTGGTATGACAGTGTTATCCAGTCACAGTATGGCGGTATTGGTCAGGTCTGGTGTGGCAGTGTTATCCAGTCACAGTATGGCGGTATTGGTCAGGTCTGGTGTGGCAGTGTTACCCAGTCACAGTATGGCGGTATTGGTCAGGTCTGGTATGGAGGTGTTGTCCAGTCACAGTATGGCGGCATTGGTCAGGTCTGGTATGGAGGTGTTATCCAGTCACAGTATGGCGGTATTGGTCAGGTCTGGCAGTGTTATTCAGTCACATTATGGCGGTATTGGTCAGGTCTGGTATGACAGTGTTATCCAGCACAGTATGGCAGTATTGGTCAGGTCTGGGGTAGCAGTGTTATCCAGTCACAGTTTGGTATACCTGTTGTGCCCTGTATATACATGTACTGTATAGATGGAGTAGGGGGTCCTGTATATACATGTACTGTATAGATGGAGTAGGGGGTCCTGTATACACATGTACTGTATAGATGGAGTAGGGGGTCCTGTATATACATGTACTGTATAGATGGAGTAGGGGGTCCTGTATATACATGTACTGTATAGATGGAGTAGGGGGTCCTGTATATACATGTACTGTATAGATGGAGTAGGGGGCCCTGTATATACATGTACTGTATAGATGGAGTAGGGGGCCCTGTATATACATATACTGTATAGATGGAGTAGGGGGTCCTGTATATACATGTACTGTATAGATGGAGTAGGGGCTCCTGTATATACATGTACTGTATACATGGAGTAGGGGGCCTACCAGTTATTATTGTGGATGTTGTGAGGCAGCTTCCCTAGCAACCATTGCTCCCTGTGAAAATGAAAGCAGTAATCCTATTGGTTGCTAAGGCTCCAACTGCCGTGTCTGCTGCAGCTAATTATATCACCTGTGTTTGCAGTGAGGAGATTTTCCCATTCATCTCTATGGGGCGCCTCTCTTTCCCCTCCCCCTCCCCTCCTGTACATCTGGCGGGGACGGGACCTTCGCAATAACCTTCCCGGGCACACAATGTATCTGTGTGCCAAATTTGGGGTCAAACGGTTTAGGCGTTTGGAAGTCTATAGAGGACAGACAGACAGACAGACAGACAGACAGACTTTGATTTTTATTATACAAAACTGACTACCGTGCACCATATACAGTATGTCACTGTGTGAGGCAGTCATCTTGGATATCACTTTTTATATACAGTACATTGATGTTTGTTAAACTTTGTATCTCTTATAGTTTATATGGTAAATTACTACACCCGCATACAGAGCCTTACTTTATGGTTGTAGCACACAACACAGCCAGCAAGATCGTTGAAGTTAGTGTAATAAAGATCTTTCCGCTGCTTATAGAATTTATGTTCTTCTAAATTTACTGTGCAATTCCAGACATATCATATAACAAATAGTATGCAGTACTATGTCATTAAACAATAAAAAAAGAAACACAAGATTGTATATACTGGAATGACATCATTGATGTTTTATTTTAGAGCTCATACACATTAGGGTGTATGACGTTTGAGTACGGATGGCTCACATAACAGTATTATATCTCTATATGCCTCTAGTTGAACAATTGTATTTGCGTATATATTGTTTTTTTCTGTATTTTTCTGTTGGACATATAATAAGACGTTGTTCGGTCGTTCGCAGTAGCGGCGAACGCAGTGGCGACGACAGGACAAACACAAAAACGATCATAAGTAACGATCATCGTTCTGTGTAATTGGGTGGACGATTTCAGGTCATGCGCCATAGCGGTCGTTTCAGTTCTTTTATCGTTAATTGTTGATCGTCGAAAAATCGCTTCATGTAATAGCACTCTAACGCTATAGTCTTGTCCACTAGGTTTCTACCTCCTAAGCAATCTGCTGCTCAATGTCTGTTGTTTGGGGAAATCTGTCTGTAGTAACAGCCTCAGCAAGATGTATTAGAGGAACTGAGGATGGGGCATACCATGGGCCCTGTGTTACCTGCAAGGTGTAAGACTTCAGACAATATGCACTGTCTGTACAAAACTCCTGTTCCTAACATCTCATATTTCTTTCTTGGCCCATTGAAACCTAGTCTATTAATCATCCAAAGATTAGTCCAACCTTTTCAACCGGAGAGGTGTATGTAATGTCCTATATACATTGTAGGGATCTTCCCGGGGGATGGTGTGTTTGGACACAGTTCAGGCAGCAAACTTGGGCTCATAAAACAGCTTTGGGTGTTTATTTGTAGCATAAACGGTCCAGCAACATAAATACAGCAACACCGTGCAGTGAGAATAAACAAAACAAAAAGTCCTGCCCGTCTGGGCGCTTACTAATACAGCAGGTTACCTCTCTGGCACTTCACTTGGCAGGTAATATTGCAGGGTGTGCATAAGCCCCAGCTCCCAGCGAACACACCATGCAGGCTGTTCACTCCTGTCTGAGAGCAAACCAAGGATCCTCTGCAGGGCTTTTCTCTGTCAGGCTTGATTAGGGCCAGAGACACCTGACCCCAAAACCTGACCTGGATCGGGGGGGAGGGAATGGCAAATCCCACTACCAAAACCTATCTGCCATTCCATGTAAGTCCAGGCCCGGCAATAATAAATAATAGCTCAGCAGCATAACACTGCTGAGCACAGATGCCTCCTGGACTTACCATCTCACACTCCGTATTAACCTGGGTGAGATGTACACCCCCTCGAGCACTTTTCCCGTGACATGTCCACATATCCCCCCCCTCTTTTTCAGACCGGAGGGCTGAGCGTATTGTCCCCACAGGCAGTGTACCCTTGATAGGGCGTCCGCATTTGCCTGTAATTTCCCTGGCCGGTGTTCCACAGTAAAATTAAAGTTTTGTAGGGACAAAAACCACCTAGTCACCCTTGCGTTTTTCTCCTTGTTTAGCTTCATCCATGTTAGGGGGGCATGGTCTGTCACTAACCTGAATTTCCTGCCTAGCAAGTAGTACCTCAGGGACTCTAGGGCCCACTTCACTGCCAGACACTCTCGCTCCACAATGGCGTAGTTTTTCTCGGCCGGGGATAGCTTCCTACTCAAGTACATCACCGGGTGCTCCTCGCCATTCACGAACTGTGAGAGGACGGCACCTAACCCTGTGTTAGAGGCGTCTGTCTGTACCAAAAACTCTCGCCTAAAGTCAGGGGTAACTAGCACAGGCTGTTGGCACAGGGCAGACTTAAGGCTTTGAAAAGCCTTCTCGGCCTCTGGAGTCCATGTCACCATTGCGGACTTTGCACCCTTTGTCAGGTCAGTTAGTGGGGCTGCAACTGAAGCAAAATTCGGCACAAACCTCCGGTAATAGCCCGTAATACCCAGGAAAGCTCTGACCTGTTTCTTTGTGAGGGGTTGAGGCCAATTCTGTATTGCCTCGATTTTATTTAGTTGTGGTTTCACTAACCCCCTCCCAATAACGTAGCCCAAGTATTTGGCCTCCTCTAAGGCTAGTGCACACTTCTCTGCATTGATGGTTAACCCCGCATCACTTATGGCATTTAACACCGCCTGGACCTTACAGAGGTGACTTTCCCAATCCGGGCTAAAAATGACCACATCATCGAGGTAGGCAGCGGAGTAATCACGATGTGGTCGCAGAATCAAGTCCATCAACCTCTGAAAAGTGGCAGGGGCTCCATGTAACCCGAATGGCATCACTACGTATTGGAAGAGCCCATCAGGGGTGGAGAATGCAGTCTTTTCTCTAGCCTTAGGAGTGAGTGGGATCTGCCAGTAGCCCTTAGTGAGATCGAGGGTAGTTATGTACCTGGCATTACCCATCCTTTCTATCAACTCATCTACCCTGGGCATGGGGTAGGCATCGAACTTGGAGATCTCATTTAACTTTCTAAAGTCATTACAGAACCTCCAAGTTCCATTGGGCTTTGGGATTAACACAATCGGGCTGGACCACTCGCTCTGGGACACCTCAATGACTCCTAGGTCAAGCATACGTTTTACCTCGGATGATACCGTCTCCCTCCGTGCTTCTGGTATCCTGTAGGGCTTCAGGTTTACTCTGCTTCTAGGCTCAGTTTCAATATGATGACTAATTAAATGCGTACGCCCTGGTAGGTCAGAAAACTTGCCTTTATTTCTCTGCAGGAACTCCTTAGCTTCCTGCTTCTGGGACACTGATAGAGTGTCCCCAATCCTGACCGGAGGGATTGGTGGTGACAGATGACCAACAGGCTTTGTCGCCACCAAGGATTCCCTGTCTTTCCAGGGCTTGATCAAGTTTATGTGATAAACTTGGAAAGGCTTCCTTCTACCTGGTTGGTGTACCTTGTAGTTGACCTCACTGATCTTCTCTACAATTTCATAGGGACCCTGCCACTTTGCTAAGAATTTGCTTTCTACCGTGGGAACAAGAATGAGTACCCGGTCACCTGGGCTAAATGTCCTGATTCTTGCAGAATGATTGTAAATTCTGCTTTGGCCCTCTTGCGCCCTCTGGAGGTGTTCCCTTACTAGGGGCATTACAGTGGCTATACGGTCCTGCATTTGTGCTACATGCTCTATAACACTCTTGTATGGGGTGGACTCACTTTCCCATGTCTCTTTCGCTATATCCAACAAACCCCTAGGGTGACGACCATAGACTAATTCGAAGGGAGAGAACCCTGTGGACGCTTGGGGTACTTCCCTAATAGAAAACATCAGATAAGGTAGTAAGTGATCCCAATCACGACCATCCTTTTCCACCACTTTTTTTAACATATGTTTCAGGGTTTTATTAAACCTCTCCACTAACCCGTCTGTCTGTGGGTGATATACAGAGGTACGTAGGTGTGAGATTTTAAACAGTTTGCATAGCTCTTTCATTACCTTTGACACAAATGGGGTACCTTGGTCGGTCAAGATTTCCTTGGGGATCCCCACCCTGGAAAACATATAAAACAATTCCCGTGCAATTGTTTTAGAGGCAGTGTTTCTTAGGGGTACAGCCTCAGGATAGCGGGTCGCGTAGTCCAACACAACTAGAATGTACTGGTGTCCCCTAGCCGACTTTACAATGGGACCCACCAAGTCCATTGCGATCCGGTCAAAAGGTACCTCTATGATGGGGAGTGGAACCAAAGGACTGCGAAAATGCGACAATGGAGCGCTAAGCTGACATGTGGGGCACGACTCACAGTATCTTTTTATGTCAGCATAAATCGCAGGCCAATAAAACCTCTGGAGGACTCTCTCCTGCGTTTTATCTGTCCCCAAGTGGCCCCCAAGGACATGATTATGGGCCATGTCGAGTACCTGACGCCGGTACGACTTAGGCACCAGAAGCTGTTCCACCATCTCATCATTAATCCTAGTGACTCTATAGTAGAGATCATTAGTCATAGAAAAATGTGGAAATTTTTTCTCAGCTTCTGGCTCCTGAGGTACCCCATTCATAACAGTGACCTGCTCTCTAGCATTTTTGAGAGTGGGGTCCTGTAATTGTGCAGTACCAAAATTATC
The DNA here is from genome assembly GCF_027789765.1 of Dendropsophus ebraccatus. NCBI lineage: Eukaryota > Metazoa > Chordata > Amphibia > Anura > Hylidae > Dendropsophus > Dendropsophus ebraccatus. The sequence continues at coordinate 38,038,543 of NC_091463.1, read as the reverse complement.
CCTAGACACCTCTAAGTCTGGAACATTTTGCGCAGTGGGAGGAGCCTCTTCCTCACCAGCCAGGACCTGCAAAGGAAAAGCATCATATTCCTCCTGTACATTTTTATCATTTACCGTGGGTAATGCAATAGACTTAGGGGTCTCCTCACTCCTTTCAGGGGATTGTTGTTTTCCCCATAGAGCCCAGAACAAAGGAAAATCACGCCCCAATATCACATTATGCATAAGGTTTTTAACCACACCCACTTCATATTGTACCGTGCCTAGTTCAGTCCCGACATTAGCCAGTACTATAGGGTAAACCTTTGTATCACCATGTATGCATACCACACTCATATGTCTTTTTGGCACAAAGTCCCCGGCCACCAGGCTGGCATGCACCAGGGTGACAAGGCTTCCTGAGTCCAGCAACGCCTTAACAGGGAAGTCATTTACAGTAATGTTGCAGACTTGTGGTTCAGTCTCTAGTCCAGTGACTGCAACAAAAGACGGCTCCGCAAATAGCGACTGACGCCGGCTAGCGTCACACTCCATGGGCTCAGTGGTAAGAGGGCAATGGGCAGACATATGTCCCGTCTCATGGCATCTCCAGCACTGGATAGGGCCTGGTCTCCTTGGCAGGGAGTCCTTTTTAGGGCCACTTAGCCACCGGGGACCATCACAAGTCTTTTGCCCCTGAGTTACCTCCTGAGCACTCTTCCCTCTATCAGCACCCCTCCACACTCCCCCAATAGATGGAAGTCTCTTACCAGATGATGGCACAGATCTGGCACTCCGGGGAGGTGACGGTGCTGCAGGAACATCACAGAGGTAGTCCTCGGTCGCCTGGAACCTCTCCACAAGGCTGACGAGTTCGTCGGCACTCCTAGGGTCGCCTTGTCCCACCCAGCGTTGTAGATCAGCAGGAAGGGCACGGAGGTAGCGATCCATCACGACCCTCTCTAGGATCTGGGCAGGAGTAGAGGTGTCTGGCTCCAACCACTTTCTTGCCAAATGGATCAGGTCGTACATCTGGGACCTCGCTGACTTGTCCAGACTGTAGCTCCAGTTGCGGACCCTCCGGGCACGGACAGCAGCAGTAACTCCTAGTCGGGCGAGTATCTCTGCTTTTAGCCGAGGATAGTCTTTGACCTCTTGCTCACTGAGGTCATAATAGGCCTTTTGAGGTTCGCCTGTTAAATAAGGCGCAATCACTTCTGCCCACTCAGTGGAGGGTAACTTCTCTCTCTCAGCCACCCGCTCAAAGACAGTTAAGTAGGCCTCAATATCGTCATCAGCAGTCATCTTTTGCAGCGCACGCTGCATGGCTCTTTTCACAGACAAAGTCTCTGGCGCGGCTGCTGCCACCAGCTGGGGATTAGCACCTGCAGACGCCTCTTGCTTTGCTATCAGGTGCTCAATAAGTCTCTGTTGTTGAGCCATCGCTTGTTCGTGGCGCAGATTAGCATCTGCCAGAGCCTGTTCATGGCGCAGATTAGCATCTGCCTGAGCCTGTTGTTGCTGCCGATTAGCCTGCTCATGGCGCAGATTGGCGTCTGTCAGAGCCTGTTGTTGCTGCCGATTAGCCTGCTCATGGCGCAGGTTAGCGTCTGTCAGAGCTTGTTGCTGTTGCAGACTCACTTGCATTAACTGCTTCATCATCTCCTCCATGTTGCTTGTCTGTTTTTGGAGTGAAGCCGCAGCCTTCACCCAGGACATAAGCAGCTGTAGCCAAGTTGATGCACACCGTTGCCCCTAGCAACCGTTTTGCCCGCTCCGCAGCACCAATTGTAGGGATCTTCCCGGGGGATGGTGTGTTTGGACACAGTTCAAGCAGCAAACTTGGGCTCATAAAACAGCTTTGGTGTTTATTTGTAGCATAAACGGTCCAGCAACGTAAATACAGCAACACCGTGCAGTGAGAATAAACAAAACAAAAAGTCCTGCCCGTCTGGGCGCTTACTAATACAGCAGGTTACCTCTCTGGCACTTCACTTGGCAGGTAATATTGCAGGGTGTGCATAAGCCCCAGCTCCCAGCGAACACACCATGCAGGCTGTTCACTCCTGTCTGAGAGCAAACCAAGGATCCTCTGCAGGGCTTTTCTCTGTCAGGCTTGATTAGGGCCAGAGACACCTGACCCCAAAACCTGACCTGGATCGGGGGGGAGGGAATGGCAAATCCCACTACCAAAACCTATCTGCCATTCCATGTAAGTCCAGGCCCGGCAATAATAAATAATAGCTCAGCAGCATAACACTGCTGAGCACAGATGCCTCCTGGACTTACCATCTCACACTCCGTATTAACCTGGGTGAGATGTACACCCCCTCGAGCACTTTTCCCGTGACATGTCCACAACATATATATATATATATATATATATATATATATATATATATATATTAGTGATGAGTGAATAGTGAGATATCCGAATATTCGATATTCGTACAAATATCCCGCGAATATTCAAATATTCGATTGAATATTCGATCCCATTAAAGTCTGTGGGAACAGGTATTCAATTAGTGAAAAACATCTATTTGACCATTTGGGGGGTAAAACCGGAAGCTGGGGGATTTGAACGCTTATCGATTATTTATCGAATATTCGCGGTATATACGTACGAATATTGAGTATCTCACTATTTGATCGAATAACTATTCGATCAAACAGTATTCGCTCATCACTAATATATATATATATATATATATATATATATATATATATATATATAATCCTTGTCCCCCATGCACCTCTCAGTAAACCCGGTGATTCTGAGGCTGCTGTATGATTCTGAGGCTGCATGTTCCGATGTTCGGCCACGCCTCCTCTCATCTTGCTATGCCCCTCCCATAAATCAGTCGAGAAAATGTATGCCTTCTCCCCAGGGGCGGATTAACTTTACCATAGGCCCCGGGCTGTTTACCAGGCCTGGGCCCCCCCACCCCACTGTAACTATGGCAGCACTAGCCTGGCGTTCATAGTACAGGAGAGATAATGTCATGATGTCCTGATTGGTGCAAAATTGCCATTAAAAAAACTGGGATTTTTGCAAATCATGGCGGAAGTGTAGCCAGGAGACAGTACACCACTGAAAGTATAAGTCTTTTTGGGTGGTCATGGGCCCCCCAGGAGCTCAGGGCCCCGGCTTCTCCCCAACGTACGCCAGTTGTGATCTTGATATCATCCTTCTCCCCGTTCATCTTCTCTCACTTTAAACTGATAAAACCATACAGGTTATAAAAATAATTTTATAGTAACAGGTATGCTTTCATTCTCTAATATATTTACACAAAATAGAGTTGTGCTTTTACAACCCTTTACGCCTCAATAATTCCCTATAACGTCTTATTCAGGTTAGCATTAGCAGTACATGAGATCATAATAATTGCATGTTATTTACTTTTGGAGAAAAAGAAGAAAAAATGTTTCAATGAAATGAAGTTCTTGGCTGAGAAATGTATAAATCTCATCCCTCTGTGTGTGGCAGTGGAAGCGCTGGATGTTTGTACAGTGCACTCTCTTAGAAACAGCTTACATTTACAATTTCCCCCTCCATAGACTTCTGGGTCATTTATCGTGTAGGACTGCCACTGGCTTACTTTAAAGGCACTTAGCGCTATTAATATAGCCAAGTATTTTCATCATGTGCCCAAAAACTCCTGTGTATTTTCTCATATATGTGTCACAAGCTTATAGCTTGGCAAGTAAACAACCGAGACCAAGAGTATTCATCACAAAAATGACGCTCTTAAATCAAGCCATTCGATATGCTGTCACTGGCCTGTTTTTTCAGCCTTTGATAAGTTACCCACTTAAATCAAGTTAAACGCCCCTGTGAGGCCGGACAAGAGAAAATGTCTGTATAAGGATGTGAGAGATTGATATGAATTGTCTCTGATCTGTCTCAGCAAAGAGAGTGTGCCAACGCTCATAAATACCAAGCACCCATGCACAGCGTTTGCCAGGGCTCTGTAAACATGTACTGCCTTCCCTGTGGTCTGGAGGATGAGAGAGAATGGAGCATTCGGGCTGGGCACGGCTGAGCCATGAAGCGGTTCCAAGCTGAACTTTCAATGAAGCTTACAGGAGATCTATTGTCCATGCATTCATGTAAATGTAAGCCTCTGTATAGGGTGACATAGTTCAGGATTAAACTATTTGTTCTGTTCTTATCGTCTTAAGGGATATTTATTTAAAAGATTGAAATGATTACATAAGGTCTCTTTTCTCATTTTCTATCCCTAGCAAAACAACAAGAGTATCTGTTGGCAATTGTTTTAAGAGATGATCTTTTGCTGCCCCAAATATGACATCATCCAAAATTTCCCCAGTGCAAAAGCTACATTTGATCATATACATTTTTCATAGCGTCATGTGAGATTGTTTGTTATATATGGTCTATATTTACTGCACGTGCATCAAGAAAGCACCTAAGGGCCCAATTATATAGGACGATTACTGGAAGAGGCTGATATCGCCAAGTGTAATGAGGGCCGGTGATGAGCTGACAAACAGGCAAATGCGTGTTTCTTGGCTTATCACTTTGTTTTGCTTTGCTAAAAACCATTGTTCATCTTCAGCACACGTCGCTGTAATAGGGAATGTGAAGCCTATGAAAGGTGGAAGCAGAGACTTATACAACTGATCCAGTGATTGTTCATGAATCCTCGACCTGCATCTGTCATGTTTTATAATCAATTTTTTAAACAAGTGCTCCGCAAGTTTATTGCAAGTGTCACCCTATGTAAGATAGTTTTACTTAAAATTGTAATGCTGATTAGTAATAGATACATTTATTTTACTATTACAGAAAGGTAGAAAATCCCATTAGAATTACTTTTGTTACAAAAAAAAAAAAAGTTGCATTTATGGGACAAAGTGATATTAATTCTCCTTAAAAGGGTACTCTGGCGGCGGGGGGAGGCTATTTTGCGGTCTGGCAGGGGAGGCGGTGGCTGAGGGAAACGACATCCACTCATCTCCCCGTTTCCAGTGGCGGGTCCCGTATCGCAGCACTCCGTTTCAAGTCCGCTCAGATACCGCCTCTGTCACTGACTGGCTGAGCGGACTTGAGACGTCACGTCTTAAGGCTATGTTCACACTACGTAAAACAACGGCCGTTGTTTTCACCGGCCGGAATTTTGCGGTCAAAACAACGGCCGTAGAATTACGGGCATACGGGCTGGTCGTGAAACAACATTGTTTAATATTGCCTCCTAGCATGTTTTTAATCGGGCTGAAACATGTCATTTAATTGAAATACTGCGACTAGCCCAATAAACCACTCAGTAATTTTTTTACATTAAAATCAAGTTTAATTTGGCCGAAATAAATTTTACGTGTGCGGCCGCATTGAAATCCACGGTCGTAGTTGGAACATTACCGGCCGCAAATAAATGACATGTTCATTTTTCGCGGATCTGTACAAACTACGGCCGTAGTCTTATACGCTTTGTGCATCGTACGACCGTAGTTCGTACGAATTGCTATATTGTATCATCCTCAAAACAACGGCCGTAGTTTTGCGGTGAAAACTACGGCCGTTGTTTTACGTAGTGTGAACATAGCCTATGCCGCGTCAGACACCAGGAAGCGGCCGGGCATCGGGGACTGGAGCGCCGCAATACGGGACCCGCCTCTGGAACCAGGGAGGTGAGTGGACGTCGTTTCCCTCAGCCACCTCCTCCCTGTCCAGATCCCAAAATAGCCCCCCGCCGGAGTACCCCTTTAAGGATAGTCCGTCATAAAGATATGTCACTGAACATCTGATTGACTGCTATCTCTCTGGATCCTCATACATATGTATGCTGAGCTTAGCAGTAGTTTATCTCTAGAAGAACAAATATATCTGTAAACGCTATATGACAACACCCAGAGATCATGGAAAAGGAAATCTGCTGCTATCCTACCAGATCGACACCAGGATCGTCCGGCATAAATATAAGCGATAAAAATATAGAAAAAAATGGATAGTGGACATCAAAATCATAACAACTTAAGCTAACGTAGTAAAAATTCTACTAGATTGAACACTAGCCCGGGTCGCTTTGTCAGTGGACTCTCCGCAGCATCTCCCTGCGCCGCTGTACCGCTGTATCACCGGCCCTTTCGACCTCACTTTTGCCTTGTCCATGACTGCAGGGCGTCTCTCTGAACTCCAGAAAGAGCAGGCTTCTGTTTCACCGATTTTCTTCCAAAGAATGGTAGGTATACAAATTTGTCATATAAAAAAGTGCATTTATTGTCCAACGCGTATCAGGAAACTAAAGAAGCACCCTTCCCCCTGTCTTGTCTCCAGTTTGGGTGGGGTTTGGAACTCATTTCCATTGAAGTAAATAGAGCTTAATGGCAAACCACACCTGAACTGGAGACAAGAGAGGGAGTAAAGTCGCCATGTTTTTGTAGCGCTGGATAACACCTTTAACTTTGAGCGCAGCTGTGATCATAGTGTGGTGAGGGGTTACCACTCTCCAAGTGTAGGGGTAGAAACACACACAGGATTTTGTGGTGAAAATTCACAGCAAAATCTGCTGCGGATCCCTTGCCTGTAATTTTCAATGAGAATACACTGACATCCCACTGCGAGTATGTAAGTAACAGCCCCCTTAACCCCCTGCTGGCTGGTAAATACATTACCTGCTGAACACTCTGGCTTGCTTTGGGGCTACCAGCGCCTGGATGTCCCACTCAGCCAATCAGTGGCTGCGACGGGCAGCGCAGTAATTGGCTGAGCGGGATGTCCATCCCGGAGCCCCAAAGCAAGCCAGAGCGTTAAGCAGGTAATGTATTTACTGGCCAGCGGGGGGTTAAGGGGGCTGTTACATACTCGCAGCAGGTGTGTTTCTACCCTTAGTCTGAGTATCCTAGGTGTGTGTTCAAATTAGAGGAACAGTACCGCTCCCAAAAAATTGCTTTCATTGTCATATTTTCTGGCGTATAAAATGACTTTTTAACTGGCGGTGGGGGGCCCTGCCTCCAGCTTCAGTTAACCCCTGTCTTACCACAGCAGGGCTCCAGCTGGTAAACCCTGCTGTGGTCAGGCAGGGGTTAACATTTTTGGGTGTATGAGACAAACCCCTAAAAATCTTCTTAAAAGTCAGGGGTCGTCTTATAGGTCTAGCCATCTTATATGCCGGAAAATACAGTTATTGGTGTATATATAAAGGCTCCCAGTCTTATGTTTAATATTATCTCCACTTTATATGTGTGTTTAGAATCAAACATTCTATATAATGGATTATCCTATATATTATATCCTGTTTTCTAGAATGTCCATTAGTGGTATATGATTATCCCCTTGCAATTTACACCAGCTAATGTTCTGCTTCAGACAAGATGCCAATTCCTGTCATGAAACTGAATTCCTGACAACCTATTTACTATTGATTGCCGATAAGTATTGCGGTAGGAATGCCTGTTATACTTCTATAAACAGCTCATCTATGACAATTGTTATCAGGACAGCCCGCTGGGAGGGTGCAATAGAAATATGACTGTTCTGTGCATCATCACCTGTCGTCTTCTTCATCATTGGCCCAAACATATAAGGAAAGGGAAGAGTGCCAGAAAAAAAGAATGAAGGATAAGCTCATTACAAAGAATTGATCACAATTAGTCTTGTAATCGGGGTTAATCTACACTATGTTTGGAGTCCTGTTAATAAGTGATTACTTATCTATGTGCTTATCCCTGCTTGAACAAATGAACAGGATTACTAATGAATGTCTGACAGTTTCTCTGCATGACTTCCCTGTAATGCGGCTGCAGTGGTGATGCACTCCTAACTGGCGACTCTACCTGCAGTCTGCAGGAGACAAGACAAAGCATTCTTCTAATTCTACTGCGTAACTTCTTAAGACTACTGTTGTGAACCTCAATTGTCTTAGTTTTATTAAAGAGACCTTCAAAGGGATAGTGAGAAATTTATCAATTGAAAATATTGGGGTGGGGAGAAACCACCAAAGACGGCCCCAATGACAAAGGTTAAACACGACCAAAAGCTTTCCAGTCTACTAACCTGTAGACCAAGTGCATGTTTACCTTTTAACCCTTAGGTGACCCTGCACGTACCCGTACGTCCAGGGCCACCTCACCGCGTTCAGAGCGGGGCCGAGCGTCGGCCGCGCTCTGAACCGCCGCGGTCCCGGGTGCCGCTTGTAGTTGACAGCTGCATCCGATTACTGAATGCAGCCGTTCCCTGGTGTCTAGTGGGGAGGATCGCTCCTCCGGTACGTTGTCCCGGAGGAGCGATCCACACATCTTACCCCTTCCGGGGCTGCAGCAGCCGGAAGCAATCGATGTGCCTATCTCATCAATCTGTGCTGCATATCTATGCAGCACAGATCTGAATAAGAGATCAGTACACTTATACTAGAAGTCCCCCAGGGGGCTTCTAGTATAAGTGTAAAAGTTAAAATAAAAGTGTTATTATAAGTAAATAGCCCCCTCCCCTAATAAAAGTCAGAATCACCCCCCTTTTCCCATGTTATAAATAAAAATAAATAAATAAATAAATAAATAAACATGTTTGCTATTGCCGCGTGCGTAATCGCCCCAAACTATTAATTAATCACATTCCTGATCTCGCACGGTAAATGGCGTAAGCGCAAAAAAATCCCAAAGTCCAAAATTGCGCATTTTTGGTCGCATCAAATCCAGAAAAAATGTAATAAAAAGCGATCAAAAAGTCGAATATGCGCAATCAAGGTATCGATAGAAAGAAAACATCATGGTGCAAAAAATGACACCTCACACAGCCCCATAGACCAAAGGATAAAAGCGCTATAAGCCTGGGAATGGAGCGATTTAGGAACATATATATGTTTACATTGGTTTGAATTTTTTACAGGCCATCAGATAATATAAAAGTTATACATGTTATATATCGTTGTAATCGTAATGACTTGAGGAACATAACAAGTCAGTTTTACCCCAGGGTGAACGGCTTAAAAACTAATACCCCCCAAATAAAGAAATGCATTTTTTTTTTCAATTTTACCACACTTTGAATTTTTTTCTGGTTTCGCAGTGTACTTTTTGAAAAAATTCAGCCTGTCACTGCAAAGTACAATCAGTGTCGCAAAAAATAAGGGCTCATGTGGGTTTCTAGGTGAAAAAATGCAAGTGCTATGGCCTTTTAAGCACAAGGAGGGAAAAACAAAAACGCAAAAATTGAAATTGGCAGGGTCCTCTAAGGGTTAAAGGGGTTGTCCGGCGCAAAAAAATTATTCACAGAATAACACATGTAATGTATGTTATGTCTGTGAATGGCCCCCTTCCCCGTGTCCCACCACCCCCACCCGTGTACCCGGAAGTGTGGTGCGCTATACATACCTGTCACGTGCCGACCACGGTCTCCGATCCTCAGCAGTGACGTCTTCTTCGGGTGGCCGGCGGATCTTCCCGAGTGCCGGCCGCCCTCTGCAGCGTCATCCGAAGCTCAGCCGCGATTGGCTGAGCATAACTGTGCTCAGCCAATCGCGGCTGAGCGGCTGATGACGCGGCCACTTCATCAGCTGCGATTGGCTGAGCACAGTTATGCTCAGCCAATCGCGGCTGAGCTTCGGATGACGCTGCAGAGGGCGGCCGGCACTCGGGAAGATCCGCTGGCCACCCGAAGAAGACGTCACTGCTGAGGATCGGAGACCGTGGTCGGCACGTGACAGGTGAGTATAGCGCACCACACTTCCGGGTACACGGGTGGGGGTGGTGGGACACGGGGAAGGGGGCCATTCACAGACATAACATACATTACAAAGTTGTATAACTTTGTAATGTGTGTTATTCTGTGAATAATTTTTTTGCGCCGGACAACCCCTTTAAAGGAGTAGTTCTCAGCCAGTGATTGGCTGAGCAGGAGGTAACTGCTGGGACAAGTCCATCTTAGAGGTAGCATCTGGTGCGTTCAATGAGGGAGCCAAAGACGTGACAGGAGGACAGTGGGGTAGCGTGGGAGGTTAGAATATGGGTGAGAATATGCGGTTCATAATTTTTTCTGCAACCCCAACAATATCCCCCCCAACCCCCCCCCCTCCCGAAAAAAATCAATTCTAGGAGTACCTCTTTAATGCTACTTTAAATCTTTGCTAGTGCTTACATTTCAATTCAAAGGCACATGGATGTTCCTACTATCTAACAGAGTAAGGCCACGTTCACACAACGTAAATTTTCTACTAATCACAGCCGTTGTTGCTGATTTGCAACAATGGCCGTGATTAATAGAAAATTTGCATTGCATTGCAGTCAATGGAATCCTGGCCAGAGTGTATACACATAGTATACACTCTGGCTGGGATCGCTAGCAGCCGCACAGAAAACTGACAGGTCAGTTTTGTGCCACCGCTATTCATTGAATAGCGGCCACACAACCCTGACAGTGCACATAAAGGAGAGTGCGGCTCTGGACGCACTTTCCATTGTGTGTAATGGTGAATTGGGATGCATGCATCCCAATTCAATAGAAATTAAGTTTATCCAGTCGGTACTGCAGTACCGGCCGGGATAAACTTCACTGACATCGGCTGTTCTGTGTCATACGTTGTGTGAATGTGGCCTAAGACTGGAATATGAAATGCCAGTTTTATTACAGTATATTTCCTTCATAGATTTAAAGTAGAAACACTCACTAGAGGGAGCTTTGAAGCTTAGTGCATACTGGTTTATTCTTAAGCTCAAGGTATAACATTATATAAAGGTATTAGGGTTTGCTTTTAGTGTGTACATTCAAGTTTCTCTATGCTGTTTAATGGCTTTATTCATGTACTTGTTAAAATAAATGGAATGTCTTAGACAGGAAATGACAAGTTATTTGTTTGCCAATAGAGAATAGAGAGCACTTGCTAGCCAAGAATGTCCTGTGATCACAGCAGCATCAGCATAGTTGAGAGAGAGAAAGCGAGGGAATATTTTTTCCCCTCTGTTTTGTACTGTGCCTCCACAAGGTCCTGTGGACGAATGTCTTGATGTATGATTCTAATAAGTGACTCTTCATCATCTTTTTGTGATTATACTTAATGCACTGCATTGAAGGCATAGTTTATTCCAGAGGGTTCGGGATAAGTAAGATAGGTATATTGAGTAGAGTAAATAAAGTTGTTATACCTGATGCGTTATATTAATCGTATAGTTTTATTTCAAAGGAGTTTAATATTTTTTCAAGACACCTTTCCCACATTTCCCTGTGGGTTTGAACAGCCTGCAGTTTTAGACTTTTCGAGAGCCTTTACCATTTTAAAAATCCAGTTAAAACATATGGTCTGCAAGAATGTAACACCTTGTTTAACAATTCAGTGCTAACTTAATAGTACATCATATATATTTCGCAGGTCTAACAGCAAATGTTGCTATATACTTTTTGAGTTCTACACTTCCAGTTAATGGGACCAAACAGTAACAAGACCATTGACAGGAACTGATACTGAGGTAGCAGTAGAGATTAAAGCAGGCTGGATTGCTGTGGAGTTTCCAAATGTCTGCTCTTTCCATTTGTATGCTGTTTTTCCAATTTGGAAACATCAACCTATACTTTATTTCATGCTCATGTTTTACATATGTGAGCCATAGTTTTCTAAGGTGGTTATCAGGACTGAATTGAGCCCTAGGTACTAGAGATGGAGTGTCTAGCATGGCGCCTTGCAGGGGCAGCACCACACCTGTAAAAAGAAAATGTGTATATTCTTTTTTTTTTTTTCTTTCTATCTAACCCCCAGCTGGGGGGTGGTGGTGGTGGTGGTGGTGGTGGTGGTGGGGGGGGGGGGGGTTGAGGGCTTTGGTGTCTAATATAGCTGCAGACACAAAACAGCTAGTCAGTGGCTCCCTACCAAAAACTACATCTGCTAACCTCTTTTGTCTAGAAGTCTACTTCAGACCCTCCATTACTTAGGAGTACTATCCATATAGCAATATATACTACTCGGCAAACTTTGGGGGCAGGATCTTAAAGGTGATCTTTATTATAGGACTCTTTTAGGGCTACTAGCTTTGTTGTGCTATCTATTGATAACCATTGGGGACATTAAGGAACCCTATTTTTGTGAGGTATTTTGCAGATGCACTATCTGTGTCACATTTTAACATGGGACATATTAAGAGCATCATCAACAGTATATTGTGCTTTTATTGGAGAGTACTACACATATCATGCTATTTACTTTGAAACTTTGGGGAACGCTATCTATGATCATTAAAGGGACTCTTTTACCTCCAAAACACTCGCTAAACTTAAGTTATCAGTTGAATATACATCAGTAGAGTATACAACGCTGATATTATATCTGCAATTTTTATCTTTCTTTGTTTTTTTTTAATTCTTTACTGTAAGCCACAAATGAATCAGTCTAAGTAGTCTTCTCCATTATATTCTAGAGCTAAGTTGTCCTCTCTATGCATCCACATGCCCAGTGTGTAGGCTTACTATGGTGAAATACAAAGGAGTTGAAAGCGACAAATTACAGATTTGAAATCAGCATCCTTTATTGTACTAACAGATAACTTTAGAGATTTCAGGAGAGTGGGTTGGAGGTGACAGAGTCCCTTTAAGATGTACTTTATTGAAGGGAATTATCCATATATTCCTGTTTGCTTTTATTATATGTACTGTATGACACTAATGTTGGCAGCTTTTGTGTGTGGCACACTTTTGGGGCACTGTGCATACATGCCACAGCAGGCATAATATTAAGGGCAGGAACAGCAATTTGACTGCATGTTAAAGGAGCAGCAAAATGGACTTAGTGAGAGTGTATATGCTGCAAAAGCAATGAACCGAAGACATCTGAGCAGCAAACTCTTCAGAGATGAGTCACGGAAGGAAGACAGCAAATGAGTCCAGTCATAGAAGGCTACAAGTCATTGAATGTAATTGGTATGTGCTCTGCCTTCGACTGCAACTAATTAGTGGTACATATACTCATTTAGTAAGGAGTATATTGAGTCATTGGATGGTAGTAATATTCAGTCAGTGTATGATGGTATTACTATATAGTTGTATAATTCAGTCACTGAATCCGTGCAATGAGATCAGCTATCTCTGAGTACAGTATAATTCACAAAGCGCTGTGATCAGTCCACTAATTAGGACCACTGTCTCAGAACCCATTTCCAGACCTTTATATAAAACAAGGTATTTCCTTACAAGATCTATTCTACATTCAATGAGCGAACCCTCAAAGGGATCAGCCATCCAGCTGAGAAGATCCGATGTGGCTTCATCTCATTTTCCATATCCTTTCCTTTTTATCATTTCCTTTTATATTCATCAAGTAATTACATTAAAGCTGACAATTCTGCACTCACAATGGAGAATGATTTGTTCTATGTAGTGATTGATATAAAAGCATGTCCCTCCCCCACCCATGTTAATTGTTTCTTAGCACTCTGCCTCTGTTCTCCACTCACCAACCTGTTGAAGAGTCAGCCATCCGGGCTGAAAAATAAAGAATCATCTCTGGGATTTATGTTTCGACATAACGTTAATTAATTAGAATTTATGCTCTGCAGGATGGCGTTCCAAGTCTATCAGATATAAATCCTCAACAAAATCTGTCCAGGGGCCTCGGATATGTGCAGTTAATGGAGGGAAGATGACGGATGAGTCATTTGGTGAGGGTAGCGTGGCAGACAGACAGCTGCACAAGACATGGCACTTGGTATATACTAAATAGCAGTGGATATGTCATACTGAATTGACACACGTATACTACTGTCGCTGTATTGTTGTGCTCAGAGTTCACCTTTTTATGCAGAGCAATTTTCATACACAATGTGACTAGAAGACTTCTGTCACCTCTATTACTAAAGGCCGGGAATATATGATTTTGCTTGTCTTATCCACAGTGATTTTAGACCCATGATGATGGTGTGGAACAATCAATATTCCTGGATCATATTTGCTGTAGCCTAAAAGGTAAAATGGAAATTCTTAATAATTACAATTTACAATACTGCTGCCTCAATAATGCCCCCTCTAAAGAATCCACGCCAAAGTGTAACTACAACCTCACACCACTAATATGTGCCATAGGTAGTCACTGTCTTTAAAGTGACACTGTGCCAACAATCTGCCCCCCCCCCCCAAACTCCTTTTTCCACCGGATAGCTGCTTTTAATTCAAGATCTGTCCTGGGGTCTGTTCGGCAGGTGACTGGCATGGCCTAAAGTGTCTGTGCACTAGGCTAGGCTAGGCTTTTTGTCCCTCCTTCCCACCCTCTTCAACATTAGACAGGTGATGAATAGGAGAAATCCTTCTAGGGGCGTTCCTAATGGTGAAGAGGGCGATGAGAAAAGATGGAGAGGTGTCACAGGCCTAGGAAGCAGACATTCTAGGCCACGCCAATTTAAAAAGAACTGCAAGTTTAAAAGTTGATTTTATAGGACAATGTAACGCCTGGACTAGTGGATCCACTGGACCGTCACCAGCGATGTCACTAACCTCACCAGGGAGCGGAGTCTAAGGGGCCGCTGGTTTTCACCAGAGCCCGCCGCAAGGCGGGATGGACTTGCTGCGGCAGACGACCCCCAGGTCGCTACCCCTGGCTTTCGTTGCTGGTGACGGCAGGCGAGGCGTGGCAGGAGCCGTAGGCAGGAGATGATACTGGCAATGGTCTGTAGGTGAGACCGCACGTGACAGGCTGAACACAGGAACTAAAGTGTAACGGGGAAGCAGGAACCAGGAACAAGGAGTGGGGACCAGGTAGCGGACAGGGATCAGGAACAAGGACTAGGGACCAGGTAGCGGACAGGAATCAGGAGACAACAGGGAGCTGGGCCAAACGCTATGGGAAGCATGTAGAGGCTCCAACCCAAGGGACAGGGCATGCTGGGATTTATAGGGAGTGATTGGTGCAATTAACCAATTAAGGGCGGACTGGCCCTTTAAATCTGAGACAGCCGGCACGCGCGCGCCCTAGGAGGTGGGGACGCGCGCCGGCCGGCACAGACGGAGACAGGAGCGGAGGAGAGGTGAGGCGCCCCCAGGGGCCGAACTAGCAGCAGCGCCGGGTCCCTGCACAAGGACCCCGGCGGCTGCATGGGGCAGGAGGAGGTCGCGGCGGTGGCCCGGAACACGGGACGCCGCCGCGGCCGTGACAGTACCCCCCCCCCTTTGGCCTCCCCCTCTTTCTTGCCTGCAGAAGGAGGCATCAGGCAAATCTTGGTATTCCGCCGGTAGGCCGGACAAAGGCTTGGCGGGCTCGGGTGACAACATAGAATGCTTAGGCTGAGGAGACCTCAGACACTGGTTGGAACAGTCCTGACCCCAACTGAGAATCTTCCCGGTTCTCCAGTCCAGTTTAGGGGCATGTAATTGCAGCCAAGGGAGTCCCAGGAGGATGGTGGAAGAAGAATGGGGCAGGACGTAGAAGGAGATCTTTTCCAGATGTGAAGTGCCCACCTGGAGGACTAGAGGTGCGGTCTGGTAGTGCACATGGTCGGTAAGAATCTCGCCCGTGACCGATGAGATAGTCAGGGGTCTGGCTAGTGGGGTCACGGGTAGCCGCCATCTCTGGACCAATGTAGCTGCAATAAAATTGCCTGCTGACCCAGAATCGAGAAAGGCAGTAGTCTGGTGAGTTTGTCCTGAGGGTGTCTGGATGGAAACTGGCACAGACAAACTTGGAGAGGTGGCATTCACACTCAGGGAGACCTCTCCCACCGGACCTAGGTGCTGGAGTTTCCCGGACGCTTGAGGACGTTGGGGACATCTCAGCCGAAAGTGATCCGAACCACCGCAGTAGAGGCAGAGATTCAGCTCCAGACGACGAAGTCTTTCATCAGGCGTCAGGTGAGCCCGTTCCACCTGCATAGGAATCTCAGGAGTCGACTGGGACTCCGGAACGTCAGGATACTGGAAGACCGGCGCCAGCTGGTGATGGCGACGGGACAGGCCTAGTCGCCGTTCATGCCAGACCTCCTTCTCCCTCTCAGAAAAACGAGTATCGACCCTGGTGGCCAGTAGGATGAGTTCGTTCAGGGAGGTAGGTAGGTCTCGGGCGGAAAGCACGTCTCTCACCCGACTGGACAGACCCCTCTTGAAGGTGGCTATTAGAGCGGCCTCATTCCAGTCTAATTCTGCCGCCAGGGTGCGGAACTGGATGGCGTAGTCACCAACAGAGGAGCTCCCTTGAGAGAGGTTGAGGAGAGCAGTTTCAGCTGAAAAAGGCACGGGCAGGTTCCTCAAAGACAGAGCGGAACTCGGCCAGGAAAATTCGGAGATTAGCAGCCACAGGATCATCACGGTCCCACAGTGGTGTGGCCCAAGCCAGAGCTCTTCCTTCCAATAAGCTGATGATGAAAGCCACTTTAGAGCGCTCGGTGGGAAACTGACTACTTAAAAGTTCAATATGCATGGTGCACTGAGTCAGAAATCCTCTGCACAACTTGGAGTCACCAGAGTATTTGCTTGGGAGAGCCAGTCGGAGTGTAGAAAATGCAGCAGGAGGTGGTGTGCGCTGGGCTGTAGTATGCTGCTGTAAGGCGGCAGTGAGTTGCTGGATCTGCTGCGACTGTTTCTGGATTTGTTGCGCCTGTAGGGCGACCACTCGGGCTACTTCGCGGATATCAGGCACCTCGCCGGGATCCATGGTTGGAGCCTACTGTAACGCCTGGAGTAGTGGATCCACTGGACCGTCACCAGCGATGGCACTAACCTCACCAGGGAGCGGAGTCTAAGGGGCCCCTCGTTTTCACCAGAGCCCGCCCCAAGGCGGGATGGACTTGCTGCGGCAGACGACCCCCAGGTCGCTACCCCTGGCTTGGTTGCTGGTGACGGCAGGCGAGTCGTGGCAGGAGCCGTAGGCAGGAGATGATACTGGCAATGGTCTGTAGGTGAGACCGCACGTGACAGGCTGAACACAGGAACTAAAGTGTAACGGGGAAGCAGGAACCAGGAACAAGGAGTGGGGACCAGGTAGCGGACAGGGATCAGGAACAAGGACTAGGGACCAGGTAGCGGACAGGAATCAGGAGACAACAGGGAGCTGGGCCAAACGCTATGGGAAGCATGTAGAGGCTATAACCCAAGGGACAGGGCATGCTGGGATTTATAGGGAGTGATTGGTGCAATTAACCAATTAAGGGCGGACTGACCCTTTAAATCTGAGACAGCCGGCGCGCGCCCGCCCTAGGAAGCCGGCCGGCACAGACGGAGAGAGGAGCGGAGGAGAGGTGAGTCGCCCCCAGGGGCCGAACTAGCAGCAGCGTCGGGTCTCTGCACAAGGACCCCGGCGGCTGCATGGGGCAGGAGGAGGTCGCGGCGGTGGCCCGGAACACGGGACGCGCCGCGGCCGTGACAGACAATAACTGCATCACCTGCTGAACAGACCCCAGGACAGATCATGGATTTAAAGCAGTTATCCGATGGTATAAGCGGTTTGGGAAGGAGGGTGGGGGTGATTGTCGGTACAGAGTCGCACCAATATTTTACTGCATTATTATTTAAGAAAAGATAATGTTATTAAGCATAATAATTGTATTATCATCTAAATAAATCCTGTTTTCTGTGCTTTTTATATCTGGGAAAGGTTACAGGGCAATGTGTCTTGCTCTTAAATTAATAGTAACAACTAATTTAACTGACAAAGAGACTTTTTTTTTTTTACTTTTCTTTGAGCCATCGTTACTCAGGCTCTTTTTTAGTTGGGACAATCCGTTCCCTAAAATGGGCACCAATCCTGTTATAGAGCAGGGCTAGGGAACTTTGGCTCTCCAGCTGTTACAAAACTACAACTCCCATCATGCCTGGACAGCCATGATGGGAGTTGTAGTTTTGCAACAGATGGAGAACCGAGGTTCCCTATCCCTGTTATAGAGCCTTTACAT
This sequence comes from Dendropsophus ebraccatus, assembly GCF_027789765.1. Classification (NCBI taxonomy): domain Eukaryota; kingdom Metazoa; phylum Chordata; class Amphibia; order Anura; family Hylidae; genus Dendropsophus; species Dendropsophus ebraccatus. The sequence goes on along the minus strand of NC_091463.1, from coordinate 38,020,744 downwards.
GGCCAAAATATCATGTATCATATTGCAGTACAGCAATTAGGCACGGGGGGGTTTGATAGTCTCCCTGCCGGGTCAGCTGGTAGGGTGGTGTGGTAACTGATAGGCTCTAGGGTCACTTGGGCACTAGCACGGTAGCCTGGAGTGGCGTGGGACCCACCCCGGACAGTCTGGCGCCTCACCAGTGCACACAAAAAATTAAAGGATTAACAAAATTGTACAGGTGTGTGTGGATGCGGGTGCGCAAGAAAAGGCCAGGGTCCAATGCTAGAATGAAGAGTAGAACAGTTTTCTTGGAAGAACTAAGTGCAATACAACAGTACATTGACAGGAATACAGTTCAGTGCAACACTGAACAATCCTGCATGTTACTTAGGTGCTTGAAATTATGATGGGGACAAGAGAGCTTTGTGGTAAAAAGAGTAGAGGAGAGAAGGTGCCTTAGGGGCCTTATCCAATGTAGAAGTGTACTCTGTCTGAAACAGTAGATGTGTGTAGAAGAGATATATAGAGAACACTCGTACTCATGTATAGACTCTAGTCTGACCGCCTTCTATCCTGCAGTTGTGAGCTACTGGTCCTGCTAGGGTAGTAGGGGCCCCAGGCCTTGTTATCTGGGCTAAGCAGACTCCTGAGACTTCCTAGTTATCCTGCACTGGGCAGTGGAATACGTAGACTTTCTCTAACTTTGTTCCACTGGGGTCAGTACCTGTGACTGCCCTGCACTTTTAGAGAGGTTCCTGGTGTAGACATGGTGATCCCTGTGCAGCTTTTCTTCCCTTGGTACTTCCTAAACACTGCATCTTGGTTCTGTTTCTCATAAGGAAGAATCTGTGGTTTGCTTGCTTGTGTCCCTGTCAGAGGACATGGCTGCTTCCTCACATTCTGACTAGAGCCAACCAACTCACTCACTAACTCCTCCCACCAAGAACTAACTTCCTACAGGGGTCTAACTAACTGTACCTGTGATTGGTAAGGGCTGTGTGTGTGTGAGGAGGATAGGTTAGAAAAAGGAGGAAAACAGTTAACCCTTAGCCTTCAGCCATGCATAAAAGATAACAACAAGTGCTTTTAGTGACATCTAGTGGGAAAAATACTAACTGACATGGATACTTCATCCCCCCTGTGTGAACCTGAGGGAGTTAACTTACTCAGGTGCAATAAAGGTTTAGGGGCCGGACCGTGTCACAACAAAATTGCCGGGTTGTTTGTTTAGCCCTTCACTTTCACCATTGTCAGCTGCACATCCTCCATTGACATAAGCAATGGAAGGGGCCCAGGTAGGACCTGGTCGGCCAATAGATTCCCCTCTGTGTGGTGCAGCGCTGGTGGATATAGGTAATGCAGGTAGGATATATGGCATCAGTAAGTGCTACAGGACCCCGCACATTAAAAACTAGGGTTTATGTGCCCCTGTCTCCTTCTTGCCATTTACATAAGGCAATATATAGCTTTTTTTTCCTGCTAAAACAATAGGTTTGCTCGTTTGTTGGTTGATCGCTAGGCCAATTAAATGGGGCAAAATCTGCCTGCTTGGCTGACAATCATCCTGTATAATATGCCCTTGGTGACATTCTGGCCACAGCAGTTCAGGAAAGAATAGATAATTATTGCTTTCAGGACTGTATTTTTTCATTCAGGAAACAGGTCTTTGACGTTGACACTCATTATGTTGAAGAGCTTGGATTAGCTGTTCTCTATTATATCATGTATGGGAAGATCTATTGGTAGCATGTAGCGCATCATAGATGATAATAGAATGCACTCAGGGAATTAAGTGAGTGTCAGGAGCAGTAGACATCTCTAAGATCCCTGTTGTTGGAATTGAACCTCTTGTTAAGTATTTATCACGCCATATGGTGGAGTCACATATTCTAAAGTTGTCTCTAAATAAAACACAGGGATTTGGAGTACATTATTTTCCCTTTCAGCTATATGTGCAAAACCTCCTTTAAAAATATAAAAGAGACAGATTTACCATTATTATGTATTATATTATTTGCAGCCATAATTATGTTTTCTCAAAGGTAACAAGCTTTGCAGACAGTAGGAAAAAGAAAGTATTATCTTTAAAGGTTCCCATACACTTTAGTCAAAAGCTGGCTGAACCTGCCGACCTCGGAGGGACCAGCTGAATGTCTAAAGTGTAAAGACATCTCCCAACTTTCCAATGACAGATGATGTCAGGGGAGAGAAGGATCAGGCATGTTGGATTTCAACTGATTCTTTTCTCAGAGAGCTAAGCAACCCTTACAGATGTCCTACAGCAGCTAACTCTTCCTCCTTCCATTGAGGTCATAGGTTTTTAGGAGGTGACTGGTGACTTAGTTCATGTGTTATGGTCTTGCACTAAAGTATACCCCTTTTGGTTAACAGTTAACAAATGTATGTACTTCCATTTCAGATTTATCTCATATCTGTTCCATGTAAGTCGGTTAGGGATTCTGGAATATATAATTCAAGGTACACTGAAGAGAGCGCTCTTTTATATTACCCTTTATTGGCCAGTGTAATGGTGTTAGGCGGTGTCCGGCAACATCCTGATACTTGCCACCAGCAGAACAGTCCAGGTCCTGCTTCTGATCACTACACCACGCTGGTCCCAGAGCTGCTTGTCTCTGCCAGCTTTGCTTCCTTCTGATCCTTGCTGCAGTGATACCTTTAGCCCCTAGGGTGCCGCTGCAGCCGCCTGATGTGAATTTATAAGGTCGGCTTATCTCCACCTGCTGAATGATTCTGCTAATTAAACTTCACATGCTCTTATTTTAAGTATTTATGTTTGCTCCTCTGTGCCTAAATGTTGTTGGATTGCTCCTTCCTGCTATTGGGTTCAATCTCCATGTATCATCAGTTTACGCTTTCAGCCTTACCTTCATCTGAAACGTTTGCCTCGAATTTCCTGACCTGCCACTTAAACTCCCTGCCCTAAACCTTCACCATGATTTCTCAACATCCCTGGTACTACACTGACTTTTTCCACTGAAAACCTGACCTGCTTACCACATACACTTGGCCTATGGCCCCAATGCTTTACACCCACTCCATCTGGTCCTTGGGAACCAGTTGCTGAAACAGTGTAAGGATTGAAGAGCTAGAGGGCACCTAGACTCTGCTCCCTAGTCAAACTGGTTGAGTAGCACAGTGGGTCCACACTCGCTGTCTGTTACAGCCAGAAAGGAAGTTGTCATGTCATGGAAATAATCTGAAGTGCCCTTCTCTCTTACTGGCTCAGTCTTTGAGCCAATAAGGCGCGGTGTCTTCCTTCCCAGTAGTCTTTGCTCCTGGCTCCAAATTGGAAGGGTAAAAGCTGTGTATGTGTTTGTGTCTGTATGCCTGGTTGTGTTGTCTGCCTGTTTTTATGGTGATGTCAGCTCTTTAGAAGACATTGTTATTGCTTTGCTCCTTATTGCCATAGTACCTCCATGTGTTACTTTTGTTATGCTCTGCCTTGTTGGATGTTGACTTGTTATATGAGCTCACATTGTGCAGCACATACAGCGGAGAGCCAAGTTGGGGATTCTCCTCTACGATATTCATGTGGTCCGATATGACTTTAGAGAGGGAATATAATCATTTGGCCCTGTGCATCTGATGTAATCTTTAATTGACAAGCAATTTTTGAACAATTTAAAAAAATTGTAAAGATTCTCATTGGAAAAATATTCAAAATTTCATAAGCTATAAAAGAAGAACTATAACCAGGAGTGACATTAGACAAAAAAAAACTCCAAAACATTTTTATATTTTCTCCAAAGCAGAAGTTATAATCTTTTATCAGGCACTAAAAAGGCGAATCATAATAATCTGCTTATAGTCGGCAATAAACCAAACAGGATGTCATTTTGCTGAGAGACTTTGTCTTCCCCCACCCCGGACCACCTCCAGCTAATGGGACCAGAAAATGTATGACGCTCCCTCTCTCAGCGCTGCTATCAGCAATGCTTTATGGCTACCGTTCTGCACATTTAATGCAGTTTAAAGGTTTTAAGTAGAATGGCAAGTGAGATTTATTGCCAGTCCTGATGCTACAGGGAGATGAGATTTGTGAATTCTTCATAAACTCATCACGGAGCCTCCTATTCTCAGGGATTTGTCCTCAGTTTTTTGTCATTTCCCACATTGCAATAGTACAGCAATAGAAGTTCTTTCTGTCTAGTCAGTATGGAAGGTCAAAAACATTTTAAACACCTTACAAAATATTCTAGGGTGTATGTGAAAACTACAGAAAACCACCCACCCTTCCATCTTTTCTACCTTAAAAATACACCAAGTTGAATTTATTGAGCCCTGAAGTTGCACAGCTCCTATAACCTATTAGTTGCCTAAAGAATCTGAAATCAGTGTTTTCAGATGTTCAAAATGTCTTGTCTATACCCAGTTTTAATTTTAGCTTTTCATTCTTTGAGGCATATACCCTATGGGTCTTATGCTATGATTTAATTGCAGAAGCTGGAAATCTATGGATTGTTCTTAATAGGATAACTGTTAAAGGGATTGGCCACTTTAGAGTAAAATCATTCAGTGCACAGTATTAGTAACTATACTCACTGTATATACTGGCAGCAGCTCCCTATGTACCTCATAAGTGTCCACCACTGAGCTTGTATATGCCTATGGAGGACACAGGGGGCGGGGCATGGTCAGTCATCTTATGGGCAGAAACAAAACACATCAGGACAGCCCAGCCTGGAGGGGGGGGGGGTGTCTGATTTTAGCTCTATGAGGTACACAGGGAGCTACTGTCAGTTTATAGATAGTGCTGTCAGAGTACACTTACTAATACTGTACACTAAACTATTTTACTATAAAGTTGCCAAGCTCTTTAACAAATCTCAAATATATTGCTGGGCAAATGCCAACTTTATCTATGTCCTCTGGACCAGAAGTGGATTATAATGAGGGCATGAGAGTAGTCAGGGCTTTGGCATGGGGAGCTAGAATCCAGGTGGGCCTAAGGCCGTAGCTCGCTCCTATCGATGTATAGTACGAGTGGAGTGTGAGCACTGATTATGTAAGGCGCATGCTCCATTCACTGATTTCAGTGAATTGGTATAACTCAATAGGAGTTTACAGTGCCCAGTGAGTGAATATCTTTTTGCGAATTTTCGTAACAAATCGAAGTAAATTTGCTTTGCAGAACATCTCTACTTTTTAGTATATAAGTAATGACTTTTTTTAATTAAACTTTTGATTAAGTACGGAATACAAGTCTCCACGTTCCTTTTTTCACATTCCTCAAGGAGAATAGATACCTTGTAAGTGTACAACCATGGCCTCTCATTTGCTGGCTAGGACCCTCGTGCCTTTTGTCATTTTCCTCAATCCTTAGCTGGTAAGTACTGTGACTGTACTCATCATAGTTGATGTAGTCTTGTTTTTGTTTTTTTTCCAAGCTATAAGACCGGGTGATTAGTCTTTATAAACTACAAAGTTCCAAATATTTGGTCTCGGACCAAGATCTCTAATCACCTGGCATGTAAGAAGTGGTCACATGGAGAGAACTCTCTTCATCCATGAGATTAATAGATTCAAAGTGTTCAGTGAGAGCCAGCATTATGCAGCTGGGGTTACGCAAGAGTGCTAGCTTAACGTTGCAAAAGTGCTATAATATACTGTGTGTAGACATAAGCAGTTGGTAGATACCAGGCACTATTTTATAACAGTATATGGAGTGCAATGATACTGACTTTACTTGAGCAATGTAGTGTCTTGTCACCTTTACTGCTTTACAAATACATCTCCTTCGCTTTCTGACTATATCTCAGCCATGCTTTGGCCCCCAGGAGATTTACTGCTGGGATTAGTTCTCCTGGCTCGGAAGACAGCGGGAGTTTTTTTTTCCTAATGTATTCACCTTGATTTAATGCTGAGATCTGGAAGTTATTTTTTTTTTTATTTTTTTTTTTTACAATAAGGGAGAGTTCTGCCAAAGAAAACAGTTGTGAATGTCAGTGCAGGTCACCGACTGGGGGATCTGAGAGATCCGGCCTCCCCCTTGCATTCTATGGGAGAATTTATCATTTAACTGCAGCACTGGGGAAGATCTGACAAGAGAATCCGCACGGCTTACTGCACCCACATCTTTTTGTCAGTAATAAGAGGCTAATGATCCAAGACCTTACCTGGGCCGGCTGAGGGAATTAATCCAGCGAGTGACATCACTGCTAATAGGACAGTGCCTGCTAATGACTGATACTAACTGTACATGTCAGTGGCGGCTCTCCAATGGCAAGATTCACTGTTTCAGAACCGGCTTTTCTTACTGATAATCACCACTGATGACATTTCTCCTAGAGAATGAAAGACCACATCAATGCATATATTTTCCTTGCAGGCTCAGAGCTGATGGCATATAGTGCCTCTTACCCAGTGATACATGTGGCCGTAAACTAAGCTTAATTCACTGATGAATGATATGTAGTTAAATGATGCACTTGGCGATAACTAGGATATTATACATATAGAACAACCTCATGTTTTATAGTGCTGTTCAATAAACAAATGCCGGTGACATTTAAGGAGACTCCACACCGGCAGGTGTAAGTGCAGGCAATATGATTGATGCTCTGGTTGCACAATCGCCCTTGTGATGACAGGCTGAAACAAAAGCGTTTAGGATGTTCCACAAAATATCTTCATCGTGTCATTGATCACATAGATGGGAGAGCATCTTCCTCCAATTTTAACTGTCATCATCAGGGCTATTTTGTGCTCTGAATGATAACTCTTGTTAGGCTGGAAAAATGCTGGCCCCAAAGTAACAATGAGACATAATACATTTATATTATTGTTGCTGGGGCCATTGGCAAATAAGGGTCTTTTACCCCCATCTAAGCCATAATGCTTTGTGGTACAGTTGTAGCAGTAGCTTCAAACCTCAGGACTCCAGTAGACATATTGCGGAAGATTTATCAAGGATAAGCCCCAGGCCAGGGAGTAGACGCAGATTCTTGTCTTCTCCCTGGCATATGCCAGCCATAACCCCTGCTCACCTGAAGGATGCGGCAAGGCGGGGAGGATGTGTGACCTCCTTTAATGCCAGATTTATTATGATTTACGCTTGCAGGTGTAAATCATGATACAAATCTACACCTGCTCCTGAGCAGGGGGTATATTTTTTCCGCAACGTCTGCACAAGGCTCACAGCCGGCCGGATTTACTTCAAGGCGTACACCTCTTAGTAAATCCGGCTGGGGAAAAGGCAAAGGAGCTTTATTTAAGACTAGCATACTCGTACACCAGTCCTGATAAATGCCCCCCATTGTGCCTGGACACACCAGTGAATGGCCCAAAAAGATAATGTGATATTATGCTGTATATATGATATACGACACTATACTACACTGTATGGTATAGCATCAGGGGCGTAACTACCACTATAGCAGCCATAGCGGCTGCTATGGGGCCCGCCGCATCAGGGGGCCCCATGGCCTGCTCCTGCAATACACTGGGCCCCCTGAGCCGTCATCATTTGCAGCACCGGGTGGCCCTGCTGGTCTCCTGGGTTTTGCAAATGTCTCTTTAACTGCAAGCACTCCTGAGCAGAGCTAGCAGTTATGTAGTTATGACTTCACTTGACCGTTTAGTGGTCAGTCGGGGGGGAGGGGGGCCCAATCAAAACTTTGCTATGGGGCCCAGCCATTTCTAGTTACGCCCCTGTATAGCAGTGAGTATAAATGTACTGAATTTATTGTGAGATGGCTTTGCTTAGTATGATAATATGACCTGAGCATTAATTAAGTAACCCGACAACCCTTTTGTTATAGAGCTTACCAGAGGTACTAGATTTAGTTCCGCATTCAGCATATAGTATGGTCTAAAAGTGGTAAATACTGATTAAAGTCTGGTACTAAAAAAGAATCTGCAATTCATGCTCAGAACAGATGATGCTGTTAGATAGATGCAATGAGACACATGGTACCTTTCACATATCTATCTGTACCTCCAGAATGTAGAAAAATACTTTGCTCTCAGGTTCCACACATCTGAGGTGCTAAGGGCTATAATGCTCCCTCGCTGCCCCTCCCGTCACTGACAGTCTGATGGAAATTGAGGGTTTTATTACATGGAACGATTTTTAATGATTAACGACTAACGATAAACAATTGCAAGCAAGATTGTTTATCGTTAACCTGAAATCGTTAAACTTATTACACATAACGATAATCGTTAGTTACAATCGTTATTGCGCTCGTTACTACGATCGTTTATTCCTTCTGATCCCAGCAAAACAATGGGCAATGTGCAATTACACTGAACAATTAGTGAAAACACGCAGAACTTGAGCGAACGAATGTGGAATTACAACGAACGATTAGCGAACGATTAACGATAATTGTAGGTCCAGATCTAAATGAACGATCAACGACATATGAAAGATTTTTCGATCGTTGCCTGCAATTACACAGAACGATTATCGTTTAAATTCGAACGATATAACAATTTTTCACACGATAATCGTTCCGTGTAATATGGCCCTCAGTCTTGTTTCCAAATCTCATTTCTGTGCTGTGCATCCATATGATGATGATGTGGAAGCAGGGCTCAGCTTCCAGCTGAATATCATTCAAGCAGGGATGTGACGGGGAGCAAGGAGGCATTAAAGTCCTCACCACCTGAGGGGCTTGGGAACGCCTCTTGGCACCATAGAATAAAAGCATCTTTCTATGTTATGGCTGTATATTGACCACCAAAATGACATCCATCCAAAAAACGTCCATCCAACGGCCAAATAAAGATGTTGTGTCCACATATCACCTTGCAAACTCTGTGCATCAGTAATTCCTTCTCCTCACACATGTCTTCTATAGTAGTGTACCATGTACAGTAAATCATCCATCTGCACAGTATAGCCTGTCCTGTTCCCTTTTCCTGAATTGATGAGAATGAGAAATAGCTGTGCACTATGAAAAGGATTCTCAGGAGCTGAATAACAGCAGTGAGAGGCACTAAAACTGCCATCACTCTGAAGGGTTAATCTAACAAAACTATTCAGGTAGTATAATAATATTATCTCTGGGTAGTGCCTAAGCGTTACCCCCCCCCCCCAAAAAAAAAAAAAAAAAAAAAATATATATATATATATATATATATATATATATATTTTTATATCTCTATAGGTGGTAGAGGCAGCAGTGGGCCTAAGTACAACCACTACCCTCTGGCCTCCTATTTTGCTGGAATTAGAACATGTTTCTTGTCACAGTATGCCAAGTATTAAAATTGTCAATCTCCCTTTAATTTGTAAAGACACTAATAGTCTGTAATTGTTTTGATATTTCAACCTTTTTGCACATATTGATTTACTGAATTTCTAGGACACACCAAGAGGCACAGACCAATTTCCAGAGTTAATGTACAAGTGTGACATTGTAATGTTCTAGAGTATATCTCTGGTTATTGGTGTATTTTTAACAAATATGAACAAATTATGTTTTATGTTGTTAAACTGCAGTAATATACAAGTACAACATTAATGTGAACATGAAGAATAGAATTCAGTAGCCGCTTTGTTTGGAGTGGACACAGACTTTGAAACAAGGTCAGGAAGGCTAGAAAGTAGCACAGTGAATCTTTAGTTATAAAGCAGTGCATTTCAATACCATAAATTTACCTTCATCAGACCAGTACAAAGAAAAAAATATATAACATACCATTTAAAAAAAACAGGAACTCACTTGATAGCTGATGCGTCATAGAGAGAACAAAGGACAGTATAAAAAACAATGGATGTCTGCTAGAAACATTGTTACAATGTAAACTTATGTTATCTAAACATTAAACAAAGGCTGGGTATAAATAAAGCCTTATAAATTAAGTCAGGCCTTAATCTTTTATTTCTGAATGTTTTTTTTCCCCCTCAAAATTTATTTTATTCACAATATTAGTTGAGGGGAAACACCAGCTTAAGTCTGTTCTACTTAGCATGAATCTAGTAGCGGAAAAGACATGGAATGAAACAAGATAGAGATTTTCTGCTTTAATCACAGTTATGTTCTATTAATGTGGAACATGTAGAAGGCATCTTGCAGGGAGATGGAAGTGGATAATTATTCTATGTGAGGGAAATATGGGATGAAACATAGAGAAATTATACAAAATGCATTGTCTGTATTCTCTGTGTGATGCCCTAAATTGTCACTAACACCTGCCTTTAGAGTTGCTGGGTTCTTCATAGAGATCAATTATTCCTGTCAAGACTTCTCTGAGATGGATTCTGTGCATTGCAGTTAATTGGAATTGCCTCAGACAGATGGATGATACAGCTTTCTCAGGGTAAGGTCTCACACAGCGGCCACCGCGCATCGCTGTTGGCTGTGGCTTTCAAATTGATTGTTAATGGCCACGAGGCATGTGAATGAATCCTTAGGGTGCCCTCACACGTAGTATATACTCTGCAGGTTTTATGCTGTGGATTTTATGCTGCAGATTTTATGCTGTGTTCACTTGTTTCCTTATATTGATTTATTATTCTGGTATAATCCTGTTTACTTTTATTATTCTAGTATAATCTTGTTTACTTTTATTATTCTTGTGTAATTAAATACAACGTAATGTCTTCAGTCTAAAACCTGCAGTGTATACGTTACGTGTGAGCATACCCTTAGGGTTAGGGGTAGATGTGGTGATGTAAAGTCCCAGGTTTTTATCACAAATGAATGTATAAGGGGGAAATTTGTCATAAACCTGAAGAATAAAATAAGGGGTATCACAAGAGGATCTATGACAGAAGATTGCCACGGCACCCTAAGGGCAGTGGTTGCCATGTCACAGCATAACCTAATGGTTAAATTTTATTGAAGATGGACACAGTATGTATCTACAGGAGTAGACGCCGCATGGTGGAATCACATCTGAAAGTGATTTTATATCTTATTGTATTGTATCTTATTGTTCTATATTATCATTCAGGAATGTATTGAAAACTGATATGCTTTATCACCCTGTGGGTTGTTCTATGAAAGTGGCCATACACAATACCTTAAAGGGGTTTTGCCATCTCATTAAGTTTTCCCCTCACCACAATATAGGAAATTATTGCTGGTCATGAGAATGGTCTGAATCTAATTGTACTTGGAATAAATGGTACGGACTGAACCTGGATGATATTTGTCGATCCCATGGAGATTGAATGGATCTGTGGCCGTGGGGTCTGGTCCACATGATTTACTCCAGGGGTAATTATGTCTCTCATCTCAGGATCAGAGGGGGTCCCACTGGTCAGACCCAAACCAACCTGCTTGTTATTCCTGTGCATATGGAATAAATAATTGAGATAGGATTTTTCCTTTAACTATAGAAGTAACTCTCAGCCATTTAACCATTTTCATACAGACAGGGATTTCTTTCCCAAGCTACAATTTTCATTGAATGCTGTGAACTGCTTCTTCTACCTCAGTTTTTGGGGAGGATGAATCTTATGGCCCCTCCCCCCATCCCCCGGAGATCAGAAGATAAGCCCCCCATGATTTTAGTATCACCATAGTGCCATAGTGCCTGCCTGTAATTAGAAAAAGTAAACACTGTGCCCCATGCAGTTAAGAAACTATCCCTCCAAAGGTTGCTCTCTAAATACCCTCTAACCTGTTCACTGTGGATGCCACAGGTGACAGAATAAAAAATAATTGTAAACAGAAGCAAGGATGATAACTACATATCACAAAGATGTTAGATTTCACATTTGCTGGCTGTATACATGTGTTGTTTTTCATTTTGTAAATTGATTTTATTACTATAAAATATTGCATCCCCTTCTCCCTCAACTTATGTTAGGTTCAGTATTTCACTATCATACATCGATCACCTTCCAGGAGCCGAGTCCCTGTCCATCACTATATCTGCCATTCACAAATCAATGACTCTGCTTTATAACTAAAGAAGCTTACATATATTTTATAGAGATATGATTGTTGTTCATTGATTTGTAAAAATGTTTGTCTGGATTAACTCATAAATGACCTAAAACCACAAAATTAAGTCTAATTAACGAGTAGACTTTACAGACATTGCAGGTACCTGGTTAGTAGAGATGAGCGAGTAGTGAAATATTCGACTTTGGAGAATTTGAATCAAATAGGCACCGAGATTCGACTATTCGAATGAATATTCAATCCCATTATAGTCTATGGGAAAAAAATTCTCGGCACTTGGAAATCAAAATTCGACCACTTGGAGGTCACCAAGTCCCCCATGAAGCCTCCCTAAATGATGCGAACACCTCCGGATTTACACTGGGACATTAGTGGGAGCATGCCTGGGTGCAACAAACACCCCAAAACTGCAGTTTTTGGCACTCTCCGCAGTTGCGAAGGAAAAATATTTGCGAACGCTTTACGGCAATGTTCACACATTTCATTCGTATTTCTTGCGCAGCGATACATACATGATTCCAATGTGCGTCTGTAGAGCATCATGTTATTTGCGCGTATCACGCTTCATGCTGTACGAACGTTACTGGAACAGTATGTATGACGTGCCTTTTTGTGGGCTACTGGAACAATATGTATGACGTGCCTTTTACCGGGCTACTAGCACAATAGGTATCGCTTGCTTTTTACTGGGCAACTGGCACAATAGGTATCACTTGCCTTTTACTGGGCAACTGGCACAATAGGTATCACGTGCCTTTTACTGGGCTACTGGCACAAAAGGTATCACGTGCCTTTTACTGGGCTACTGGCACAATAGGTATAAGGTTAACGTGCCCTTAGTGGGCTTAACCAGGGACACTATAAGTCACTTGTACACACAGGGTACTGGAATGAATACAGCTTATGCTGCTGATGCTGCTATTATATCATCTATGTATTAGCATTGAGAAGTGCTTTGGATGCAGACTCCAGAGATTACTTTTTTGCTGGATATTAGCCCTGAAAAGGACTTTTGGGTTCAATAGTAAGCCTGCCTAACCAAAACGCTATTAAAACCTCTCCCTGCTCGAAAAACTCTCCTTGACTAGGTTGAAAGCGCATCTGCGATTGAGAGGCGGAAGTCAAGTCTTAAATATGCGAGGTCATGTGGTTCAGCTATCCAATGAGGGTAGACGCTGTTTTCGCGCTGCGTGCGTACTCCCAGGGTCCCTCACGGCCTCCCTGCATGGTGATTGGATTTAAAAGAGCGCCAAGTGCGATGGGAGGGCTTTCGAATATTTGCCGCGTATTCGACACACTACTCGATTGTATTTGAATCTTTCGAATACTGCAATATTCGATTGACTACCTACTCGATTGAATTGTATTCGCTCATCTCTACTGGTTAGTGTTGGTTCTTCCTACTATCTTTATAAAATTGCATAGGACAAGCTTAGTTTACAATATGTTAGTGTTTTACAGTAAAGGTAATAACAGCTTTATATATCATGCGCTTGCTGTACCATCTGTACTTACAATAGGTCGCCTCATCTGTGCTTGATAAAACACATTCTGGTTTATTCATAATCTGAAATCAGCTTTCTGCTGAGGTTTCTATACTAGCCAGAAGTGTTTTATGACATCACAAAACAACACATTATAATTTCAAGTTCTAAGTTTCCTAGTTTCTAGCCCACTGTTTAGGCTTGATTTATGTATTACCACTTCTACCGTTCAAGTATTAGTACCTCTGGTCCCTAAGTACGTGACCTCTCGTCTTTAAATGTCACAATATTTGGATGTAAATTAGTAATGGAGTCCCTGTAGGAATCCAGATTTCCTTCCAAATAGTGAAACTTTACAGACTGATATTTGTGATGGAAAAGGCATGATATTCCGTACCACATATGGAGCTTTGACTGATTGCTCTCACTCTGGGCTTGTAATCTGAACACCCAGCACACAACGAACAGTTGGAAAAATAATAACCTTTCCCATACCTGCAGAGAGTAGAGTGGTGGGGAGGATGGTGGGGGGGAGCAAAAAATTTCTGGGGGTGGCTGAGAATGCATCAGCACGTATAGAGTTCCAGACGCAACATTCTTCCATCTGTTAAACAGCTACCATGGATACAGACTAGTCTCAAATGTACAATGTCATGAAGAGTAAACTAGGGAAGCAGCTTAGCCTAGATCACTTCCACTTTCCCATCCAGCGTGAGTCTAATATTGTCTGCTATTATACCTGTAACTATTTGAAAAGCAATATTTGCTAATGATATCTTATGTACGGATAGGGTTCTGTGAAGAGGATGAGTCAGCCAGTGCTATAACCATTAGGAGTCCAGTAATTGATTGCATGTGCAGACTATGATCCATCTCCGTGTGTAGAATAAATTCCAGGCCTATGGATATGTATCTTAATAGGCTGAAGAATTCATAGGAAGCATACTGATGGCCACCTACATCACAATTTCCACTGGAGCCATCATAAAGCCACAGAAGAATAATGAATCTGCGGAAGGCTTCAGCAGATGTTATAGCCTATTCCTTAATGAATGGAAACATCAAACCTATTTGTATCTATTCATGATGAATAGGCAGGTCGCAAGATAAAGTATGAAGGCATGGAACTTTTTGTTTCCCCCTTTCAGTCCAACTATCACCTTATTCTGTTTTTCTGGACCTGTTTGTTTTAATTCTTTTTATTCTGGTTAATTATCTGTAAAGTATTAGATAGAATATTAGATAACTAAGATTAGATAATATTAGAATAACTAAAGACCTTATTACACCAAATGATTATTGGTCGTACTTGGCTGATAATCGTTTGGTGTAATAGGACATGTGGAAAGACCATGATCAGCCGTCATGCATGATGTCAGCTGACCATTGTCTTTCAACATGTTGAAAGGGCCCGATCATGACAGTGATGGTCCGCTGCTTTTCGTGTAACAAACAACGACAGCAGACCAGCGTTGACTTTAATAGGCCACCCAGGCTATCTAGGGATCGTCCAGGCAGCCCCCTTCCCCTCCGTTGCTCCCCGCTGATTGTGCATATAATAGAACAAACAGCGACAATGTAACTAAAGGGAGAGAGAGAGAAAGAGCCTGCACATCTATGACCTTGCTGTAAACAAAGGCTAAAGGATACTAAATGTAATATGCAACTTTTGGAGTCAAGTTCTGCCTCACAAGGCCACCTAATGTGCTAGTTTGACCCCCACTGATCTGCACAATAGTGATACTCTATACCAGCATTTCATCATAATTTAGCCTCTTCATGACAACATTTTTTGGTGTTGCCTTATTTAATCTCCACCTTCCCAGAAGCACGTCTTTAAAACAAAATTAAAAATTAAAAAAGACATTGTAAGTTCTTGTACTTATTCTTATTCTTTTTTAGCTACAGCCTTCACAATGTGGAATAAATAATATAATATTTTATCAGTTTAGACTTGGACAGGATGATACTAATTGGTTTTGAAATGTTAATTTTTCTCAAATGGCAAAACTGTCTTTTTTTAGCTCTTACTTTTTGGCTTTTTTGATTTTTAAGTTGCTTTTTTTTTTTTAACTATTGCTTCAGGGGATAATTGATTGCGTGTAGGGATGAGCGAACTTTTGAAACGTCTGGTTCGGTTCGATCCGGCGAACTTTCGTGAAGTTCAGATTCAGCCGAATCGAACCTAAAACGAACCTTGCAATAACGGCTGAATAATTGCAGCTACAATAGGGGGAGTCTGATATGGTATAGTTTTGTTTAGTTGCAGTTGCTATTACAATAAAAAAGTGGAAAAAATCAAAGTGCAAAAATAGTGAAAAAAATTAGCCAAGGTGTAAGGGATTACACGGGACATAGGACACAAAGTTCCTTGGACCCAGTAGAGTGGAAAACAGACATTTGACAGCGGAACCAGCAGCAGTAAAAGTACTGTATTGGACCCAGTGTGGAGGAGGGGGAGGAGGAGGCAGTAGCACTTGATTGCAAACAGCCCAGTATGGTTAAAAAGAGACTATTTGAGGAGGAGGAGGCAGTGCCTGATTGTACTCAGGCCAGTATTATTGAGAACAGACTAGTGGAGCAGGAGGATGGTCAGCCTTGGAGTGGTTGCCTGGGATTCCTCGCTGATGATGTTGGTTACCACACTTTACAGAATCCGGACGAGTGGGATGATGTCTGCTCACAGAGTCGCGTCCTCAAAAGGGATCAACAATTGGCACGACATGTTCGAAGAAACCTGTGCACTATGAGGTTTATCACATGTGCCACACAAAGTGTATGACTCCCTGCTGCACTGCAGAGACAATGTTCCTCCCATTGTCGGCTACAACATATCCCACCGTTAGTTGACCTGGGGTCAGCCATTCATATATCTCCTTCTCCTCCCTGATGGTGCGGAGGAGCTCCTGCCCACTGTGGCTTTGTTCACCCAGGCTCACAAAATGGAGGACAGCCTGAGAGCGCCGGGCCTGACATCGTTGGTAAGACTGCAGTCAAAGCGGTGGATGGTTGCAAGCTGGTGGAAGCAGAACTTGTGCAGAACTGGCCCCCTAAAGCACCGGAGAGGTGACAGTGGCAAGAATGGGCTAACTTTCTGGTGGTCTTCTGGGGGAATGTTGACCCAATGGGCAGTAACAGACATGTACTGACATTGCCCATAATTAAAGCACCAGACATCAGCACTGGGGTACACAGTCTTGGACATCAAGATGCCCAATGAATCGCCAATATTTTTCTACACAACTTTGCAGTGATGGGTCAGGCGATGGGACAGCTGATGGGCCTTTTTTTTTTGTTTCTGGGACAGTGATGGGACTTTTTTTTATTATCTTTTTGTTGTTGCAGCTAAAGGGGTTCTTCTATTTTTCGAACCTGATTTTAAAGATATGAACTGATTTTACCTTAATAAATTCGATAAGTTTGAACATTGAAGTTGCTTTCATGTGTCTTGGTTAATACTCACAGACAGCTGTCACATTACATTTTTGATTAGGCAGCACCCAGGTATATCTGAGGAGACTAATTTAAGGTCTCACCCTAACAGGGGTGACGTCACACATCTTGATATTCACAGAAAACCAGGATACAAGGGATTATATGAGTAATAATCCCTTGTATCCTGGTGTATTCTGTGAAAAAAGAACAATTTAGCGTCACCGTTGTTATTTTTAACAGATTCGTAACAAACTTTCTCAAAGTTCGGTTCAGTACCGAACCTAACTTTTTGCAAAGTTCGTAACGAATATTGTTCGTAACGAATCTGGTTCGTAACGGTTCGGTTCACTCATCCCTAATTGCGTGTACAGTACAAGGCCTCTGTATTGTATTGTATTATGTTATTGCAATTCTAGTACACCCAGCCTGCAGTTCCTATTGACTGCAGCACCTAGAGGGTTAAACCACCAGGATCATAGTTCTTTACGGCCATCGAAGAAGGGTATTGTCCTTAAAACTCGCCACCCAACGTTTTTGACATTCAAGTATAGAAATGTCAAGCAAAGAAAAATGATCAAATGATTGGAGGAGATTCATTAAAACTAAAAACCCATTATAGTGTGGCTGTCATTTTTCATTCTTCGCTGTGCTTGGCTTCTACAGACAACTGAGATAGTTTTCCTTTTAGACAGGATTCATAATCTGTCCTACATTCTCTTAAGAGAGTTTTTCTAGTTTTTCTTTAGGTAGATATTACTTTAAAGTCTGTAGTGCAACATAAAACACACAAAATGATCACGGCTTTGCAGGTTCTATGTACGGAATTCTTTTTGGCTTTTTTTTTAATAAAAGCAGCTCAGACCCTCATTTTTTTTTTTTTACTTCGAATACACTTAGCACAATATATCACACCCCTAACAGTTGTCATCGTCACATCCGTGTACAGTAAGGTTCTTTAGGACAAATAACTGTACTGTTAACTCTTTTATATTCTTAGTGGAGAAAATGAACAATGCTCCAGCATTTCCCATGCACAAACCAAAGTTCCTGCAAAATATGTCAGAGGTGTGGGGAATGTTTATATGCCCTACCTGTGCTGTGTATCTGAAGATTTAAGGATTTAGTTTCCAGTCCTCTCAGTCTGGCACTTTTCACCTGCATAAAATCCCATTTTATAACACAAAGGAAAAAGAATATAAAACCTGCGATAAAAAGGAACAGGGCTTGGAAATTTCACAGGGCTTTTAGGCTCCTTTTATTGTTCAGTTTATAGGAATGTTCCTTTTAAAGCTAAAACTCATGAAGAGCAGGGAAAACAGAAGGAAAGATCTTTCTGTCCATGCACTCAACACATGCAATACCAGCTAGTGAAATCTCTTCCATACCTACAGTCCCTCACGAGCCCTGGAAATGTTTAGAGAAAGTTGTTAAAATGCGACTTGCAAAAATTAATACAGGTATTAGGTGACAATAAGTGACACTGTCTCTTCCCAGTTTCCTGAACATTTCACATGTTGCTCTATTGGCCAATGCAACCTAATAGGACTTCATACTCACAGCCGACACTAAAATTTGCATAGACATAGCAACAAGGCCATCACTAAATGGCCACTACAATACAAAACTTAAAAGTTCAGAGAATGCAAAAGGCAGTAGACCACAATCAACACAAGAATAACGCAAAGAAAAAAGATGAAGTGGGACACTGCAGAGGCAAAACTATAGGCAAAGAGGGTCCAGAAGTGATAGACGCACCCTGGCACTAAAGCCCCCTTGCCACATAAGCAGACACATGGTAGGGGGCTCAGATATTGCATTGGGTTACAGTAAGTTATGTCTAGGAATAAAATCACAGCCTCACTTGTACTAGAAAGATGAAGTTGTAGAGTTTAGTTGAGTAAAAAAGGTAAAGGGAAACCACACTCTTCTACTTCCACAGAGTAAGGCCTTCAATCTTGGAAATGCCTGGTTAAAAACTAAGTAAATCCCGGTATAAGCGACTTAGCCCAATGTAAGGGAAGACAAAGGGAGAGAAAGAGCAAAATAGAGAGAAACAGGTCTACAAGGCTGCACTACTACATTAGGACCCTACAGGGTTTCAGGCCAGGCTTAGTGTCCATTATCATTGAAAGCCACCATAAGCATTCTGGACCTGCAACATGGCATAGGCATTATCACAGTGTATTAGCACTAGAGATGAGCGAACCGGGTTCGGGTTCGAGTCCATTCAAACCCGAACGTTCGGGCTGCTGAACATGGATAAAGCTCTAATGTTGTCTGGAAAATATGGATACAGCCAATAACTATATCCATGTTTTCCACATAGCCTTATGGCTTTATCCAAGTTCAGCAGCCACCGCTAATCAAATGCCAAACGTTTGGGTTCAAATGGACTTGAGCATGCTCGAGGTTCGCTCATCTCTAATTAGCACAGCTATATTAGTGGAAAATGTTGGGAGCCAACCAGTGAGCAACCCTTAGTAGAGAGAGGTATTTTGTCTAGAAGGGCACCTAAAGGGCTACAATAAAAGATCTCATTGTTGAGTTTTTCATAGGACCGGCTTCTTTCCAACCACCTACACGCAACTGTTAGAATGATTTGTTGCGCCCTTATCTAAACTTATCTGGCGTGTTATCCTTACTTTCTGCAGCACCGTACTTGCTGTCTATGAGTACTCTTAGCCTTGTTCATAGTAACATTTGACTTGGACCATATGTTTTTGATTCTTTTTTTGGAAATTCAAACAGAAAGCATGACACACTAAAAATACATATTTTTTTTATACTTTGTCTCCATTGACAGATGTCGAAGTTCAAACACAAAAGATTGTGGACAGTTCTCACCTGGTATGATGTGCATTTAAGGATAATCCAATAAAGGTGACATTTTATCAAGAAGAACTTTTTTGTGCTGGACTTCTCTACATAAATTGACAGACTTTGTTTTTTTTAACAATGGTTAAAGTATTACAGAAGGCATTCTGCACAACAATCCCTGGCTTTTGCCAACAGAAAAATCCAATTCATGGAAATGCTTCTCTAACTCTTCTGGTAAATTTAACCGATCAGAAAGACATAGGATTCAATACCTTGGAAACCTCTAAGAAAGTGATTCTGTAGAATAGTATTTATAAGACAGTAAAAGTTCTATGAAGACTTGCCAGTCAATAGAGTTATTTACAGTAATGTCTTATGACTCAATAGACAATACAGTTATACCTTTGTCATACTATAATAAAGTTAAGTCCCAGATACACAGCAGTCTGATTTTTTTGTTTGTTTTATTTAAGCTTTTTTCTTTTTTTGCTGTTTTCTGTATGCACCAGGAATGCTAATATTGTTCATACAGGAGTAAGTGGCACTGAATATAGTGTATATGCAATTGTTTTCAATAGGTGAATGGAAAAGTATGGTGAAGCAGCTTAGTACTTGCCTCTGGCCTCACCTTAACGCATATTAAGTCTTGGGTCACTGGTCAAGTAAGCGTTGACTGTATCTGGCCAACATGCGTTCTCAAAATAGATTGTGACTTGATCACCTGATGCACACATCTGGCATGTCACCTCTGTCACCATCATAGGACGCAGTGCATAGTCAAAGTTTAGAAATAGTTTTAGCTGCAACCAGCAACATAGAGTAAGTTTTCATATTACTAAGGAGCAAAACAAATTTATTGTATGTTGTCATTCTGCACATTTGTTGGACACTTTTTACAATTAATAACAGTGAAGGCAATCCATCGTTTAGACCCTAATTTATGGTATTAAAGAGGAATCCAACATGCCAATCCTCTTGTTCTCAGAGAGATAAACTGTCACCAGAAATGTCTGGCAGCAGCTTATACCTTTTCCTTTCATCAAGAACACATGAATGTTTGGTCATGCTAAATGTGCATTTATATTGTGAGACTGGGATAGGTAGCTGTTGACGGAACAAATGTTCAACCACAGCTATTGGAGGTGGCCACCATAGGACATTGATTAGATATGATGGCCCCCTCTGTGGATACTCGTTATAAGGGGCAGGCAGACCTGGGACCTTAGCCCCATCCCCGTGCGGCAATCTGCCCCCTCCCCCTATGTTTATCAATGGAGGGTAGAAGTATAGTCAACCGACTACAGGACCGAAGACCAAATCCACACCAGAATACGATGAGCGCAGGAGTATACACAATTTGCACACAGCGGTGCAGCCAAAAGTCATCCAAGAGTAGATGGCGTAG
Source organism: Dendropsophus ebraccatus (assembly GCF_027789765.1). NCBI lineage: Eukaryota > Metazoa > Chordata > Amphibia > Anura > Hylidae > Dendropsophus > Dendropsophus ebraccatus. Next base: position 37,999,736 of record NC_091463.1, on the reverse strand, counting down.
TAGGTAAATGTTCTTTTATTGCAACGCGTTTCGGCCCTATATTATCTAACATGGGCCTTTATCAAGCTTGATAAAGGCCCATGTTAGATAATATAGGGCCGAAACGCGTTGCAATAAAAGAACATTTACCTACTACGCCATCTACTCTTGGATGACTTTTGGCTGCACCGCTGTGTGCAAATTGTGTATACTCCTGCGCTCATCGTATTCTGGTGTGGATTTGGTCTTCGGTCCTGTAGTCGGTTGACTATACTTCTACATTTGTTTCTCCCACCGTCGGTGGTGATGTCCCCCAGTATAGCTGCGGAGTACACCCCTTCATGCTGCATTTAGAGTTGTGCCTAATATTCGCACAACCTACTCAGGTGAGTGGATCCCTGTCAGACCTCCTTTCCATCCACCTGGCCACTTTTCACTACACGAGGAAGCGCCCCCTGTCTCCCTTCTTTTCATATCAATGGAGGGGGCGGGCCAGGGTGGATCTTGATGGCATACCTTAAGGTTTGGTTCAAATGAACCTGAACTTTACTTCAAAGTTCAGGTTCAAGTGCCAAACTGAACTTTTGAAATTTTTTCTCATCTCTATTAGGTGTGGTGATAAATACTTTCACTCAAAGTATTTTAGGAGTGATACCTTTATTGGCCAACCAAAAATTGTTAGAATTGTGAGCTTTTAGGATTCAAAAGATCCCTTCAACGGACAAGTTTACAAGTGAATGTCTTACGAAAACAGCACAACACTTTACAAATGAGAAAATAAAAAAGAGGCATTTGTGAAGGGGGGGGGTGGATACATAGGATTTTTTTTTCCCCAAAAATAAAAAACCACCATCGACAGGGATTATAAATTATTGCATTTAAGATATACAGCATACTACTAAATCATTTGAGATAATTTGGCTATAAAGGATTAATTGTAGAATATAAATCAGCATGGTATTGACTCTCTGGCCTCATCTCAACACATATTTAGCCAAGGTTCACTGGTCAGGCAGCAGGTCCAAAATAGATTATGACCGGGTCACCAGATGCGCACATCTAAACCTGGAGAGACCTCTGTAGCCGCGAGCATGTCACTTCTGTCACCATCACAGGATAGAGTGCACAGAAGCATGTGCAATATTCAGAAACAATTTCAGGTGATGTCTTTAAAAGGTCCGTGACATTGGTTATGTAAGTGTCCTTATGGCTGAACGTATGACTTAATTCTTATGTATAAGGCAAATAGAACATTTTACTAAATCTAAGATTATCAATAAAGTGCACAACATTAAAGGCTCTAAAAAAGCTCCATATGTAAATGTGATTGTGTATTCTGGGCTCAATTACAATAGCAAACTATAAGATGCATAGTGTGTGTATGAGTATGTGTCTGCCGCGTCTTTTCTCTCTTTTGACTTCCCTTGCCTCTGTTGTTTCTCTCCTAATGCTTAGAGCAAAATGAGCACAGAGAGAAGTGGCTGTTCAATGTCTGATTCCATTAACAACCACGTATGGCTGGGCTGAGAGAGGAGGAAAAGAGGGAAAGGAACGGAGCTAAATTGTAATACCTCACACAACCTGAAGACACAGGGTGGAGCTGTTTTTGCATAAAAACAGATGTTCTTCTTCTAATCTTGAATAACCCCTTAAATATGTTAAATACCTAAATGAGGTTCAGGAGTTAAAGGTTAAGGAAATTAAAGAGAAGAACAAAGAGGCACATTCCAAGGTTAGTTGCATTTTAGTCTATAGTAAAATATAAAACCCACCACATACAATACTTTGTGGCTTTTTAGGGTCCTTGAGGTTTTGTTGAAACTCATCATGCTCTGGGTATCAAGTCTTTTCACCCCCCTCCCCTTCCCCCTTTTTTTATAGGCTTTACTTTAGGTCTTAAAAAAAAATGTAACAAAACAAAAAACACGACCAAAAAGGCTAGTAAAAAACAAAACTATGAAATACTCTCGTAATTAAAGGCTTTTTTTTTTTTTTTTTTACAATTGGTTAAGAATGTTAAGAAACGTGTCTAGGAAGCTTTTAAGTGGATAAATTTAGAGTTTGGGGATGCCATGTAGTGTGGTTTAGTATTGGCTAGGGAACCATTTCCTTTAGATTTTGGTCATAACTTCAAGCCTAGTGCTTTGAGAAGAGGTGCTGAGTGCTGTTGTCCTATGATAAGTCTTGTATATTGTGTGAAATTGGATTGTCACTTACTGGACTTTCCACAATTCCCTCTTTTTCATTCCTTAAGAGATTCGGTTACTATTTCATCATTTTTGCCTATATTCAAATGATATTTAAAACCTTGTTAAAGCAGTAACTGGCAGAGGAGCCAGGCGATCAGCTGTAACCCTAATGTCCTGCCAGGGAATATGTGCCACACACTCATAAAACACATCATAGGAAGAACATTTCTGAGATTTCCCACATTTTCACAGGTTTAATGTGCCGTAATTCAAGCTGCTTTATTAAAGAGCCGAAGCCGCACAGAGGGATTTGGTGGAACAAGAGAAAGGAACAAATGAGAAATCATCTGATTTGATGATGAGTGATCATTATACCCCTCCAGGACACCGGTTCTTGTGCTAAAGGTGCACTAGAGGTTTCATGCTGTACAACGGAATATGCGCCGCAAGAAACTCAGATTGCAGAATGATTGAGCTAAGTAGGTGTAACAATGTGGCGCTCCCTCGTATCACGAGAGGTGTTAATGAACACACGTATTTCAGTCATGCTGTCATAGTCACGCAGAAAGACACCTGCATGAATGATCTAGAGAGTCAGGCTTTCAATGTCTAATACCCTTTCTCTGTTTGTGATGGGCATGAGAGCTGAACGTGAACAGCTCCTGTTAATTGAGCACATGTGGGCACTAAAGCTCACATTTAGTCATGCCTGTTCATTTGTAGGTCAATACCCAGAATCCTCCGCAGCACAAATACTACGTGACACGTCTCTAGTTGACATGCAAGGGCGCCTTCGGGAATGTCAGATGTCCATGTAAGTTAGAAAACAGCATCTTAGTAGCAACATATGCTTTTCTCCATTAGATAATTTACCTCAGACTTTTAGATAATTTGAACCCCTTACATCTGTCTTGTGTAATAAATGGAATTACATACGCTTGCATGAAAAGAAATTATTTTGCGTTGCTTGCGGTCAAGTAGATTCAGCTATCACTCAACTCGGAAAAATTGACGTAGTTCATTCTCGAAAGTGCAGAGCTGATAGTGGGAGAGAATTAGGTATGTGTTATCCTAAAACAAAATATCCAAGTTGCTTAAGGGGTTTATTCCGGCGTTAGGTAACTTTATATATTGCTGCTGGGAATTTTAGGAGTGGCAGTTTGCTCAGCTAATTACTAGTCGTGGTGCAGTCTTTTCTTATTCAGTGATTGGCTGAGCGGGCTGTCACTCCAAGAGGAAGTGGGGGACATCGGCGACATCGCAAGACAGTGGGGGAGCATAGACAGGTAAGTATAAGCTAGTTATTGTTTTCTATACAACAGAGGCAATAGTTTAAAAATGATCTAACACAGGACAAACTCTTTAAAGGGTTGTCCAGGGAGAAGAAGATGCCTGAAGCCTGATTCCATGTCTTAAAATCATGAAATCATTGTGTTCACCCACAACCAGCATGTTTCACCCACACATGATGATCGTAAGTTAAACCCCAAAGTCTCAGGAGTGTGTGTATGTGTGTGTGTGTGTGTGGGGGGGGGGGGGATTCAGCACTGCTGTGCAAAAGACTTTAGGCACTGGACAACCCGTCTTTAAATTCTATTCCTCCATTACTGAGTTATCTTAGGGGGGTTGTAGAAGGCATGGTTTCTTCAAAAAATCTATCCTTAGACTTTGGGTGGTACTTCATTTTGGCTCTATTCACCTAAATGGAGCTGAGCTGCAATACCAGTAATGAACTATTCGAGGACAGTAAATAGGGGCAGGGTAGAAATGGTTTTATGTGCCCTCCTACCCTCAATGCCCTGAATTTCAGCACATTAGCTGTTTAATAAACAGCTATTGATTTAAAGCGTAACTGTCATTTTAGGGTCATTTTTTTTAAAAAAAACATTAAATATCAACAGTTCAAGTGATTTTAAGAAACTCTGTAATAGGTTTTATAAACCAAAAGAGTTTCCTTCTGGACTGAAAAAGCAATCTCCCAGCCTCCCCCCTCAGTTCAGAAGCAGCAGGATTTCTGTCTCCATTATGTGGCTATGGAGAGGGGAGGGGCTGTTAGGAGTGACTGAGCACGGAGCAGTCTTGCACAGCACAACACCCTGCAATCTTCTCTCAGCAAGTTCATAGATAAGCACTGACCTTTCTGACCCCAGAATCCGATGTTTTAGGTGCCCAGAGAGTCTACAAACAGCTGACCTTCATGTTACCTCTCCCTGCTCCCTCATCTCCCCCAGCCCCTCCTCTCTCCATAAGGATAGAATGGAGAGAGCAGAGCCCGTCTTCACTGGCTTCTCTGTAATGAAGACGTGTTTGTTTGATAATGCACAGATAAGAAGTCAGGGGGGGGGGGAGGCTGGGAGATTGCTTCTTGAGTACAGAAGGAGGCTTTTTTGGCTGATAAAACCTATTACAGAGTTTCTTAAAATCGCTTATACTACTGATTTCTGCATTAAAAAAAATTATGACAGTTACGCTTTAATTTCCCCTGTCCCCTTATCCATATCACTCTCTTATATGATATAATCATTCCCTCTATATCCACAGAAACATTCTAAAGTAGTTTTCCAGCAGTTTAAGAAGCATTACCACCACAGAAAACACTTAAAATGTGACCTAAGGTGATATAACAATAAAAAGAAATGATACTCACCTCCCCTGTTCCCCTGCAGATGCTATTTTGATGTCTTCCAGTCCATGCTGTTGAATACTGCTTTCTAGCTCGTGACACATTGACCTCTCAGGAACTACTTTCTCAGCCAATGACTGGCAGGGGTGTGTCAGAAAGTTATTAACAGGGGTGAGTCTCGGATGAGGACAGTGACTGGCAGGGATGGATGACTGATAAGGACAGCGATTGACAGGAGTGAGTCACCGATGAGGACTGTGACTAGTTCCAGTGGGGTCAATGCATCAAAAGGAACAAGAAAGCAGGTATCAGGGACTGTTGTATCAGCAGCTGTTGGGGATTGCGGCAAGTGAGTATCATTTCTTTTTTTATTGTTATATCATTTTTCTTTATGGGGCTGAAATACATTACAGGGACAATTACAAGTATTGATGGCTAATGTTTAGGATAGGCCATCAATAACAGATTATTGAGGATCTCACTGTCAGTATCCCTGTCTTAGGCTAAGTTCACACACCATAAATTTTCTATTAATTGTGGCCGTTGTTGGCGATTTGCCACAACAGCCGTGATTAATAGAAAATTTATGTTGCACTGCATTTAATGGAATCCCGGCCAAAGTGTATACACATAGTATACACTCCGGCCCTAATAGCCGCACAAAAAACTGACATATTCATTAAATAGCGGCCACACAGAACTGACAGCTCACACAATGGAAAGTGCATCTGAATTGGGATGCGGGCACACACGGATGCGCCCATATCCCAATTCAGCACAAATGAAGTTCATCCGGCCAGTACTGCAGTACCGTCTGGGATGATCTTCACTGACACTGGCTGTTTTGTGACACAGCCTGGTCACAGAATGGCCTGTATCTTACAGCGCGTAAACCCGGCCTCAAAGGAGAAGTCCGGCCAAAATTCTTTTTTGATATCTCCAAAACAAGATAGAGTGGTCGGCACTGCTGTAGGCTATAACGTCTATTGAAGGTATAGTGCAAGGGTGTGCAGATTGTCAGTTTGGGCGGTGCTCACTCAAAAATACAGGACAGTGTCGTCCGAGCAGAAACAAATCCATTCAGAAAGGAGGAATGAATGAGGGCACTCACCCGTATGCTTGACTTCTTTATTTCACTTTATTTAGGCAGACATGATGCTCTGATCTGCTCACTTCGGTGAGGACGCCAACCCCTCCCCCGATGACACGTGACAGCTGTTTCACACGTAGATCACGTGCTTCGACGATCTACGTGCGAAACAGCTGTCATGTGTCATCGGGGGAGGGGTTGGCGTCCTCACCGAAGTGAGCAGATCAGAGCATCATGTCTGCTTAAATGAAGTGAAATAAAGAAGTCAAGCATCATTCATTCCTCCTTTCTGAATGGATTTCTTTTTTAATATGTTATTACTTATGGAAAGTTAGACAAATTTTTTATATACATTAATTATGGGAGATGCACATATAGGGCTATTTCCCTTAATTTAGTAGATCATGGAGTGTTAGAATTCTCTCAGAAACAGTGATGTCACGACCAAGGGTGTAATTCCTATGAAATGTCCAGCAGGGGGCGCTCTATATGTAGAAGTCTATGGGGCTTTATTGATTCTATGGATGTCTATGTAAAGTAGCAGCACCGAGCAGGGAGGGAGGGGGAAGGTAGAGGCACAGGCACCTCTCTCCCTCCCTGCTCGGTGCCCTCTAAATGTACTGATTGAATACATTTATGGAATACTTTGGGGAGCAAGGACACTTTCTCCCCAAAGTATTCCATAGATGTATTCATTCAATAAAGCACACTGTTCACTACATTACATTACTTTACATAGACATCCATAGAATCAATAAAGTCCCATAGACTTCTACATATAGAGCACCCTCTGCTGGACACTCCATAGGAATTACACCCTTGGTCGTGACATCTCTGTATCTGAGAGAATTCTAACACTCCATGATCTACTAAATTAAGAGAAATAGCCCTATGTGCATCTCCCATAATTAATGTACATTAGAAATTTGTCTAACTTTCCATAAGTAATAACATATAAAAAAATAATTTTGGCCGGACTTCTCCTTTAATCTGACTCGAGTGCTGCAATCCAATACATTCCATTATTCTCTGGATCAGTGGGATCTTAGAGATTATAGTAATACGCCATCACTTTTTATAATGATAATGTGTTTCTACACATTGTTGTTGTTAAACCCCTTTGAGGTGCATTCAGCATCACTTACTGTTATTTCCCGTCATTAATTCAAGAACCAGGAAGATAAGTATGAACAGTGATATAAAAAAGTGCTTGATAGAGTTTTGCAGTGCTTATTAGTTTGGAAGAACAGATAAAAGATCTAAATAAAATGATAAGATTAACACTTTTTTTCCCCATAAAATCATCAGTAAGCAATGCAGCATGGATGGTAGCAATTTATGGAGCCTCCTAGAATAACTCTATAATTATTCCTCTGAAAAAGAAGCCAACTGCACTAATATATTCTGCATATTTATAGATAGTTTTCTTTTCTGAGTTGGATTTTTGAGTCGAAAAGCAGTTTTCACAGAATATAAAAAGAGTTTAGAAGAAAATGGAAAATAACGTGTTTATAAGAGAGAGCATATGCATGCTGCGACGCCATAAACATGTGAGGCTGATGTATGCGCAATGTAAAAAAAAGATTCCCTGACTGTGCAGTAAAGAACTTTGCTGGATCTAATTTTTTTTTTTGCACTAACAATTTACTCCCTGAAGAGTAGTGGCAGTTTATCTGCGTCCAGTGCCGTCCCATAACTACAGCCCTTGCATCATCATCCTCCTCATCAGTCAGGTTCCCAGGGAGAGTAGCTTTTATTGCAGTCTTGGCTACAGGAATGTAAGCAGTTCTTTTTTAATACCTGCCATACTTCCAAGTCGTTACTTTCTTTCCAGTCTATACGCTCAGCTTAACCCATTATGCAATCTCCCAGCATGCTTTTCTATATAACATCTGCCATTGTATTTTCCGAGTGCATCCTGGGAAAACTTCAGGATAAATGAGTTGGCGGCAACTCCACGCCAAGAACTACACCCTTGATGTTGCTGAAAAACACATTGTTACATAATATGCGTCCAGGTCTGTTAATAATTTCCTTAGAAGTAAAGAGTCACATTAAGGATTTCTGATTCCGCTTAATCGACATAACCAATGTATATTGTTTTAGGAATGGGCACGTATTTTTACATGGTGCTCGGCACTCCCATACAGTTTCACATAATGACCCCTACAAATTACATACACACTGTGCAGTCAGTGCTGACGGCACATTACAGTGTTTTATAAGTACGTGTTCCATAGCCATCTGCGTAACTTCACAATGCTTCCCTGCTCCTTGTTAGCCGGTGATACATACAGATATATATTTTATGTTATCATTTATTTTTACAACTCGACTATGCACAAAATCTGAATTCCCATGTGTTAAGGCTTATGTTGAAATTATATAATTATGTACAAAGCTGAGGAAGAGGAAGCTATTTATCGGCTTTGTTCTCCTATACTCTAACTAGACTCATGTTTTTCTAATGTTCCCTAACATAATGCTTAATGGAAATGACAATGCACATTGCCACGGCGGGGCTGAGCCTTTAATTAACGCTTATTATTGTCCTGCTGTTATTCAAAAAATGACAACATGCCGGCGGAAAAAAAAAAAAAAACAGCGGCGGCGGCTTTGTAGAGCGTTAAGGGACATTCAACTGGGAGGTTTTATCAGCGCCGTGTATTAAGACTCCAATTCTTTTGTGGTTAATATTTTTTTATTATTATTTTATCACCATGTCGGAACTCCTGCTTTTTAATGTTCATGGTAAAACACAACAAAGAGGTTTTGATGCTAATTAATAATCACAGAAGGAGCCTGGACCACAGCCAGCCAAGTCTTTCAATGCAGTGATTTACTATGAAATCTGGGCCCGAGCTGAAACCTATGCTGTGAGATGCCATGCTGCAATAATACAATGCAGTTCCCATCTGGATCAGCTTCCATCACTCAGGCCTTGCAGCTCTTTTCTTTTCTATTACTCAGAGCTAACCCTTGATTTTTTTTTTTTTTTTTTCCCGCAAGTCAATTTTACATCTTATCCGAGCATGCTGGGTGGGCCAGCAGGTAAACTTGTTCACAGAAATCCTTATTTTCTACTCAAACTAGAGCACTTATGTCTGAATATTGGGAAGATCCAACCCTAAATGATTTCAATAAATTAAAAAGGAGCTAATGAGATCATGCCAAGAAGGCTGAATGGAGATCGTGCCAGGACACACAGGGATACAGTCAGTCTAGTTCCCGCTTTAAGCTCTTTGACTCATTGCAGATGTACTCGATGATAATTCATACCAAATTGTCTTCATAGTTTAACTTGAGTAAAGCCATGAAACAGACGGGAACGTGGACTGGAGGGTAATGATGGGAGTCATGAGACAATGTCTCCATTGTGTGGATTTGTGTGATGTGACAGGTACTTCTTAATCACCATGCTTCAAACCATTATGTAGGGACATGCAAATCTTAAGATGACAAGTCAACTTTTGTCGACCCACACAAATTTATTAGGGAACTATATTCTGGCAGTTCTAGCTTTGTATCATTTTTCGTATCAATGCAGCAATAAGATTAAGACAGGTTCTTTGTGTAAAATATTTGTATAAAAGGTATGTTATAAATTCAGGTTTGTCAGTACAAAAAACAAAAAAAAACTTTTTTTTCCTTTTTGCACTGTTCTACCCGCTTTAAAATATGTGATTGTATTTATAGTATGTGATGTTCTGAGGATACCAAGTGTGTGTGTGTGTGTGTGTGGGGGGGGGGGGGTAATTTTCCTTTATATTTGTTCTGTTTATTTCTTTTTATTTATTTTTTTACTTTATTCCAGTACTTTGTTTCAGTTTGCATACTTTTTTGGTCTAATAAATGAACCTTGAAGGTCTTTTGGGACATTTTCATTGAAACCTATCCACAGAAAAGGCAGTTGTGGCTGGATTGCACTATTACCTTTCTTTTTCCATAGTACCAATTACATTATATTTGAGGGTTTGCTATCAGCACAGGAAAAAGATAAGCCTATAGTGTAGACTGTTTAATTCAGAGAACCCCATGGCATCTGCCTCATAGGGGTTTTTGCCTTCCTCTGCATCAACACAGTAGGGTTTCTGTAGGTTGAACTTAATGGACTCTGTCTTCTTTTAACTTTATTAAAGGAGAAGTCTGGCAAAAATTTTTATTAAAGTATTATATTGCCCCCCCAAAGTTATAGAAATCATCAATATACACTTATTATGGGAAATGCTCATAAAGTGCCTTATTACCTGCACTTACTACTGCATCAAGGCTTCACTTCCTGGATAAAATGATGATGTCACGACCCGACTCCCAGAGCTGTGCGGGCTGTGGCTGCTGGAGAGGATGATGGCAGAGGGACACAGGGCAATGGAGGGACACTGAGCATCCCTCTACCATCATCCTCTCCAGCAGTCACAGCCCGCACAGCTCTGGGAGTCAACTCGTGATATCACCATGTTATCCAGGAAGTGAAGCCTTGATAAAGAAGTTAGTGCACGGAAAAAACACTTTATGTGCATTTCCTGTAATAAGTGTATATTGGTGATTTGTATTACTTTTGGGGGACAATACAACACTTTAATTAAAATTTTCGCCAGAAATCTCCTTTAACAGGTCTTTATTAAGACTTGTGTTGTGTATCCTTTATATACAAGTCTTTCCATACAAGTCTATGTATCCGTTTTTTAATTTTATATAAAGCTAAAAGATATGAAACTGTGATCTATTGCATACAGAATTTGTAAAATATCCTTGCTGTGAAGCTCTGCTTCAATACATGATTACATATAGAGCACTTATGGGTAAGTAATAATTTAATGAAAGCAACATACAGAGGAATTGATACACATAATAAAAGCAGGAAAATGACAAAAATGGCGTTGCCTAAATCTATGATGGCTACATGATGGTTTGCAATATTACTGGGAAAGATAGTGTTGTATGCTGCTTTATTTGGTCCTGTGTTTTTGACAGATAAGGCCATGTGCAGACAACTGGTCTCTGAAATTATCATCCCGGCTGGTACTGCAGTTCTGATGTTCTGATGCAGTTCTTTTCTGATGTGGGGTCATCCGTGCGCGCCCGCATCAAAACTCACCACAGCACACTATGAAGCTTGCAGCCGCAGCCACTCGCTCCATAGTGTGCGCTGACAAGGGTTTCTGCGGCCGCTATTCAAAGAATAGCAGCCGTAGAAAACTGACATGTCAGTTGTTTGCGGCGCCACTAGGGACCCGGGCCGGAGCGTATACTATGTGTATGCGCTCTGGCCGGGATCCCATATGCAGCAAAGGCACGTGTATTTTCATAATAATCACGGCTGTTGTACAACGGCCATGGTTTTACAAAAATATACGTTGTGTGAACATAGCCTAACAGAACAAATGTGAACATCGGCTAAGAAAAAGCTGAAAATACTCCATAGTAACTTAGTTAAATGTGTTTGCATGTGCTCCAGACAAGTAAAACATACTACATTATGTAAGAATGACTATACACAGCTTTTCAAACATTATCCTATTGTAAGGATTGGAGTCGTGGATCCACTGGACTGCCACTAGCAATGGCGTAAATTGCACCAGAGAGCAAAGTCTAATGGGCTTATGGTCTTCACTAGAGCCCTTCTCAAGAAAGGTTGGATTTGCTGCAGCAGAAAACCCTCAGGTCGCAACCCCTTGCTTAGCTTTTTAGTGATGGCGGAGAGATGCAGCTGGTGACAACATAGGCTGGCCAGTAGACAGGAAAACAGCAAAAAGCACAGACAGGAGTCATGGGCCAGAATCACGGGCAAGAATCACAGGCAGGAAAGCTGGGACCACAATGCTTAGGGCAGCAAAGTAGAAGGGTCAGGGCTGGTGATTTATTAGGAAAAGTGCTGGTGCATGGAACCAATCAGAGGTGAACTGCCCCTTTAAATCTGCAAGAACTAGTGGGGATGCATGTGCTGGCAGGAGCGCGGACAGGTGAGGCACCCGGGGGAAGGGGGGGGAGAGGTGAAGAGACAGCAGCTCTGAGCCCCTGCACGTGGGTTTTGGCGTCTGCTGGGTACAGAGCCCAGGGAGAGGGGGTGTGGTGGCGGCCCAGAGTGAAAACTGTAATACAATTTTATGACCCCAATCGAAGAATATTTGATCCATTGTAAACCTGTTAAAAATTAACCTGTAAACAGTTAAAAAGCAATTCCCCAAAGTATGTAATCTATCCCTATAATACACATGTATGATGTTTATATCTTAGCTAATTAAAGAAAAATTAAGAATTAAAGGTTGAAGGGAATATGAAGAGCTCACAATCCCTGTATTACATTTCTACCAATTAGTAAATCTTATACATCCTTGTAACCTATGGAATCATGTTGAATTCTCCAGCCCTATGCCTGGGATCACATCAGAGTGAAACCCAGAATGTTCAGAGTCCAGCTCAGTCCTGTCATTCTACAACAGGAAACATTACAATACATATGGCTTCCTTCAAAAACATCTCATTATCTATGGATCGTGTAGTTTCGCATGTTCTCATGCTCATAGCAATTACAGTTACCTGTTGTGGCCTTATCCAGAATCCGTCACAGAGAACGAGCATGGTTTACACTATGAATGTAGTAGAGAAGTGAAAAATACTGTAATGCAAATCCAGATCTGGTGCTGTGTGCCAACGCAGTAATTTCGGACAACAACCATACCTTCTGCCAAAGAACTAGAAGACGTTGGCAGCACAGGTCCTAAGTATAGGGTTGGAAGGCTGCCCCATCCTTGGTAACTCATATAAAATGTATAAGGAAGAAAAATAGGTTAAATGTTTTATTTTATGGTGGTAAGAATAAACCAAAGTGAAGTGATAAAGTGAAGCATCATCCATCCTGCTCCCCAAAACATTTTCTCTAAGTTTAGCTTTATAACATACAACCAAAAACCCTTGAAATTACTATTATGCTGAATCTGCTATGGCAAAATATCTGCCGCCTCATTATATCCCTTTACAGTGTTTCAGAACCCCAGCTACGCGTGCTTCATTGTATCTCTGAACACCCATATCCCTTCATTATTTCCTAAAAGTGAGCTGACAGATCCTGCTCTAGAGACTGCTTTATGCATTAAAATCCATATAAGAAGCCTTCATATAGTAAATGGGCTTCATTTTCAGGTAAGTTATACAATGTAACTAACTGAGCGTGTGCACCGTAAAAATGCAGATGTTGCAGATCTGAGTTTGGCATTTGTCAGAGCTATCACATTACATACACTTATATGTAAAGTGAAATGTAAAAAAAAAATAAAATCACAGCAGAACAGCCAAGTCATATAAGCACAACATCCCTGTTAAGAAACTATTATGTTGCATACATAAAAATAATTAACATAATATATTGACCTCTAATGGTCCCCCACATGCAAATGATCCTGGTCCTATGCTACCTCTGGGTACAGTGCTGTTCCACCAACCCCAGAGGTATCCGTGAATTGTCAGTCGGCACTGAGCATTTTTACACTGATATCCACTGTACTATATTTTTAAAGATGTCTTAGTAATGTTTAGCCACAAGATGCCGCCACTGAGTATTACCATTTTCTTTTCCAGAACATTGAAGCTAATAGGGGTTAATCCATTATTGATACTATGTAATGTTTTACATACCCAAGAGTGTTAGTGCCTGCCAAGTCCCATTCTCTGGCTATCAGAGGCCTATTCTAGAAAGTTATCACCAATGGGATGTCGAGTCACCTCACAGTTCCTCCACCAATGAGGGATTAGCTCAGCTCCTACACTAAATATAGGAAGTTTGGTCAGACCTAGGAAGTTTCATATTTTGCCTGAGATTAGTGTGTATCCTGATCTATCGAACTCGAACCTAGCTAAACCTTCCGTATTTGATTCCCGATGCCTTCACGGTCCGTGGGGAAGGAGGAGACTGCCCGGGTACCGCCTGGAATTCCAGGACACAGCCTATTACCTAGGCTGAATCCCGGAATTCCAGGCGGTCCCCGGGATGTCTCCTACTTCCACACAGACTGGGAAGGCATCAGGAATCAAATACGGAAGGTCCAGCAAGATTTGAGTTCGATAGCTCCAGAGCCAGAGAAGCCGCTGAAAACCCTTGTGTTAATTCTCATCACTATGCTTGATTCACTATGAGTCAGAAACTCAGAAAAGGTTTTCTATGGGGATTTGCTACTACTCTCGCCAGTCCCTGACACAGACTGAGGAAACAGCAGGGGGCTCTGTGTCTGACTGGAACATACCGCTTCCTGTAAGGCATACAACAGCTGAACTTGAAGGCTTTTTAAAAATAGTAATTTACATCTGTATAACATACTAAATAACATTAACATTAAAAAAATTTCGCCTCTGGAATACCCCTTTAACGTGGCATCCAATATTCAAAAAATTTTGAAATATTCTGAAAACAAAAAGTCAAAATTTCATTGCAAAATAATTTCAAATGACCAGAAACAACCAATTATCTTATCATTCTATTATGGGGCTTTGTGTTTAGAAGTCTTCTTTACAGGAAAATTTAATATATTTTCTTATGACCATCTGGTATTCCAGGATGTCGTGTGGTCTGGCACCCTTTTATCTTATTATTAGTGGATAGAAGGAAGTTTACAGTATTTACATACAGAGATACACGAACATCACTGGCAAAGCTCTGTGCCTCATACCATCTGTCATTACAATATCAACTCATTAACCACCTGTAATTATGCCCGATATGACTAAATACCCATTTGTGCTAAGACACAGGATTGCAGGTAGTTGACCCACTTTTGCAATGGTTTATTTGTGTCCTATAAAAGTCTACACTGGAGCACTCAGAGCAGTTCTCACGTTACATACACTAATGATACTCGTAGGCGTCAGACACCCAAACCCCCCACAGGTCTCACAAGATGCCTTTATTTATCTGTTTTAACTAGTGTCGGTGTCATTTTTAAAGCTTGTTCCTGTAATAGCTTTATATTTGCTGCAAATGTTCCATTTCGGCTTACACGATTCTAAGCAATATATCAGAGACTTGCGGTCCCAGCTATGTGAAGCGCCTCGTATTATCTGCAGTGTTTGTTTCCACTTTTGAGAAAATTTATAATGGGCCTAATGATGAGTTAGTAGGAATTCTAACATATAGAACATGTTTATTGCCTTTGAAAAGTGAGGCCTCTGATGTTGAGCTCAGCACATTACAGCAGCATCATGCAATGTGCGGCACATGCTGTTTTACTTAATGTGAGCAAGATCACAAAACACATCTAAGAAAAAACTCACCCGTGCTGATTTTGTAGAGGCTTACTAATAAATCATTCCCTGTCAATATCCATAGGAAATCTCTGACACATTTACAATACAGACTTCCTTAATGTATGTTAATGATATTAATACACAACTGTTCTGTGTACATGTAAATCAATTAGTCGGGAGGTAATCATCCTAATAATGTCCACTTTATCCAGGATTGCCAGATCACTGGGAAATAATATGAGAATACAATTTAAATATTTAAATCCCAGTTAATTCCTGGGTCTTTATATATATATATATATATATATATATATATATATATATATATATATAAATGAAGTCTTTCACTGCTTGAAAAAGACCTTATTGTTAGGTCAAAATGTTGCGGTTTTGGGCTAATAAACCACTTATTTTTTGTTCACTATATTTTCGAGTGCTACGGCTTTTTCTGTTTATATATATATATATATATATATATATATATATTCTTTTATGTTCCTACAGTGTAAAAACAATGGCCATTCCATGCGAACAGCCGTTATATGATGCTACTTGCGGCCCACAAATAATATGTTAACTCATGCGCAGAACGGCCGTTATTTTTACGCTGTGGGAGCATGGCCTATGAGTGTAGACATTATACCATGATTACCATGGTAGAATGTGGTAGATGTTAGTAACTACAGGGGTTGTCCATCCTACATGTGCTATAATTGTCTGAATCTCCCATTTATCACTTCTAGCTTGCTCAGCTATTTTCACAACTTCTATAGACTTCTGGCTTTCCAGATGACACATGTTCTATTCATTTCTCGACCATGAAATGCTGTCTTTGACTAGGACTTTGCCATTGCTTAAAGATAACAAGGTATTTTAATGCTTTCACCGCTATTTCTTGGGCCCATGTAATAGCCAACGATCGGCACTCCAGTAGCCAAGGTGCACAACAAAGAATGAAGTAATCCAAACAAGAAATCCCGACACTCACGTATATGCGATGAAGAAAACTGTGTGTGCAGCGAACCACATGTGTGAATCAAAAACAGTTTTCTTGACTTGCTGAGTTCCTTCCGTCTAACTTTAACCCCACTATACCCACCTTGCCTTAATCCCTCACCAACCCCTTCCCCAGAAACTGAAGACACTTCAGTAGCATTGGAAAAATTGGCCATAACAGCCTCTTTATTAAAGTGCTTCAATTAACAAACATTAAATAACAATAAATAACAGTAACATTAATGCTGTAATATAATCCTGTCTAGGGAGGTCTGGCAGAGCAGCATCTATCAGCGCCAGTAAGTAACTATACCCCAGCCGCACCGCACCTGGCACCGCATCACCTTCTCTCCACAATTACCACTAACAAAGCGGGGGAGTACCATCCCTCTTACGGGTCCCCCTCCGAGTAACTCCACATTGAAGTGCCCTGCAAGACCTTCCTACCACAAGCTGTCATGACAAGAAAGAAACAAAAAGCCCACACCCGAACACCAAGTAACCTACAATAAGGGCGGGCGGGCCGAATCTAGTCCGGCATGAATGAAGCTCCACCTCTTCTTATATATCAGCATCCATTGGTAAGTGACTCATCTAGCAACTCCCGCACTTTTCCTGTCAGCTCCCCTCCCCCTCCCAACTGACCTACACTTAACCCCTTACTGCCCCACTTACTCTTTACCTAAACCCTTAAGACCTACACTCCCAGCTAACCTAGTCATGCTGGGACTTTGCAAGATCTGCACCCCCCGCTCCGTGCCCTTACTTTATCGCAAATATGTGAGTGATGGGATTTCTTTTTTGGATTTTTTGGGCCCATGAGAGCACCATCAATGCTGCACAGCTTTTTCTTACTGACTCCTATTTCAGAAAGCGAGAACAAATCTGATTCTTAGTAGTAAACACATACTTCCTTACTTAGCTTTCTAGCCAATCACAGCACAGTATATTATTTTCTGCTATGCCATAACAGAATTTTAGACTGAATAGGATGGGATTGTGTTAGGGTAATGATTTACAAAACTAGAAATAATTTGAGCGGAGAAAGGGTTACTGATGAACTGGTTTTGCAAGGTGCTATATGAGCAAAGAGGAAACAAACAGCAGCACAGGAAAGAAGGGGTTACACTAAGTATTAATCTACTATTATTCCTGCTGCTGAGAAGCTGAAGGGATGGGAAGATTATATTACATAAACAGTAGTAGGAAGACTGATATTTGTACAATTGACAGTTTCTCATAGTCAGAGATTAGAAGAATGCATTTAGCTTTAAAGTGACCCACAATCTGCCCACCCCAAACCGCTTGTACCATCAGATAGCTGCTTTTAATCTAAGATCTGTCCTGGGGTCCGTTCGGCAGGTGATGCAGTTATTATCCTAAAAAAACAACTTTTAAACCTGCAGCCCTGTGGCCTAGAGTGTATGCATTAGTCTGGCACAACCTCTCTGTCCCTCCTCCCCTCCCTCTTCATCATTAGGAATGCTCCAGGTAGATTGTCTCCTATTCAACACCTGTGTCAGCATGGCATATGGGCTGGATTGTTAAGGCACCTGTGCAATGTTCACCGCAATGTTCAATAGAAAAAATTCTGCCAGTGGCATTTCTATTGATGAAGAGGGTGGGGAGGACGGACGAAGGGGTGGTGCAAAGTTAGGGCACAGATGCTCTAGGCCACGGCCAATTTAACACAGGGCTGCAAGCTTAAAAGTTGTTTTTTTAGGACAATAACTGCATCACCTGCTGAACAGACCCCAGGACACATCTTGGATTAAAAGCAGCTACCCGAAGGTACAAGTGGTTTGGGGAGACAGACTGTGGGTACAAAGTCGATTTAAGGAACAGTATAGATCTTCTTTAGAAGGCAAGCTTGCTCGCTCACAGATTGTTTTTACACAGCCCAGGCTTTCTAGGTCTCTCTCTTTCTCTCTCTATCTCTTTCTCAGAGTACCTGGTAATACCTTCCCTCATAACTGTAATTTGTTGTCATTTGAAGATGCTCTGTTCTGTTTTCTAGCCATAAAAATTTCATTCTTGTCATGCAAATACTTATGTATAGTGTTTATATCACAGTATAGTCCAACGTCACACTTCATATTAATGTAAGCTTGACACAATTTATTCACCCTGACAACTTATTTTAGTACCTAACCCCTGACTCTGACCATGGCACCTATAACTGACTCTTACTCATCCAAACCCGAACGCTCTGCATTTGATTACCAGTAGCTGAAGAAGTTATATGCAACCCTAAAGCTGTTTGGAAAACATGTGTGTCCATGTTTTCCAGGACTCTCTAGGACTGCATCCAACTTCTTCAGCTACCAGTAATCAAATACAAAGTACTTAGGTTTGGATAAACCCAAACATGCTCAAGGTTCTCTCATTGCTCAGTCATTTAAAGTATCAGCATAGTCAGTTATCAGATTCAGGTATCAAAGTCAGGGGTCAGTTATGGGCATCAGGGGTCAGTTATTAAATAAGGTGTCTATTTGCCAGATTTATTAAGAGGAATTTCCCTCTTAATAAATCCAGAGACGGGAATTCAGTTCTGTCTTAATAATTCCCCCACTATTGTCTGTAATGCTTTTGGAATATGCATGAATGTTTCCTTGAGCAAAAAGCTTGGGTTATTCAATGAGCACTGAGGATGCATGTACAGTAACACTGGCAGCAGCTGTGTGCAGGGAGCATTCATTGTCACAGGCTTTGCTCTGTTGCCCACCATGGTGTTACTGAGTTTAGAATAACAATGATATATCACAGCAGACTTGTAGTACGATGGTGCTGTCAGTCTCATTTAGCTACATTCTTGCACCAGTTAGTTTTGCATAGTAAGGTCAAAAGATATTAAACCCAATTGAGGCATTCATCTGCCGCCTCGTTCCTCCGAGGAGCTTGTTGAAAATGCTTCGTTACCTGCTTGATGAGGCTCCTGTACTAGGAGCAATATGCCAATGGCACTAAGAAGTAATAGTTATCTCATTCACCCAAGCCAGAGACGTGGCAGGAGAGATAATAGGGTTTGCAGCTAATTGAAGAAGATGAAGGCCTATGCCTCAGCCGAGCTAAAGATGAAAAAGGACAGGAAGGTCTTAATAAAGATGTTTATATAGGCCGACAGATTTCTTACTAGGCCAGAGAATTTCAGGAATCAAGAAATCACCTTTCATGGTTAAATGAAAAAGTAAGGCATGATTACTGGTGAGGGAATAATTGTAAGAATTAGATTTGCCATTTTTTCCATGTAAAACAAGGTAGCGATAGCAGACATAATTCATTTCAATCAGTTACTTGGAAGCAGAGGAAAAAATTGTTGGATTCCTCTGAAAATATTGTCACGAGCAGCCTAGACTTACTGTCACTTCCATGTACGTTAACATAAACATATTGTTTCTTATACATTATAGTACATGGGTTTTAACATAGTAATATTAAAACACACTTGCATGATTTAGTTCAATTAACTCTTCAGAATGATGACAAGATGACTGCTGTTATTGAGACCCTGTGAGCCCCCTCTATGGGGTTATTTCTCATTCTCACTGGGCTCTTTGCCAACAGACATACAAAGGTCTTTAATTTCCTTTTATTGTCTGGCCAAATACTGGATAACACTGTCCTGGGGTATAAGTTGCAATATACCCTTGTAGATGGCATATGAAGAGGGATGAGGTTACTGATGCACTAGCATTGCAAAGTGTTATGCCAGTAGAAATAAAAACTTACTAGGGACAGACTGAGCCTAAGGAGTAATTTTTGGTAAATTCGGTGTTTTACAAATATGCTGGAGATCACAGGTCACTGAACTCAGAGGTTAATTTTAGTATTCTAGGGCTATGTTCACACTACATAAGAGACCGGCCATTCCGTGACCCCGGCCGGGTCACGGAACGGCCGGTCTCTGGCCGGATCATCTTGGCCGATACTTAAGTACTGGCCGGATGATCTTTCGGCCGCGGAGCTCTGATGCGGGCACATCAGCATGCCCGCATCAGAGCATGCCATAGCACACAGTGAAGCAAGCGGCCGGAGCCGCTCGCTTCACTGTGTGAACTGATAGGTCTTTCTGCGGCCGGAATTCACTGAATTCCGGCCGCAGAAAACTGACCTGTCAGTTATTTGCGTCGCCGCATGGGATCCCGACCGGAGTATACACGATGTGTGTACGCTCCGGCCGGGATCCCATTGAAAGTAAGGTTATGTTCCACCCCGCAAAACTACGGCCGTAGTTCTGCGGCGAGAACTACGGCTGTAGTTTTACGTAGTGTGAACATAGCCTAGAAATGTAAAGTATATCATCAACTTATTAAGAGTAAGTGCAGAAAACGTGATAGGTAATGCTTTGGTGATACCCCTAAATCTGCAATAAGTCACAAATGCAAATTATAGGAACAGACAGGGCCTAGATTTATTGAAAAAGTCCCACTTCAATACTGTTTTCCTGTAATAACACAATAAAACACAACATCACATAGAACATGTTGAAAGAATATACATAAAGAACAGTAATTATGTATAGCTCAAATAAATCAATATAAGAAATAAATATATGTGGTCTTAAAGTTAACCTCTTAGTGACATGTACTGTATATGATGCTGCTGTCAAGTACACACCTGTGTACTTGGCGGCAGCCAGTGATTGGCTGAGCAGGCTGTCACTCTATGGAGGCCTAGAAAGGCTTTGTTTCTGGAGTAGGAGGGATTAGCAGAGCATCAATGTACTATATATGTTAACCCCCTATGACACATACAGCACTCTGGAACCAAGGACTATTTAAAAATAAATTCTATGGGGAGAAAAAACAGACATGGTCGCACATCCATAAAGTTACCACTGATCCTCTGCATCTCAGCACAATTAATACTAACATCGGGAGTTAGGCTACTGGGTCGCTCCCTACTCTGGCACTGTTTCTGTGGCAGTGGTGGTCTCCATGTGGCACTGAGCTCTTTTTAAGTTAGGGACCCACATGAATCAGGAACCATGAAGCCGTTACCCTTATTGACCCCTGATGTTTGTATTAATAGTGCCGAGAAGCAATGATCAGTGAAAGATGTGCGGCCATGTCTGTTTTTTTCTTTCCATTGAATTCTTTAAAAATACATGATAAAAGTTACACTTTTCAACTTCAACTTCCATTACAAATGAAAAACTAGGCCAAACTGTGCCACATGGACCTGGACTTAACATTTCTGTGCATTAGTTCTTCATTCTTTATACAGTCTCGATGTAACATGGAGAAAGTGGTTTCCAGGCCCAGCTCCCGTCTCGGTGAGCAGCCTCTGTGTTGCAGACATTAGGATGTGCACAAACGCTTTCTGTATTTTATATATTGGCCGTTCTCCCACTGCCAAGGCTTTTAATCTTTCAGCTCATTCTGCAGTTGTGCATATGGTAAGCAAACTACTCCAGGTTGTGCTCTTTTAACAGGTCCGGCTAATAAGGCCCTGGTGTCCCCTGTGCAGTGTAAGCCTAATTCACAGAGACAGGCTCAGCGCTCAGCGAGGATGTGTGAAGGTGGAGGAAGTAGCGTCAGTGCCCTTCATGCAGAATCGCTGCCAGAAACATCTAGTAAGATGGGGATGTGGGAGCCCCTGGCTTGTCAGAGAAGGAGAAGGAATTTTCCATGAGTGGTCATTAATTGCTCCAGTCTGTAGCTGCAATATGTATCTTGACATTTCCATATAAACTGAGCAGGGGCAGCGCTCACTCTGCACCCTTACTTCACTCCAGCGCACAGGATAAACACCCGCTTTTTTACATCTCAGGCTCACACTACTATTAACACTTTCTGCACAGCGTACCTCTTTAAACAAGTGGATTTGGTTAACAGCTCATTGTTGGGGAATGACGGCTTCAGATTAGCTATTATGAACGTCTGTCATCACAACTATTTGAAATTCGAGTATGTAAAGATTTATGATCAATATTTGAGCCAGAATATAGTTATGCCTCATACAATGAATGTAATGTTATATTTCCACACTAACGTTACTTGTTATGATAGATTTCCTATGTAGCAGGCCAGTCTTTCTCCCTTACCATAGTCTGTCTGTGACGACTGTGTCCTAGGTTTCCTCTCCAAAGACACTTGTGTAGTTGCTGATTCATGCGAACCAGGCACATGGGGAGTTATAAAGTATATGCCTTGCTTAAAGGGTGTTTTTATTATCAGAAAGTTGTATTTCAATAATACTTTCACCCTTCGGATATATAACTTCAGATATATAATATTACTGGCTTGTATTTATTTTTCATGCTTCACCACTAACAAGAAATGGAAAATAGAAGAACTATGGGGAGATTTATCAAACTGGTGTAAAGCAAAATTGTCTTAGTTGCCCCTAGCAACCAATCAGATTCCACCTTTCATTTTCAAAGAATCTTTGAGGAATGAAAGTGCAATCTGATTGGTTGCTAGGGACAACTAAGACAATTCTGTTTTACACCAGTTTGATAAATCTCCGCCATGTGTATTGTCTAAAGCTCCCCAGCTCCTCCCTCTTTCCATAGACAGCACATAATCCTGAGGTCTAGTAATATACACATACAGTATATCTTTTTGGGACAGCAGGTGCAACTTCACTGACAATAGTCTGCAGTGAAATAAGATGTTCTGCAACAGTTTTGGGTGGGGAACTGGCATGAGGGCTGTGGGAGGGTAGGAGGCAGGGTGGAAGAGCAGTGATTTACAGCTCAGGGAAAGCAAAGCATTCTGAGGATTGTAGTTCAGAGCAACTGCTCATTTAGGGCGGGTTCACACTACTGAATTCTCGCGGACAATGTCCGCGGAATTCCGTCAGCTGTCCGCCCGCGTATTTTCAGCGTATAGCGGAATACGCCGGCCCATAGAATGGTGTCTATTGGGCCGGCGGAAAGGCGCCCAGATGTGTGGGCAGACAGCTGATGGAATTCCGCGGACATTGTCCGCGAGAATTCCGTAGTGTGAACCCGCCCTTAGGATGCACAACCAGGAAGTACAGAACTAAGACCCCAAAAATAGATTGTTGGTGGTTTCAGGACTGGGGTACACAGGTAAGCAATGGTATATGCTACAATCCTATAAGCAAAGCTATACTTGCTATATTTAACAATTAAAGGCTTATAGATTCCTGCTGTAATATCTGCTCAGTGTCTCATTAAGAATTTTGACATTAAGGCCTAGGCTAAACATTAAAGGGAATGTACCATCAGGCCTGGGCTGAAGCACTGAAGGCAGGCTGATCCACCCCCAGTGGGAGGAAACCCGGGCCCCTCTATGATGCAGCTCCATTGATTCTAATGGAATATTTGTAGAAATCGACCATAGAACTACAAATTAGCAAAAGCAAACATGATTTATTTCATAGTGGAACAGCTCAACAAAATGTCAGAAGCGACGTTTCAACGACCTCCGTTGTCTTTTTCACGTCGCTTCTGACATTTTGTTGTACTGTTCCACTATGAAATAAATCACGTTTGCTTTTGCTAATTTGGAATGCTGTGGGCGATTTCTACAAATATTCAAGGTGAAGTCATGGTCTCGGCTACCTGCTGGCACCCATTCCGTGTTGTCTGGGTAGTGCTGCTCCAAGATACAGATTATCTACGTTGATTCTAATGGAGACATGTCATAGAGAGGCGGGGATTCCCTCCCACTTGGAGTGGGTCGGCCAGCCTCCAGTGCTTCAGCCCAGGCCTGAAGGTACATTCCCTTTAACTTCTTCTATGCAGTGATATTTCCATCTCTTACAATCAGGCCAATCTCAAGTCAACAATTGTGTGCAGGCTGTTGTCTGAAAGGGTTGTACTGCCATTAATGGGGTAGTTCAGTTTCTTTTTTAAAGGGAACCTGTCACCCCCCATGCCGGGTAGAAGGCCGCCCGACCCCCTGCTAGAGCCCTGGATACTTACCCCATCTCGCCAAGTCCCGCTCCCAGAGCCGGTCCCGGGACGGAGATGTCCTTGTCAGAAGCCCGGTGTGCGCGCTGCATAGATGAGTCTGATGCCCATAGAGAATGAATGAGCCGTCATTCTCTATGGGCGTTGGACTTATCTCTACAGCGCGCGCGGCGGGCTACCGACAAGGATATCTCCGCCATTGGGCTGATTGGTTCCCTTTAAAATCATTGCAGATCCATTTCAGGCTGGGGCTTGCATCAGGTAACAGGACTCTGGAGGTAATCTCTTCATAGCTTTAATCCCTCTCTCCCTGGATGTAGAGTGCTGCTATACTGTGCTCACCCTATACCCTGCTTATTCCTTCCTGCAGTCTCTGTCATCCCTTGTGTTTCCCATCCTCTCCATTCCTGCTATAATGTGCCTGCACTTACACTCAGCTATACACAGTGCTGTATAGTAAAGTTTATGTCAATGTCCTCCTGCACAGCTCTGTGATTCTCACTTCCTGATTGGTCCATGCTGAACACACACTCCTTCCCCACTGCTGTCATGTGACCACACAGACCACTGACTGCAGCCCTGCTTCTCTGTTGTACAACATTTCTGCATTTTGGGGATCTACAGCTCCATCTTGTATCTACCAACTGCTGCTGTTTTTTCATTATTGTGCACTTACTATACATTATACACCACATGCTGATTGCTATAGTCTACAGTAACTTATAATATCACATATCCAGCTCTCTAAATGTTTGTCTCCTTTTTATTACCTCTTATTCAGAATTTTTTTTAAATCATTATTTTTGGGGGTGTGGAACCATTTGTCTGCATCTCTATGATTCCTTATGGGAAAATTTGCTTTGGAGTAAGAGTGGATTTGGATTACAAGCATGGTCCCGGAACGAATTATGCTCGTAATCCAAGGCACCACTGTGTGTGTGTGTATGTATATATATATATATATATATATATATATATATATATATATTTATTTATTTTTTTATTATCATTTTTTTGGAGACCCGTTAACGCTTATCCTATATCAAACAAAGGTTTGGCAACAAGTGCATGACTGCAGGAAGTCTGTATGCTGGCACCCTCCATGATCTCAAGAATGGAATGGTATGGAGGTTAGCATGCACACTGGCGTTCCATTCACTATCTATAAAAAATAGCCAAGTACAACACTCAACTATCTTTTGTTAGCACATGAACGATGCTTCATTTTGTTAGTGAACTTGATCCCTCATTCCTCACACTGTGGGAGTCCCGGGAGATGGATCACTGACAATCATGCACTAAGTCCCTATTCTATTGGTGGGAAAACAAGTTTAAAGGAGTTTCCACTGAAAAACCATTGATGGCCTGTTGACATGCTACCCTATCACCTTATGTGTTTGGTGATCGGTGTGGGGGTGTGGGGCAGTAATATGTGTAATGATAATATTTACCTTTTTATATACTGGTGTTATTGTTTGTTTTCCACCACATCCCAGGAAGGATGTAAGTAGTGATGGCTATCATCACCACTTCCCACCTGTGGGCGTACAGTACACAGTGGTGCATAGTGGTGCACTGGTATGTACTTAGGGGAAGCCCAGATTTGATGCGACCAAAAACGTGCAATTTTGCACTTTGGGATTTTTTGCGCTTACGCCGTTTTCCGTGCGAGATCAGGAATGTGATAAATTAATAGTTCAGGCAATTACGCATGCGGCGATAACAAACATGTTTATTTTTAGTTTAGTTTAGTTTATTTATTTATTTTCTTTATAATATGGGATAAGAGGGGTGATTCAAACTTTTATTAGGGGAGGGGGCTTTTTATTAATAATGATACTTTTTTTTTTACACTTATACTAGAACCCCCCTGGGAGACTTCTAGTATATGCACACTGATCTCTCATTGAGATCTATACAGTATAGTTATACAGCATAGATCAATGAGATAGGCACTGGATTGCTTCTGGCTGTTGCAGCCAGAAGCAATCGAGTGCCGAGCTGGGATCAGCGCCATTACGCCGCAGACCCCGGCCCGAGCCGGATGTGTGGATTGATCCTCCGTGACAACGTCCCGGGGGGGGGGGGGGGCGATCCACCCCATTAGGCGCCAGGGATGGGCTGCAGTAAGTAATCGGATGCAGCTGTCAACTTGGACAGCTGCATCCGATTACTTAATTAGCGGGCATGGTGATCGGACCGTGCATCCTAATAGCCTCGGTCCCGGGCTACATGCGGCACCCGGGCTACATGCGGCACCCGGGACTGCGGCGTTTCAGAGCAGGGCCGCCGCGCGGCACTGCTCTTAAAATCTCTAGGTGACCAAGGACATACAGGTACGCCCAGGGTCGCCTAGGGGTTAAAGGCTATGCTCACCTTTTTCTCCACCTTTTTCTTTATAGGTCTTTATTAAACATTTTACTTACTTTTGCTTGTACAACCTATTCTTTGTTACCCTTATCTTAGCTGGGGTGTAATAGGCCCCCTACTTTCTTCCCTGTTGTTATCTGTAACATCATTTAAGAGTATACGATACCGGGGGGGGGGGGGGGACAAGACCCTGCTCTATTTAGAACTGTTCTAGATCAGAGCAGGGGATCGGGATCTGCAGTTGATGCGTAAACAACCAAAAAAATTCAGTTATTTTAATAAAGTGATATGAATTTATTAAAGCAATGTATTTGGAAAAGAATTGAGCCTCCAGAATTCCCCTTTAAAGCTATATACAGTATTTCAAAATCATCCAAAAACACTAGATACATATTGTAAGCTGCCCATATCTATCTTGTCCTCATCATTTGGAACAAAGTATTAATATTGCTATAATATATTAGCCTGAGGTTCCATCCGTGACTACCTGTTAGTTGACAGCAGATTGATGGCTGATCTTATATGTTTTTAGCTTCCACACATGTAAACAGGAATAGCATAGATTCTGAACAGGAATACATTTAGAAAAAAAAGAAAAAATAATAAGAAGAAAATCCACCTAAAAGTGTATCTGTTGCATATGTTGAGCTCTTTTGACTAGCACCAGTAAAACACCAGAGAAATATCGGCGAATCGTCTTGCACTGTATTACTCCCTTAATTTATATGCGTATATGGACAAGGGTTATTCGTGCTACTGTGACCACACTAGTATAAATCCACATTTGATGTTTAATCAATAAAACCTGTATTTGTGAGACTGAGAGAAAGTGACAGGTTTCCTCACTCCTCCCCTCCTCAGTAGGAGAAGCCGGGGACCAAGGTTATACTGGCACAGACTTGAGGAAATCATTAGTGTCTGTCTTGCTTTTCCACACTCCTTAGCGACTCACTGCTGTGGAGCAGCATGTCAAGCAGCACTAGCTGGGCACAGTGTATGCTGTCTGGCAACCTCATTGGAGAAAGTAAAAAAAATGAGGTCAAAAGCATGCCGTGCTGAAATTGATCAATGTTTAATACCCTGATAAAGGACCACAATTTCAGCCGGCAATCATTGTGCTTCTCAAGGAGACATTAAAAAACTTCAATACATTTGAATTTTAGCTCTCTTAGATGACCATTAACATTGGCATGAGAAAGGACAACTTGGCAACTTTAGCTTCGCTTTTTAAAAGGTCCCTTTGCTTAATGGACACCTAAAAAAGGGTAAATTCTTTCATTCAAAAAATGTTGTCAAAATGTTGTTCATTTATTTCATGCATTTTTTTTTGTTTGTTTGTTTTAAATGGTGGACTGGAGCCCTTTGATGCACAAAAGTCCAGGTCAAATTAATGCAATGTTCCTCCCTGCTTTTTAAAAGCCAAAGCACTTTTATTTTTCTACCTATAGGGCTGGTTGTGGTGTCATTTTTTGCACCATGATCTCTAGTTTTTATTAATACCATATTGGTGTAGCAGAAAAATTTTGATTGCTCTTTATGATTTTTTTTTGTGTAATAAAATTTAATAAAATCAGCAATCCTGGTGCGTTTTTTTTCCCGCTTACACAGTTCAATGTGCGGGAACAATAATGTTATATTTTAATAGATCGGACAATTCCGCACGCTACGATATGCAATGGGGGAGATTTATCAAAGGGTGTAAAATTTTGACTGGTGCAAACAGCCCCCAGCAACCAATCACAGCTCAGCTTTCCTTTCAGCACTGCCTAAAGCTGAGCTGTGATTGGTTGCTGGGGGAAGTTTGCACCAGTCTAAGTTTTACACCCTTTGATAAATCTCCCCCAATATGTTTATTTTTTTTATTTAAATTTTTTATAATGGGCAAGGGGGTATTTTAAACTTTTATTGGGAGGAGGTTTATAAGGTTTTTTTTAATACTTTAAAAAACTTTTTTATTACACTTTTTTAACACTTTTATTTACTGTAAAATATGCAATCTTTAGATTGCATATACTGATCTATGCTATGTCATAGCATAGCATTAGGGATGGTCCGAACCGAGTTCGGTTCGGGTTCGTACGAACCCGAACCCGAACCCTCGGTAATGATTCCAACTGTCTGCTTGCTCCGTGGAGCGGGCGGATCCAGCGGGAGGACCACCTGGAAAACTGGGATACAGCCATAGCCATAGGCTGTATCCCAGTTTTCCAGGCATTCCTCCCGCTGTATCCGCCCGCTCCACGGAGTGGGCAGACAGCGGGAAACTGCTGCTGAGCGTTCGGGTTCATACGAACCCGAACCTCGGCAGGTTCGGACCATCCCTACATAGCATAGATCAGTGTTATCGGCGATCTATGTATAGAGCCTGCCTGAGAGCAGACTCTGCACATAGATTGCAGATCCGACAGGATAGAGGTAAGGAGCTTAGCCCCGCCTGTCGGCACATGTGATCGGAATCACTCAGTGACAGATGCTTGATCTGTCACTGAGCACCTTAAACACAGCGATCGCGGCATTTAAGGGATTAATGAAAGTCAGTTATGGGGTTGCAGCTGACTCGCTTTATCTAAGCCATGGAGAATGATGTAAGGGGGGATCGCTCTCTCTGCAGCGCTTCCGCTCACATCAATAACCCCGTCAGTACAGGGAACGTATATATACATTCCTACTGCACGGGGTATGTGCAGTAGGAACGTTTATATACAGATTACTGACGCGAAGGGGTTAAAGGAGTATATTGCTCAGAATTAATATGTTTCTGTCTAGGCATAGAACGTAACAAAGAGGCTATTCTTACCTTTCTGCTCTCCCCTTGAGTCCTCCTACGCCAACTTTGGGTTCCAGGATGAACAATCCTGCCTCCACTTCCAAAACATACTCGTCTGACAGTGACAGCCTGCTCAGTCAATCACTGATTAACATATTAAAGTGCCATGGCCAGGGCTTGGCTGAGCAGGCTGTCACTGCCAGATAAAGCTGTATCGGAAATGGAGGTGGGGTAATTTAACCAGGGATCGAAGATGACGTACGATGACATTGGGGGAGCACAATAAGGTAAAAATAGTAGGTTTTTTTTATGTTCTTCGCCTAGACAGCAACATATTAAAGGTTAAGTCTGAGCTTTATACAGTACCTTCATAAAAGACTTCAGATTCACTAACTTACCCAGTCTTATATTTAGAATTTATTGCATTATGTGTCGCCTTGATTTGTTTTTTATTGATTGCATGATCTTTTTTTTTTACCTGTTTCTATTTTCTGGTTGTATTTTTTAAAACTTTATTTTTAATACATTATTATGAGGACATCTTGTCTTAGGGTGCCTTCACACACCGGGTCCGCAGTGGTTTTCACGCTGCAAATTCACAGCAAAATACACTGCGAATCCAGTGCCCGTTCATCCCAATGAGAATACATACTCGCAGCGGGACTGACATCCCCCTGCTTGTATGTAAGGTAACCCCCCCCCCCCCGCGCCGGCCGGAGCATACAACACCTGCTCCCTGCTCCGGCTTGCTTTGGGGGTTTCCAGCGTTTGCTCAGCGTCTGCTCAACCAATCCGCACACGCACATGCATGCTCTGGCCGGCGGGGGGTTTAACTTACATACACGCAGCAGGATGTATTCTCATTGGGATGAATGGGCACTGGATCTGCATCGGATTTCGCTTTGAATTTGCATCGTGAAATCTGCTGCGGATTCGGTGTGAGTCAAGATATTTTTAACAGCATTTAGTGGTATGCTTTACAGCAAGCCCCATGAACATCTTCAGAGCCTATTCTTTGTATGGAGCAGGTTTGTGCTGAGCTTCTATTATCTATATTCTGATTTCACTTTTTGCTGTACAGATCACTTTCCAGCAGTCTTCTCCTTATCATCACAGACAGAACAGGAAGTCTCAACTTAATGTCTTTTTACACAGCCTGATATGGAGCTGTGCAAGGACACAAGCCAGCGCAGATTAGTGAGAATGGCAATATACTATAAAAGAACACATGGCAATATAATATAACACATGGACAATATAAGGGTTGCTTCTGCTACCTGGATTCTGGGTAGCTTAGCTTATAGTTTTTTTTAGACAATCTTAGAATAAAACCCTAGAAAAGCAAAGCATAGCAGGTCAGTTATATATGTCATTAATTCACTATGACTATTCACATTTTCCATTGTCTAATAGATCAGCAGCTGTGGCTTTATGTAACAATACAGCAATATGACAGAAATTCTTAAAACGGGATAGAGAAATGGTTACTCAGAGATTGACAGGATATTCTGAAATGCTTTGAAGGCTGTTAGATTGCTATGGTATATGTAGTTCATGATGTTCATTGTGTATCTTTCATTATTTGTTAATCGTATCCTATTTTCTATACTCACACTGATAGCTGGAGCCGGTCTAATCACTGTAGGAAAGCCATTAGTGACTGGTCTATGGAAGGCCTACAATAATAATATGCAGTGTTGCCCCAAGTATTGCTGTCTAGAAAGGATAATATGCATATTTGCCTGCAGTCAAGTAACTTTTCTGGCAAAACCCATTAACCTGTCATGTCCTTTGGGAATTAACCCTGGCAGCCTTCATTAGCATTGGCCAGAAGTCGGCTTCTCATGGGGGGAAGGTATATTACACGGATCACGCTTCCTCGTCTAAATATTTCTGAAACTATTTCCCCCATTTTCTCACAGTGGATGTGACAGACTCAGCAGGAGCTAAAATCATACTATGCTGACTCGCCCACCCCCTACTATTATGTCCTTATTCTCAATGTAGGTTCATTGTAATTCATTCCCAAAATTCCCCATAACTTGGATGCTAACAATTCTCAGCATATAGCTTCCAGTTCTGTATATATAATACTGATAAACCTTTACTTTCCTAATTTAATTAATCATTTAACTGAGCTCTGAGCATCGACCTCACTTCTGGAATCATGCATTGTAAATAGCAAAAGAAGGACCAAAGACAAATACAACTTTATAATCATCTCTATTTTTCTGCAGGAAGTGAATCTTGGCGATAGACTTTGTGAGTCTAATAAACTGATTCCACCATCTTTGCACTAGTTGTTGTAACAGTTGTCACTACAGAAGATGGATTTGCTCAGTCAGCCTTTAGGGCTCGTTCACACAGAGCAAAAGCAGCTGAAGTTCTGCGCTGAATCAGTGCTGAAATTTCAGCCGTTAAAATAGGTGCAGAGCCAATTTCCATTGTGTTGAATGGAAATTCTACTCTGCAGTTCACACGGTGGAATTTCCGCACTGAACTAATCCGCTTTCCGCCAGAAGAATGAACATGTTCATTCTTCCGCTAGCGGAAGCCTATACAAACCAATGGGGCTCTGATTTTCTGTTTCAGCGCGGAATACGCGCGTATTCAGCGCGGAATACAAGCGTAATACAAGCGGAAATTAATTAGAGCGGAAATGGGGAAAAAAGGGGGGGGGAGGATTCTAGTATATATTCTGGTATAGTCTAGTTTACTCACCAAATATTCGCTGAATTTCAGCGCTGAATGCATGCGGATTCAGCGCGGATTCCTCGAGTATTCCGAGCTGAATTTGTCAAGAGCTGATTACGAGCTGAACACTTTCCTAGCGGAATACGCAGGGATTCTGCTAACATTCTGCTTATATTCTGCTCGGAATTCAGCGTCAGTTGATTTCAGGCGGAAATATTTCCTCGCGTAATCCGCCCCTTTTGCTCTGTGTGAACGTAGCCTTAGGCAGCAGCAGAACATGACATTAAAAATATATTATTGATGATGATGATGATGATGATAATAATAATACAGCGACCTAGGGTCAAATAATAAGATGTTAAAATAAATATCATAACACAAATATACAATAAACATAAAACAGCAAATGACAGACTGATATAGAGGGAGAAAGCCCACATAAACTTGCAGTCTTCAAGTAATCATACTAATTTAGTATTAATATAATCATAGTAGATAAACCACTCTCTGTACATGATTTTATATATGCATGCTTTCAGGATTAAGGCTATGTTCACACAACGTTTTTTCAGCTCCGTTTAACCCCTTGCCTGTTCAGCCTATTGTGGCCCTAATGCCCGGGGGCCTACATTTCAAATCTGACCTGTCTCTCTTTATGTAGTGATAACTCTGCGGTGCTTTTAACTATTGCGGTTATGCTGAGATTGTTTTTTCATGATATATTCCTCTTTATTTTTGTGGTATACTTTGGTTCATACACTCAGTAGTTTTTTGTAAAAATCACATTTGCACAAAAATGGGAAAAAGTTTCATTTCTTTATATTCAAAACTCTCTTTTCCTAAGAAAGATAGTCACTAATTATTAATGCAACATCTACAACATGTTTGCTTTATGGTGACGTCATTTGGTGAGCGTCTTTTTACTTGTTAGGATGTTAAAGGGCTTCGAAATTTTGCAGTGATTTTTCTAATTTTCATGAAAATGTCAGCTCTGATTTTATTAGGGACCAGTTTAGTTCTGAAGTGGATTTGTGTTACCCCCATAAATCCCTCCACTGTAAAAACTGCACCCCTTAAAGTAGTCAAAGTAACATTTCATAAGTTTATTAACCCTTTTAGGTGTTTGGCCGAAATTTAATCTGGGTGTAATGGTGGAGGGGGAGGAGGAAAAGGCCAATCTACTAAATACATTCTTCTCTACTGTATTCATAGAGGAGAATCCCATAACAGACGACATGACTAGGGATAATGTTAATCCTCCCATAAATCTCACCTGCCTAACACAACAAGAAGTGGGGAAACGCCTTAAAAACATTAAAATCCATAAGTCACCGGGCCCAGAAGGTATCCATCCTAGAGTTTTGCAAGAATTAAATACTGTGTTGGACAGACCGTTATTCCTATTATTTAAAGATTCTATTACGACAGGGATTGTTCCACAGGACTGGCGCATAGCTAATGTGGTACCAATATTCAAGAAGGGGTCAAGGAGTGATCCTGGAAACTACAGGCCCGTAAGTCTAACATCTATAGTAGGTAAAGTATTTGAGGGGATTGTAAGAGATGCTATACTGGAGTATCTTAATGAAAATAATCTTATGACGCAGCACCAGCATGGATTTATGAGGGATCGGTCCTGTCAGACTAATCTGATCGGTTTCTATGAAGAGGTAAGTTATAGACTGGACCTGGGGGAGGCTGTGGATGTTGTGTATCTGGACTTTTCAAAGGCATTTGATACTGTGCCGCATGAAAGGTTGGTCTACAAAATGAGGATGCTGGGACTTGGGGAAAACGTATGCAAATGGGTAAGTAACTGGTTGTGTGATAGAAAACAGAGGGTGGTCATTGATGGAAAATATTCAGATTGGGTTTTAGTTACTAGTGGGGTACCACAGCGGTCAGTGTTGGGTCCACTTCTTTTTAATATTTTTATTAATGATCTTGTAGAGGGGCTACAGAGTAGAATCTCCATTTTTGCAGATGATACTAAACTGGGTAAAGTAATCAGTACAGAGGAGGATAATATCATATTATAGAGGGATTTGGAGAAGCTAGAGGCTTGGGCGGAGAAATGGCAAATGAAGTTTAATGTGGATAAATGTAAGGTTATGCATTTGGGCCATAGAAATAATAAGTACAGTTATGTGCTAAATAATAAAACACTGGGTAAAACTACTTCCGAAAAGGACCTGGGGGTATTGGTGGACAGTAAACTCAACTTTAGTGATCAGTGCCAGGCAGCAGCTGCCAAGGCTAATAAAATAATGGGGTGCATCAAAAGAGGTATAGATGCTAAAGATGATAACATAGTTTTGCCTCTTTATAAATCACTAGTCAGACCACATATGGAATACTGTGTACAGTTTTGGGCACCGGTATATAAGAAGGACATAGGTGAACTAGAGCGGGTGCAGAGGAGGGCAACAAAGGTCATTAAGGGAATGGGTGGGTTACAGTACCAAGACAGGTTATCAAGCTTGGGGTTATTTACGCTAGAAAAAAGATGTCTTAGGGGCGATCTGATCACAACGTACAAATATATGAATGGACAGTACAGAGATCTTTGTAGTGGTCTTTTTACTCCTAGGTCTGTAACCATGACAAGGGGGCATTCACTACGTCTAGAGGAAAGAAGATTTCATCATCAGCATCGACGCGGGTTCTTTACTGTACGAGCGGTAAGACTGTGGAACTCTCTGCCACATGAGGTTGTCATGGCCGATTCATTAAATAAGTTCAAGGGAGGCCTTGATACTTTTCTTGAACAATATAATATTACAAGTTATGGGCATTAGATTTCGGGTGATACGTTGATCCGGGGATTGTTCTGGTTGCCATTGCAGTCGGGGGGGGGGGGGGAGTTTCTTCCTGTGGTGGGGCGGTTGTCTTCTGCCCCATAGGGGTTTTTCGCCTTCCTGGATTAACACAGTAGGATTCTCCTAGGTTGAACCTGATGGACTTTTGTCTTCTTTCAACCTTATTTACTATGTTACTATGTTACTATGTTAAGCAAGTTGGAGGGAAAATTTAACATTTTCATTATTTTGGCAGATATTCTATTTTAATTAATTATTTCCTCTTAGACAGCAAATACTAACCGAGAAATACCACTCACTATTTATTCCCCTTATTCCAATGTTTCTAGAAATCCCCCATATGCGGCCCCAGTGCGTCACCTGACTCAACCACAGGCAGCAGACAGAGTGTACCATG
Source organism: Dendropsophus ebraccatus (assembly GCF_027789765.1). Lineage (NCBI taxonomy): Eukaryota > Metazoa > Chordata > Amphibia > Anura > Hylidae > Dendropsophus > Dendropsophus ebraccatus. Next base: position 37,964,690 of record NC_091463.1, on the reverse strand, counting down.
TCGCCATGTTAAGGCGTCCCCAGAGACACGGTCCCTACTCTAGCATTTTCACACTAGCAATGGCCTCTCCTGGGATAAATAAGCCTACAACTGGGCACATAGGAGCCAAATTATCTGTTTTATAACAGCTTTGGACATGGGTGGAGTGCAAGCCAACAGGAGGTAGCCAGACTCCCCACATTCAACAGAAAAAAAGGGAAATTTTGGCAGCACATCTATGACTCTGTTCACACTGCAGGTTGCACGCTGCTTGTGGCTTAAGTACAGACAAAAAAACAGAAGGTGCAATAGCAACCCACAGGTGCAAGGGCTTACCGTATATACTCCTCCGTATATACTCCTTTGTCTATACTTAAGCCACAAGCAACGTGCAACCTGCAGTGTCATAGATGTGCTGCCAAAATTTCCCTTTTTTTCTGTTGAATGTGGGGGTTGTGGACCGTGTCTCTGGGGACGCCTTAATGTGGCGACATGGTACACTCTGTTTGATCAAATAGTTTGCTAAGATCCTCACTTCTACAGAGCAGGTGTTTACCGTGTGTACACTGGGAGGAGTATATACGGTAAGCCCTTGCACCTGTGGGTTGCTGTTGCACCTCCTGTTTTTTTGTCTGTACTTAAGCCACAAGCAGCGTGCAACCTGCAGTGTGAACAGAATCATAGATGTGCTGCCAAAATGTCCCTTTTTTTATGTTATCGTTATTCGTCAGGTCCATACGATTACAGCGATATCCATTTTAAATAGCTTTTCTTATAGTTTATGACATTTATACTATAAATACTGTTTGTGTCTTGCATATTGTAAGAGCAGCAATATTTAAAAAAAATTGTCAATGGAGTTATGTGAGGGCTTTTTTTTGCGGCATAAGCCGACGTTTTTAGTGGTACACCTTTTAAGTACATGTGATGTTTTAATCTATATTTTTTAGGGGGTGGGATTAACAAAAATTGATTTTTGAAATTGAAATTTTGATTTGTTTTTTATTTTATTTTTTTGCGGCATTAATCGGGCGGGATAATTAATGTAACGGGTTAATAGACGGGGTAATTTTGGACGCGGCAATACCAAATATATGTATCTTATTTATAGGGGATCATTTATAAAGGCGGAAGGGGAATGTGTATATTTATTTTTATTTATTTATTTAATTTATTATTTTATTTATTTATTTGTGTATTTATTTATTTGTGTATGTATGTGTTTGTGTGTACTTTCACTTTTACAGGTACCACTATAATACATTACAGCACATAATTAGTGCTGTTATGTATTATAGAGAATGAATGAGCTGTCAGAAGCGGACAGCTCATTCATAGATCAGACCCCTGCCTCAGTTCATCGGTCTCATCCATAGCAGCCCAGATGCATTGGGCAGTGTCTGGGTTGCTATGGTAGCCCCCCGAAGCCGTGCAAGTGTTCTCGCGGGTAGAAGGGAGAAGTTGGAGGGAGCGGATCTCCTTCCGGCTGCTCCATATACACAGCGGTCAGCCCAACTGTGGTGTCTATTGAGTTAACTGCCCGGGGGGAGCGTGGCTCCCCTCCGGGCAGAGGCGGTGGGAGGAGGCTGTGTGACACAGCCTTCTCCCGCTGCCCGATCGCCGCTAGGAGGGGGGGAGGCAGGGAGAGCATGATGTTACGGGAATGTAATTTTGCGGGAAATACCCTCATCCCATGACGTTCCCGGAAAGTCATATTGTGGCAAGGGGTTAAAATGACGTCCGGTATTTTGAGTTTAAAATAACGGACGTCTTTTAGCTGTCTGGCCTCCCCTTAGTGCAATGACTGGTGTTTGCACATTATTCTAGTTTGGGTTATTAATTGCCCTTTGGGTGTGGCTTAATTGAAAAGTCCATTGAATTTAAAGGGGTAGTTATACAACTTTGTAATGTGTGTTATGTATGTGAATGGCCCCCTTCCCCGTGTTCCCCGCCACCCCGGAAGTGTGGTGCAGTATACTCACCGCATTCGTGTCGCCCCCGGGCCGGGGTGTTGTGAAAAACGGGGAAGGGGGCCATTCACATACAGTGTAAAACTTTGTAATGTGTGTTATTTTGTGAATAAATGTTTAGCGCCGCACTAGCCCTTTAATAGTAAAAACGGAGAAAGAACGGTGACAAAAGAAAAACTGTGTGTGAACTACTAATAAAAAAAACGGCCGCTGTTTGCAAAAGACGTCCAAAAATAATGTTCATTATTTTGACGGCCACGGTAAAAACGTCCGTTATTCAATGCATTGTGTGCATTAGACGTCTTCCCATTGACTTCAATGCATTGCCTTTGCAGTCAGGTAAATCGCGGCAAAAACTGAAGTTATTTTAAATGTGAAAATCGGACGCCTTTTCTCTATTTTTGACGTTGTGTGAACATAGCCATATAGTGGAATGTGTCAGATTTGGAAAACTGATATTATCATTGTTTAGAAGTATAGCTAGAAGACGGAGAAGAAGACGGGTGCTGTGTGCAGGGCCGTAGCAAGGGGGGGGGGCAGAGGGGGCAGCTGCCCCGGGTGCAAGGCTGGGGGGGGCAGTCTCCCGCCCCCTCTGCTATGCTTGTTTAAAATCAGGCAGTGTTGTTGTTACCAAGGCAAGGCAGGAGCAGAGCAGAGCACGGCACTTGGGGAAGGGGCGGGGGGATTGATGTGGAGTGATGGCCCCTGACACCAGTAGTGGATTATAACAGGGGCATTTCGGGCGGCAGCACGGGGCCCTGAGCTCCTGGGGGGCCCATGACCACCCAAAAACACTTATACTTTCAGTGGTGTATTCTCTCCTGGCTACAGTTCTGCCATGATTTGCAAAAAATCACTGTTTTTTTATTGACAATTTTGCACAAATCAGGACATCATGACATTATCTATCCTGTTTTATGAACGCCAGGCTAGTGCTGCCATAGTTACAGTGGGGTGGGGGGGCCCAGGCTTGGTGAACAGCCCGGGGCCTATGGTAAAGTTAATCCACCCCTGCCTGACACACACACACAACAGACAGGCAGACAGGACCCTGTACGATGCACACAAGAAGTGCCCCTCCCCCACCACAAGCGTCTGTCCTCACACACAGCCTCAGCCTCCTGCACCGTATGCTTCTTCTCTGTGTCGGGACACAGGAGGAGGGTAGAACGTCTGCAGCTGGGAGCAGGTCCTGGAGCAGAAGATTCATTTCATTCTGTGGACCCTCATTCAAGTCTGTATGTGTGTACAAAAAGCATGTAGGTATGTCAGTATGTATTGCCTATGTGTGTGTAGTGTGTACTGTGTGTGTGTGTGTGTGTGTGTGTGTGTATATATATATATATATATATATATATATGTGCTCTGTGTATTGTCTATGTGTGTTTACTATGTACTGTATGTATATGTGTGTATGTCAGTATGTGCTCTGTTTATTGTCTCTGTGTGTGTACTATTTACTGTATGAATATATGTATGTGACTGTGCATTGTCTGTGTGTGTACTGTTTACTGTATGTATATATGTATGTGACTCTGTATTGTCTGTTTGTGTATTTTCTATATGCATATATGTATGTGCTCTGTGTGCATTGCCCATGTGAGAATACAGAAGGAGAATACCCATTTGTGCTCCGGCTGCTTCTGGGGCTCCTGTAGGTCCCGCTCAGCCAATCAGTGCGCTGTCCCGCCACAGCCACTGATTGGGTGAGTGGGACCTAGAGGAGTTAGGAGCCACAGAAGCAAGCCAGAGTACGGACAGGTAAAGTATTCTCCTGTCAGCAGTGGGTTAAGGGGGACGGCGTTTACATAATTGCATTCTGTAAACCCATTCAAACTGACAGTACAGGGAATCACAGCGGATTTCATGCTGTGAGTTCCTGTCATTTTCTATGGCTGCACATACTTGCAGCAGCTTTTTCATTCCACTGTGAATAAAACTAATTTTCTTTCCTTCATCAGCACCATTTTTGCTAAATATTCACTTTAATTAATATGTAAATTAGGCAGCTTAAAGCTTAGTGCACCGATCTTCCCCACCAGCCCGCCCCCTCATAAATATTTATGACAGTTGTCCCGTCCCCAGTGCACCAAACCACTTAATTTAGATAATGAATAAAGTGAAGATTTAGCTAATACTGTGCTGAGGATTAATGTAAGAAAATTATCTTGTTCCTCAGCATCCCCGGCCCTAGCAGGATAGCAGCATTCTTCTAACCAGCTGTTAGTTTTCCTTTAAAGTGTACCTATCATATTGTCTGGTGGCAGGATACACTTAAAATCCTGCCGGTGCGCTGTCTATTCATACATGTGGCGGAGACGGAATTCTTCCGGAGGGCCCATTGACTGCATACACAATATGCTTTAAAAAAATCACAAAGAAATAGCATGGGAAAAGCCATGCCCTATAATTCCTGCATCTTCACACTTTCAAAATTCCTGGGATTAACACGTTTTGTTTAAACAGTCCCAGATACCACTGAGCTGAATTTATTTTTTAATAGGGAAATATAATCCCAGCTGATTAAACAACCATTCACAATAGATTCATGCTATTTTCAATGTGGTGATGTAGTCTGATGAAAATGTCAAGCCAAAAAAATTGGGGAAAATGGCAAAGAATAAAAGAGCTGCATATGTACTTTTTGTGTTTTATATATCATTTAAAGGGAACTAATTATAGAGATAGGTTAGGGTTCCAAAGGCAGGCCCATAGAGATGAGCGAACCGGGTTCGGGTCGATCCGAACCCGAACGTTCGCCATTTGATTAGCGGGGGCTGCTGAACTTGGATAAAGCTCTAAGGTTGTCTGGAAAACATGGATACAACCAATGACTATATCCATGTTTTCCACATAGCCTTAGGGCTTAATCCAAGTTCAGTAGCCACCACTAATCAAATGCCGAAAGTTCGGGTTCGGATTGACTCGAGCATGCTCGAGGTTCGCTCATATCTATAGGCCCACTATTTGTCAGACCTTTATGGCAAATCCTATGGATATACCATAAATGTTAAAAGTGGGATGTCCCCTTTAGGCTATGTTCACACGCTGTACAAATAATGTACAACAAACTTCCATTGTTTAACATTACCTAAGGCTGGAATTAACAATCATGATTATTAATTCCGTTCGTAGGAAGTGTCAAACAACGATGGCCATTGTTTGTCCAGCGTGTGAACATAGCTTGAATCTGTAACTTTCCTTCCTTAGTCTATGTTCCCACACAGAACGGCCGGTCTCTGAAAAGTTCATCCCGGCCGGTACTGAAGTATTGGCCGGATGATCTTTTGGGCCACGGAGTTCTGATGCAGGCGGATCCGTGCATGCCCGCATCAGAACTCCCACAGCACACTATGGAGCTTGCGGCCGGAGCCGCTTGCTCCATAGTTTGCACTGACAAGGGTTTCTGCTGCAGAAAACTGACATGTCAGTTCCTTGTGGCGCCCCGAGAGATCCCGACTGGAGCGTATACTATGCATATATGCTTCGGCCAGGATCCCATAGACGGCCATGTAACGTATATTTCCGTAATAATCACAGCCATTTTACAACAGCCGTGGTTTTATGAAAATATACGTTGTGTGAACATAGCCTTAAAATGTATAGATATTAGTCATTTATTGGTCACAAAGTCAAGTGGTACTCTATATACAGTTAGGCTTTGTTCACACTGCGTATGAGTCCGGACACATTTCGGATGCTGCCGTACATGTGCGGCTGAAACTACGGGCGTGGTAAAAATCGGCATGCGGCCGGATGTGGACGAACCGCGAACATACGCCCGTAGTACAGTTATGCTTCCTTAGCTTGTTTCGAAGCGATCTGAAACAGGTCATTTACTTGGAAATCTTCGCCCAGCCCAATAAAACTCACAGAACCTTTTGGATCGAAAAATCAAGTTCAATTTGGCTGAAATAAGTACTTTGTACGGGACCGCATGGAAATCCACGGCCGTGAGTTAGAACATTTCCGTCCTCAAACAATGGTCTTGTTCATTTTTCACGGCGCTGCATACGATCCGGCCATAAGCTCATACGTAGTGTGCATTGTGCGGCCGTATATCGTATACTTTCAAGCGAACGCATCAACCTCAAAACTACGTGCGTATATTCGCGGTTCACACTACGGCCGGACTCATATGCAGTGTGAACATAGCCTCAATCTTTCAGTTAGTAGAATAGACATATGGCCTTCTAATATTCAAAAATTTGCCTTGAAAATAATAGTAAAATCTGTAATTTATCAGTGATAGCAGTGTAAGGCTAATATTCACACAACATATTTTTTATTACAAGAAAGGCCGTTCTTGTCATGGAAAAAAAAATTGCATTGAAGTCAATGCAAACAATGGCCGTTGTTCACACAATGTATTGAACAACGCCTGTTGTTTGGTACGGCTGTGGAAATAATTGACATGTCAATTATTCCTGGTTATTGTGCACTAAAATTAATGCAATTAACAGTGCAATAATGGCCATTTGTAGTGACACTCACTACAAAGTTCTTACATTATGTGAACATAGCCTAAAGAAGTAGGTAGCAGGTTTGTAACAATTGAATTGTTACAAACACTTATACTAAAATAATGAACTGTATAACATATGTACTATTCCTACCAGTAACCCTGCTTCACTGACAGTATCATAGCTTGGTCAATTTCAGTAAATGTTGCAAAATTAGGCATCTTAATTAAATAAGAGTCTTCTCTATCAAACCTGAGATCTCAGCAGGTCACTCACTTATTTGCAGCTAATAGAAATATTAGTTGATATACAATGTAATGTGAGCGTCTTATGGGTTTAATTTTAGCTTCATTATGTGCTGAAGGTCTCATATAATAGAGAAAAAATAAAATTAAAATAAAATTATGTGTTTGTTACTATTTTAACAACTTTAACAACTTTATATACATTGGTTATGTTTATTGGGCATATTTTATCTGTTTTTGTATTTATACAATATAAATGGATGTGGAAGGTGGCCATATTTTATTGCCTTTGGGGAGCTGCATACCAGGCTTTCTGTTTTTTTATTTATTATTATTATTTTTTTTTAATAAAGAGTGTGTGTGAGGGGGGGGGGGGGGGGGCTTCATCAAAAGTGTTGTGAAAGGGAAATATCAGGTCTATATCACGCCTTTTGCCTTTACAATGCTTTTTCCCCCACGCAAAATTTATCAGATTGAAGCTTGCATAAATTTATAAAATGGTACAGATGAGTAGCTGCGCCATTTCACCCATTAAAATGGCTCATCTTCACATTTGCGCCATTTAATGTGAGTATGTAAGTGTGGTCTGGACCGGGGTGGCTTTGCACCTTAATTAGCCTTTTTGTGTGTTTTTGAGCCATATTTAATAATTTGCATTTGTTATATTAGACATAAAAACAGATGTGAGTGGTGTAAAATTTAGAAAAGTAATTTTTTTTGTGGAATTAAGCAATTTCACAGAAATGTGCAACTTTACTACGTCAAAAGACATATGTCAAGCAAGAATGATCTTGCTATTGATGATATAGTGTGCCTTTCTATTTTTTGGTGTTCAATTTTTTTCTTTGAGCTTTATTTCTGTAAGTAAATATCTGTCAGTCTGTCCATGTACAGACATCTAAACAGCCAAACCGTTGTGTCCCCAGCAGCACTTGCTTGCTGTTGTTCTCCGGTATTGGTCATCGCAGTTTATCATTTATAGGTATCCAAATGTCTGAACCAGTTTACTCCAAATTTAGTACATTTCCATGTCATGTTATCAGAATTGTCTTCTATACTACAAAAGCAAAATTCTGTTGTCTTTCCTCTATAGGCATTCTAAACGACTGATGCATTTGACCGCAGATTACCCACTCAGGATAAATGTAACTAAGCATCTTCCACGTATGATTAATTGATTTGTATGACAGATGGGGAGACATTTTTTATACTATTATTCAGCAATGAAAACTGACAAAAATGGACTTTTGGGCCCTGAGTATCCAAGATGCAGCCAACAATACCAGACCTAAGTATTGCTGTCAATGGAGAGAAAAATGCTATCTAAGTCGAAGCTTGTCCCCAAGTCCCTGAGCTTGTCCCTAAGCTGGCTAAATACCCCATTAACAAACTACCTACCTAACAAACTAAGCTAAATAGCAGCAAGCAGGCAAGCAAGTAGACAGAGCAGTCTGTGCAGCACACTGCGTAAGAATAAAATGGCTTCAAAACACATCACAGTGAGTTTTATATGAGATGGTCATGTGATTTGAGGTATGAGACCCCTATACCTCGGCAATGACGTTTCTGACACTTCTATGTGCTCTGCACTGATTGGCTGGCAGAAAGGCGCTCAGACTCGATCTTGAACTTGAACACTAACTCAAATAAACAGTAAAACGTTCGGTTCTGTTCGAGTTGTTCAAGATGTTCGACTCGTAACTTTTCACGAACAGTTTAATCAACAGCATCAGGCTAAGTTTACACAACGTCAAAAATAGAGAAAAGGAGGCCGATTTTGATATTTAAAAAAAAATGCCCATTATTGACAATATTTTACTGACAGCATTAAAGTCAATGGAAAGACGGATGTCCAATGCGCACAATGTATTGAATAACGGACGTTTTTATTGCGGACGACAAAATAATGAACATGATAATTATTTCCGGACGTCTTTTGGAAACAGCGGACGTTTTTTATTAGTTGTTCACACAGTTTTTCTTTTGTCAAAATGACGGACGTAATTTTAAATGGAGCTGAGAAAACGTTTTGTGAACATAGCCATAACATGATCACCGGGATGAAAAGCCTTATGGCTCTTGTTGAACCATTTATACAGCGGTCCTTGAGCCCTTGTGCATTAGGCAGCTGTGGAGGTAGGGACAGTACAGTCTATGAAGGTGGTACTAGCATATCTAGGGAGTTAACTGTCAGTGTGGCGAGGCAGAGCAGCGCGTGAAAACCACATATATGCCACTTCTATTGTGCTCACAAGTTGACTGAGTACTGAAACTATTTATACTGGGCATGCATCACTGACAATGCATGTTCAGTATGAAGCTGGAGGACCTTCCCATATCTTCCTACCTTCTATACACACTATCCCAATGCATGCTGGATGCGTTATACATGGTGTCAGTGGAAGAAGGGGGAAATTAAAAACAGCAGTTATTTGACTGCACAGTAAAATTAAGGAAAGGAACCACTTATGACTTGCTTTCACACAGGTAATTTCATGGGGAGGGTTTGTGGAATCTTTGCAAAACTTTGCCAAAAAATTTCCTGGATGTTTACATAGAAATTGTGAGTGAATGAGAACGATGTATAGATGTATAAGAAATCTGCAGAGAATAAAGCATGTTTATCAGTTGTAAAAAATCAACCACTCAGAACAGCAATTTTGCCAATATATGAGCCACTTTATATAAATGTATGCTGTTAATGTTAGCAAGGCATTGTGGGAAAGCTGGTAAGTGGTGCTGATGACAAGCTGTCTGCTCCTGATCATCCAGTTACCAATTCTTCATTATTGTAGAGGTAAAAAGAGACACTTTCCTTCTTCCTTGCTCCTTCCTCTGTATTATGGTGTCTCTGAACAAGACTGCTGAGGTAGTAACAGAAAAGCTGTAACCCTTGAGGGGTTCACTTAGTTTGCACACGTTGGCTGAGGTGTGTGACTCAGGAGAACATCTGGCTCTGTTCTATTCTGTCTGTGTCTCTGTCTTTTGTTACACAGAGTGAGACAAGCAGCTGTCTGCGGATGTTTCCCTTGGCTCTGCTCTTCCATTCCTGGGGTCAGATAGTGTCATCTGAAGAGGGATCCATGTGTTATAGAAATATCTACAGGGTATTGCACCACAGTCCTGACTTGGGGCGCAATCCTACAAAATGAGTTATTTGCCATTCTTTTAACATTATGATACCTATTGCTCACAAGATTCAAGCCAGAAGAAGGCATTGTAAAAATACTTACAAAGCTATGGAAAAGTCAGGCAGCTGAAAAGTACGTCCTCCTTATCATATGGTATGAATAAATATACTAAACATTGAATAGGTTAACTAGGTGGAAAAATAATACGGCTATCGAGATGTAATGACTACATGTTCCAGTAGTATTCTTGGTGTTAGTGCAGAGAACTGTCAGTTTAAAGTCTGGCAGACCTAGATATGGCATACCACCTACTATAGTCAGGGCTGCTATTGCATTTAAAGGGGTGTTCCAGTCAATAAAATTTAAAGAGGATCTGTAGCCAACCACCCAAAAAAAGATATGATACCATAATTAGATATAGAAGTAACAGCCCATGGAGCCTCATTTAAGAGTCTCAAAACAAAGGACTAGCCAGATATCCCTTCAGTGTTGCCCCTCATCAGTGTGGAACAGGATTCTGGCTAGGAGGGAGTAATAAAACACAGCAATCATTGAGCTCAGGGAGATCAGCGACAAAAAAATTAATGGAGTACTCACTCAAGAGTTACCACTGATACATTGCCCCCTATAAATTTAAATATGCAAAAGTACAGTCAGTGGAGTGTCAGTTGCATGTCTCAAAACATGGAATTAGCCAGATATCTCTCCAGGGAAGGAAAGCCTGTTTGTCAAGGGGTGCCTCCCAGTGGGGAGATGACCAAACCACTCTCATATGTAGCCCCTTAAGTCCCACTCAGTATTGCGAGTATTGGAACATAAATAAGGAAATACCAGGGCGGCCCCTTTTGCGTCAAAGTCTAACAGCTGTTTCGGGGTATATGCCCCTCGTCAGTGTGGAATAGAATTCTGGCTAACGAGGGCAGTGAAAAACAGACCAACAAAACACAGCAATCACGGAGATCAGCGACAAAAAATCCAATGGGGTACTCACTCAAGAGTCTCCACAGATACATTGCCCCCTATAAATTTAAATATGCAAAAGTACAGTCAGTGGAGTGTCAGTTGCATGTCTCAAAACATGGAATTAGCCAGATATCTCTCCAGGGAAGGAAAGCCTGTTTGTCAAGGGGTGCCTCCCAGTGGGGAGATGACCAAACCACTCTCATATGTAGCCCCTTAAGTCCCACTCAGTATTGCGAGTATTGGAACATAAATAAGGAAATACCAGGGCGGCCCCTTTTGCGTCAAAGTCTAACAGCTGTTTCGGGGTATATGCCCCTCGTCAGTGTGGAATAGAATTCTGGCTAACGAGGGCAGTGAAAAACAGACCAACAAAACACAGCAATCACGGAGATCAGCGACAAAAAATCCAATGGGGTACTCACTCAAGAGTCTCCACAGATACATTGCCCCCTATAAATTTAAATATGCAAAAAAGGCTATCCTTCTTTGGAGAGATAACTGGCTATTCCCATATTTTGAGACTCGCAACTGAGGCTCCACGGACTCTTTTTTGCATAGGTGGGAGTAATGCCTAGTAGAGCTATACGGCAAACAGATCACTGATCTCAGGGAGACCAGCCACACATATCACTTCCGGCTGCAGGCTAAAGCACTGAATACAGTGGAATCCTAGGTGCATTGCTCCCTGAGAAATACAGTACAAATACTGGCCTTGTTTTTTTTCCCTTGCCATTACATTGATTTACACTATAGGGCCACTTAATATGGTGGTGTTGGTGGTTTCCCTACTAGAGCCACCTCTTGGCTGGGCCCTTCTCTGGAGAGATATCTGGCTAGTCCTGTATTTTGAGACTTAAACAAGGCTCCACAGGCCTTTTTTGCATATTTGTGTTTCCTAGGAAGCAATACACCTAGGATTTCACTATATTGAGCACTTTACCAGCAGCCAACAGTGTTTTCTTTAGCTGGTCTCTTTGAGATCAGTGATCTGTTTCAGACAGATTATGGGCATGGTTATACAGGGTTATGTATTAGGCATATGTGTCTATTGGTGCAAAATATTTCCACCCACTTGGTGTATAGTCACTAGCATCACTAGATATTAACCCCCTTGTTAAAATTCATTTTGGGCCTATCTGACTGAATTGATAAACCAATTATAAAGCAACATATCGCAGGAATGAGAAGACATATCAAGAAACATTAAAGAAACATTAAAAAGGTGTGTCTTTAGGATACCCTAAGCTTTTTATTAATAAAATATCTAAATTATGGGTTGGCTACAAGTGCTCTTTAAATATTAAATTGGTCTTGGTCCAACCACAGTGAACTGCCACTTCTGTAATGCACACAATATATGCACACATGCAAAGAAAAAGGTTTAGGTCTGGGAAAACCCTTTTATCAATGAAAAATGACAACAGTTCATTTCTTTAATTAAATGACAGAAAACGCAAGCAAGAAAAAAGCAAGCAAAGAGGAAATGAAGGAAATTGCATTTTCAGATTTATTTTTTATGCAATCTTCAGAACATGCAATCAAATAGATGTATGGCTACTCATAAAAATGGTTAGTGTTCCTAATATGGGTCTAGGAGCTGAAATTTGTGGAAGAAGCCATTTTCAAATTGTTCATTGTCTATGAGTATTTATCACAAGATATTTTACAATCATTTCTATAAATGGCAAAGATTACCATTTATACAGAATAATCGTTTGAAAAGAAGTGAGTCATTGCGGTCATTAAAAGCATCTAGAAAGCATATGTACTTCGGTAACCAATAGTTAAATGTGACCTGACTAAACAGTAAAAACCACGTAAAAGTCCATGACTTTTGTTGGAAAAATTGGGATTTCTCAATTAACCAATTGTGACCTACTCTACAGGTAAGAGGAAGGAAGTGCTATACGGAGTGGCTGCTGCTCTGTGAAGATATGTGCAAATGTGCACTTGTGGTATTTTTAGACATTTTGTTTGTTATACCCCCCCCCAAATAATAATAATAATAATAATAATAATAATAATACATTATTTATTTATTTTAACAAATTTTTATTCTTTTTTGTTATAATTGCTTTGACCATACTTTTGGTCAAAAATTGCCCCAAATAGATCCTTAGTGAAAATATTAATGTAAGAGACTTGAATCTATCCATGCTATAATCTCCGGAGCCTGGAGCACCCCCCAGTTCTCTTCAAGTGTGCCCCGGCAGCTGCATAGCTGGTCAACTTGTGTTTCATGTTTTGCAGGTTATGGACTGTCACCCAGTTGCCTGCAGTCACCTAGGGCTGTCTGAGAAAAGTAGGCAGGGACAGCTGGCATGGCCAAGTTCAGGGCTTACAGTCTGCATCCACCCTGTCCATTCCCTGGCCGTACCTCGAGCTGCAGTTATGACAATGATTTTGACACAGCTGAAAAACAGATGAAAATACATCCCAATAAACAGACGTTTTGAAATCTGAAAAGTGGCAAATTTATGAAAAAGTATCTAGAGTTTTTAGACTTAAAGGGGAACTCCAGGTAGAGGTTAAAAAAATGAAACTTCTGCAGAAGCATAACACATTACTTACCTTTGCTCTGTTTTGTGTTTCTGTTCTTCCTGGTTTGGCATTTCTCAGAGTGCAATGCTTTCCCTCATGTGATCATCACAGCCCCCACCAATTACAATCAGTAAAATTAGTGCAGCAGCTGCTTCTGGCCGGTTAGAGATGGTAATCAGTCAGGGGATTGGGTTATCCTGTGACATCACGCCCTGCCCCCTGTCTGCATCATCAGCAAACACACACAATGTGAGACAGAGGCATGTAAGATTTGTCTCCTAGGGGGGAATAGCAGCAGGAGCAGGAGACAATGTGAATTGGCACAGGGACCATTTTTCTTTTCACTTCCAGGATTTCTATCAGCTACCAGTGTGGCAGAACTCTGCAGATACAGTAATACATTGTATAGACACATCTATATAACTTTAAATGTACTTTTAATAGAAAACAAGTTTTTCTTATCCGGAGTTTCCCTTTAATGTGAAAATATGGACCTTTTAGCTGTAAAATATGGCACATCTATTGATAACATGGCAGCTCATTTTTATATGTCCACTGTAGGGAAAAGAGATTGAGGTTTTCCTAGAGTGTCATAAAGATACTTAAATGCCATTCATTATCCACTGGGAATTCTGGGAAGAAATGATATGTAGCTCCCACATGATTGATAATAATTGTTATTACCCTTTTGTCCCATGAAAATTGTCCCCTAACTAGCCAGCCAACACCCTGTTCTGTACTGATAAGAAACGTTAATTCTGAAGCAGCTATCTACAGACTGGTAACTTTTCCTTCTGGAGAGATCTCTGGCTTGCCATACATTTCCAGCCATGTTTTGAAACCCCTACTTGGGGTGACTTTAAAGGGGTAGTGCGCATTTAACTTTTATTCACTAAATAACACACATTACAAAGTTATACAACTTTCTAATATGTGTTGTTTAAGTGAATGGCCCCCTTCCCCGCATTCCCCCTACCCCGGAAGTGGTGGTGCATTATACTTACATGTTCGCTGTTGACCCGGGCCACCATCTTGTGTCGACAACGTCATCTTCGGGAGGCCGTCCGAACCGCTCCAGCCATCCCTCATGCCAGCCCCCCTCTGCCGCGTCATCAGCTGCTCAGCCGCGATTGGCTGAGCATACCTGTGCTGTAATGTGTGTTATTTAGTGAATAAAAGTTAAAAGTTGCACTCCCTTTTAAACAATAGCTACCTTGATAAAGTGAAGTGAGGGCTGATTTCCATAATCCATGTAGCAAGAGAAAAGTGTGAAGGCCCTTTCACACGGGTTGATTATTGCTAACAAGCGTTCCTAGGAGTGCTCATTTGTTCGATAATTGCCCTGTGTACAAAGGGCAAGAAACAGCCAACAAGCGAGAAAATGGCCACTGATTGGTGTATTTTTCTTTTGTGTGGTCATAAAAATCATCATTAACGGCCTCACATATCTCTGTGTAAACAAGACATGCGCAATTGGTAACAACAAGTGTTAATGGCGACACAAATGGTTCAATGATCATTCGTGCCGCCCAGCCACTACAAGCGAGTGCTGATCACTCCAAATATCGTGTGGTGTAAAAGGACCCTTGCTGTCTGCAGCTTCAGCCAATTGGTTAATCACCAGGGCCTGTTTTTATGAATGGGTAGTGTTGATGAGATGACCTCCATAAGTATAGACAATACTTGTAATTGCTAGCGTATCGATTAGAACTGTTAGAGAATTTAGGAGGATGAGAGCTGTTTCTTTAAATCTAAAAAAAACCCATAACATATCCTATTTAGTATAGTTAATACTTTAGATTTTAGAACAGTGATATATAGCAAATATAAGTTCTATAATCACATAAAATATGGGTTTTAGACTTCTGTGATGTGTCTGACGCATACACTGAAGGACAGGATGTGAATGGCATGCTGTGCACTGTTAATTTAGTCAGCTGAGAACATGAACCCCCTGCTGTCCTTGACTCCTCTCATGTTTCAGATGGTAAAACTCCACCAAAGACTTCAGCATGGAACTTCCGATCACTACTCCCTGCGGTGCTTCCAGGACCTGCTCTAAGTGACTGTCTTACTTTCATCTGTCCAGCTTATGTCAGTCTTTCTTTTAACTGTATATATATCCCCAGCCCCAGAATCTTCAGACTCTCCCAGCATGATATGTCGCAGTTCTTTCCATGGATGTCATAGACACGCTTTGTAGGTATAAATTCTTTTACATTTAGTATATAAAGAACATGTTACCAGTAAAACATGTGATGTATATTCGGTAACCGCAGACTAGTCTACACCATTGTAAAGCTAGCGGCTGCTAGTTTTAGCAAGCAATTTAAAGCAAGCCTTTTGATTCTGTCCAACAACTGTACGTTGACATTTTTAATATATACTTTTACAGTTTACAGTTTAAATATTGACTGTTTGTGTATCTCCATTTACCAAATATACTTGATGTGTCTAACCCAGAACCTGGCAGTACCGGGACAGGTAAGTATATGTCACTCACATGTCCCCCACAGCCCTGGCAGCATACTGTATATAAATATGATTTTAACCTAAACAACCCCTTTAATACCAAAGGACAAAAACAAAATGTGACAGTAGATAAAATTATTTGAACGAAGACTTTTCTCAGATACATATCATTAGCAAACTTTAAGATTTCTATCAGTCTTAGAGGGAAACAGCAGTTACTTACTCTGAAAGGTAGAGATAAGCGAGTAGTGAAATATTTAAATTTTTGAATATCGAGTGAATATCGAATCCCATTAAAGTTTATTGGAGAAAATGCTCGAATCTAGGTCATCAAGTCCCCAATGAAATGAAATTAAGACAGCAGGAAGCATGTCTGGGTGCATACAACACGCCAAATTAGCAGTATTTTTCCACTATTACAGCCTATCCACCATTTACCCCAAACATAATATAACCTCTATGTGAAGTGGAAAAAATACATGGAAACCTTCTTTCCTTTACAGTAGTATGGACAGAAAGCCACATTTTAAGTCAAATAAACATTTTCATGCACCCCTTTAAATTATGTTTCCCATGACAACCACAAATGGCATAGACAAGGGGAAAATCAAATAAGACCCACTGCTAACTGTCATTGTGTGTGTGTGTGCGTGTGTGTGTGTGTGTGTGTGTGTGCGTGTGTGTGTGTGAGATGTGGTATTACACATCCTCTTTAAATTTTCAAAGCCATCTGCCACTTCCATATGCCCTTAATTACACATAAAGGAGTGTGGGTATCTTGGCACACAAGGTGTATACAGCCGTATACCCAGTGGCGGATTAAATGTACCCTGGGCCCCGGGCTGTCCACCCAACCTGGCCCCCCCCCCCCCCAGTCAATTCACCCACATTATAATCTGCTACTGCGCCCCCCCCCCCCCCACTGTCCCCAATAAACACTGCCTGCCTCCCCTCCCTGCTGGCCCCAATAAACATAATGTTTGGTCCCTTGCTGCTACCCCCAGTAAGCATTGCCCACCCCACCTCCACTGCCCCCAATAAACATATTGCCACTTCACCTGGTCCCCTGATGTTGCCCCCCCCCAAGGTCACAGCAGCACAGAGGATGTCAGGAGGGGAGGGTGCTGATCTTATAGGAGAGGTCCGAGCAGCACAGAGGATGTCAGGAGAGGAGGGTGCTGATCTATAGGGGAGGCCCCAGCAGCACAGAGGATGTCAGGAGAGGAGGGTGCTAATCCTATAGGAGATAGTCCCCCTTTATAGATGGTCTCCCTCTTCCCCCCCCCCTTATAGATGGTCCCCCTCTTTCCCCCTTTATAGATGGTCCCCCTCTTTCCCCCTTATAGATGGTCCCCCTTTCCCCCCTTATAGCTGGTCCCCCTCTTCCCTCTCCCCCCTTATAGCTGGTCCTCCTTTCCCCCCTTATAGATGGTCCCGCTCTCCCCCCTCCCTTATAGATGGTCCCCCTCTCCCCCCTCCCTTTATAGCTGGTCCCCCTCTTTCCCCCCCTTATAGCTGGTCCTCCTCTCCGTCCTTATAGATGGTCCCCCTCTTTCCCCCCCTTATAGCTGGTCCTCCTCTCCGTCCTTATAGATGGTCCCCCTCTTTCCCCCCCTTATAGGTGGTCCCCCTCTTTCCCCCCCCCCCTTATAGCTGGTCCCCCTCTTTCCCCCCTTATAGATGGTCCCCCTCTTATAGATGGTCCCCCCTCTTTCCCTCTTTATAGCTGGTCCCCCTCTTTCCTCCCTTATAGCTGGTCCCCCTCTTCCCTCTCCCCCCTTATAGCTGGTCCTCCTTTCCCCCCTTATAGCTGGTCCCCCTCTTCCCTCTCCCCCCTTATAGCTGGTCCTCCTTTCCCCCCTTATAGCTGGTCCTCCTTTCCCCCCTTATAGCTGGTCCCCCTCTTTCCCCCCTTATAGATGGTCCCCCTATTTCCCCCCTTATAGATGGTCCCCCTCTTTCCCCCTCTATAGATGGTCCCCCTCTTTCCCCCCTTATAGATGGTCCCCCCTCTTTCCCTCTTTATAGCTGGTCCCCCTCTTTCCCCCTCTATAGATGGTCCCCCTCTTTCCCCCCTTATAGATGGCCCCCCTCTTTCCCTCTTTATAGCTGGTCCCCCTCTTTCCCCCCTTATAGATGGTCCTCCTCTTTCCCCCCTTATAGCTGGTCCCCCTCTTCCCTCTCCCCCTTATAGCTGTTCCCCCTCTTTCCCCCCTTATAGATGGTCCCCCTCTTTCCCCCCTTATAGATGGTCCCCCTCTTTCCCCCTCTATAGATGGTCCCCCTCTTTCCCCCTCTATAGATGGTCCCCCTCTTTCCCCCCTTATAGATGGTCCCCCCTCTTTCCCTCTTTATAGCTGGTCCCCCTCTTTCCCCCCTTATAGATGGTCCTCCTCTTTCCCCCCTTATAGCTGGTCCCCCTCTTCCCTCTCCCCCCCTTATAGCTGGTCCCCCTCTTTCCCCCCTTATAGATGGTCCCCCTCTTTCCCCCCTTATAGATGGTCCCCCTCTTTCCCCCCTTATAGCTGGTCCTCCTTTCCCCCCCTTATAGCTGATCCCCCTCTTTCCCCCCTTATAGATGGTCCCCCTCTTCCCTCTCCCCCCTTATAGGTGGTCCTCCTTTCCCCCCCTTATAGCTGGTCCCCCTCTTCTCCCCTTTATAGATGGTCCCCCTCTCCCCCCTCCCTTTATAGATGCGCCCCCAGTTAGTAAATAACACAAAAATAACAAAATACAACTCACCTACCCTGCGTTCCCCCGTCGATCCTCTCTCCGTCTGATGCGCGGCTGCCGGGGGTGTCCCGTCCTCTCCCCGGCAGCGCGCGCATCACACAGCTCCTAGTGCCGCCTGGGCCCTGACTTCCGCTACGTGTGCTCCCAGTACCGGAAGTCCAGGCGGCACTAGGAGCTGTGTGATGTGCGCGCTGCCGGGGAGAGGACGGGACACCCCCGGCAGCCGCGCATCAGACGGAGGCAGCCGGAGACTCTTGTGACCGCAAGCGAAACAATGCTTGCGGTCACAAGAGCCTGCAGTGGCGGGGGGAAGGGGGCCTCCCGGGCGGCATTATAATGTGGGCGGCAAGGCATGGGCCCCCCCGGAGCCTCGGGCCCCGGGCGGCCGCCCAAACCGCCTACATTATAATCCGCCATTGCGTATACCCTCTCTATGACGTAGCTGAATGCCTTACAGCAGGCAACAACTTTATGTTGTGCACAGCACGCAAGACAGATACACTGCAGCCTATTCCTGACAGTGAATACACTCCAGGTGCCTGCCTGTCTGAACACACCTATGTGCTGCTATCCATTTTAATAGCAGAATATCTTTAGATAAATGTGTTCTTTCTATAGCTTTAGCCCTAAAATGGGCTTTTGGGGGTCTCTCCTGCCTAAAATCCCCTAATACATGACTGTCCCTGCTACACATTGTCTCCCTGTCTAGCTCCAAGTAGCATCTTAAAACAAATCTCAAATCCACTATTGAATTACTGTAAAGGTCACATGGTTTAGCCAGCCAATGAATGCAGATGCTTTTTTTTCCCCACTTCCTGTGTGTACTACTTGATCGAATACCTACTCGATAAAGTAGTACTCGCTCATCTCTAGTACCAACTATGAGGGAAGGAGCTAATTCTATACAGTATCTTAATGGTAATGTGGTGTCTTGTGCTCCAATATGGTCAGGAATAGATTTAATGTTTGCAAATAAATTCTTCTGTTTGTCTTTTATGGACTCACCTGTCCATAGAATATATCTATCTTTTACTAAATTTGTCAAAAGCAAATAAGAAACCTGGTTTAACAATAGATTTCAATGGTCATCAAATTATCAAAACACAATTCTGACAAAAGTTTTCCTCATCTCGTGCCAATTATATGAAATTATTATTAAAATTATCCTTGAGCCAAGTAATTCATTCTTCAGTTCAGCTCCCTCTAAGGAGTTAACATGCTAAAGGAGCACATAGCTGCTTATAAAGGGTTAAACTGCTAGATTAGGGCATAACTGCTTGTGAGGCTGCGTTCACACATGGTGGTTTTGTGGTGTTTTTGATACATTTTTCCTGCTATTTTGCTGTAAATTGTGCGTTTATTTGCTATTTTACTGCAAATACAAAATTTTGGTAAAATAACTGAAAAATTGCAACAAAAATGCAACAGAAACACCATGTATGAACACAGCCTGAGAGGGTGTAAATCTCAGAGCTGTCAATATAGTGAGAACTCACAGCTGCCAAGTTGTTTATCTTCCCCCTGCACTTTATTACTTAATTAGAGAGGAAGGTCTTTAATTTCCCTGAATATATGCATTTGAAACGGGTTTTTTTTTCCTCTCCTTTTTTTTTAATTGTCTATTATTTCATGAGGTTTCCCAGGAGGTGACAGGTACTCTTTAAACTGATTCCCCCCATCCAATCCATGATGCTGTGAATTTTCTGACTGATAGATATGTAGAGCTGATCAATGATCTAATCTGGAAAAAGACAAATACTTGATGACTTGTTAAATTGTTAAATGAATGTGTTCTTAAGCGAATCATTTTTAAATCAATTGTGTTGGGCTTTTTTATTGATTGTTTCAGTCATTTCCTGTTAGAAACAATGAAGTCTCCTGTAAAGACATCTCGCAATGGCTCACTTTAAGCTTTACAAAGACAAACAGTAAAGGCTGAATCTCAGAATTGTCAAATGTTACAGATTATTATTGGCAAAACAAGAGGAATAAAAACTTTTTTTCTCTGCTTGAGATCTAAAGTGAGCTTTAGTAGATCAATTGCAGCATTTAACAGCCTATCTCAGAGATATATCCACTATTATGTTATCTCTAATTTGGATTAGGGTTGCAATTTCTCATAAAACCAATTCAACACAATATTGCAACATACTATCAAAAGATTCAAAGGCTTTAGTTACTGTACATAGCAATAACTGGGTGTCCGCATATAGACAAATAAGCAATGGTTGTGGACCTGCTAGGCTACCAATGTGGTTTGGCTTTGGGCCACATCTGAAAGTCTAAGTACCCTCTAAAGGCCCTATTCCACGGGCCAACAGTAAGGAGCAAACGAACGCTATTAGTGCTTGTTTGCTCCTCGTTCCCTACTAATAGCGGCGGCAGCGAGCAGGTGAGTCCGGGGGGGGGGAGGGGCGAGCTGCGGGGGGGCTGCCCAGGTAATCGCTGATCGTCCGGGCAGCCCATAGGAGAAAGTGGTGGTCTGCTGCCGCCACTCCTATTCCACAGAGCGACGGCAGCAGATCGCTGCTATCCCGGTCTTTTCCCTTTCATCATGTTTGAGAGGCAACAACGCAACGATCAGCTGACATGAAAGTTATGGACGATAATTGCTCCATTGAATAGGGCCTTAAGTCTTCACCCTTTGTCGTACTTCTGGATTTGAAAGCTAGAGTTCTGCTGCAAGAAGGCATGAGCTCATTCTGCAAGTGTGGTCCTAGTGTGGGTAGATTCTGGCCAAGCAGACCAGGTGGTTCTGGTGCAATATTGGTCAGGCTAGAATTAACATCTACAGCCCAAGTCATGCACAACCAGAACAGTGCCCTAGTATTAGGCAGAGACATAGTACAATAAAGGAAGACATTTTAGGCAGGTGGCACAACTTCAGGTCTGCAATTTGGGTTGGCAGATGGAGAATCGCAAACCAGGAAACAGTTAAAGGTTAGGATACAAGGAATATCCGGATCAATTTAGCACACCTTTGCTGGGACCTTCTGGTCCTATGAGGCATAGGGTGTATGGTATATCCCCTTTATATAGAACATGGCAAGCTAAAAAAAAAAGTTTAAAGGTTTAAACAGTGTCCATTCACATTTGGTTAATAAATACTTCCTAAGTTTTACTGCTGGAGTGCTACTTTTTCATATTTATTCAGGATACAGTATGTGGAGTTTGAAGATAAGTTAAAAAAAGAACACATGTGACTGTTGTTGGAAACTGTGAAGCACAACACAACCCTTTGTACCATGTTCAAGAGCTTAGCCATTAGGTCCCAGATTCCACGTACCATTCATCTCCTGTGTATGTATGTCAGCACTGGAGGTACAGTATATGTATTGTTGGGTATTTTGTGGATAGTAAAGGTCTTACTACATTTAAATCACTAGATGTCACTCTCTGCTATGGCATTATTGTAAAGCACATCTGAAGAGAACTGAAGAAAGGGTTAATGGTGCATGTGCTTAGACACATGTTTACCTGTCTGCCACCAGCTAAGAGTTGGCTTGTTGACCAATCCCTGCAAAGGTCACCCAAAAAAAGGTACTTTCCTGTATCCCCAGATTCCTCTTCATCAATAGAAAACCTCCAGAAAGTCTATACGTAGAAGTGGAGTAGACCGTGTGCTCAGACTAGATCAGTGAGAACTTGTGTAGTGGAAAGTAGTGTATGCTGGTCCTGCTAGTTTTTCTCTGTCACAGTACACAAGCCACGGTGGGCTTATACACCTCAGATGAAACTAACACAGAGGATACTACTTCCTACCCACGCTGAGAAGCTATCCTGATTCTCTCCAATCCCTGCAATCTCCAAGAGCTTCTGGAAAGTCAGCAGATTGGGGAAGACCAACTACACCAAAATACCTCACTGCAGCAAGCCCTGTCCTTAGGATTATACCAACTGCTGGCTCCCCCTTAACTGGGCCCTTGCACTACTGGACGTGTCACTCTGTGCCCTCGCCCAGCAATAGACGGATTGTCATAGCTGTGAGTACTGGTTATTTCTCAAGTTTATTGCAACCGACTCCAAAGTGGTGAGAGCACCTCCAGCAGAATTCTTACTAATTGGATAGGACCCCCTCAAGTAGGTCTGACAAGCCAACTTCTTAAGCTAGTATTGCACCTTGTGCTAAAGGACTTTCTATTTGCTGTACTGCACCTTTAAGAAAACTACAAGTAAAAATGTTATCCTGTTTAAGTGCTCTGGAATCTGTGGCTTCCTTATCCTGCACCACCAAAGTACAGAGGTACCTACCTTTATTGGGTGAATCCTGGGAGCCAGAGAGGGTTTATACCACTCTGAGTCCCATGACAAGAGGTACCGCAACATCAGCCCTTGCTAGTAACACCTAACACCCCGGTGTTACCACACCAATGTACCAGTCAATTCAAGCTTAACCTAATAGATGAACAAGTACATAAGAAGATTATAACAAGCATTACACAGGCTCTAAAAACCAAGTAGTTACAGTATGCACACATCCACTGACTCACTGTTCTGGTGATAGTGATGTCTTCTGTGACATTTCCCCTTTTCTCCTTAATCTTCCCCAGACCACCATTAAAATGTCTTGTAGTCAGCATCACATATTTGTAGAGTTTGCTGTTTAAACATCTGTGGCTACTTACTTTCATAGCACCCTCTCCACCTATTCTCTACCAAATTCACAAATGTCCTGCCATCTCTGTGTGGCACAGAACCTGAACTGTGCCCCAACATTGCACCAACTTAAGTCTTAAGTTTTGCAGACCTGAAGTATCTATGGCCTATTAGAGACCTGTACGGTGTGGCAGCAGGTTAATACCTTCTGCCCCCTTTAGTGTTTAACCTTAACCATCCTGGGGATGCCAAGTTGTTTGACATGGGTGAGCGCTAAAATACTCAAATGCTCCTTATTTGTGTTGTGTATTTTTCAATATTCAAGTAAAAACCCATTTAAAGTTAATGGGAGATAAGAGCATTTTCAGGAGCCCCTACTCAGGAGAGGGAAGGGTGTCTAGTACACCTAGAAACCTCAGAAAGTGATGGAAACACCACAGAACAGGAACAGCAGGGGGAGCATGCATGAATGTATCTAAGACTCCCAGGCCGCAGTATGAGCTGGGCTAGTTGTATCCTGTACCACTATCAGACTGAGTAGACCGTCTAATACTGGTATACTAGACTGTATGATGCTTTTTTCTGTGTCACACAGGGATATCCCTAGTCCTAAAAAAACACTTTTGGGTAGTTGTGGATTAATACTATTACTCCTATTGACATAAACTCCAATAACATAAACTGTAGCACAGTATACAACTGTGTTTGCTAGCTATATACACAGTACTAGTATACTTTACCACTATTGCTATCAGTATACCATATTTAACTTGCATATTGTACGAATGTACAGAAAACTTGCTATTTTACACAAGTACCATGGTACTAGAGATGAACGAACCTCGAGTCGATCCGAACCTGTACTTTTGGCATTTGATTAGCGGTGGCTGCTGAACTTGGATAAAGCCCTAAGGCTATGTGGAAAACATGGATATAGTCATTGGCTGTATCCATGTTTTCCAGACAACCTTAGAGCTTTATCCAAGTTCAGCAGACCCAGCTAATCAAATGCCGAACGTTCGGGTTCGGATCGACTCGTACCCGAACCCGGTTCGCTCATTTCTACATGGTACTCATTAGAGTATTGAGTATTTTCTTGTCTCTCCCCCAACTACACTATGAATTCCTCTATTTTAAATATTGTATTTTTGTAAGACCTAGGCACAGCAAGAAACAGCACCTGATTCCGAGCCAACAATATACCATAAATACATGTTTTATTTCTGACATGAGCAGAGAGAACAGCCAAAGATTAGTGTAATTTTAGGGCTCTGTTTTCACAGCTTTCCAGTTTGTGCATCTATGACAGAAATACTGCCAAAAAAGTAACTAATACAATTTGTGTGCTATATACGGAATCCCAAAGTTGTTTTTTTTTTCTCTTTTTTTTCTTACTAGTAAATATACAATCACGAAAGTTCTATCTAACTGGATAATTAATAATGAAAAGGGGAGGGGGGGGGGGGCGCAATATTAAATGTACTCTTGGTGAAGCTTATTTGACACACTTTGGCCAGGACTTAGTCAAATTCTTTCTCGAGAAGATGGAACAGGCGTTTCTTGCCTCTTTGATACAAGAGGGCAAAAGTACTGTTGTCGGATGTGTGAGAAAGTTCTATGTCAGTAAACAGGTGCTCTCTACCCCATACCCTGTGAAAAAGCTGGATCTCTACTAATGCAAATACTCCCTACAGCAAGACCCTAATCACTATTCAACCCTCACAATAAAAAAATATATATATATAAAACCCTTTAACAACTTTTGTACACTGTTAATTACTTAAAAGAAGAAGTGAACCATGAAATCTTAGAGGACAATACAAGAGTGTTCATGACATCAAACCATTGCCCTTTCAATGTGTTTTCTTTTTAATCTCTGAAGCATAGTTTAATGTATAGTGTTAAGATTTTTTTTTTTTTTTTTTTGAAGCATTAACTCAGGACTGTAGATTATAGGGCTCAGTTTCAGTGAATTAGAATATGAATAGAGAAAGGCCTCTGTTCGAAATCATATTACAAGTGTGTCTTTCACCCCTTTAATGTTTTTAATGCTCATTATTTTGATAGCTATACAGTCAGTGGTGGGTTTTAAAAAAGAGATACATAGCATTATCATGTCATAAGGGATCCTGAGTGAGATGCCTCTTTTAGATTTATTATAGTCTTTGGTGTGCATTGTGCATTTGCTTGGTTTATAGACTGTTAAATAAATGCACAAAACTCCTTCTGGGTGTCAAAATGGCCATATCTTTATTTAAATCTCAGAATTAAAACACTCACAGGAGTCAGGTGGAGTGCTAGGTCATTGGGATTCATGCATGTATTGTACACATTCAGACATCAATAAAGAGGTGGAATACTCTGGTAATTCTATCAGAGCAAAAACATTTTAAGTGGACCAATGGTTTTACTTATATACTGATATATAGGCAAAAGCTATAAATGGTTGTTAGGGTAGGGGCAGGGAAACACAAGGACAGGTGAGCCCTGAAGCTGGCACCCGCCCCGCTGTCCCTTCCTGCTTGCCTCAGAAGCTCTAATAGCAACGGACAACTGGACAGCAATCCCTGATCTCACTGAGTGGAACACAGAACAAAACAAGACAATACACAATACAATAAAGGGAAAGTCAGGAGTCCAAGTCAAAACCAACCGAGCAGCAAAGTACAAAAATCGTGTCCAGAGGTGAAGTCAAAGGGTTAATAGCCAAAGTCAGGTAACCAGAGAATAAATGCAGGAAACGCTAGGTCAAGTAAATTAGGAGCTAGATACTATCACCGGCGCGGAATCTGGGCAGAATGGAAATACTTATAGGACCTGGAGTCCCAGCCCAGCCCAGATACTGACAGCTAACTGGAAGAGCCAGCTGTCAGTCCAATCACCATGATAACAAACACCAGTGCTGATTCAGTCAGGGAGAGCACACTTGCCACTGCTACAACAGAGCTGAGTATAGAAAAAAACATGAAAGTGTTCAAGGTGCTATGGACGCCGAGCCGAGCGCATGGCCCGATTTCTAACAATGGTACTTAATATGGAAAATCAACAAAAAGTTATCCAACAGAACTCAGGAATGTAAAAACCAAAGTGGAGGAAACCTAAAGGGAACCATGGCCTAGGTTCTGCCCTTTCTTTGTGCTTAAAAAATTTACGTCAACTTAAATTTATAATAATATTGTGCATGGTACAATATATAAAATAGGTGTGACAAACAAACAACAAATTAATAAATATGTGCATTATTATACAGGTAAAAGTCAAAGAGAGTAGAATATTAATATAACGTTTTTGCACTGCCATGGGTATATATTGGAGGATCTTTAAAAATACACTTAAATGTATATTGTGGCATGTCCACAGTGTAGCCATAGGCTTTGAAAGACTTAAAAGCTCCACTTGTTGACTATATTTAGTCTGTCTTTATTGGTGTATAAACATCACATTCCCCTAAAAAGTTAAAAGGCCACTATGTAAAATCGCATGTATTAGGACTAGTAAGCGAATTGGCTAAGTGTGCAGTTCCTGTGAGGTCAACGTGTCGCATGTATCAAGAAGCAGCCGTAATTGATAGGAAATAAGCAGTGCCGCCCCAGTCAATCCACCAACATTATAATCCGCTACTGCCGCCCCCCACACACACACGCTGTGTCCAATAAACACTGCCTGCCTCCCCTCCCTGCTGGCCCCAATAAACATAATGTTTGGTCCCTTGCTGCTACCCCCAGTAAGCATTGTCCACCCCACCTCCAATGCCCCCAATAAACATATTGACACTTGTTTCCCTGCTGTTGCCCCCAATAAACATATTGCCACCTGGTTTCCTGCTGTTGCCACCAATAAACATCTTGCCACTTCACCTGGTCCCCTGCTGTCCCCCCCCCCCCCCCCCAAGGTCACAGTAGCACAGAGGATGTCAGGAGAGGAGGGGGCTGATCTTATAGGGGAGTTCACTGGGTCACAGCACCACAGAGGATGTCAGGAGAGGAGGGTGCTGATCTTATAGGGGAGGTCACAGCAGCACAGAGGATGTCAGGAGAGGAGGGTGCTGATGTTATAGGGGAGGTCACAGTAGCACAGAGGATGTCAGGGGAGGAGGGTGCTGATCTTATAGGGGAGGTCGCAGGGTCCCAGCAGCACAGAGGATGTCAGGAGAGGAGGGTGCGGATGTCAGGAGAGGAGGGTGCTGATCTTATAGGGGAGGTCACAGCAGCACAGAGGATGTCAGGAGAGGAGGATGCTAATCCTATAGGAGAGGTCCCAGCAGCACAGAGGATGTCAGGAGAGGAGGGTGCTGATTTATAGGGGAGGTCACAGAAGCACAGAGGATGTCAGGAGAGGAGGGTGCTTATCCTATAGGAGATGGTCCCCCTCTTCCCCCCTTATAGATGGTCCCCCTCTTCCCCCCTTATAGATGGTCCCCCTCTTCCTCCCCTTATAGATGGTCCCCCCTTTTAGATGGTCACCCTCTTCCCCCTTATAGATGGTCACCCTCTTCCTCCTTTTAGATGGTCACCCTCTTCCCCCCTTATAGATGGTCCCCCTCTTCCCCCTTATAGATGGTCCCCCTCTTCCTCCCTTAAAGATGGTCCCCCTCTTCCCCCCTCTTATAGATGGTCCCCCTCTTCCCCCCCCTTATAGATGGTCCCCCTCTTCCCCCCTTATAGATGGTCCCCCTCTTCCCCCATATACATGGTCCCCCTCTTTCCCCCCTTATAGATGGTCCCCCTCTTCCCCCCTTATAGATGGTCCCACTCTTCCCCCCTTATAGATGGTCCCCCTCTTCCCCCTCTGTGCACAACAGTCAGCAGATAACACAAAAAACAAAAACAAACCACAACTCACCTGCTATCCGTTCCCCCGTCGAGCCTCTCGCCTCCTTGTCTGTCCCTGGCTGATGCGCGGCTGCCGGTGGTGTCCCGTCCTATCCCCGGCAGCACGCGCATAAGAGAGCTCCCCGTGCGCCAGAAGTCTCAGCCATAGGCGCACGGGGAGCTCTCTGGTGCGCGCGCTGCTGGGGATAGGACAGGACACCCCCAGCAGCCGTGCATCAGCCGGGGGACAGTACAAGAGGGTCAGTGGCGAGGTATAATGTGGGCGGTGTGGCATGGGCCCCCTCGGTGCCTCGGGCCCCGGGAGGCCGCCCAAACCGCCCACATTACAATCCGCCACTGGAAATAAGGGCCATCAGTGGATCAGGTAGGTGAGTATAGTTTCTTTTTCATTTGTATGTCTTGCTGAGTTCCTTTGTAATTTTTTTTTCCGGAACTGCAAACTTATTGCTGTAAGTGCCCTCAGGACAGCATTTCAATGTGTGCATTTTGACTTCCTAAATGTCTATTATTAACTAGCATTAGCAGAGTAGAAAAACCATATATATATATATTGTAGGGATCTTCCCGGGGGATGGTGTGTTAGGACACAGTTCAGGCAGCAAACTTGGACTTAAAAACAGCTTTGGTGTTTATTTGTAGCATAAACGGTCCAGCAACATAAATACAGCAACACCGTGCATTTGATAATAAAACAAAACAAAAAGGCCTTGCCCGTCTGGGCACTTACTAACACAGGTCACCTATCTGTCACTTCCATAGGCGGTATCGTGGAGTGTGAATAGGCCCCAGCAGTGATAGAACTCCTTGCTCCCAGGAAACACAGCATGCAGGCTGTTCACCCTGGCTGAGAGCAATCTCCTCTAGCTCTGTGGAGCTTTTACCCTGCTGCAGGCTTAACAAGGCACACCTGCCTGCAACACCCGAACTGGCAGTAAATCCAGGCCCGGAACATGGAAAAAACCCTCAGCAGCATAACACTGCTGAGTGACAGATCTCACCTGGATTCACCATCTCACCATATGCCTTAGCCTGGGTGAGATGTACCTCCCCTCAAATACTTCTCCAGTGACATGTCTACATATCCCCCCCCTCTTTTTCAGACCGGAGGGCTGAGCATTCTGTCCCCACAGACAGTGTACCCTTGATAGGGCATCAGCATTTGCCTGTAACTTTCCTGGCCTGTGTTCCACCGCGAAATTAAAGTTTTGGAGGGACAGAAACCATCTAGTTACCCTCGCATTTTTCTCCTTGTTAACCTTCATCCATGTTAGGGGGGCATGGTCGGTCACTAGCTTAAATTTTCTGCCTAGCAAGTAGTACCTCAGGGACTCTAGGGCCCATTTCACTGCCAGACACTCTCGCTCAACAATGGCGTAGTTTTTCTCGGCCGGGGATAGCTTCCTGCTTAAGTACATCACTGGGTGCTCCTCGCCATTCACGACCTGTGAGAGGACGGCACCTAACCCTGTGTTGGAGGCATCTGTCTGGACCAGAAATTCTTGCCTAAAGTCAGGGGTAACTAGTACAGGTTGTTGACACAAGGCAGACTTAAGGCTTTGAAAAGCCTTCTCGGCCTCTGGAGTCCATGTCACCATTGCGGACTTCGCACCCTTTGTCAGGTCAGTTAGCGGGGCTGCAACTGTGGCAAAGTTTGGCACAAACCTACGGTAATAGCCCGTAATACCCAGGAAAGCTCTGACCTGTTTCTTTGTGAGGGGTTTGGGCCAATTCTGTATTGCCTCAATTTTATTCAGTTGTGGTTTCACTAACCCCCTCCCAATAATGTATCCCAGGTATTTGACCTCCTCTAAGGCTAGTGCACACTTCTCTGCATTGATGGTTAACCCCGCATCACTTATGGCATCTAACACCGCCTGGACCTTACAGAGGTGACTTTCCCAATCAGGGCTAAAAATGACCACATCATCGAGGTAGGCAGCGGAGTAATCACGATGTGGTTGCAGGATCAAGTCCATCAACCTCTGAAAAGTGGCAGGGGCTCCATGTAACCCGAATGGCATCACTACATATTGGAAGAGCCCATCAGGGGTGGAGAATGCGGTCTTCTCTCTAGCCTTAGGAGTGAGTGGGATCTGCCAGTAGCCCTTAGTGAGATCGAGGGTAGTTATGTACCTAGCATTACCCATCCTTTCGATCAACTCATCTACCCTGGGCATGGGGTAGGCATCGAACTTGGAGATCTCATTTAACTTTCTAAAATCATTACAGAACCTCCAAGTTCCATTGGGCTTTGGGATTAACACAATCGGGCTGGACCACTCGCTCTGGGACACCTCAATGACTCCTAGGTCAAGCATACGTTTTACCTCTGATGATACCGCCTCCCTCCGTGCTTCTGGTATCCTATAGGGCTTAAGGTTTACTCTGCTTCTAGGCTCAGTTTCAATATGATGACTAATGAGATGCGTACGCCCTGGTAGGTCAGAAAACTTGTCTTTATTTTTCTGCAGGAACTCCTTAGCTTCCTGCTTCTGGGACACTGATAGGAGTGTCACCAATCCTGACCGGAGGGATTGGTGGTGACAGATGACCAACAGGCTTTGTCGCCACCAAGGATTCCCTGTCTTTCCAGGGCTTGATCAAGTTTATGTGATAAACTTGGAAAGGCTTCCTTCTACCTGGTTGGTGTACCTTGTAGTTGACCTCACTGATCTTCTCTACAATTTCATAGGGACCCTGCCACTTTGCTAAGAATTTGCTTTCTACTGTGGGAACAAGTATGAGTACCCGGTCACCAGGGCTAAATGTCCTGATTCTCGCAGAACGATTGTAAATTCTACTTTGGCCCTCTTGCGCCCTCTGGAGGTGTTCCCTTACTAGGGGCATTACAGTGGCTATACGGTCCTGCATTTGTGCTACATGCTCTATAACACTCTTGTATGGGGTGGACTCACTTTCCCATGTCTCTTTCGCTATATCCAACAAACCCCTAGGGTGACGACCATAGACTAATTCGAAGGGAGAGAACCCTGTGGATGATTGGGGCACTTCCCTAATAGCAAACATTAGGTAAGGTAGTAAGTGATCCCAATCCCGACCATCTTTTTCCACTACTTTCTTTAACATATGTTTCAGGGTTTTATTAAACCTCTCCACTAACCCGTCCGTCTGTGGGTGATATACAGAGGTACGAAGGTGTGAGATTTTAAACAGTTTGCACAGGTCCTTCATTACCTTTGACATAAATGGTGTACCTTGGTCGGTCAAGATTTCTTTGGGGATCCCCACTCTGGAAAACATATAAAACAACTCACGGGCAATTGTTTTAGACGCAGTGTTTCTTAGGGGTACAGCCTCAGGATAGCGGGTTGCGTAGTCTAAGACCACCAAAATGTACTGGTGTCCCCTTGCCGACTTTACAATGGGACCCACCAAGTCCATTGCAATGCGGTCAAAAGGTACCTCTATGATGGGGAGCGAAACCAACGGGCTGCGGAAATGCGACACTGGGGCGCTAAGCTGACATGTGGGGCACGACTCACAGTATTTTTTTATGTCAGCATAAATCGCAGGCCAATAAAACCTCTGGAGGACTCTCTCCTGCGTTTTATCTGTCCCCAAGTGGCCCCCAAGGACATGACTATGGGCCATGTCGAGTACCTGACGCCGGTACGACTTAGGCACCAGAAGCTGTTCCACAACCTCATCATTAATTTTAGTGACTCTATAGTAGAGATCGTTAGTCACAGAAAAATGTGGAAACTTTTTCTCAGCTTCTGGTTCCTGAGGTACCCCATTCATAACAGTGACCTGCTCTCTCGCATTTTTGAGAGTGGGGTCCTGTAATTGTGCAGTACCAAAATTATCCCTAGACACCTCTAAGTCTGGAACATTCTGCTCAGTGGGAGGAGCCTCTTCCTCACCAGCCAAGACCTGCAAAGGAAAAGCATTTTCATCCGGTACATTTTTATCATTTACCGTGGGTAATGCAATAGACTTAGGGGTCTCCTCACTCCTTTCAGGGGATTGTTGTTTTCCCCATAGAGCCCAGAACAATGGAAAATCACGCCCCAATATCACATTATGCATAAGGTTTTTAACCACACCCACTTCATACTGTACAGCGCCTAGTTCAGTCCCGACATTAGCCAGTACTATAGGGTAAACCTTTGTATCGCCATGTATGCACACCACACTCATATGTCTTTTTGGCACAAAGTCCCCAGTCACCAGGCTGGCATGCACCAAGGTGACAAGGCTTCCTGAGTCCAGCAACGCCTTAACAGGGAAGTTATTGACAGTAATGTGGCAGACTTGCGGTTCAGTCTCTAGTCCAGTGACCGCAACAAGAGACGGTTCCGCAAATAGCGACTGACGCCGGCTAGCGTCACACTCCATGGGCTCAGTGGTAAGAGGGCAATGGGCAGACACATGTCCCGTCTCATGGCATCTCCAGCACTGGATAGGGCCTGGTCTCCTTGGCAGGGAGTCCTTTTTAGGGCCACTTAGCCACCGGGGACCATCACCAGTCTTTTGCCCCTGAGACATCTCCTGAGCGCTCTTCCCTCTATCAGCACCCCTCCACACTCCCCCAATAGATGGAAGTCTCTTACCAGCCGATGGCACAGATCTGGCACTCCGGGGAGGTGACGGTGCTGCAGGAACATCACGGAGGTAGTCCTCGGTCGCCTGGAACCTCTCCACAAGGCTGACGAGTTCGTCGGCACTCCTAGGGTCGCCTTGTCCCACCCAGCGTTGTAGATCAGCAGGAAGGGCACGGAGGTAGCGATCCATCACGACCCTCTCTAGGATCTGGGCAGGAGTAGAGGTGTCTGGCTCCAACCACTTTCTTGCCAAATGGATCAGGTCGTACATCTGGGACCTCGCTGACTTGTCCAGACTGTAGCTCCAGTTGCGGACCCTCCGGGCACGGACAGCAGCAGTAACTCCTAGTCGGGCGAGTATCTCTGCTTTTAGCCGAGGATAGTCTTTGACCTCTTGCTCACTGAGGTCATAATAGGCCTTTTGAGGTTCGCCTGTTAAATAGGGCGCAATCACTTCTGCCCACTCAGTGGAGGGTAACTTCTCTCTCTCAGCCACCCGCTCAAAGACAGTTAAGTAGGCCTCAATATCATCATCAGCAGTCATCTTTTGCAGCGCACGCTGCACGGCTCTTTTCACAGAAAAAGTCTCTGGCGCGGCCGCTGCCACCAGCTGGGGATTAGCACCTGCAGACGCCTCCTGCTTTGCTATCAGGTGCTCAATAAGTCTCTGTTGTGCAGCCATTGTCTGTTCATGGCGCAGGTTAGCGTCTGTCAGAGCTTGTTGTTGCTGCAAACTCACTTGCATTAACTGCTTCATCATCTCCTCCATGTTGCTTGGCTGTTTTTGGAGTGAAGCAGCAGCCTTCACCCAGGACATAAGCAGCTGTAGCCAAGTTGATGCACACCGTTGCCCCTAGCAACCGTTTTGCCGCCTCCGCAGCACCAATTGTAGGGATCTTCCCGGGGGATGGTGTGTTAGGACACAGTTCAGGCAGCAAACTTGGACTTAAAAACAGCTTTGGTGTTTATTTGTAGCATAAACGGTCCAGCAACATAAATACAGCAACACCGTGCATTTGATAATAAAACAAAACAAAAAGGCCTTGCCCGTCTGGGCACTTACTAACACAGGTCACCTATCTGTCACTTCCATAGGCGGTATCGTGGAGTGTGAATAGGCCCCAGCAGTGATAGAACTCCTTGCTCCCAGGAAACACAGCATGCAGGCTGTTCACCCTGGCTGAGAGCAATCTCCTCTAGCTCTGTGGAGCTTTTACCCTGCTGCAGGCTTAACAAGGCACACCTGCCTGCAACACCCGAACTGGACCGGGGGAGGGGAATGGCAGGTCCCACTACCAACCTACCCACCATTCCAGTAAATCCAGGCCCGGAACATGGAAAAAACCCTCAGCAGCATAACACTGCTGAGTGACAGATCTCACCTGGATTCACCATCTC
The DNA here is from genome assembly GCF_027789765.1 of Dendropsophus ebraccatus. Lineage (NCBI taxonomy): Eukaryota > Metazoa > Chordata > Amphibia > Anura > Hylidae > Dendropsophus > Dendropsophus ebraccatus. The sequence goes on along the minus strand of NC_091463.1, from coordinate 37,930,802 downwards.
ACCATATGCCTTAGCCTGGGTGAGATGTACCTCCCCTCAAATACTTCTCCAGTGACATGTCTACAATATATATATATATATATATATATATATATATATATATATATATAAATCTATTTTTCTTACAACTGCGATAACTGGGAGTTTTCTGTGAAATTCTCCCTGTACTCTGTAGATTGGAATCATGTGTTGGACAGTCTTTGCTTGAGATTAAGCCCAATCTGCTTAGTACATTTTCTATGCAAATACATAGCTTCAAATAGAGAGATGAGTCTCTGCTGATTAAGAAATCAAATAGAATGATCGGTAATCCTGCTGTGGAGGACTCTGAAAGAATTGAGAAAATCTCTTGAATCATATCACAGCTGTGACGCTTTGGAGAGGCCAAAGATTGGCGTAGAGACTACGTAAATGACCATGGGCAAGAGTCTATAAACAAAAGACTAATGACAAAGTAGTCAACATTCTGAATTAGGACATGACTTTTTTTATTCCTTTTTCTCTTGGCAAATGGTAAACTAAATATAAAGCAACGGGAGTAAATAAATATGTATACTCAACTAATCTCAGTTTACCAGTGAGACAGAAAAATATCATTGGCACTATGTTCTCCTTGGGTAGGTTTCCCAGTATGGTAATGTCCAAGGAAAAGAAAATGGGACACAAAGAAAAAGGGATTGAACAAAAGATAGTGAGCCAGGCTGTCATACTAAAGGGGTTATCCATGCATAGAAAATCCTTATTTTGAGAGTAGATTGCAGTCCAGTTCCATTTAAATGAATAGAGTTGAATTGTAATACCACACACAACCTGTATAACCTTTTAAGGACACTTTTTACTTAACCTTTTTATTTATTATTATTATTATTATTATTATTATTATTATTATTATTATTTTACATATGTTAATAATTACTTAATCAAATTGATTTAGCATGAGTGGATAAAAAAAAAAATCTAGAATCCAAACGTGTGATTTATTTCAGACTTATTTAGAATGTGCCCCTGTATCCTGAGAGGTCGGTGGGTAGACAGTGAAACTATGTGCAGTGCAGCTTGCTTTACAGCAAACCCCCATAGACATAAACCCTGTAGTCTGTCCCATATTGTATTCACTAGAACAGTAGTGTTTTCTAGGCATGCTGGTTAACCTGTACAAATAGGGCTAAGGGCCCTATTCCATGAGACAATTATCGTTTGGATAATCGTTAATGATAAACGATCTCAAACAACCGCTTTGCAAGCTTCTTGAGATTGTTCGCACAATTCAATGGAACAATGGTCTTTAATTCTAGTCGTTCTTGCAATCGTCCTGACCTCATTGATTGTTCGCTTCAGAGTGATTCCATTGAACGAAGAACAACAGATTATCGTTGAAGTTGGTGGGGCGAGTCATTTTTTCCCCCATTCTCTCTGCCTCTGATGGGTGTATTTTTCCTTTTATATTTGTACACAATCTATGAATATTATAAATGTTCACACACAATAAATGCTATTATGTTAATTTTTTAAAAGCTTTTTTTTATTATTTATTTATTTTTTTAATCAATTTAGATTTTCAAAAAGAACATTAGCAACGGGACTTTTTTTTCGTATGCAGTGTATCCCATTGGTCAACATATACATAAAAAAAAAAAAAAAACTTTCAGCGAAACAGCGAAACAGAAAGGGCCTTTTCGACCTCGCGGTCTCCAACCGGAAGTGGAGGTTACCTTAGCGAGCGCCACATGCTAGCGAGTAGTGTGCGGGTTTATAGTGTGCAAAGCATGTAGTCTCAATATACGAGGTGTTTTTTTTTTTTTGGGGGTGGGCTTCCCCATTTTTTTTTTTTTCGCCCTAGGGCAGAGCTCGTGTTCGCTTGAGACATTGCGTACAGAGGAAAGGGCCTTTTCGACCGTGTCAGATGCACGGGGGGAGGGTTAGCAAGAAGAGAATTTATATTTCATACATTTAGGCTATTTTGTGGTGTCCGTCATGCAAATAATTGAATAATTAGTATTATAATGAATAGAAAATGTAAAATAAAATTTTTAATGGAAGTATGGTCCCTGTCAATTAATGTGTTTAGCCAATAGGATTTGCACTAGGCTGGGTTCACACTACGTATATTTCAGTGAGTATTGTGGTCCTCATATTGCAACCAAAACCAGGAGTGGATTAAAAACACAGAAAGGATCTGTTCACACAATGTTGAAATTGAGTGGATGGCCGCCATATAACAGTAAATAACTGCCATTATATCAATACAACAGCCGTTGTTTTAAAATAACAGCAAATATTTGCCATTAAATGGCGGCCATCCACTCAATTTCAACATTGTGTGAACAGATCCTTTCTGTGTTTTTAATCCACTCCTGGTTTTGGTTGCAATATGAGGACCGCAATACTGACTGAAATATACGTAGTGTGAACCCAGCCTTAGGCTATATTCACACAGCGTAAGAGTATGGCCGTTGTTGCCATTAGCTATTGCCTATTCTTCTATGGGATCCCGGCCCGAGCGTATACACATCATATATGCTCTGATCGGGATCCAATGCGGCGCCGCAAAGAACTGAAATGTCAGTTTTCTGTGGCCGCAATTCAGTGAATAGCGGCCGCAGAAATACCTGTCAGTTCACACAATAAAGCGAGCGGCTCCGGCCGCTTGCTTCATTGTGTGCTATGGGGAGTTCTGATGCTGCGCTCGCATCAGTACCCTGCAGCTGGAAAGATAATCCGGCCGGTACTGCAGTAATGTAAAATAAAGTTTTAAATGGAAGTATGGTCCCTGTCAATTAATGTGTTTAGCCAATAGGATTTGCACTATTAGGCTATGTTCACACAGCGTAAAAGCACATTGCATGGTGTGGAACACTGCCTATTCTTCTATGTGATCTTGGCCCACAAAGAACTGACATGTCAATTTTCTGCCGCCGCAATTCGGTGAATAGCGGCTTTAGAAAGACCTGTCAGTTCACACAATGAAGCAAGCGGCTCCGGCCGCTTGCTTCATTGTGTGCTATGGGGAGTTCTTATGTGGCCGCGCATCAGAACCCTGCACCCGGAATGATCATCCGGGCGGTACTGCAGTAACGTCAGGGATGATCTTTTCAGAGACCAGCCGTTCCGTGACCTGACCAGAACGGCCGGTGCCATACGCCGTGTAAACAGAGCCTTAAGCTGTTGAATGCACCCACTAACGGCCAAGGAATGGCCGAACAATGTTTTATTACACCGAACGATGTACAGTCAAGCAACGATAAAAATAGGTCCAGGTCTCACTAAGCAATCAACGATTTCTCGTTCGTCGTTTAATTGTTAACTGATATTCAACCAAACGATTATCGCTTCGTTCCGCTTCGTAACGATTATCCAAACGATAATCATCCCGTGGAATAAGGCCCTAATTGTGAGGATCCCATCTTATTTGGATACTGGTGTCACCTTTCATTGTACTTCTATATGTGATGATAAAGAGGATGCGATGCCCTGGCCCCTGGGGGCCACTTCCGCAGTGCTGGTGTTATGAGCGGGCAATGACCGGGGCAGCTGCAGGGGTTATACTTGTCACGGTATAGGCCTGAGGGCGGCACAGCTGTAGAGCCGGACTATGGAATCTGCGGGTGATGATGGGCATGCGATTCTTCGCTGCACTTAGTCAGGGCACCAGTTAGTGGACACCAATGCCAGGGTTCAGTAACAGCGGTTTTATTATAGATGAGGTAACTAGTAGCAACAGTTCTGTCCGGATGCAACCGGGTATATAGCAGGCTTTGACCAATAAAGCAGGAGTGGTGCTGCATAGGCTGTGAGAATACGTGCCGGATGATGGGAGTAGGAGTATGAGAGAAATAGCGTTGCTGGGTGGATTAGCTTGAGAATAATACTTGCTGTGAATCCTTGTAGCGATGAGGAGAGATAACGGAATGACACCCAGATGAGAGAGAAGACTCCGGACACTTGAGCAGGCAGATACAGCCGAAGACTTGAACACAGCAGAGCACTCAATCCACACTTCTAGTGGTGAAGTGGGAGCTGCAAAGAAGAAGTCCAACTCCTCTGAGGTAGGAGAGGGACGACACACACCCTCCTTGCTTGGAAGCAGAGGGAAGACTAACTTGTTAGGAGGAAGTGGGAGAGGTCACATGGTTGCTCCTGGCCAGAGCTAGTCGGCCATTGGAGGAACCATGGTTACAGGGCACTGGCACGGTCACGTGATCAACAGCCTTGCATACCACTGTACAATGTAATAATACACAGGAATACATGAGAATGCACATTACCAGAGAATACTACGGGAAAACCAGCAGCAGTTGCAGTGCAAAGACTTACCAGAACAGGCATGGACACAGCAATAGAAATGGCCATAATAGGAGTAGTAGTCCTTGCGTGTTTTGGGACACTGCAAGGACACTGCAGAAAAGCGACTTATTCAGAACAGTTTTAGGCTTATTTGGTCTGGGACAAACACAAAGAAAGGACCATGTTGTTTGTTGGGTGACAGATTTTACATGTATGGCTCATCTATAAAGTAGGTGATTAATATGTGATCTGTGGTCATGTTCCCAGGACTATCTGCTGAAGCTTGAAATATTAAAAAGACTAAATTTGTATAGCCTGAAGGAAAGGTAGGAAAAGGAGGGAGATGATAAAGGTTTCTTGGGGGGAAATTTGAAGTAATATAAAAAAATATTACTTTAAGAGTGGTAGATACCTGGGATATATACGCTTAGCAGATAAGATTGGCAAATTAACAGGAAGGAATAAATTTACTCTATATATTGTAAAATAGAAATACAAAATAAATAATATAAGGGCATACTAGGTCATCAATCTTCTATAGTTCTAGGACTCGATTATAACTAACTGACACTTTAAGAGAACACACATACAGAATACATGGTCTCAGGGTAGCTGGGTTGACACTTTACTAGAAATGTGATTTACAGTACAGTAAAATGTATATTTTTTCACATCAGTCTATTTTTCCTCCCTGTATCAATAATGGCTGGGTGTCAGGCTGGGGATATTTCCGCAGCTTGTGACCAGCATTGGATATACTCACACACAATAATAAATAATGAAAAAAAGAGCGGCACCAACCAACCCACGGGGCATAATATTTAGGAGACCTATTTCCTTTACACACCATAGGCCCTTATGTATAGAAATGAGAGCAAAGAGTCGCCCTCAGCTACAAGATTCATTTCCCAGCAAAGGCAGGAAGATGAAATAGCTGTCTGTTGCTATAGGCGACTGCCCTGTTTGTCTGCAAACCCAAAGCATCTTATACGTATTAATGTGGATTTAAGGTTTCTAGGTCCCAAGTTTCATATTTTCCAGAAAAGAATTCTCATAAAATATAATAGAAGAAAATAATTGTGTAAATGGTTCTAATTAAAGCCCACACTCATCAAAGGAATAGCAATGTAGCTACGAGCCGGCCAAGTGGGAAAATATGTAGGAAAAAAAACTGAACAGTTTTAAGCAAACACCACTTGTGCACACAATGAAACAATGTCCGTGGATGGACAGGGAGGAGAAGAAGAAGAGGAGAATGGCAGCTGAGCTTGTTATTTGCTCATTTAAAGCACTCAGGATGACATTTATAATGTATAGTTCACCTCCTGGGATATATTAGATGACCTTACACTAGATATGGTCCTAGAAGTGTTATACTAGTATAGAAGTCATATATACACTACCGTTCAAAAGTTTGGGGTCACATTGAAATGTCCCTATTTTTGAAGGAAAAGCACTGTACTTTTCAATGAAGATAACTTTAAACTAGTCCTAACCTTAAACAAATACACTCTATACATTGCTAATGTGGTAAATGACTATTCTAGCTGCAAATGTCTGGTTTTTGGTGCAATATCTACATAGGTGTATAGAGGCCCATTTCCAGCAACCAATCCAGTGTTCTAATGGTACAATGTGTTTGCTCATTGGCTCAGAAGGCTAATTGACGATTAGAAAACCCTTGTGCGATCATGTTCACACATCTGAAAACAGTCTAGCTCGTTACAGAAGCTACAAAACTGACCTTCCTTTGAGCAGATTGTGTTTTTGGAGCACCACATTTGTGGGGTCAATTAAATGCTCAAAATGGCCAGAAAAAGAGAACTTTCATCTGAAACTCGACAGTATATTCTTGTTCTTAGAAATGAAGGCTATTCCATGAGAGAAATTCCTAAGAAATTGAAGATTTCCTACAACGGTGTGTCCTACTCCCTTCAGAGGACAGCACGAACAGGATCTAACAAGAGTAGAAAAAGAAGTGGGAGGCCGCGTTGCACAACTAAGCAAGAAGATAAGCACATTAGAGTCTCTAGTTTGAGAAACAGACGCCTCACAGGTCCCCAACTGGCATCTTCATTAAATAATATCTGCAAAACACCAGTGTCAACATCTACAGTGAAGAGGCGGCTGTGGGATTTTGGGCTTCAGGGCAGAGTGGCAAAGAAAAAGCCATATCTGAGACTGGCCAATAAAAGAAAAAGATTAAGATGGGCAAAAGAACACAGACATTGGACAGAGGAAGACTGGAAAAAAGTGTTGTGGACGGATGAATCCAAGTTTGAGGTGTTTGGATCACAAAGAAGAACGTTTGTGAGACTCAGAACAAATGAAAAGATGCTGGAAGAATGCCTGACGCCATCTGTTAAGCATGGTGGAGGTAATGTGATGGTCTGGGGTTGCTCTGGTGCTGGTAAGGTGAGAGATTTGTACAGGGTAAAAGGGATTCTGAATAAGGAAGGCTATCACTCAATTTTGCAACGCCATGCCATACCCAGTGGACAGCGCTTGATTGGAGCCAATTTCATCCTATAACAGGACAATGACCCTAAACACACCTCCAAATTGTGCAAGAACTATTTACAGCAGAAGCAGGCAGCTGGTATTCTATTGGCAATGGAGTGGCCAGCGCAGTCACCAGATCTGAACCCCATTGAGTTGTTGTGGGAGCAGCTTGACTGTATGGTACGCCAGAAGTGCCCATCCAACCAATCCAACTTGTGGGAGCTGCTTCTAGAAGTGTGGGGTGCAATTTCTCCAGCTTACCCCAACAGATTAATAGCTAGAATGCCAAAGGTGTGCAATGGTGTAATTGCTGCAAAAGGTGGATTCTTTGACGAAAGCAAAGTTTGATGTAAAAACAATGTTATTTCAAATACAAATCATTATTTCTAACCTTGTCAATGTCTTGACTCTATTTTCTAGTCATTTCACAACGTATGGTGGTGAAGAAGTGTGATTTTTCATGGAAAACACAAAATTGTTTGGGTGACCCCAAACTTTTGAACGGTAGTGTACATTCTGTAAAGAATAACATTTTATGTTTGAGAAAAACAAATGTCATTGCTTCGTGTAGTGCTCTGAGAGAACACTGTTTAGGGGACATAGCCTACAGGCTGGCTTTGCCAGTAGGTACCACAACCAGTCATGTTTTATGGTTATGATGTCCAATGCTCTGTAGGCACGACCAATGTTGTGAGATAGTAATGCTCCTCAGGGGCATACCCTAATGTAGTGTCAAAGATATGCATGGGGTACCCTGAGGGTACAGTGCAGAAATCAGGCAAGACTACTATCTACCTTATGCTTTTTTTTTTTTTTTTTTTTTTAAGTATACACCATTTCTCTATACCCCCATAAGACCCCACCACAACCACCACCACCACAACTCTGAATAATTCCTGGAAATTGGATGAAATACATTGGGAGGTGATATGAATATTAATAGGGTGCAATCAAGGGACAGTAAAGGGGTCAAACTTTTTCTGGGCGGCTTTTCCAACACTCCCTGTGCCAGTAGGAGTAGGCTACAGATGTCAGGGCTGCTGCAGGGTCTATGTGACTTCTCTAGCATTCATCTTGCAATTGGCGAGAGTGGTCATGTGACTACACTACTAAACGCTTACCCCTTGCTGCAATGCGCTCAAACTAAGTAAGATAACTACTGGTAAAATTAGCTATGAAAGAAAAGTATCGGGTACCACATTGGTGCATCGGTTTAGTAGCTATGTAATGATGATGATGATGATGGAAGGCCAGGTGGATAGTTGGGGTATTGAAGATTCTGTTCCTTTATTCTTGTTTTTCTTCTATTTTCCCAGGTGTTCGGTAGGTCTAAGTCTAAATGACATACAAATAGGGTATCTGTAAAACTTTACACAAGAGGACAACTCAGAAACTGGGCTTCAGGGGTAAATGCCTTTTATATTACATGTTAGCACTGGTATTTCACTGATACATAGTGGCTTTTGTGCTGTATATTTGGGTCATGGCATAACTATGGGACAGATACAAGTATATACGGTGCAGATATAAGCTTAGATTTTGTGTATGGGACAAATCTACAAACTGATGGCCGACTCTACATACTCCATGAATGATCTATATGTGTGTAGCGTAAAGAATGATTCCTCTGTCCTCCTCATCCTCCACCACAGATCAGATCAATGCTCCTGACCCATGCCCCTTTCAGGGAAGTTTATTTTACAATTTGGGATGACAAATAAACGAGAATTAAATTAAGGCTGATGTGTAAGCGTTTCTCCCAATTGTACATTGTATTCCGCTGTTCCAGAAGGTTTCCCCTGATGCTGAGCTCATTAATCTTTAGATATCAGATGTTTCCAAGTTTTCCAAACCACAGAGACATCACACAAGCTCCAAACCAAACTATGCAAACCAGAAACCTGCAAAAATGTGCTCATTACCCTATTAGCGTTAATTTTACAGATTAGCTATGAGAATAATAAGGTACGAAAGAAAAATAATCAATAAAAGAATATACAGTAACGTGTAAAACATGTTCTCTAGTCATACTAAATTGACTGAAAAATGATGCAGATGTGGTGGTAAAAGTGGTTTTTGTTTGATATATAATAATCCTCTAAGTGTTCCTAATTACTATGGAGAGAATTTACTAATATTTTTTACATACAGTACATATGGGGGAAGATTTATCAAACTGGTGTAAATTAGAACTGGCTCAGTTGCCCCTAGCAACCAATTAGATTCCACTTTTCTTTCCTCACAGATTCTTTAGAAAATGAAAGGTGGAATCTGATTGGTTGTTAGGGGCAACTGAGACAGTTCTACTTTAGGGTACAAACACATGGGCCGGATCCGCAGCGGATTTCTGGCTGCGAGTATATGAGTGACAGCCGCGTCAACCCCCGCTGGCCCCCGAAGCTACTGTATCTGCTCCATGATCCAGCTTGCTTCGGGGGTTCCCAGCTGGACCTCACGGTCAGCCAATCAGTGTGCTGCCCTGCCGCAGTGCACCGATTGCATGAGCGCAACATACAGATGTCATGAGCCCCCGAAGCAAGCCGGAGCGGGAGGTTATTGTCAATCCCATTGCGAGTATGTGTTCCCATACAAACTAACATGAAGGAATCTGCAGCGGATTTCGCTGCAAATTCTCAGCGAGAAATCTGCTGCAGATCTAGCCTGTGCGTTTGTACCCTGACACTAGTTTGATAAATCTCCCCCATGGTGTATACATACATCTGTATAAAGACCGTCTAGTCTCAGTTTTTACTTCTGTGTCTATCTTTTTTTTTTTTTAACTTTCTTTATGGATTCTGGCGCATTTGTAGTGCACAATACATAGCTTTAAGTCACGCCTTTATCTTAGAAGCCACACCCCCTGTCCAGTGATGAGCAACTTCTGTTCTTTTTGGTGCACTTTGTTTTATATACTTATAAACAGTTTGTTCTTGTACATTTTGTATTTGTTCAGTTCCACAGGTTTAGGTTAAAAGAAGCCTCAATGTAATATACATAACCCTGAATTCCCATAGAAAACCCCTCCCACTGCCAGTCTCGGCCAGAGATGTCAGCAGAGGGCACTGTGAATGAAAATAAAACAACGCTTCCTGCAGGACATACAGCAGCTGATACGGAAAGACTTGAGATTTTTAAATAGAAGTAAATTATAAATCTATATAACTTTCTGACACCAGTTGATTTGAAAGAAAAAGATTTTTGCTGGAAAACCCATTTAACTGTACCATGTTACCTGTTCACAAAGCCTGGACCCCCTCCACCCCACTGTAACTATGACAGCACTAGCTTAGTGTTCATAGAACAGGATAGATAATGTCATGATGCCCTGATCTGTGCAAAATTGAGGTTAAGAAACAAAACAGTGATTTTTTGCAAATCATGGCAGAACTGAAACCAGGGACAATACACTTATGAAAGTCTCATAGCTCAGGGCTCCGGGCTACCGCCCAAAACGGATCTATTATAATCCGCTGCTGGGAGTAACACTTTTTCTGACCATTACATGCCTTGGAGATCACAAGAAAGTCATGAGTAGTATAGGGCCAGTTGGTAGTAGTAGTACTGCAGATAAAGTCTGTAGTATCACAGTAGCTTGAGGTCCTTAGTTGGATCCTGTGGTTTCAGTAATAAATGTGTACACAGACACAGCTTCAGTGTATAATAGGAGGTTTAGTGAGTCTCTAGTGAGGACCTAAAGTCCTTTGGGTGGTGCTTTAGAGATACAGTACAGGAATAGATTATCACAGAGTGTTTAAAAGTGTTTGCAGAATATATTGTGTCTCCTTGTCAGGTCTGCACATTGTTCTTAAGTTGGGTGGCAAGCAGGGGCAGATTAACTTTACCATAGGACCCGGGCTGTTCACCAAGCCCGGGCCCCCCACCCCACTGTAACTATGGCGGCACTAGCCTGGCGTTCATAGTACAGTATAGATAATGTCATGATGTCCTGATTTGTGCAAAATTGCCATAAAAAAACTGTGATTTTTTGCAAATCATGTCGGAAGTGTAGCCTGGAGACAGTACACCACTGAAAGTATAAGTCTTTTTGGGTGGTCATGGGCCCCCCAGGAGCTCAGGGCCCCGGGCTGCCGCCTGGAACGCCGCTATTATAATCCGCTACTGGTGGCAAGTGTGATGCGCTGTTGTCAGAGTAGGGAACTGGATGACAAAAGACAGGTGAAGCCCTGAAGTTGGCATCCACCCCGCTGTCCCTGCCTATTTGCCTCAGCTGCCCTGGGTGGCTGCGAACAACTGGATGACAGTTCCTAACTTAATAAGTGAACACAGAACAAGACAAGACTGACAAATAACACAATAAAACAGGGTCAGGAAATCTGGGTCAAACACAAACAAGCAATGCAGTACAAAAAACATATCCATAAAATGGAAGTCAAAAGCCAGAAAGTCAAAATGCCAGGGAATAAATGCAGGAACAAATGCTAGGTCAAGAGGGAACTCAGGAACCAAAGCTCAATCGCAGACAAGGAATAGAGGCAAGTTAAGGATACTTATGGAACCTGGATTCCCAGCCCAGATCACCTCAGACAGCTGACTGGTGGTACCAGGGCCTCAAAATGTGCATGTGCACCGGGCCCACTGGTTAAAGGGCCCCCCTGAGCAGGCCAGCCTTTGCTATGTGCGACCAGTGCGGTCACACAGGTCTCCGGCCACCAGCCTGTCAGGGGGGAGCGCCATGGATGGGTAATCTACTTACCCATCCATGGCACCCCCTGCACAGAGACAGCATGGCCGAGGGTTAACCCCACAGTACTCACTGGCTGATCCCTCCTCAGCTACATTCCTCTGCAAGCTGTGGGGGCCGACTGGTAGGCTCTGCTGTCTTCCTACACTGAATAACCTCTAATTCCCGCAACTTGCCGGCAGCTTCAGTACGGAGATCGGAGGTTATCAGTGCAGGAGCACAGGCACATGTCCTGTCTTCAGGTTTTAACCCTGTCGGCTCGTGCACTGATAAACTCTGACCTCTGGCTGAGCCGTGAGGTGAGGTTTCTGCTGCGGAAGCAGGACTGCACAGAGAGGTACCGACAACTCCACAACTACTATCCCCAATATACTGTACTAGTGCACTGTGTCAGCACTAGTATAGTATATTGGGCATAGTAGTTGTATGGCTGATACATAGCACTAGTATAGTATATTGGGCATAGTAGTTGTATGGCTGACACATAGAATTAGTATAGTATATTGGGCATAGTAGTTGTATGGCTATGTGTCAGCGATACAACTACTATCTTTAATTGACTATGCTAGTGCTATGTGTCAGCCATACAACTACTACCCCCAACATACTATACTGTGTGTCAGCCATACAACTACTACCCCCAACATACTATACTGTATGCAGATATACAGGGGACTCAGATATGCCAGATGTATTAAGAAGCAAAGAGAAAGGAGGAACATGATTGGAACCTTTAAATATGTAAAACGGTTTAATGAGGCTCAAGAGGTGTTTTTAATAGGAAACTGAACACAAGAACAAGTAAACCCAATCTGAGGTTAGCTGGCAGAAAGCTCCAGTGCAACATGAGAAAATATTATCTTACTAAAAGAGTAGTAGATGCTCAGAACAAGCTTCCAGCAGATGTAGTGGGTAAATCTATAGTATTGAATGTAACCATGGTGCTCCAAAGTCAAAAATAAAAAGTAGATAATATGGGGTGGTTGTTTTCTGCACACTTCTATATTTCTAAGTCTCAGATCTGTTAATTCATAGAAACCTGTTTCCTTACCCTACATTAAGCATTTCCTGTACCGGGCATAGCTCAGTGGATCAGAATTGACCCAATTGTCCCTTTAAATTTAACTAAAAACGGCTTCAAATAAAGTGAAATATAATTGAACAAATCATTTTTATTTTTAAGCCATGACATTTGATATCTCTTAAGGTTTTTGGCAGTTCTTATCAGAACAGGAGGCATTGAAAATGTGTGGACAAACTTGTGAGGCACTGAAAGGTTGTGTATAGCTCCTATCTCAACATAGCTGTCATGTCTGCTTGTTATTGTGTATCACTGCCAGAAACAATATCTCCTGTTCTCCAAGAACAATTCAGCGGCTTCAATCCAAATTTAGAACCCATTTTCCTTCTGGGAAATGTTTCTTTCTGTGATCTTCAAGTGCTGCTGTGGCCTGTAACATGCAACTGTAAAAAATCACAGGAGGACAATGCCAATATAAATGCTCAGAAGTGCAGGGATACTGTATAGTGAGGCATCAGATCTTAGCAAGTACCTATAGCATTCTGTTTGGAGATTAGTGAAATGCCCTTAATCAGGGCTAGAAGGACCTGATGGGCTGTTAAAGTGATTTTTTTTTTTTTTTTGCTGCAATTCAGGTGCAATTCCAAACAGCTGACATTGCTAAATAGCTGTTACCAACACATGGTACCATTCAAATATCTATCTGTGCTTCCAGAACGTAGAAAAATGCTTCTATAGTACAAAAAGTCAGAGAGGTTTTCCTGAGCTCCTAAAGTGCAGAAGGATGTAAAAATTTCTTACTCCCTCTCCCATACCCAATCCTGCTTTATACTCAGTTTACAGGTGTCAATCAAACAGGTTGGTGGGAGAGTGCTGCATATATGAAAAGTACTATGGGGGGGATTTATGAAGACTGGTGTACAAGTATGCCGGTCTTATGTTAGGCCCACCCCCTTTCCCTGGCAGGATTCACTAAGAGGCGCACGCCAAGCGTCCAAACCTGTGCCCGGTGTACAAAATCTACACCTGCATCCAGCAGGTGTAGATTTTGATCATGATTTACGCCTGCAAGCAGACGTAAATCATGACAAATGAGGCGCGGGAGGAGGCCTCTTCCCTGCCTTGTCACTCCCCCTCCCCCAAGCTCCCCCAGCCCGCCCATCGGCCCTGGTTAACTCACTGTTGAAATTATGTGGATGGCCGCCATTTATTGGCAAAAAATGCCTATTATTTTAAAACAACAGGCATTAAATGATAAATGATGGCCGTTGACATTTAATAATGGCCATTAACTCAATTTCAACAGTATGTGAACATAGTCTTTTGTTATGTTTTTAATCCACTCCTGAATTTGGTTGCAAAATACTGACCAAAATACTGAGCAAAAATACTGTCTAGGAACGTAGCCTACATGTCAAATTTCTCTTTTATCTTGCCTCTGTAGCCAATTTTAGCCTTAATGCCCAGGGCCGATTTTTCAGATGTGACCAGTCTCACTTTATGTAGTAATAACCTTGTTATGTATTTAACATTCCCAATGATTCTGCCATCTTGTAGATCCCGAATGATTCTCCTTAGCTTACGCGGCAGAATCTGGAATTATTAGTACAATTTGTTATATGGAAGTGATAGACATGTATTTAAAGTCATGGTTGTGTCTTTAAGTGCAGTGTTTGGAGATGTTGCGGTTAATGAAACCCTTCGAATCATTGGTGTGGTGTTTATTCATTCTATTGCAGAATTGTTGGGTGGTCCAGCCGATAAACTGTATAATGGAGATTACATGGGAATTGAGGAAGATAAATGACATAGTATTGCAGTCTAGGAATGTTTTCATCTGGAAACATTCCTCTGTGATAGTTGAATGAAGGATAGTTGTTGTTATTGCAGCATAAGCTGCATGGTTTGTCACATTTGCACCTATTATTGACGGAAACATACTTACTGTAACACTGGGGGGTTTTCCGAAGCCTGCTGGGAACCAGGATGTTTTATAAAGTGGTCAACTTCCTCAAGATGATGCTCGATTTTTTAGGGAGTAGTCTTGTAGGAAGGATTAATTCAATAAAATAAAACATCCCAGTGTTTAGAGAAGATGGCTTTCATTTGTCTGAGCTGAAGGTGCGAATGAAGTCATGTTTAAATAAGGAATCATCATTTGGTTCTATTTTTTGTACAAAGCCTTGTTCGTGTCTACATTTCTTTAGAGCTTTCTTAAAGCTATCCAGATTAAGCTTTATGTGTAGTGTTTTTTTAGTATAACAATGTTATAATTACTAGATTACTGGGGATGGGAGGTCGATTCAGAGATTTATTCTGATTGCCATATTCGGAGTTGGCAAGAAAGTTTCTCTGGAAGATTGGTTTATGCTGTATGGGATTTTTCCCTTCTTTTGGACCAACATTACAAGATAACAGGCTGAACTGAATGGATGTATGTCCTGTTAATGCCTCACAAACTACATTACTCTGCATCTACAGCATTTGGGTACTGTAATAATAAATGCTATGACATTACCTAGGTAGTGCTTGTGGTAGCAGAATTTAACAAGATGCAGCATCTTTTCAACAAGCTTTGCATAGATCATTATTAC
Source organism: Dendropsophus ebraccatus (assembly GCF_027789765.1). Classification (NCBI taxonomy): domain Eukaryota; kingdom Metazoa; phylum Chordata; class Amphibia; order Anura; family Hylidae; genus Dendropsophus; species Dendropsophus ebraccatus. Next base: position 37,915,699 of record NC_091463.1, on the reverse strand, counting down.
AAGTAAATATAAGAAACTTTCTGTGTCTGTAAAGTGCATGGCAGACACAATAGATGTTATTCTCTGTCCGCCAGGTCTAGGAGAAGTGAAACAGTTTAAGGGTAAATTCACACGGGCGGATCCGCCGGAAGTCTCGCACAAGAAATCCGCAGCTAATCCGCAATACACATATTATTATTCTTAGTATTATTAATACGTGTATTGTGGATTATCTGAGGATTAGCTGCGGATTTCTTATGCAAGACAACCGTGTGTGCATTTACCCTTATGGTAGCCGAGTCAGCTCAGAATTACTAAAATTGAGACTAAGAGAGAACTATGAAGTCATTTTTATAATAAGAATGTAATAAACGTCTGCAGTCTGTCATAGTAAATATATCTCTTCTCATATTCCAAAAATTTCATTGGGTCCACCAACAATGTAGTACATTGCAGTCTTTGACAGGAAGAGTTGAACAGAGAAAAATATAATTTGGGTTTAGCAAATTATGGAAAGTTTGCTGAATAACAGATGTTTGTATTATGGAAAGATATTTCTCCTATTAACCCCTTAAGGTCAAAGGCAATTTTCATTTTTGCGCTTTTGCTTTTTCCATTTTATGTTTAAAAGTCCATAGTGCTTGCATTTTTTCACCTAGAGACTTATTTGAGCGCTTATTTTTTGCGAAACAAATTGTACTTTGCAATGACAGGCATTATTTTTCCATAAAATATGCTGCGATACCAGAAAAAAATCATTTGCGCTGTCAAATTAAAAAAGAAAACTAATTTGTTTTGATTTCGGGGAGTTTTGCATTTATGCCGTTCGCCCTATGGTAAAACTGACTTGTTATATATGTTCCTCATGTCGTTACGATTACAACGATATGTACTATGTATAACTTTTATTTTATGTGATTTTTATTACATTTTTTCTGGATTTGATGCGACTAAAAATGCGCAATTTTGCACTTTGGAATTTTTTTGCGCTGACGCCGTTTACCGTGCGAGATCAGGAATGTGATTAATTAAAAGTTCGGCCGATTACGTGCGCTGTGATACAAAATCTGTTTATTTACTTGTTTATTTAATAATTTATATTTATAAAATGGAATAAGGGGGGTGATTTGGACTTTTATTAGGGGAGGGGATTTTTTATTAATAAAAACACTTTTTTACTTTTTTTTTTTTACATCTAAACTACATCTACTTTTTTTTTTTTACAACTAAAAGCCCCCCTGGGAGACTTGTATATACAAAGCACTGATCTCTCATAGAGATCAATGCTGTGTATAAACACAGCAATGATCCATCATATCGGTGATAGATTGCTATGGCCTGCTGCAGGCCATAGCAATCTATTGCCGAGCCGGGATCAGTGTCATTCCGACGCTGAGTCCCGGGCCGGCCAGAAGAACGGATCGTCCCACTAGACACCAGGGATGTTGTGCATGAAGCACTTCAATGCAGCTGTCAGGTTTGACAGCTGCATTAAAGTGCTTAATTAGCCGGCGCGACAACGCCGGCAGATTGCAGCCGGAATCGGTGCCGTTCTGAACACCCCACGCGGCACCATGACGTATCAGATACGTCATGGGTCGCTAAGGGGTTAAAGGCAAAGGGCCTAAGTTACAGGTATATACCATCCTCTTAGATGGCAGTGGAACTTTTGCCTTACGTTTGACTAAAACGAAAAAAAAAAAAAAAAAAACAGGAATGCCAAACGTTGTGAAGTCATAAAAAAAAAGTAATTTCACATAGAAATATCACAGCAGGGCAATAATGCACACAGTGATGCCATCAGGGCTGTGTCACAGAACAGTAAATAACTGCCATTATTTCAATATAACAGCCGTTGTTTTAAAATAACAGCAAATATTTGCCATTAACCTCTTAACGACATCGGACGTAAGTGTACGCCCCCGCAGGGTGGGCTTTAACGCAAACGGGTGTACACTTACGCCCGATGTTTCCCTGATCGCTGTGTGTTCACACACAGCGATCGGGGGAGATGGCCTGCTATGATGTATAGCAGGCCATCCCTGCTTGTCAGCACGGGGGGTGATTACCCCCCCCCCCCGTGCTGACGATCGCTGCTATAGCAGCTATATTCAGCTTTCCGGGTCATCGGCGAGACAGCACCAATCGCCATCAGTGTCCTGGGGAAAGATGGCTCCGATGCCACCCCCACGATCGCCGTGATAGGCCGGCCAGTACCGGCCGGCCCATCACGGCGATCAAACTGTTAAAAAACAGTGTCGCCGGGTTCTGCACCCCTCAGCTAGGTAGCTGAGGGGTGCAGAACAGGTGAGTGTGGTGCAGGTGTACCATACTCACCTGATCTGGGCGTCCGGAGCGAACATCTGCGGTCCACGCCGTCCTCGCGTCTTCGTCGCGTCGCTTCCGGGTTTCGTCGGGTCCATCGTCGTCTAACTTCGGAAATGTTCGGCTCTTCGGGTTTGGCAGGCCTCGGAAGTCTTCGGAAGCGTCGCTCTACTGCCCCCTAGTGGCTGATCAGTGAATATTATTCACTGATCAGTTGCTTTGGGTTGAAAAGTTTTTTTGTCCCCCCCCCCAATATTTTTTTTTTCCTTTTTATGCGCCCTAACGCCGCTGAGTGCTGATCAGCATCGCACATAAGTGCGCCGCTGAGCAGCAACTCCTCCTTTTTGGCGTAGGGGCGTTTTCCCCCAGTATATCCTACCGCCACTGGCTGCTGATAAGTGCCGCACATAAGTGCGGCATTTATCAGCAGCTCCTTTCTTGGCGTAGGGATATTTTTTCTTACTGTCAAAAAAACGTAAAAAAACACTACACTACACCACACTACATGAAATAAAGTTTTACACTACACTACATTACACATTTACATACCCCGTATACTAGTCCCCGTATAAAGATGGCTCCCAGGGTGTTTTCGGCGTCGGACACATACACTATTATTGCCTTCGACACCGAAACAGCCAGTGAGGATGAACGGGGGGATCCTTTTTCCCTCCATTCATCCTCATCCTCATCATCCAGTGATGTGTCTGGGGGGTAGCATAGTGTACGCTGCCCCCCAGACACGTCTTTTCCACCAGTATCGTCCCCATAAAAGATGACGGTATGGCGGGAAATTCTACAAACTCTGTGAGAGTATCTCAGGGTACACTTACAGATTTAGGGTATGTGCACACTGCAGAATGGAGAAGGATAACCCTCTGTGCATTCCACAGCTGGCACCCGCCGTCGGACTGATGCGGGCGTGTGTTTCCACCCGTGTCATAGACTCCGTTCTATGCACAGGCGGATTCCATCGTCCGTCCAAATAATGAACATGTTCATTCTTTGGACAGAGGGCGGAATCCGCCCGTGCATAGAATGGAGTCTATGATACGAGCGGAGATGCGCGCATCCGTCAGTCCGCCGGCGGGTGCCAGCTGCGGAATGCACAAAGGGTTATCCTTCGCCATTCCGCAGTGTGCACGTACCCTTACAGTGTATGTAGGAAGGGACACCCGAATCCTGCCCCCCCCCCCCCCATCCTCCAAATTTGTGGGAAAATCGTTTGGGAACTGATCTTCCCACTGCTGGATAAAGGTCACCACCTGTACGAGGATAACTTTTATACCAGCACCCCCTCTTCCGGTCCCTCGCTGCCCGAGCTACTGTAGCTTGCGGCACGATCCGTAAATATCAGAAGCAGTAATAAAGCCCTAATATTTAGCAGCCATGGAGCGGACCCAGCGCTTCTGGATATGAGGGATCCCGTATCGCACCAGGGCAACATTTTCCAGGTGACGTCCCCCACACTGGAAAACAGGACACCCCAGAAGAAGTTTATATACAATAGTTCCTACGCGAACTCCACATCATAGTCTCACGCTTGCCCCGTTGGCATTTTTTAATACCATTAAAGTACAAAGCAGAGTGGAGATCAAGAGCCCCTATAAAAATAAAATGGCCCAGTGATTTAAATACACCGCTAACATCCTCACGCTTTTCGCTGCGTAAGGCAAAAAACCTTCAGTATGGATTAGCCAATGGCGTTCAGAAAATTCATCTCACTGCTAAAAGGAGCTCATTCCAACAACATATTGGAAAGGAGCAGAATCAAGGTAATACACAGGTAATCCACTTTTCACCAAGGTCTTGAAAGTTAACCGATTACCACGCCTCTCATTGGAGAGCACCAAGGATAAAACTCATACCAGGATTGGGGTTCGAACCCACGCGGATACATATCCATTAAATCTTAAGTCCAACGCCTTAACCACTCGGCCATCCTGGTGTTTAAAAAAAAAGCCAAAGTGCATACAATTGTAGGTGAAAGTACACAATATGTGCTCGGACATGAGTCGAGTTGACAATCGGGCACTAATGCTGATGGTACTTTTCTTGTAGCTCTCCCTATTTTACAATCTTATAAAGCATATTTTGTTCTCCAGAATGAAAAGTCAAAGAGGCGTTGGCCAGCCGAGCTAGTCCTGCGGTCTGGCACTCCTCTGTGCTTCTTTCCACCTTCCTCTCCCTCCATGAAAACCAATCAGGACTCAGTCTCCTATGCGAACTCCACATCATAGTCTCACGCTTGCCCCGTTGGCATTTGTTAATACCATTAAAGTATAGAGCAGAGTGGGGAGCAAGAGCCCCTATAAAAATAAAATGGCCCAGTGATTTAAATACACCGCTAACGTCCTCACGCTTTTCGCTGCGTAAAGCAAAAAACCTTCAGTATGGATTAGCCGATGGTGATCCCCTTTTCACCAAGGTCTTGAAAGTTAACCGATTACCACGCCTCTTTTTTAAACATTGGAGAGCACCAAGGTTAAAACTCATACCAGGAGTGGGGTTCGAACCCACAAGGATACATATCCATTGGATCTTAAGTCCAACGCCTTAACCACTCGGTCATCCTGGTGTTTTAAAAAAGACAAAGTGCATACAATTGTGGCACGATCCGTAAATATCAGAAGCAGTAATAAAGCCCTAATATTTAGCAGCCATGGAGCGGACCCAGCACTTCTGGATATGAGGGACCCCGTATCGCACCAGGGCAACATTTTCCAGGTGACGTCCCCCACACTGGAAAACAGGAGACTCCAGAAGAAGTGCAGAGTGTGGCGTAACAGGGGGATCAGGAAGGATGGCATTTTCCAGTGTGACGCCTGTCCTGATCGCCCCGACCTCTGCATACTGCATCGCTTCAAGGTGTACCACACGTCATTGGAGTTCTACATTTTCTAAATTCTGTCCCTTATTCTTATTTCAGGGGTCACGTTGATCCGGGGATTATTCTGATCGCCATTATGGAGTCGGGAAGGAATTTTTTCCCTGTGATGAGGCTACTGTCGTCTGCCTCACGAAGGTTTTTTTTGCCTTCCTCTGGATCAACACAGGTTGAGTTTGATGGACACCTGTCATTTTCAACCTTATAAACTAATAATTGGCCTAATACCCCAAATAAATTAGAATTGTCCCTTTTCCCCAGCTAAACAGGTATGGCCGCCATTCTCATTAGAGGATACCATGATGCAATTACAAAGCCTCTGTGCGGCCAGGACAGTAGAAACCCCCCACAAGTGACCCCATTCTGGAAACTACACCCCTTAAGGAATCTAACGAGGGGGGCAGCGGGGATATGGCCCCCTGGTGACGGGCACATTTGTAGAGTGAAAATGAAAAAATTGTATTTTTTATTTTCACGGCACATGTTCCACATATGTGCCCGTCACCAGTGGGGTCCATATGCTCACTCTACCCCCTTGTTGGATTCCTTACGGGGTGTAGTTTCCAGAATGGGGTCACTTGTGGGGGGTTTCTACTGTCCTGGCAGCACAGGAGTTTTTCAATTGCGACATGGCCTCCATCCTCCATTCTAGCCTCTAAATGGCGCTCTGTCCCTTTGGTGGCTTGCCCTGTGCCCATATGGCACGTTATGCCTACATATGGGGTATTTTCATACACAGGGGAAATTACCCTACACGTCTCTGTCATTAAGGCCATTTCAGGCTCTGTCCTTAAGGGGTTAAATGGCGGCCATCCACTCAATTTCAACATAATGTGATCATAGCCTTTTTGTGTTTTTAATCCACTCCTGGTTTTGGTTGTAATATGAGGACCACAATACTGACTGAAATATACGTAGTGTGAACCCAGCCTTAGCTTGCAAAGCAGATATAGTGCTACTTCTCATGTACACACAAAGGACAGCTTAAAATAAATTGTCAGTTGAAAGTCTGGTAGACTTGGTTATCTTGGATTTAAAAAAGCGCATATGCCTTATTACAAAAACAGTGCCACCTCTGTCTCTAGGTTATGTGCGGTATTACAATTTAGCTCCATTCACTTCAATGGCTCTGAACTGCAAAAGCACACCCAAACTGAAGACAAGAGAGGTGCTGTGTCAGGAAGAAGGCTGGACAACCCCTTTAAGACTAGAGCTATGTGGTGGCATTCTGAAGCAAATTGCATCTAAGTCACATGAACAATAATTGTATGACTTTTCTGTGACTTGCATGACATGCATCAAAGGCATCGGAGGTGAATATATGGCATCACATGTTGCAGTGTTGTGACATGGACAATTGCTACATGCATGCAGCATTGCAATCTTCATGCTGCCTAATACCACCCACCCTACCCAAATGGTACATGTGTCTGTCCTGTTTTTCTGCTCTTTTGGACCTCAATTGTGTATGTATTAGCTAAATAGCACAAGATGTTCTGTGACATTTCAGTGACTAGTAGTATCAACCTGGTGCTGTAGTATTCTTCCCGTACACAGGGATGCAGATTAAGCCCATAGATTCTTTTTAACTTTAGCAAGAATTTAAAGTTCACCTTTAAATCAGACAGCAAATTGCATTAATGAGTGAAACCTTTGGTAGAAAGAACTGAAACCTCAGACAGAAATCCTACAAGCCGCAGTAAATCAATAGGTAATATTAGTCCCTGCGGCAGGTAGAGTGTTAATTGTTGCCTCAATTAGAAAGCCTGGTGACAATGTGGCGGAATGGGCTGCACTTTTACAATAAGGCCAGTTCTGTTTCCCGTACAGTACAGCCAGAGTTCCCAGGGGCTTAATGCTGGCGGAGGGAGGTGTTTGGGGACATCTGCTGTGTATTTTTGTCCTTTCTTAACACAAGAGATCACCAATTAAACTAAAATCTGTAAGGCTGCCTCCTCCTTCCCGTGTATTTGATACCGATCTCAGTTGCCTAATTAGTTGATATATTATCCGCTGTATTTATTTCTCCCTGTATTTCACTCCCATATCTCCTACTTCATCCTGTCTGTCTATATTCCCACGGGACTGAGCTTTGCTACTAGGATACAGCCAGGAGCTTGCAGACCCAGCTGGGAATCTGTTCATTTCACACTGTGTGTATATTCTTTCATTCAATAAAAAGTTACAGAAAATACATATCAGTCACGTTGTGGGCCGCCCTGTCCTGTGATTGAACAGACACTAATTAAAGCAATACTTTCTTCATTTCGATCCTATTATGGCGTAGCCCAGCACCCTTTGCCGCCCCGTGTGCAGGAAGCACAAGCTAAGCGAGACCATTTCTCAACATATTTAATTAAATCAGGTTTTCAGACTATCAAGGCTATAAATCTGTAAAGCTAAGACTTTGTGAAACATGCCAAAAACCATATCCGATAATGAGACGTATGCTGTATACCTAACAAAAGATTACGACAATCATTTTAAAGAGAATTCTACTGAAATGTAATATTCCATGCCTTCTGAAATGTAATATATTTCCCAAAGGCACCATAAGGAGATATGTTTATTATAATCTTATTATTGTTTGTGTAGATTAGGTTACCTGCACAAGCGTGGTAAAGAAACCCTGCACCCTTTACCACGAGCAGGTGCAGACCGAGCCGTCTTACAGCAGGGCTGCCAACCTTCAGTATATTCACAGTCCTTGAAGATTAGGCTTTAGGCCAATGTATGTAGCACCTGGTATAAATAAGATAGAGGAGAGGTAGGATATGCTTTGCTGCACATTCTCTGTAAAAGCCCATGCATATTGCACAGAACTTTGCCTATTGCCTGATGGAAAGTAATGTGCAGCAGAATAACTTTAAAGAGGCACTGTCACAAGAACAGAAGAAAAAATCAGACAGAATCAGACAGACATGCCAACATGCCACTCAGTCGGGGTTTGAGCATTCAGACTGTGACCGATTGGGGGAGGGAACCGTGAGAAGTCTGTTCTCAGTGTAGTCCTCTTCCATCTCTGTGCCAGGTGAGGAAATGGCCACATAATGCAAGTCTATGAAGCTGTATCCTCACACAGACACAGGGAAAGGAGTGCGCAGCAATACGCATTCTGATGGGTTGGGGTCTGAACACTCAAGCCCTAATCAATCAAAACTTTGAAAATTTCTCTTTGATATCAGTAGTAGATAAAGTCCGACAGCATCCAAGGTTAAGGTCGAGGCTTTATTGGCACAACAGGTACATATAGTGACGGTTCGACCAGTCTTTATCAAGCATACAAGGGATGTGCTTGATAAAGACTGCTTGGTCGAAACGTCGCTATATGTACCTGGTGTGCCAATAAAGCCTTGAACTTTACCTTGGATACTGTTGGACTTTATTTACTACTGAAGTTACAGGTGACGATACAGAATGGACTTTGATCCATAGGTGCTGCTGGACCCTATTGTTTCGTTTTGTTTCTTATGATATGTAAAAAAAATTTTTTTTTTCTTTTCATTAACAGGTACACTTTTTTAAGTTCATGGTTGCAATTTTGAGTTTTGTGTATACAGTTCCTATACAGAACAATGTTGCCATGGCTCCAGACTATAAATCTGTCTCTATGTTTTGTCTAATCCTTTAGTCTTAGGTTGCTGCCTGTCATTCCTGCCCCTTCTTTGGTTAACATACAGATAGTAACGGAGCATATGACTACACAAAAGAACAGTTGAAAAAAATGTTGTTGCCCGTAGCAACCAGTTACAGATCAGCTTTCACTTTACCAGAGCTTGCTAATATGTGAAAGCTGGTTGGTCTGCCTAGGAATTGGCGGGTGGGTTGGGGGGGGGGGTGTGCTGCTTTGTACAACAATGCTGTGCAGAGCTGGATTAGAATAGGGGAGCAGGAACCAGGGCTTGGACAGCCCTGCAGTTCCCGACACGAAAGTTGTGACAGCAGAGAGGCCTTTATTGCCCTTTAGTACTGCCACACAACGGAAATAGAAGGGAAAATATTAACAATAATAATAATAAAAAAAATTAAAAAATTAGCATGCTTGGCTTTATCCGAACCTGAACTCCGGTGGCTGAAGAACTTGGTTGCAGCCCTAGGTAGTCCTGGGAAACATGGATACAGCTATAGGGCACCAGCTCATCTCTAACAAGAACCTTTATGAATTTTGCACTTTTTTTGCAAAAAATCTTAAACATGAGCAAATTCTACACCTGGTTAGAAAGTAGTAAATGGTTGCATAGACATTTGCACAATTTTTAATGTTTGCAAGGTATCACAGCATTTTACCATTTCACAGGGACAATGATGCAGAAACTGAGGTGAGATTAGGACTACTATCAGCACTGTTCTCTTTTGGCTATGTTCACACACAGCATTTTAAACAATCCATGTGATGCAGATAGCTGTATGGTAATACATGTGGACTTATGTTAGACTATAGATTTTAATCAATGACTATAAATGTTCATTCTGCTATACTATAGTATTTTCTAAACTGAAGGTAGTAATTTCTCTAACTACTCTTTGCGCTTGAGATAATTATTGCCTATGATTTTAGCTTCTGTACAGTAGTAGAGAAGAACAAATGTAAAAAATATATCTATATATGCAATATTTCACATGTTTCCATAGCTTCATAATTACAGAAGAAAGAACAGGCATTAGTCAAGGTCACCATTGTTATTTTCAGGGTAACCTGATACATTATTAGTTGGGGATTTTCACCTCTAATACACACATGTCTGAATGAAGAGCAACATATCCATTAGATTAGCAACTAATTGCATGAAATGTTGTGATAAAGCTGTGAAAGTGGATTAGCTCGACACATATCAGCCACATTTTCACCAGATGTTTTACTAATATGTATGAATTAGACTTAGAATGTAACCATACCTCCTGATACTTTCAAGTTAAGTAGTAGCTAAATAACAATCCTAAATGCATGAGTCAAATTTTCCGTAACCTGCAAGAACATGAGGTAAACTATTGTTTGCCGTTACCTTCCATTTTAGCGGCTAAGAAGCTAAGTATTCCCAAGTGGTCTTATAGGTTTGATGTTTGCTGGGAAATATGCCCCAGCTATGACACAAATCTCTTCAGTTCAGATGAGCTGACAATGTTGCATATATATCTGTGATTTTGTCTGGGATTTCCATACACTCCAATTACAATGACTAATCCGATAACCTTATTATTTCTTTTCAGTGTATCCATCAAGGGGTGTAGCTAGAACAAGGTATAATGGTAGTATGACCATGAATAAGATCACAATGAGTGCAAGAACCATATACTAATCTTAAAATGACAATCATAACTTAATGTGACTAACCTATATGTCCCAACAGGTTCAGTCGTCAGTATAAAGTGTGAAGTGTAGAGTCCTCACGTGACAGCCCACTGACAGATGATGTTGGTGGAGATATGAAGCATGATAGAAAATCACTGCTCGACCCCTTTAATCTCAGAGAAATAGGACACTGCAAGCCTTAACCCTTTGAGGACCAGGCCCAAAATGACCCTGTGGACCGCGCAAATTTTAATCTTAGTGTTTCCGTTTATCCCTCCTCCCCTTCTAAGAGCTCTAGCACTTTCAGTTTTTTATCTACAAGGCCATGTAAGGGCTTATTTGTTACAGGAATAGTTGTACTGTGTAATGGCGTCATTCATTTTACCATAACATGTATGATGGAATTCCAAATATATTATTTATGAAGATATAAATTGGTGAAATCACAAAAAAGAATGCAATATGGTAACGTTTGGGGGGTTCCTGTGTCTACGTAATGCACTATATGGTAACAGCGACATGATACTATTATTCTATAGGTCAGCCCGAACACAACCATATGCAGGTTTACACAGATTCTCTAATGTTATATATTTTTTTTAAATGAAATCCTTTTTTTTGGCAATTAATTATAAATAAAATGGGACTATTGTGACGCTTATAACGGTTTTATTTTTTCACCTATGAGGCTGTATGTGGTGTCATTTTTTCCACCATGATCTCTAGTTTTTATTAATACCATATTTGTGAAGATCGGACGTTTTGATCACTTTTTATAAATTTTTTTTCTATATAATGTAACATAAAATCGGTAATCCGCGCACTTTTTTCCCTCTTTCCGTGTACGCCATTTACCGTTCGCAATGACGCTTATTATATTTTAATAGATCGGACAATTACGCACGCTACGGTATATTATATGTTTATTTGTTTATTTATTTTTATATGTTTTATTTATATAATGGGAAAGGGGGGTGATTTCAACTTTTATTGGGGGAGGGGTTTTGGGGTAGTGTAATAGTGTTTTTAACTTTTTTTTTTTTACACATTTGAAGTCCCTTTGGGGGACTTGTACATACATTAGTTTGATTTTTACACTGACCATTGCTATGCCATAGACATAGCATTGATCAGTGTTATCGGCGATCTGCTCATTGAGCCTGCCTGTGCAGGCTCAGTGTAGCAGATCGTCGATCGGACCGCACGGAGGCAGGTGAGAGACCTCCGGCGGTCCGTTTTACCGATCGGGACCCCCGCAGTACCGATCGGTAAGTGACAGGGGACTCCCCCTGTCACTTACACTTAAACGCTGTGGTCGCGCCGCGATCGCGGCGTTTAAGGAGTTAATGACACGCGCCAGCACGATCGCTGCAGCGTGTCATTACCGGTGAGGTCCCGGCTGCTCACTGCAGCCGGCCCCCACCTCCTATGAAGCGCGCTCCGCTCCAGAGCACGCTTCATAGCGGGAGAAAAACCCAGGGCGTACAGTTACGCCCTAGGTCGTCTGGGGACAGACTTCCATGGCGTAACTATACGCCCTGGGTCGTCTAGGGGTTAAAGTGTAACTGTCATATTTTTTTTATTGCAGAAATCAGTAGTATAAGCGATTTTAAGAAACTCTGTAATAGGTTTTATCAGCCAAAAAAGCCTCCTTCTGTACTCAAAAAGCAATCCCCAGCCCCCCCCCTGACTTCTTATCTGTGCATTATCAGGCAAACACGTCTTCATTACAGAGAAGCCAGTGAAGACGGGCTCTGCTCTCTCCATTGTATCCTTATGGAGAGGGGAGGGGCCGAGGGAGATGAAGGAGCAGGAAGAGGTGACATGAAGGTCAGCTGTTTGTAGACTCTCTGGGCAGCTAAAACGCTAAATTCAGGTGTCAGAAAGGTCAGTGCTTATCTATGAACTTACTAAGAGAAGATTGCAGGGTGTTGTGCTGTGCAGGACTGCTCCGTGCTCAGTCACTCCTAACAGCCCCTCCCCTCTCCATAGCCACATAATGGAGACATAAATCCTGCTTCATCTGATGTGAGGGGGGAGGCTGGGAGATTGTTTTTTCAGTACAGAAGGAAACTCTTTTAGTACATAAAACCTATTACAGAGTTTCTTAAAATCGCTTGAACTGTTGATATTTAATGTTTTCAAAAAAATGACCCTGAAATGACAATTACGCTTTAACGATCTGCTCCCCATAGAGGACACAGGAACAATGGGCCATACCATTTATGTGTATGAAGAGGATGGTAGTGTATGGCCACTTACACTTCTACACAACATTCACTAAGGCAGGCACTAATGTAACTGATTATGTTCTTCTATATCAGTCCTGTAGAATATATTAGCTCTGTATCATAATTACACCATAATGGAAATGTCCCTTGTCATCTACTGAATCATGACTGAGAAGAGTCTACATTGTCACAGTGAGGTGTGGGGGCATCAGAGTAGTAAAGTATTAACTATGAATTTCTTAGCTCAGTGATTTGCAACCTGTGGCTCTCCTGCTGGGATGATACTACAACTCCCAGAGGTGGTCAGAGCATGCTGGGAGTTTAATGTTATCACGGCTGGAGAGCCGCAGCTTGCAGATCACTGTATAAAAATCATTCATGCTGATGGATGAACAAAAAAGGCAATGTATGCCTGACAATGATAATTACTGTTAAAATCAAATTTAGTATGAGTAACATTGAGAGCAATTTTCTCAAGAGGAAACACTTCCTTTCTTTATTTCCAGGGACAGTGAGAGTTTAAATTCCCAATGAGCCAAGAAAAACATTGGTATCCCGCAGAAGAATAGAAGAAAAGGCAGCAAACAGAAAGTCTCATATTGTGCAATGTTTATTTGTCTTACGTGGAGGAGGAGGCAGCGATGCCTTAACCTCAGAGGTTTAGAGGAATGATGCTGACACAGAGGCTATTGCCGCTCAGTCACTTTCACTCTGGGACAAGAGTCAATGGAAGACATACTGTATGGGCGAATAACAATCTAAATATTCCCAAGTCACAAGAAGTCACATTCAGCCTGTGACAGTGGCGTCACCTCTGCTGGAATCTTCACCCGCCAGTATTTATACAGATGTGGCTGGAAGTTTTTCTTTGAAATTCTATATAAATAAACAGTTTGGTGGACTTTTTGTGTTTTGTGTTACTGGGTCTTTGCTCCATGCTGGGTTCTGCTGGGATATTGTGTATATTTTTAGATAACAATTGGGTAATTAATAGGAAATATTATTGCAGCAGTTATTAACATCCACAAATATACACAGTGACAGTCATAATAACTGAGGAACAGATTTGTGACCACACACAGGATGTGAACATTATGTAGATCGGGTCAAATGCTTATATTGTAAATGAGTGTGGTCCCCACTTCCAAAAATAGATTTATTTTGATGCATCTTTAAAAAAAATATATAATATATCTGATAAGGAATCTGTATAAATAGTAATTTTCTGTAGTACTAAATGACATGGGAAGGAAATGTTGCAAATAAATCCACAGCTAGAACTTCCAGAACCAAACTGGTTCCAAATGAAAAATTTGGAACAAGTTTGGAAAGATGGTGGCCACACATCTGATAAACAATATATATATATTGTTTATATATATTGTATATATATATGATTTTTTCACCTGTTTACGCTCCTCTGTTGTCCATCTCCGGATCTCCAGTGTCTTTAGCTGTGTTTAGCCTGCTCTGCCAATCATTGATTCATACAGGACAGTTCCGTGGCCAGTGATTGGGCCGCTCAGCCAGTCACTAGCTGAATGAGATGGGACAGCACCAGTAAGAGGGAGGATAAAAAAAAATTGCTACAGGGCTGGTGCCCTCATACAGCCCCTGGCCACTTCCTGGATAGAGAGGGGCCCCCGAGCATGACGTTCCAGGCCAGCTCAGCCAGTCAGAGGCTTTAACGGAGCCACTGACTGACCGGGGACTAAGGAACTAGAGCGACTGTATGTGGGCACCAGCAATGGAGCGAAATATACTACTGCTCTGGACAGCTCCTGCCATGGACAGAGGTGGCAGCAGAGGGCACTGTATCAGACTAGAACGAATACACCACTTACTGTAGAAAATACAGCATCTGATAAATACTGTAAGATTTAAGTTTTTTTTAATAGAAGTAAATTGCAAATCTCTGGCATTTTCTGACACCAGTTGATTTGAAAAAATAAATAAATAAATAAATAAAATAGTGAACAACCCCTTTAATATGGCAGCTAGCATATATGCATACAACATACAACAGACTTCCATGGCACAACCCTATAGTGTGTACTAATGTATGTAATTTCACATTTAGATGAGAGAATATTTTCTTCCGCATATGATGCCATTCCTCTTGAAATGCTGAAGGAGTGTTCATATGAAGTATGTGGCTTTGGATGTCTCCTGTTAATAGAGGCCAGGATTTTCCCACCACTTGACCAGAGCATACTTACCAGACTAAAATATACCACTCCACTGCATATAATTATAGACACTGATGAAAATGATATGCACAATGCCAGCAACAAACAGATGCACATATTTTACTCTGTACAGTCCATATGAAAATATAACCATGGAAAAAATCTGAAATGCTTACTTGCTTTGGACAAAGACACTTTAATTAAATGAACTCTTTATTGAGCGTTTTACTTTTTTTTTTTTTTTTTTACAGATATTTAAAGGTATACAGTATTCCTTCCTCATGAAATGATGGCATATTGGTAGGATATGACTGCTAGGGCTGCAGTTAACTGCATAGCTGGGCTGCAAGGAGTGCTTCTGTATAGGCCTAAAGCGCTATGCCCTTTATTCTCATGATCAGTGAGGGTCTCAGTGGTGGTGCCTCAACTGTTCATTAATTAATTAAATGCTGTCTGGACATGAGCGAAGCAGCGAGACACAAGAGTGATAGCAAATCACTGGCCACGGGCTCCTGTCCGTTCTCAGTTAGTCAGTGATTGGCTGAGTGGGCTGTCACTCTCCTCTCAGCCAATCACTAACTGAGAATGGAGAGCACAGTGGTGAGTTATTGGCTGGGTGGGCTGTCACTCTTGTGTTTTGAGAGGAACAGCCCGCTTAGCCAGTCACTAGCCGCAGTGCAAACCTCAGTCAGAAATAGCGTGAGCACGTGGCTGAAGACACAGAAGAGGACACCGGGGGATTGCAGACAGGTATGTATAGATATGTTAAGTTCAATTAGGGAAGTTTGTGAATTTTATGGTAAAACGCTGCAACTCAATTTTTTTCAATGCTTCGCTCATTTTTAATGCCCTCAATTTATGAGAAGGGATATCTTCTTGATGAACAAGTGTAGCTCAAACCTATGTATGTCTGTGGGAAAAGAGAAAACCATACCATCCATTAGTTTTGTGGATCCAGGAAAAGAGGTTAACTCTTTAGGGTGGTTACTTATCATAGCCTTAGTATGGTATCTGACATGATCCCCTGCATTAAAGGGGTAGTGCGGCGCTCAGAAATTATTCACAGAATAACACACATTACAAAGTTATACAACTTTGTAATGTATGTTATGTCTGTGAATCGCCCCGTTCCCCGTGTCCCCCCACCCCCACCCGTGTACCCGGAAGTGTGGTGCATTATACATTACCTGATCCGTGTTGAGGGCCGTCCGCCATCTTATGCCAAATGTCATCTTCGGACGGACGGCCGAGTCACTGCCGCCCGTCCCCTTTCCGCCGAGTCACAACTGTGCTGAGCCGCGATTGGCTGAGCACAGTTATGCTCAGCCAATCGCGGCTGAGCGGCTGATGACGCGGCAGTGTCATCAGCTGCTCAGCCGCGATTGGCTGAGCATAACTGTGCTCAGCCAATCGCAGCTGAGCATCGGATGACGCTGCAGAGGGCGGCCAGCATTCGGAACAGTTGGAGCTGTTCGCCGTCTGCCCGAAGAAGACGTCACTCGCTGAAGATAGAAGACTGGTGTCTGCACGTGACAGGTGAGTATAGCGCACCACACTTCCGGGTACACGGGTGGGGGTGGTGGGACACGGGGAAGGGGGCCATTCACGGACATAACATTCATTACAAAGTTGTATAACTTTGTAATGTGTGTTAGTCTGTGAATAATTTTTTACCGCCGCACTACCCCTTTAATCATTACCTCTCCTACAAGGTGTCCTTGTCTCTTTGGCATCATCTAGACCAGTTCCTTTACAAACCCAGACACAAAATTAAAGGACAAGTGCCATGAAAAACTTTTTCCCAGTAATTGAAGCACATTACAAAGTTATATAACTCTGTAATATGCTTCAATCACCTATCTGCCTCCCTTCCCTGTCTTTTCCCCCCTCCACCCCCCACCAGGAAGTGTCCTAACTCACACAGACCTGATTACTGTCGTCACCGTCACCAAGCTCTTCTCTCAGCTCCTTCTCCTGTTAGGCCCCGTTCCCACTGAGAAAAGGTAGCGGAATTCCGCGACGGAATTGTCCGCCACGGAATGCCGTTAGCCTCCCGCTCATAATGGGAGTCTATAGGGGGCGCGCGCTCCTGCCGTGTCCGCGCTGAAGAATTCCGTACAGCGCGGAATTCCTCTACCTTTGCTCAGTGGGAACGGGGCCTAACACCAGCCTCCCCCCTCCCCTGCCTTGTCAGGTGACTCAGCTTGGTCAGCTCCCATTGGCTGAACAACTGCAAGCCATCACGTGTCACATCTCACTTGCTTATCTTCCCTCAGACTGACTCCGGCACATAGGCAGCCCCTCCCCTCCCCTCATACCCTCTCTCCTGCTGCCGTGGACTCAGTGAAGGAGTCATGTCACTAGAGAAGATAAGCTGAGCAAGCAGAGTCACCTGACAAGGAGTGGGGGGGGGAGGCTGGTGTAACAGGACCTAGAGCAGCCCTCCTGCTGATGACTCATCCTCACAAGAAGGAGCTGCCTGGTGACGTGAGGACAGTAATCAGGTCTGTGTGAGCTAGGACACTTCCTGGTGGGGGGTGGAGGGGGGAAAAGACAGGGAAGGGAGGCAGATAGGTGATTGAAGCACATTACAGAGTTATATAACTTTGTAATGTGCTTCAATTACTGGGGAAAAGTTTTTCATGGCACTTGTCCTTTAATCTGACAACTTTTCTATTTTAAATTTTTATTGAAATTGTATTGAATTGAATTGTATGAAAGTATCAGGTAACATTGATGCATCATTGTACAGAAACAATAAAATCACAACAATGATAATAAATAAATAACACAACATTGTCCCATGATAGCTGCAATAATATCAGAAAGGGGGGGCTCTCTAATGGTAAGAGAGCCTTATAATCAAAACACGTTTAATTCTTCAACTAGGTGTTTCACGTTAAAGGACTTACCCAAATTATACAGTAAAAGTATGACCAGACCCAAACCGGCCTTTCTGATATCAAACTAGCAGCAGGCCTCTCGACTCCAGCCATTTTCCCCACTTAGCAGAAACGGATTTGTTAGATTCGTTCCTTCCCAGCACCATGTGTTTCCTGATGCAGTTATGGTGGACTATTTGTAAAAATTTCCGGTGGAGTCATAGTTTTCCACAGTTGTGTTATTTTAGACCTAGCAGTTACCAAAATATGGAACACTATGGTTGTATGTGCTTGTGCCAGGTCCTCTATGGTTAAAGCGACTCTGTACCCACAATCTGACCCCCCCCCCCCCAAACCACTTTTACCGTCAGATAGCTGCTTTTAATTCAAGATCTGTCCTGGGGTCCTTTCAGCAGGTGATGCAGTTAATGTCATAAAAAACAACTTTTAAACTGGCAGCCCCATGCCCTTTGGCCGTTACTTACATTGTGTATGCATCAGGCTGTCACACCCTCTCTGTCCCTCCTCCCTGCCCTCCTCATCATTAGGAATTCTCCAGGCAGATTGTCTCCTATTTCCCCTGTGTCAGCCCGACACATGGGCTGGATCATAAAGGCTCCTGTGCAATGTTCACTGCAAAGGAATAGAAAAGAGGGTGGGGAGGAGGGACAAAGAGGTTGTGCCAGCCTAATGCATACACAAACTAAGCCACAACCAAAGGGCATGGGGTTGCCAGTTTAAAAGTTTTTTTTAGGACAATAACTGCATCACCTGCCGAACAGACCACAGGACAAATCTTGGATTAAAAGCAGCTTTCTGAAGGTACAAGCGGTTTGGGGGGGGGGGGGGGGGTAAGATTGTGGGTACAGAGTCGCTTTAATGAAATGAGAGCTAAACCTAATCTGATAATTTTACCTTTTATCAAATTAGAATACTAGGGTTGGCTGCAGCACATTGAACAATATTCAATCTAGCCTTTTATATATGCAGATTGTTAAGGATTATGTTGATGTACAGTTTTCCTTAAGGCTGGGAAATGCGGCTGACATTTGAGTGATATTTCTGACTAGAAGGGATTCTGATATTTATGGTAAGACAACTGAGCGGTTTACGTTCAAATAATAAGAAAAAAAAGGAATTCGGAAAGAACAAATGCCTGATTATATCCACTTCAGGGAAAGTGGGCACTTCAAATATGCATCACTACCGAGAGATGTTTTCTGATTGAACGTGACTGACCGAGTTCTCAACCGTGAAGTCCTTTCACAGGCTTCTTGACAGAAACAAAATAGTCACTGTCCTAGCCGGTAACTGAGAAGTTTCAAATGTGTATTAATGAATACACAGAAAGGCTCTTTGGTTGACATCGGATCCAGGCCCTGAAGCATTCTGCAAGACAAATAGTGACTACTGTAAATAAATATGTGGCCCCTGAAATGATTACATAGGTGCACACTATAAAATAGCACTCGGTAAAAGGACTCAAAGTAGGTTAACTATCACTGATATGCTGGCTTATCTGCTTAGAAGACATCCTGTACCCTGGGCCAGAGGTATCAGAAACCCAATGGTGGCACAAACAGCCATTCTATAACATTACTATCTGTTTGAGTTCCTACATACTGCATATAGGAAAGCTTTGGAAACTGACCATATTGTTATACAGACTATTGCCCCACTGTGTACAAACAGCAATTCCACTGTTGTTTAACACTACCTATGGCTGGAATTAATGATCACGATCTTTAATTACGGCTGTATGTAGCGTTAAACAATGGCCGTTCACAACAAAATAGCTGTTGTTTCTATGTAGTGTGAACATAGAGGGTGGGGGGACGTATGGTGGAATTGTTCAGCTCTGGTGTGGTGGTGTCACAGTATGGCGGAATTGGTCAGGTCTTGTATGGCGGTGGTAAATGTGAAGCTATTACCTACCAATCCACCAATCCTGTGGTAACAATTCCTTCATACAACATGCAGACGGCTCTAATCATTGATTCAATGTGAAAATTTGTTTATGTTTTAAGCAGTTAGAAACCATGAAAAATACAATTCAAACAATGTTTCTACATGTACAGAAATGCATGTGGCTAAAACCACGCTCCCCTGTGCTCCCCAAGATGGGGCATCTTTAGGTTCAGTACCTAGGGCAGCAGCAGCTGTTAATATGGCCCTGACTGAATCCTTAGTAGATTTCATGCTGCGAATTCGCAGCAAAATCCGCTGTCGATCCCTTGCCCGTCATTTTAAATGAGAATACATACTCGCAGCAGGATTGACATCCCGCTGCGAGTATGTAAGTGACAGCCCCCTTCACCGTCCACAGGCCGAAGCATGCTGTACCTGCTCCACGCTCCAGCTTGCTTTAGGGGTTCAGCCAATCAGCGCATTGCCCCACCACAGCCACTGGTTGGCTGAGCGGGACATCCAGACACCGGAAGTCTCTGAAGAAAGCCGGAGCATGGAGCAGGTAATGTATGTACCAGCCAGCGGCGGATTAAGGGGGTTATCACTTACATACTCGCAGTGGAATGTCAATATATGTATTCTCATTGAAAATTATCGGCAAGGGATCCACTGCGGATTTTGCTGTGAATTCGCAGCATGAAATCTGCTGTGGATTCGGTGCGTGTGTTTCTACCCTTAAATCGGTGGACAGTGTCACCTAGTCAGAGCTTCATTGCAGTTGGGCCCTCTCCCCAGCCGGGAGGGCCACCGACTGCCATAAAGCTCCGCCTAGGTGACACTGTCCACCGGTAAAACAAACAAAAAATGGTGCTCAAGATAGGAGAGGAGAATAGAGGGTATTTAACAACTACAAACAGATGGGGACATAAGCCCAAACAGAGGGGCCCCTCTATTTTACACTACTCTCCTATAAACAAGTATAAACAAGTATAATGTATTAATAAAACTTCACTTTTATTTATAAAACTAATAAAATCGATATGTGACCTTTAAAATCACAGTACTCACAATGTGTGTAAGATGTAAATATGTGATACTGCAAAAAAACACTTATTGACTAACAGCTAGAGCACTATCCCTATAGACAGAGAATGTAATGAGGGATAGCTCCATGGCTCAATCATGATAAATATGTCTCTATATGTATACAGTGTACTGGCACTTTGAGATCTCCAATACCACAGAGTACCTCAGTAGACTTATTGGGCATAGTAGTGTGATTACTATCTCATCGACACCCCTATGGCCACTCTGAGGTTGGCAAACACGCACCAGGAATACTCTACTACATAATATGCCCTTCAGCTGTCTCAATAGTAGAGTAACTGTGCATATATGAGATACACTGGTAAGTGTCTACGGTGCCACTTCCCTCTACATCTGTACTACAGGCTTTCTGTATACGCTCAAGCTAAACTACTAACTAATAATAATAGTCTAAACCCCTAGCCATCACTGATATCGAAATCAATGTAGATAGAAGTCTGAACACACTTGGAGTATTGCTGTTAAAATTGGTGACACACACTGCCCCTGCAATGAGATAGTGGCCACACTACTATCCCCAATAAGTCTACTGAGGTTCTCTGTGACATTGGAGATCTCAAAGCGCCAGTACGCTGCATACATATAGAGAGATATTTAGCATGATTGAGCCATAGAGCTAACCCTCATGACATTCTCTGTCAATATGTATAGGGCTCTAGCTGCTAGTCAATAAGTGTTTATTTGTAGTATCACATATTTACATCTCACACACATTGTGGGTACTGTCACATATCAATTTTATTAGTGTTATAAATATAAGTGAAGTTTTATTAATACATTATACTTATTCATACTTGTTTATAGGAGAGTAATGTAAAAAAGAGGGGGGCCCTCTGTTTGGGCTTATGGCCCTATGTGTTTGTAGCTGTCCACCGGTGACATAAAGGGAGAGTAAGGGAGGGTTCCATATCACTTTAATTACACTCAGGTCTTGGCATAGCAGATGCACAGTTAAATGAAGTGCATAGATACCTGCTAGCAAAAGGACCTTGAGCCTTTGGTTTATAATAGCAGTGTTTTGTATCTATATGTACAGATAGGTGGAGTTAAGGTGTGCCGAGTGAATACGTTTCTGGTGGATGATGTCCTAACTATCCATAGATCTCCAACAAGTGACTTTGTGAGCCTGTATTAATGTGTTCTCTATGCTTCTCTTTCTTCAACAGTTCTCCCTCAACCTGCCTGTGTTAATCCAACCTGTGCCCTGAGCAGCTTAGTGACAAAGCCTTCTTCTTGTCTGCCGATGCTACTGATTCCTCTACAAAGTCAGCAATGAATAAAACAGGATAAAAGGAAATGAAGAAAGAAGCATTTCTCTGGCAGCAGAGGAGAAGCTGTCATCTGTGATTAAAGTGAGGGCAGGGAGGGCTGAGTTAGAAGACAAGAGAAAAATCTACCTGCTGAAAGACTTAAATCCACAGATTCCTGAGGCCGAAAACCGCTGCCACTCTCAGACCGGCTGCAACTCTCCGGCGTGCTTGTTTCTTTTTGGTCTAAATGATGAAAACTTGAGTGGAATATTTGAATGGGACTAAATGAAGTGTAGCCATATTCTTCATCATCTGAGCCAAATGCATTTTAAAGTTAAAGTCCATCACTGAACATTTAGTAGGTAGAGTCTAGAGATGATTAACTTTTTAACATCTTTTTATAATTATTGGATTGTGTTTTTTTCTGTTATCTGAGTGGGGGTGCAGAAAAGGAAACCTACGCCAGCTCTGAGAGGCAGTGGCAGTGCATCTCTACATAAATCTACAAACCATTGACACTGTAGGGACATTTTTAAGCCTGACACAAAAAATGCCGGACTTAATAAATATCCCCTTAGACTTTATTTACCTTAATTGTCTGGCCCATCACATAACACATTACTACTCTCTTCTATGTCATTGTGCTAATGAAAGTACATAACAAAGTTATATACAAATGACTTGTGTTTGTATGTGTGTGGGTGGGAGGGGGGGGGGGTAGGGGTGGTCTGTGATGCACTGGTTTTGTAGGGTGTTGTATAAGCAGAATCAAAAGAAACATCAGCAGCATAGCAAGTGTGTCACCCAGGGGTAAAAGATCAAGTGCTGATGTTGCTAGACTTGTCACGGGGCTCAGAGGGCGCCCACACACGCCGCCCTACACTGCGCTCTGAGCGCCAATCCCCTGCTCAGGGTGCCCCCTGCCTGCATCCTGCCTGCAGCCCCCCCGCCCCTGCACATCACCTTCACAGGCCGCTCCACATCCCGTCTGTACCGCCGCCGCTGCAAGCATTCCCGCCCCTGCACTCAGCTCAGCTTACATTACATCCAGGCTGCCGCCTGCCATTCCCTGGCCTGGACAGTATTACCATGGGGACAGCACATGGGACAGTATTACAATAGGGACAGCACATGGGACAGTATTACAATGGGGACAGAGCACAGTGGACAGTATTACAATGGGGACAGCACAGGGGACAGTATTACAATGGGGACAGCACAGGGGACAGTATTACAATGGGGACAGCACAGGAGGACAGTATAACAATGGGGACAGCACATGGGACAGTATTACAATGGGGACAGCACAGGGGGACAGTATTACAATGGGGACAGAGCACAGGGGACAGTATTACAATGGGGACAGCACATGGGACAGTATTACAATGGGGAAAGCACAGGAGGACAGTATTACAATGGGGACAGCACAGGAGGACAGTATTACAATGGGGACAGCACAGGAGGACAGTATTACAATGGGGACAGTATTACAATGGGGACAGCACATGGCACAGTATTACAATGGGGACAGCACAGGAGGACAGTATTACAATGGGGACAGCACATGGGACAGTATTACAATGGGGACAGCACAGGGGGACAGTATTACAATGGGGACAGCACATGGGACAGTATTACAATGGGGACAGCACAGGAGGACAGTATTACAATGGGACAGCACAGGGGGACAGTATTACAATGGGGACAGCACAGGAGGACAGTATTACAATGGGGACAGCACAGGGGACAGTATTACAATGGGGACAGCACAGGAGGACAGTATTACCATGGAGACAGCACCCGAGGACAGTATTACAATGGGGACAGCACAGGGGGACAGTATTACAATGGGGACAGCACAGGGGGACAGTATTACAATGAGGACAGCACATGGGACAGTATTACAATGGGGACAGCACAGGAGGACAGTATTACAAGGATGACAGCACAGGGGACAGTATTACAATGGGGACAGCACACTGGACACTATTACAATGGGGACAGAGCTCAGGGAACAGTATTACAATGGGGATAGCACAGGGGGACAGTATTACAATGGGGACAGTATTACAATGGGGACAGCACAGGGGGACAGTATTACAATAGGGACAGCACAGGAAGACAGAGTTGCAATGAGGACAGCACAGGGGACAGTATTACAATGGGGACAGAGCACAGGAGACAGTATTACAATGGGGACAGCACAGGGGGACAGTATTACAATGGGGACAGCACAGGAGGACAGTATTTCAATGGGGACAGCACAGGGGGACAGTATTACAATGAGGACAGCACAGGAGGACAGTATTACAATGGGGACAGCACAGGAGGACAGTATTACAATGGGGACAGCACATGGGACAGTATTACAATGGGGACAGCACAGGAGGACAGTATTACAATGGGGACAGAGCACAGGGGACAGTATTACAATGGGGACAGCACATGGGACAGTATTACAATGGGGATAGCACAGGAGGACAGTATTACAATGGGGACAGCACAGGAGGACAGTATTACAATGGGGACAGCACAGGGGGACAGTATTACAATGGGGACAGTATTACAATGGGGACAGTACAGGGGGACAGTATTACAATCGGGAAAGCACAGGAGGACAGTATTACAATGGGGACAGCACAGGGGGACAGCGTTACAATGAGGACAGCACAGGAGGACAGTATTACAAGGATGACAGCACAGGGGACAGTATTACAATGGGGAGAGCACACTGGACAGTATTACAATGGGGACAGAGCACATGGGACAGTATTACAATGGGGACAGCACGGGAGGACAGTATTACAATGGGGACAGCACATGAGGACAGTATTACAATGGGAACAGCACAGGAGGACAGTATTACAATGGGGACAGAGCACTGGGAACAGAGCACAGGGGGATAGTATTATAATGGGGGCAAAGCACAGGGGACATTATTACTATGGGGACAGTATTACAATGGGGACAGAGCACAGGGGGACATTATTACCATGGAGACAGATCACGGGGCATTATTACTATGGGAACAGTATTACTATGGGGACAGAGCATGGGGGACAATATTACTATGGGGACAGAGCACAGGGGGGCAGTATTACTATGGGGACAGTATTACTTTAAGGACAGAGCACAGGGGGGCGGTATTACTGAATGGAGGGCACAGCAGTAACATTATTCCTATATTGGAGCACAGCATGGGGCATTATTCCTATATGGGGGCACAAGTGGGGATCCTACATACAGGAGGCAACCCACATGCCTACCGACTTTACTGCACATGACACAAAAATGTGTAAGGAAGTTGTTGTAAAAGTGTGGAACCTAAGATGTTTGTCTGGCAGGTTCAGAAGAGAAGAATTGTAGCTGGAAGAAATCATCATGGTGGCCTGGGCCAGATGGAGAGGAAAAGGAAAGTGACGCCTCGGATCAAAGAAGATGTCACCTGTGAGTCCCTGAATGACTTTTGAAAGGTTGGGTAACACTGCTCTGTGTCATAATACTAACACTGTTTTTTTATAACAACAATCTGATCCAACATCACTCGGATATCATGGGGCGGGATGGGGGGGGGGCGCTTCTGTCAAGATTCGCCCTGTAGTCCAAATTACCTAGAAACTGCCCTGCTCTGGACTCTCTCTCTCTTTTGCCATACTTTTTACACTGGAATCAGAGTTAGTCTGAGCACATGGCTCTCTCCACCCGACTTATAAGCTAAGGCTGGGACTTGTTTTCTATTGGTGGAGCAGGCCCTGAAGTGTACCTTGGCACCTAATAGGGCAGAACTAGAGGGAAACTTTTTCAGGCCTTTGATAGGCCCAGAGGTAGGGAGGTGGCTGGCAAATTTCCCCTCAAGCACTTACAACTGTTATATGCTCACTATAGGAGAAAACAGTAACACCTAGGGGGAGATTTATCAAACTGGTGTAAAGTAGAATTGTCTTAGTTGCCTCCAGCAACAATCAGATTGGTTGCTAGGGGAAACTAATACAATTCTACTTTATACCAGTTTGATATATCTCCCCCCTAGTGACCGAAATGCAGAACAACAACTCCATCCCCAGGTTACCCTGAAATACACAACATCAGTGCTGACCTACATACATAGATACTGTGTAGTGGCACACGGGTTCTGGGACACTGCATAAGGAAGGGATTGCACTAAAAACTGTTTAGTAATCATAATGTTCATGACAATGCCATAGACTTCAAGGGGTGGGGGTCTTGTATTCAGGAGGCAGCACCGTGTACATACAGTAGAAGCAATGGTTGCAACACTGGTATTTACAGCTGCCAGTAACTTTATTGATCATCAGAGATAACATGAAAGCCTTGGTTTATCTTCCAGTCACAGTGTGGTCCTTTTGTAGGAGGCAGACCGGCAAAAAGGTGGCAGGTACACTGCCAGACTCTCTTTCTCTCTCCTGTGCATAACATTAGATAAGCCCCACCTCAATTTTTTGTGTTTTGTCTTGGTCTCTTGGAGGTAAAATGCCTGCAACAGCAGCCAGTGGACCACCGTTTACATTGAAATGAGACAACTAGTGACCAAGACTTTGTTATTTTTTTTCTTCTACTTCACTTTTTTTTATTTTCCATTCTCCACAAAAAAAAAAAAAAAAAGTAGATCATCTAGGCCATGGGTCCCCAAACTGCGGCCCTCCAGCTGTTGCAAAACCACAACTCCCATCATGCCTGGACAGCTAAAGCTTTGGATTTGGCTGTCCAGGCATGATGGGAAATGTATTGCAACAGCTGGAGGGCCACATTTTGGAGAACCATGATCTAGGCCATGAAATGGAGGAAGGAAATGACACTGAGGTACACTGCAATATTGCACTATAGACTGTAAATTATACAACGCATATACAATACCTTGAAAACAAGATGCAGTAATGCGCAAATGAGCCCTCGGCAGCAGTGAATTTGTTTCTCTAACCATTACAGCTAACCATAGCATGCTGCCCTGCTATGATGACATGACCCTTGTGACGTAATGTCCAAGGCATTTCCCATCTTAGGGACACTTTAGGCAAAGCGACAGAGCTCCTGAGTTAAGGAAAAGGCAGACAAGCAATTAGACACAAATATGCAAGTAATAGCAAATTAATTATTGTGAGTCAGAGAGTTGGCTGAGTGGCACATTTACCCAGATGCCCCCTAGGTTGTCACTCTCTGCCAAGCCAGGTTGCTGTGGAATTTAAATCCAAGTCAGTTTGATGTTAAGATAAATATTTGCATGGGCAGTGAGCTCTCTCTTGGTTCTTTTCCTAGAGCATTGGCCTGAAACCAAAAGTCAGTTCTTGCAGAAAATAACTCCCTATCCCAGAGGGTCAAATGGACTGTGCTCCCATACAACCCCCATTGACCCATTCTTTGTTACTTTTTCACTGTAGCCGCCTGCCTGCCAAATATAAAGCCATGTACAATAATGAAAGACACTATTAATCAAAGTATTTGCTTCCTTAAAGTCTAATAAAGAGCAATGCCAAAATAATGAAGAACAATATTAAAGATACAAGGGATGACTTTCAGGCTGGAGTACTGTACCTCTCATGAAAGTCTATGCAAATACAGATACACCAGAGTTAACAGACAGGCTTGGTGTGTTGATACAGGTAATTAACATGCTATGATTCTGAGTGTTAACTCTGCTACATATATACCTTAAAACATTAGAATTTTGTGCTGTACTGATCTGCAGGTGACCAAACTGAGGTGCAGAATCCAAGAGATACAGCAAATGTAATGGAGCAACAGGAGCCCAAACCAACAGGTAAAGTGATACTGTCACCCCTTTAAGGTTCTTTTAAACGCACAGATTTGTGCACGGCAAGATCGGCACTCTGGAAATTGGGTGGCCGGGCTGCACAAATGATCCTTGTATCTTTTGTGCAGCCCTTGAAACTGACATCATAGATATGTATATATCTGTGCTGTCAGTTTTCAGATTGCAAGCAGCAGTATATATTTACCAGTCACACTGCTTGCAAACCGGCATTCGGGTCTTCGGTCTTCTGGCCACCAGCTGCATCTTCAGGCCCAGTCTTCTCTAGCTTCTCAATCATTCTGGAGGCAGCGGGGCCTGATGTCTGTGCTGTCAGTTTCCTTTTATTGTTATTGGCCTCAAAACTCCTGTTTACACTTAGAGATGTGTGGACGAAAAGGTTACATTTTGTAGTTTAATCTAAAGTCTCAATTAGCCGAGGATTGGGATTTTCCCCATCCCAAGCTGATCAATGTCACTTTTACACGGGCCGAAAAAGTGTTTTCATCAATGGACCCCAACCGGCGTGAAGTGACACTGTCCACTGATTAAATTAAAGGGGTTATCCAGCGCTACAAAAACATGGCCACTTCCCTCCTACTGTTGTCTCCAGTTTGGGTGGGGATTGAAACTCAGTTCCATTAAAGTAAATGGAGCTTAATTGCAAACCGCACCTGAACTGGAGACAACAGTAGGGGGAAAAGTGGCCATGTTTTTGTAGCGCTGGATAAACCCTTTAAGTGATATTTAGAGTAGAAAGAAGGCACACACAATTTTTATACAGGTATGTATCGAATGTACAGAACCTAAGCTTGTGGATGGTGAGGAGAACTGTGCATAGAATAAGGGGAATGACAGTATCACTTTAAACCAAAGAGATACAATAGGAAGTGAAACAGATGTGGCAAAGTTGAGAGGCAAAGTCCAAAGTAGGAAAAGCTGGGTGAAACTCAGATAAGGCATAGAAGAAGTATGCATGCTAGAGGCAGAATCCAAAAACAGATGCATCTAACATTCTGGAGAACCCTGGGTGTCCTTGCATACTTGCATGGGCACTGTGTAATTCCTATCTTCCCCTATGATGGCACTGCAAAGAAAGTAAAACACTACTGTCAGGCTTCCCTACCAATTAGTTAGAATTTTTCAGGCAGGTTACTAGAGTTCATCAACTGTAGTATGAACCTGAGCGTGCTTAAAGTTTGCTAGACTCTACTGGTTACCCATTCTATTGGTGCATTGTTGTAATGTTATCATGGCTACCACCATCTTGAGATGTGTTCTCATAAAAACAAGGGGGTCATATATTTAATAAAGACATACAGAGTTTACAGTCTACGCCATAGCAACCAATCACAGCACAGCTTGCATTTTACTAGAGCACTTTACAAAATAAACAGTGAGCTCTGACTGATACTATGGGCAACAAATACAATTAAATTTTTCATTTAAAAAGTTGGTAAATCTGCCCGATTATGTAAGACATGAGGGGGGCTCTGCATGACACAATAATCATGGGATGCCATTAAGTTGTCATGACAGTCAGGGGCCTAAAGACCCTCACATCTACTATATTAGTATGCCAGGGAGGCATGAAACATTATATACAGTCAAAGTTAACATTATTAGATTCCTTGCTTGTTTAGTATAAAAAGCCAATATATCTTCAGGAATAAGTGAATATGTACCAACTTTGTATACTTAGAATAATTTAAGAGCATGTCCAAATACATTCAACCCTAGAGTTGGCTGTTATTTATAAAAAGAAATATACCTCTAAAAGTATTTATACATGCTACTGCATTTTAATAGGATCATATTTAGATGCGTTAAAACTGCTTTTTCAGATTTGGGAACAAGACCTTAATGTACCCATTTTGAATTACCAGTGGAATTCAGTATACTCAGCTATCTCTACTGTCTCTGGCTATGTTCACACAATTTTTTTTAAAAGTAAAGAACAGACGTTGATTGCAAGAGAATCAGTATCTGTTTTTTTCTGCAGTGGCGGCATTGCATTGAAGTCAATACAATGCTGCCCGCTGTGTTCACACATCGGTAATATAACGCCAATTCTTTAGAGTGGGAGTTAAAATAATGCACATGCCTATTATTTCAGGATACTGTTCTATGAACAGCGTCCAAAAATAATAGCTGTTCACACAATAAAAAGTGCGGCACATAAAGAACGTTCCTGCAGCTGTAGTGACCCGATACAGGCCCCTAAGCCTAATTGAGTAAGGTAACTCCCTTGGGTTCACAAGTGGGATGAGGTGTCCACTGCAGTTAGTATTTTTCCCACTAGGTGTCACTACTGTGTTTCAGTGTAACTTATTAAGCACACCTGAAGTCTTCCTAGGGTTAACTATTGTGTGTCTGTTAGGACTCGGGTCGTGCACTCGGCTCGGCTTTTTCAGCCATAATGCTTCACATGTTTTTCACATACTCAGCTCTGCTGTTCTTTGTTATAGCAGAGGCCAGGGTTTGACTCCCCTGGCTGTTCAGCATACAGGTGTTGGGTGTGTGCACTGATTATTGATTGACAGCTGACTTACCAAGTAGCTTTCTGTATCTGGCAGGACCTGGAGACTCTGCCCCAATCAAGTCTGGGGCTGGGACTCCAGGCTCCATAAATATCAGACCTGTGGTCTCATATCTTGCCTGCAATAGAACCTGGTTCCTCCTGTGTATCTTGACCTAGCATTACTCTGACTTTGTACTTCTGATACCTGACCTTTTGGCTTGGACCTCAACTATTCTTTGGATCACAATTTTGTACCTATACTGACCGGCTGTTACCGACTCGGACCTCTGACTTTCCCTTGCTTGTTTGTTAGTCTTGTCTCTGTTTTTCGTGTATGCACTTTGCCAGGTTAGGGAATGCCGCCCAGTTGTCCGCAGCTGTTTAGAGCTGTCGCAGCAAGCAGGTAGGGCCAGCTGGGGTGGGTGCCAGTTCTAGGGCTGCACTCGTCTTGTTTTCCCAGACCCCCTACCTGACAGTGTCACATGTTGTCCTTTGCCCACTCACAGGTTTAGGTGCTTCCCTTCTGTTTTCAGCCTATCCTTTGCTTTCTTCCTCACAGCACATACATAGGAACTGACCCCAGTGGAACAAAGGTGCCAAACGAAAGTCTACATAATCCACTGCGCAGTGCAGGACAACTGGAAAATCTCTGGAGTCTGCTTAGCCCAGATAACAAAGCCTGGAACTTGTAATTCCCACCTAGGACAGATAGCTTGCAACTACAGGGCACAAGACAGTTATACTATTTGTCTGGTTATGCTGGTTTGTGATGACAACTGCATATATATTTAATAAATGTAAAAAAAAAATTGTTCAATAATAAGTGTGAATTCTTCTTCATAGAAAAGTATTGTATCCCCTGAATATATAATATATAAGACACTGTTTTATTTTCAGGGAAACATGATATGTAAAAATGTTTCACTATCACTTTGGAACACTGCCTTTACTGCTATGGGATCCCCTACTGCGCCGCAAAGAAATGATATGTCAGTTTTCTGCAGCGGCAATTCAGTGAATTGTGGCCACAGAAAGCCCTGTCAGTTCATACAATGAAGCGAGCGGCTCCGGCCGCTTGCTTCATTGTGTGCAGTGTAAAGTTCTGATGCGGGTGAGCGCTGATGTGCCCGCATCAGAACACTGCAGCCGGAAAGATCATCCGTCCGGTACTTAAGTACTGGCCAGAACGATCTTTGCAGAGACTGGCCGTTCCATGATCCGACCAGGTCACGGAACAGCCGGCCATATACATAGTGTGAACATAGCCTAAGCCTGTTTTGAAGCCCTCCACTCTTGTTGCTGTGACCAGCCCCTCAGGTAGACTGTTCCACAAATTCACAGTTCTCATGGTAAAGAAGGATTGTTGATTCCAGATGCCTGCCTTTTTGTGTCCAAAGGGAGGGACTGCCCCTTATCTTTTGAGGGGTTATACCTAGAACATCTTTTCACTATATTTCTTGTCTGGGTTATTTATTTATTTATATAAGTTCATATTTCTCCTTAAATGTCTGTTCTTAAGACTAAACAAATTTATTATTTTTACTTTACTCTTTCCTCAAATGTATTTCCTTTACTTAATGCTATGCCCCTTATTAGTTTAATTGATGGTGTCAAACATATTTGCACAAGACATATAAACTATATGTACAGCCACCCCCCTACCTAGGCTTTTACTCCCCTCTTCTTAAAAACAAATTAGGTTGGTATGACAATTTCTGTCCTTAGTAAAACCATGCTGTATATCATTTATTGTAATGACTGGAGTAGTGGATCCACTGGACCGTCACCAGCGATGGCGTAAACCGCACCAGGGAGCGGAGTCTAAGGGGCCACTGGTCTTCACCAGAGCCTACCGCAAGGCGGGATGGACTTGCTGCGGCAGGCGACCCCCAGGTCGCTACCCCTGGATTGGCTTGCCAGTGATGGGGGACGAGGTGTAGCAGGAACAGTGGGGCAACAGGCAGGCAGTGGCACACACGGGCACAGTCACGAGCAGGGATCGCAAGTGGCAGGAACAACGGCCAGGAAAAACGGACAGGAACAACAGGCAGGAGCAACAGGCGGCTGGGACAAAACACACTAGGAAGCATGCAGAGGCTCCAACACCTGTGGTGGGGCAGGGCTGCAATTTATAGGAGAGTCTCAGAGCAGAGCAGCAGTCAATTAAAGGCACAGTGACCCTTAAAGTTACAGCAGAGCTGGCGCGCGCGCTCCCTAGGAGACAGGGACGCGCCGTCGGGCTGACAGGGAACTGGAGGAGGAGGAGCCCCGGCACAGAGCAGGAGATGGGGCAGCTGCGGCGCGGCGTGAGGTATGTGCCGCGGCCGCGGATGTGACAGTACCACCCCCCCTTTGGCCTCCCCCGCTTTCTTGCCTGCAAGAAGTTCTTAATGAGATCCCGATCCAAGATGTTGGTTTCAGGTTCCCAGAATCTCTACTCTGGGCCAAAACCTCTCCAGTCAACCAAAAAGAAGCGTCTTCCTCTAACTGTCTTCATTGCCAGGATGTCCTTAACAGTGTAGATGTCAGAAGATGCTGTTTGCGGAGGAATAGAGATGGTCTTCTGAGAGAAGCGGTTAAGGACCACAGGCTTCAGGAGAGAGACGTGGAATGAGTTGGGAATCCGCATGGTGGGAGGCAGGAGAAGCTTGTAGGTTACCGTTTTAATGCGTCTCAGCACCACGAATGGCCCAACTTGTAACTGGGGATCTTGAGGCGTATATATCTGGCGGAGAGCCAAACCTTGTCACCAGGAGCGAAAGTTACTGCTGGTCTCCTTCTCTTGTCTGCCTGAGCCTTCATCTGACCTGTAGCATGTACGAGGGATTTCTGTGTCTGCTCCCATATGGACTTAAAGTCAGTCACCAGTTTGTCCACAGCTGGTACCTTGGAAGAAGAGGACAGAGGCAATGGGGGACATGGGTGTTGTCCATAGACAATGAAGAACGGTGACTTGCCTGTTGAAGTAGAGTCCAGGTGATTGTATGAGAACTCATCCCAGGGAAGTAGACTGGACCAATTATCTTGACGGGCAGACACTAAATGCCTTAGATAATTTCCTAGGACCTGATTGACCCTCTCAACTTGCCCGTTGGTCTGGGGATGGTAAGCCGAGGAAAAGTCTAACTTCACCTGGAGATGGGAGCAGAGAGCACGCCAGAATTTGGAGATAAATTGTGACCCTCTATCAGAGACTATATGCTGAGGTAGTCCATGCAAACGGAAGATATGCTGAAAAAACAAATTGGCCAGGCGAGGAGCGGACGGCAGACCAGGAAGAGCCACGAAGTGAGACATCTTAGAAAAGCGATCTGTAACCACCCAGATGGCTGTTTTACCTGCAGAAGGGGGCAGATCGGTGATGAAGTCCATGCCAATGTGGGTCCAGGGGCGATCTGGTACTGGCAAGGGGAGAAGCAAACCGGCTGGTCTTAGACGGGAGGACTTATTTTGGGCACAGGTGGTGCAGGAAGCCACAAAATCTCTGATGTCTTTAGATAAATTTGGCCACCAGTAGAGACGAGAAATCAATAGCCTAGTCTTGTGGACCCCCGGATGCCCGGCAAGCAAGGAAGAATGTCCCCATTTCAGGATTCTCTTACAGAGTGCGGCAGGCACGAAGGTCTTTCCGGGAGGAACATTCTGAAGGACTGAGGCAGCGACCGGCATTAGGCGGTCAGGGGGTATGATGTGGCGAGGAGTCTCTGCTTGTCCCAGGACGTCAGATGCTCGAGAGAGGGCGTCGGCCTTCACGTTTTTCTCTGCAGGACGGAAGTGGATGACAAAATTGAACTGGGAGAAGAAGAGCGACCATCGAGCCTGCCTGGGATTAAGTCGCTGGGCCGACTGGAGGTAGAGAAGATTCTTGTGATCCGTGAAGATGTTGACTGGATGTCTAGCCCCCTCTAGAAGATGACACCACTCCTCTAGGGCCAACTTAATCGCCAATAGCTCACGGTCACCTATGGTGTAGTTTCTCTCAGCCGGGGAAAAAGTCTTAGAGAAAAATCCGCAAGTCCTGGCCTTGTCCGAAGAGTCCCTCTGTGTGAGAATAGCTCCAGCACCCACAAAAGAAGCATCGACTTCCAATGAAAATGGCCTGGTGGGATCCGGACGGGACAGGACTGGAGCAGAAGCAAAGGCTGACTTCAGACTGGTGAAGGCTTGTTCAGCCTCAGTAGGCCAACACTTAGGGTCTGCTCCTTTCTTTGTAAGAGCCACAATCGGCGCTACCAGGGTGGAAAAATGCGGAATAAACTGCCGATAATAATTGGTAAAGCCCAAAAATCGTTGAATCGCTCTGAGTCCAACGGGGCGTGGCCACTAAAGAACCGATGAGAGTTTCGCAGGGTCCATCTGAAGTCCACGATCGGAGACTATGTATCCAAGAAAGGGAAGGCTGGGCTGGTGGAACACGCACTTCTCCAATTTGGCATACAGGCAATTAGCCCTAAGTCGACGTAGCACTTGTACTTGAGCCACATGGGTCTGCTGATCAGGGGAATAGAGGAGGATATCATCCAAGTTCACGATGACACAGACGTAGAGGAGGTCAAGGAATATATCGTTGACGAACTCCTGGAAGACCGCGGGGGCATTACAAAGGCCAAAGGGCATGACCAGATACTTGTAATGCCCGTCCCTGGTGTTGAAGGCGGTCTTCCATTCGTCACCCTCACGGATCCTGATCAAATTGTAGGCTCCTCTAAGATCCAATTTGGTAAAAATCCGAGCTCCACGGAGACGATCAAATAACTCGGAGATTAGCGGAAGAGGGTACCGATTCTTCACCGTCACCTTATTAAGACCCCGAAAGTCTATACATGGACGGAGAGAACCGTCCTTCTTCTGGACGAAGAAGAACCCTGCATCAGCTGGAGACGTGGACTTACGAATAAAGCCCTTCTGGAGATTCTCCTTGATGTACACCGACATGGCCTCTGTTTCTGGGACTGAGAGTGGATACACTCGACCACGAGGAGGTGTCGCACCCGGCAGGAGATCAATGGGACAATCGTAAGACCGGTGTGGTGACAGGACGTCAGCCTCCTTGGCGGAGAATACATCCGCAAGATCTTTATATTCAGCCGGGAGGTCAGGCAAAGACTTGGACACGTCTGGTGAGGAAGACGTGAGCCGGATCACAGGGGTCTTCAAGCAGCAGTTGAGGCAACCAGGACCCCAACGCAGGACTTCTCCGGTCCTCCAATCTAGGCTGGGGGAATGGAGCTGCAACCAGGGAAGTCCCAATAGAATGTCAGACGGGGAGCTGGACAAGACGAAGAGGGCAATCTTCGCAGAATGCAGCGCCCCTACTTGCAGCGTCAGAGGTTCGGTCTGGAATCGGATGACCGTATTGAGCGACTCGCCGGTGACCGAAGAGATAGAAAGTGGCCTGAAAATCTGAACCACGGGAAGGTGCCACTTGTGGACCAATGATTCCGAAATAAAGTTACCAGCCGAGCCAGAATCGAGGAAAGCAGAGGACTGGAATCTTTGTCCAGAAGGAGTCGAGATGGTAACTGGCACATACAACCTTGGAGAGGATGCATTCACACCTAGGGAGGCCTCTCCTACCGGACCTAGGTGCGGGCGTTTCCCGAGCGCGGCAGTCGCTGGGGACAGTTAAGGCCAAAGTGGTGGGGGCTGGCACAATAAAGGCAAAGGTTCAGCTCCCGACGGCGAGTTCTCTCTTCCGGGGTTAGGCGAGCCCTTTCCACCTGCATGGGTTCTTCTGGAGTTGGTATGGCAACGGGAGACACCGGCCTCTGGAAAGTGGGTGCCAACCGGAACATGGGGATGGTTCAGTTCACGCTCTTGCCGAACCTCCTCCTCTCTCTTGGAGAACTGGACATCAATCCGAGTAGCCAGATGGATGAGATTGTTTAAGGTGGTCGGAAGATCTCGGCCAGAAAGCACATCCTTCACTCGATTGGAAAGACCCTTCTTGAAGGTGGCAAGGAGAGCTGCTTCATTCCAGTCGAGTTCGGCTGCCAAGGTGCAGAATTGGATGGCGTACTCGCCTACAGAGGAATTCCCTTGTCGTAAGTTGAGGAGGCCGGTCTCTGCAGATGAGGCTCGGGCTGGCTCTTAGAACACGCAGCGAAATTCAGCCAGTAAGGCCTGGAGGTTAGCAGTAACTGGATCATCACGGTCCCACAAAGGAGTTGCCCAGGCCAGAGCATCCCCTCCAAGAGACTGATGACAAACGCCACCTTGGAGCACTCGGTGGTGAACTGGTTGCCCAGAAGCTCTATGTGCATAGCACACTGGGTGACAAACCCTCTGCACTGCTTGGAATCTCCACCATACCTTGAAGGGAGAGCGTGGCATAAGCTCGGTCCGAGAGGAGACACTCCAGGCGCAGTAGGTGCAGGAGATGCTGGAGGTGACTGTTGCGCAGATGCTTGCTGCTGTAGGGCAGCAGTCAGCTGTTTAATGTGCTGGGATTGCTGCTGGATCTGATGGGCCTGCTGGGTGACCACTCTGGCGATATCGCGGATGTCTGGCACCTCTCCGGGATCCATGGTTGGACCTTGCTGTAATGACTGGAGTAGTGGATCCACTGGACCGTCACCAGCAATGGCATAAACCGCACCAGGGAGCGGAGTCTAAGGGGCTGCTGGTCTTCACCAGAGCCCACCGCAAGGCGGGATGGACTTTCTGCGGCAGGCGGCCCCCAGGTCGCTACCCGCTGGATAGCCTTGCCAGTGACAGGGGACGAGGTGTAGCAGGAACAGTGGGGCAAAAGGCAGGCAGCGGCACACACGGGCACAGTCACGAGCAGGGATCGCAAGTGGCAGGAACAACGGCCAGGAACAACAAGCAGGAGCAACAGGCGGCTGGGACAAAACACACTAGGAAGCATGCAGAGGCTGCATGGTGGGGCAGGGCTGCAATTTATAGGAGAGTCTCAGAGCAGAGCAGCAGTCAATTAAAGGCACAGTGACCCTTTAAGTTATAGCAGAGCTGGCACGCGCGCTCCCTAGGAGACAGGGACGCGCCCGTCGGGCTGACAGGGAACTGGAGGAGGAGGAGCCCCGGCACAGAGCAGGAGATGGGGCAGCAGCAGCGCGGCGAGAGGTATGTGCCGCAGCCGCGGATGTGACATTTATAATACTATTACCTGCTGCATGAGTATATGTAGTCCCTTATGAGCCCCTTAAGTTAGCAATGGAGTTAAGCTTACTGGTCTATAGTTACCTGGGAAAGACCTAGAGCTCTTTGTGAAGATCAGCACTACATTTGCCTTATGCCAGTGTCTCGGCACAAACCAGTCACCAAAGTGTGAGGGATCTCCCTTCTTCTACCAAACCATTTAAATACTTTTGTATTTGCACCATTACTGTAATACAATATTGCCTGCTCATTGCAAATTATTGGGTTTAGGATAAAAAAGAAAGGGTTAATATGTAGAAATATCACTATGATACTTTGTGTCCTATTTTCTATTAGTAAATACTTGGATTCCCTAGCAATATAGTAATGTTGTGGTACATACTGTTAGATTTTGCATTGTGTTCTTTCTCTGTTACCAATCCTTTATAAATGATGCATGTCTCTACAAACTATGATCCAATTAGAGCTGGTAGTCTCTTGACAAGGGAAGTGGTAACACATAGTTGTCAATACATTTATGCACTTCCAGAAGGAAGATGTAATGAGTGGGAAATGTCAATTGAAACTTGTCCTTTAATATTAATAACGATAACATAATCATTCATTCTTCTATTGCTTCCATTGTGCGTTATCCAAGGACATAGCTTTATCGTTAATACAATAGTTTCTTTCATTTTCATATATACCGGAATATTGTACTGTACATTAACATATATATTTACATATGTGATACTGGGCACAGCCATTAACAAAGGGAAAAAAAAATCATTATTTTGCTGTATGAGCTGCACTTAGAGATAGATACATGTTTTATAAAGGAAGTAAGGTTCATTTAAAAAGTTACTTTTATTGGAAAAAAGTTTAGAACTCTATTTAACTTTATCATATAATAAACATCCTTGATTTGTTTTCTTATAATGGATAGTTTACAATTCTATACCTTTATTGGCTAGATCTTTCTGTATCACTGAATAATGCTAATCAAATAGGATATTATGGGGTTGTACGGGATGCAAACCACAGCTGAAGCCTTCTGTTCACTTCCTGAGATTCTATGTTCCCTAGCCCCTTTCAGCCAGGATTTCAGTTGCCCCATATTCGAGATTGTGGGCCCCCCATACCTCTTACTTATGCCCTATGAATAGTTATCAGCACTGTTGTCTTTTAGTATGTTTCCTCTACCGCAGTACCGGCCGGGATGATCTTTTCAGAGACCGGCCGTTCTGCGACCCGTCCGAGTCACGGAACGGCCGGTCTCTTTTTAAGTGTGGACATAGTCTTAGGGTACCTTTACACAGACAGATTTATCTGACAGATTTTGGAAGCCAAAGCAAGGAATGGATTTGAAAAGTGGATAGATCCCAATCTTTCCTTTATGACCTGATCCCGGTTTATAGTCTGCTCCTGGTTTTGGCTTAAAAGATCTGTCAGATAAATCTGTCTGTGTAAACGCACCATTAAGCTGGGGACACTATGGAGTAAAATCATTGTTCTTCCTGCAACAAGATCATTATACAGAAAAAAACCATAAGTCTCTCCAGTTGATAGGGGACTGAAATATGAGGAATTATTAATATGAGTGGGAAAACGGGTATTTTTACTGTGTAGAAGCAAAGAAGGGGTAACTTTTTTGTGAAGAACACAAAGTGGGTGTTATTACTGTTTGGAGGCATAAAAGGGGAAACCATTGTTAGGGAGAAAAAAGAGACAATTACAACTTTCTTTGGACACGAAAGGTGTATTATTACTGTGTAGGAGCACAAACAGGCATTATTATTTTGTGTTTATGAAGGTAAAATGTTACTGTATGGAGACACTATTATTACATAAGACAGAAAGAAGGCTCTAGTGTTATGTGGAACGTAAAAAAGAGCATTATTAGGCTATGTTCACACTGCGTATATGTCCGGCCGCATATGTTCGCGGCCGGACATATACGCGGTAAACTCCGGACGGGGATTTACGCTACTTGCGACCGGCTTTGTACGGAGCGCTAACTTACGCCCGAGGTCTACTTGCGCTTCCCGAGCGCCCTACGTAGCGATCTGACAGCAGTCTTTTACTTGGAAATCTTCGGCTAGCCCCGGACACCCCACAGAACCTTTTGCATCGGAACAAAAAGCTAGAAAAATGAAGAAATCACCACTACGTACGGGACCGCATGTTACGCTACGGCCTAAGTTACGGCATTTTCGTCCTCAAACAATGGTCTGGTTCATTTTTACGGTGCCGCGTACGATCCTCGCGTAAGTTCTTACGTAGTGTGAACTGTGCCGCCGTACATCGTATACTTTCCATTGTACGCAAACTACATAAGTCTCCGGCCGCTTGTTCACGGAACGCGCTACGTCCGGAGACATACGTAGCGTGAACATAGCCTTACTGTGTAGATCGCACTGACAGTAATAGGATAATAACCCAATGCTGAGTTTGAGCACAAGTACAGTGGTACCTCGGTTCTCAAACTGCTCAGTTCTCAAACTGCTTGGAACTCTTGAAACTTTGCTTTGGTTCTCAAACTCATGCTCGGTTCTTAAACAATTTTTGGGCATTCAGTCTTGAAGTACTTGGTATCTTAACATTTTTGCGAGCGTGGATGGTTGGTTGTACGTGGTTAGTTTAGCACTGGTGAGGCTTCACATACAGTACAGTATTGTATAAGACTGCTGGAGTGCATATACAGTACAGTAGTAGTACAGGCAGTGCACCTCCATCTCCCATCCTGTACTGTAAAAGATTGCTGGAGTGCATATACAGTACAGTAGTAGTACAGGCAGTGCACCTCCATCTCCCATCCTGTACTGTATAAGATTGCTGGAGAGTATATACAGTACAGAAGTAGTACAGTCAGTGCACCAACATCTCCTACACTTTACAGTGCTGGGATGAGGGCACTCTATACAGTACAGAATGAGTGAGGAGTCAGTGACTTCTGTACTATAATTGTTGGTTTTGTTGAATGTTTCTTGTATATAATGTACTGTACAGTATAGTGCTGTTCAGTACTATAGAGCTTATAGTGGGCACTTTTCAATGTAGTAAATGAGTATTGTAGGTAATTATTGTAGGTGCTGGAACCAATTAAACACATTTGCATTACTTCCTATGGGAAGACCCTGCTCGGTTCTCAAACTGCTCAGTTCTCAAACTTCCTTCAGGAACCAATTAAGTCCGAGAACCAAGGTACCATAGTAATGGCTTGAAGAAATCATTAAAGCAGTTTGGGCCCAGATAGAGAACAAAGCTAATATAATTGGCTACATTCTGAATAAATGTCACCTGTGAGTTTCTGGATGTAACTGCATTGTATTCACATTTTATTGTGCAATAATGTTATCTGATCATTATTGGGTGACTCTGCTATTTAGAGAAATACTGCCAAATATATTTATGGGTGACAAAACAAATGTCTTAGGTGCTTGTGCCCTTTGT
This sequence comes from Dendropsophus ebraccatus, assembly GCF_027789765.1. Taxonomy (NCBI): domain Eukaryota; kingdom Metazoa; phylum Chordata; class Amphibia; order Anura; family Hylidae; genus Dendropsophus; species Dendropsophus ebraccatus. Next base: position 37,874,812 of record NC_091463.1, on the reverse strand, counting down.
AATATAAAGTAAGTTTTCACAATGACATGTAGTAAAGAACTACTGTGTTATCCCACTGAATCCTTCCTCTACTATCAGGACACCGATCGCCACCCTTCTCATAGACTATACATTTTTATGGTGCTGTTAACATTTGGAAATGTTTAGCATTTTCACAAGTTGCACCCACTGTTTTGTTTCGGTAGTAAATTAAGACTTGAAGATTAGAAGAGTTCTAAGCTCCTCCCATTTGAAAGATTTCGGGAATAATAAAAATGACAGCTGTTTAGTCTCACGGGGGGGTTGGGGGGTGAGGGTCTGCATTGGTTTGCATCGGTGACTGATTAAATGAATATAGTCGGATTTCTAGCAAGAAATAAGATGTGTGACAAGTCATGGGATCTTCCCCTGGCATTGCATTCTAGCGAGAAAAAAACATTTTTTTAGCACAGATTAAAAGCAGATTTCTTTAGATCTGTCATATTTTTACAGCATTTTCCAGCCTCCACAACATCACAGATATAAAATATGTATATATAATGTGTCAGTAGAAGCACGAAGCAGCTCGTAATCCTGACGTTCATCCATTTCATGAATTAATGTTGTGACCTTTAATAATTATAGATGCAGTGAAAAGTTTCAATGTTGATGTGTTATTTTATGCAGATGAGGTAAAAGTAAATGAGCAATGAAGAATGTCTTCACTTCATGTAACAATTCACTAAAGTGAACAATATAAATAGGTATATCTATAAATAGCATGTTTATTCTCCAGTCAATAACTTGATGTCTATGATGTCTATATGTCTAGATGTCTATAATAATTAAAATAGCTAGAGAAACCCACTCCATTCTCTAAAGAGCTTCCATGAGAAATTTAAGGTGTTCTTGAGCTTACCTTCCTATGGCTTCTGTTGGAGCAACAAATTGTCAATCTCAGATTATGTTCATACTGCACATTGAAGTTTTGTTAGGAATTTTGCACATTAGTTCAGTCATCATAGATCTAATTTTCCAAGGAATTAGCCTACAAAAATAGATTAGATGTGTAAAATGGCATTTGTCGAAGAAATTTTTTTTCATAGAGATATATTAAAACTTGGGGTCTGAACGCAACTGACCAGGAGAATGAGCCATGAGCAGTCTGCGCTTAGCGCATTCTCTCCTGCATCTATATCCGGTGGCATATTTGAAGTTTATGGGACAGACTTGCTTACATAGGCACAGAATGAGAAGAGAGGTTCATAACAGTGCATATCTCTCCACAATCTTTCTCCCTATTGCTTGGGGTCCGAACTCTCAGACCCTGACCAATAAAAACTTTTGACATATCTCTGTTACAGGTACTATTAAGGCCATGTTCACACATTGCAAGACAGCGGCCATTCTGTGACACTGCCGTGACATAGAACGGCGGTTTGCTGCTTAGTTCAGCCTGGCCAGTACTTTGGAATCCTGACTGGAGTGTATACAGTGTTTATACACTCCGGCCGCGATTCCATAGTAATTAAAGCGATCGCCTGCTGTCATTAAATAACAAACGTCACTGAAAATAGGAAAAAAATTACGGCACTTACCACTCTTGTAGCAAAGTAAAAAACTGTGATCTTTTTATTTCATTCCTTAAAAACACATAGCAGGTTAGACGCCAGTGAGTCAGTGCATGTGGGTTACAGCTGTTTCGCGTTAACCAAACCTTCCACAACCTTAAAGGGGAACTCTTAAGAAAAACTTGTTTTCTATTAAAAGTACATTAAAGTTAAATATATGTGTCTATATAATGTCTTACCATACCTATATGGTTCTGACACACTGGTAGCTGATAGAAATCCAGGAAGTGAAGAATAATGGCCTCTGTGCAAATCCACATTGTCTCCTGCACCTTCTGCTATCGCACCTTAGGAGACAAATATTCCATGCCTCTGTCTCACATTGTGTGTGTTTGCTGAGGACAGGCTGATGATGCAGACATGGGGCAGGGCGTGATCTCCCAGGAGTCTTGGCTGGATCCCCCAATCCTCTGAGTGATTCACCATCTCTGACCGGCCAGAAGCAGGTGTTGCACTGATTTCTCTAATTGTGCAAAAGTGTGCAGTGAAAATAGGGCTGTGTTCACACATGTTGGAGTGTCATTGCAGTACTGCAGCGTATTCACAAAAATGATGCAGTAACACAAGTAAATGATGCTAAACGGCAGAGAGGATCAGAGCCATATTGTGGGACTCAACTTCAAAGATAAAAGATGCTTGATCATAATATGTGCGTGAAAATGAAAAGAAAAAAAATAAATCTAAAAAATTCTTTACTTTATTCCAATATCAGCATTACAGGTAGAGAAAACAGCGTGCTGTGTGGCGTTACAGGTAGAGAATACAGCGTGCTGTTAGGGTGGGACCACAATGAAATCAAAAATTGCTGCAAATAATTCAGTAGCACAATGAAACTGCAATGTGTGAACACAGCCTAGGTGTTTTGCAATAGATTTGGACGGGGAATGTGAAGGGTGGAGGACTGTGATGAACAGCTGAGGGAAATCATTGCATTCTGGAACCTGTAGTACTGTGTACAACTGATAAACCAGGAAGTACAAAAAACACAAAACAGAACAACCCCCTCCCCCCCCCCCCAAAAAAAAAATAATAATAATAATATATATATATATATATATATATATATATATATATATATATATAAAATGGATTTTTGAACTGGAATAGATAGGTAAGTAATGTTTTATGCTTCTGCAGAAGTTTCATTTTTTTAACCTCTACCTGGAGTTCCCCTTTAAAGTGTCATTACCGTTATAACTTTCAAAATGTAAATCAACAGTAGATGTGAAATAAAGCAAGTTTGCAATATACATTTTTTTTTTTTTTTTTGCTATCATGCTGTAAATTAAAGCTGAACTTACCAAAAATCCAGGTCCAGTCTCCTGAAGGCAGATTTTCTGACTTGTGCTGGTTGAAAAAGAAAAAAAGAGACTAAACATAGGAATTCCATCCAGAACTGAGTGTTACGGCTCAATTTGTCTGTCAATCACATGACTGCCTTCTCTCTGTGAGCACTCAGATGGCCTGGGAAACAGAGGACTTCCTGTTTTTTGTTTCCTGTTTTTTGAGAAATAAATAGTCAGGAACAAGGAAGTGCAGTGTTTTCCATGGTAAAAAAAAGGGTAATGAATGCAAATTGCAAACTTGCTTTATATCACATCTACTGTTGATTTAGGTTTTGAAAGTTATAAAGACAGTGACACTTTAAAGCAAACCTATAATTAAAAGCTTTTGACATATCATCAGAGGGAACTTCCTTGCTGTCAATTATATCAGTCCAGGCAGTGTCACAGACCCTGACCAATCAAAACTTGTTCTGCAACAAGTCTAAAGTTTTTTGTTTCTTTTTAAATGCCTGTTTTTAATTGGTTTTAACTGTCTAAATAGGAATCAATGTAAATATTATGGCTTTAAGATGACTAAAAAACAATATAATTATCAGTGACCATTATACCATACAAGTTTGGTCTGTATTAACAAGAACACTATACTTCCATACATATATATGCTATGTATTGATTCTAACCTGACACAAACTTTTCCTTTTATGCTAGAAATGCTTGGTAGTTTTCACTATGTTCCTATTTTACTATAGTATTGTGAATTAAATGTGCTGTTCACTGCTTTCTCCATAAGTGTACAGCATTAAACTTCATCTCTAGAAGGAGCCAGGAGCCCATCAGCTCATTACAGATTCCCACAGCCTCTTCATACTCATACAGCGCATGTAGTGAAATGACCTCTCTATTCACTGCCTTCTCCAGCCCTGATCCCTGCTGTCATCCCTCCCACATGTCTATTGTGGGGCTGAACAGCCCAGCACTGTGCAAATAGCAATCCTGTTTGCAGTGAGGATCTGTGATGACTGGAGGTGCTGAGGTCAGTAGATATTAACCTGCCAGCGATGAGACTATTTAATCCTCCCAGGAGCCAGAGTTGCAGAGAGCTAAACAAGACGTAAGCTCCCCACATAGAACAGCGTGTTATTCACATTTAAATAAACACGAGGTGTTGTTCGTTGCTTAGAAATTCGGTTAATTTAGAAGTGTTTATGGCAGTGCACATTCCTCCATCTGCGTGTGCCCTGGCATTGATCCTCTAATGTCTCTACTTTATCATCTTCTTAAAGTGAAACTCAGGACAATATTTTATGCTTGGTAAAATGGTCCTGCTAGGGTAAAGCAACATATCAGGACCATTCATTCTTCAATGTTAGTCCTTCAAGTACAAATGTTCAAGGTGACCCTGAAACCACTAGCAAAATAACAAAAGAAGTGCATGTTAGTGGGCAGCACAGTCTCCGCTTCCTTCTATGCAGATGTTGGCTTAAGGTACACTTCACCAACTTTCTGCTTTGCTCCTATCCTAAATGTTTGTAATACTTAACCCTGCTGCTCCATTGTAGTAGCATTATCTTGCATTTGGAGCAGGAAAGAAGGGAGCTTCTACCAATAGATGCAAAGAATATACAGCCTATGGCCGGGTTCACATATTGTATGACATCGGCTGTTCTGCGACCGCATTCAAATTTAACAGAAATTAACATCATCCGGTCGGTACTGCATGATCTTCTGACACTGGCCGTTCTGTGACACGGTCGGTGTCAAAGAAGATCATGCAGTACCGGCCGGATGATCAAAGTTTCTGTTGAATTTGGATGCTGGCGCATCCCAATTCACCATAGCACACAATGTAGAGTGCGGGCGGAGTCGCACTCTCCATTGTGTGAGCTTACATGTCTGTGTGACCGCTATTCAATGAATAGGAGTCCCGGCCGAAGTGTATGCTATGTGTATACACTCCGGACGGGATCCTATTCATTCAAACACAGCGTATCTTTTGCAATTTGCTGTGATTTCTGTAAAAGATACGTTGTGTGAACATAGCCTATGGCTGTATCCATGTTTTCCAGGACTCCCTAGGGCTGCATCCAATTTCTTCAGCCATTGGTATTAAAATGCCAAATGATCGGACTTGAGTTGCTCTCATCTCCAGCAAAGAACAAAGTAGAGGCAGTCCAATAAAATGCAGCAATTTTGTTTTTTGCTTGTCATATTATGGGAATGTCATAACTACAACGCACTACAAAGTCCAGCAGCACCAGGAAGCACAATCTCAAATAAGCCCAAGTGGTATGTGGATGCAAGCCGGGAAGCCCAAAATCCCTAATGGGAGCAGAAGGTGACAGGAAGGTCTAACAGCATCCATAGGGAATCAAATCCAATTCTTTACTTACATAATCCAGTACAAAAATTCAAAATTTTGGCCCAAAGGTAAACTTTACAAACACCTTTTGGGTCAAAATGTTAAATTTTTTGTACCGGATTATGTAACTAAAGAATTTATCCTAAAATCTTGCAGTTTTCATTCTCTCCCTCTTTATTCTATGGTTAAAAACAGGCCGAGACTTTCTGTTCAGAAAATTTCCCAAACAGTGCCCTCCTTATCATTACAGGTAGAAGTACAATAAGAGGTGACACCAGTATGTAGATAACAGCGGTACACAAAATAGTTGCTGCTTAGAACTCAGCATCCACCTCCCTGTAGAATGATCAATGAACACTCCCAGAATCCTTTCTTACTTATCTGAATGGAACAAGTCCTGTCTTTTGTTTCTGGTCCATGGGGCTTGCTAATAATTGGTGTATCCAAGCTTTGTAACCATGGCTGATCAGACTGTGCTCAGATTGCATGTGGTTTTGTACCTCTGCTATAATCTTGAGTTAACCCTTCTGAAAATTTTAGAGGGACGCCACACACACATACAATATCACACATAAACTATGGACAAGAGTGGTGCTGTTTCAGGAAGAAAGCAGCTATGTTTTTCTAACATTGGATAATACCTTTAAGCATTCAAACCACCTTGAAAACATTTGAGTATGTTTTTTTTTTTATATTACTTATATTTTACTTTAACAACAACCTGAAAAGTAAAACTTACTACAAAAAGAATCTACCATACTGGGGGTCAAATGGGGAAGACGATAGGTCAGGAAAAGAGATGAAGGCATTTCAGATAATGAACCTCAGCAAATCCTAAATATTGTATTCATTAGGGAAAAAGGAACAAGTTTAGCGCAAAAGCTAAATGAGGACAATGACAAACTAGAGAAAAAGAAATTATTTGCAAATTTATTATCTTAGTAAACAAATGTCTTAGTCCTTTTAGGGCTGTTTAAGCATATTAATAGAAGACATCATTGAGTCATCGGCACAGCTGTTGAGCTTTGTTCCTTTGATTGTAAAGTAATTAAGATGTCATCATTAGTCACAGAGATAAACAAGATGTGTTCATTTCAGGATATCACTCACCAGGGGGAGGAAGGTTAGAACAGGTATAACTGGTATTTACAGACTCCCATGTTCTCCTCACTTGCGATCATTAATGTTTGGAGTGGCCTTGGGTATTTTTGATTGATATCAATAAAAGCGAAACGGCAGGGGTCATAGAAGTATAAAGAAGAGGTCAGACAGAAATAGAAGCAAATACCCACTCAATAAAAACAGTTAGATCTGTTTAGTAAAGTGTCCCAGCGGCCAGCTTCAGGACAACTCGGTTCACATGGTTCAGACCAGATCAAAGACGTTGAGTTACTTTAAAGTGAACTACAATTTGGTTGATTAATTCAGATTGCTTTTTCAGCAGAGAATTAAGAGAACGGAGCAGCTGGATTGTGGTTACTAGAGATGAGCGATTCAGTTCGGCACAAATCAGATCTAGTCCACATTGCACAAAAATGAGGATTTGTTAGAAGCCAAAATTTTTGTTATTAGTTTCAGATTTATTTAATCATCGCTGCCCAGAGATACGTAGCAATGCTGTATGCACTGCAGTTTTCACTAAGTTAATTCATTAGTTTGGATGCTCTGTATTCAGCCCAGCTACTGTATACCCTACGGGTACAGGAGCTTCTACCTTAGACAGGGGTCCGTGCTTCTATGCAAAGTTTGTACATAGAGCTTAAAGGGGTAGTCCCATCTTATACCTGTAGATCTCAACAAGTTAAAGGGGGTATCCAGTGCTAAAACACATGGTCACTTTCTTCCAAAGGCAGCACCACTCTTGTCTCCAGTTCTGGTGTGTTTCGAAATTAAGCTCCATTCCCTTCAATGGCACAGAGTTACAAAATCTGCACCCAAACTGGAGCAGTGCTGTCTCTGGAAGAACGTGTGATGATAGTTTTTCAAGAAAGTATCTGTGCTTTTTCTAGGTAACAACTTTACATTAGCAGATTCTGCATCAAGGGGCAAGTTCTTCCCTTTTACCTTGTGCGCTGGATTGCCACCTAGGAGTCTACTCATGTCAGAAGCTCAAACCTGTCTTGAAATGCGTTGTCTTCATTGGTATATTATGATTTATTTGTCTAAAGGGGACCCTTTTCTTATCTTTATGGTCATTACAACATCCTAAGAAGACAGAACAGCTGAGTTACTCTGCAGGATCCGTCTCTGATTTACAATGTCAGCCTCTCTAAACCACACCTCTCCCCTCCAGGCAGACCACAAGGAAACATGTTTATGACAAAGTTATTTCCCTGATTTAGAACACTTGGGAAGTGGGGGAAGTAGTGTGAGTTCAGTGTTCTGTACAGACAGCTTTGCCATTTATCATTACAATCACTGGGGTTTAGTCTGGTTCATCTACATTTAATGTGAGCTATTTAATGGACCTTTGCCTGTTTTCTTTATGTCTAATAAGCTTCGATGCATCCGCATCACCTGTTGGATAAAGTCCAGTGATGGTGACTCACGATTTACTATCCTGGGAGGCTTATTGACTGCACTTACCTCTAAGGGTCAATGAATGCGGCTATAAGAATGGTATGAGGGTGGTAAGTCACAGGGAGATGGAAAATTAAAAGGGGTGGGGGATATGGACCATAAAAGACGGAGTTTCTGCTAATATGAAAATAAATGACTTTGCTTACAGCCCTGCCAATAATTACAGTACTTTCATATCAAGTATCAGGAACAGGAAAATTATAGATCAGAGCAAAATGTCAAGAAGGTCTTGGTTTTCCGCAGAGTTTATATCACCAAAGTAAAGCCAGTTGTTTTAAACCATAGCGCCACCCATCCATTTGTCTGATACAAGCCATAATCTACTGGATCTGCACTTAAGCATTGATGAACCTTGTGAACTCCAAGGCTGATTTACAAAACATCTGAATGACTCTGTGCTTTGGTTTGTAAACATTTCCTTGTAATTGGCCAATTTTGCAGTGCGTTCTACTATGTCGTAAACGGCTTCTGAACTTTACTGATCTTTCCTCTAAAATAGAGACCTGTGTGGTTGAAAAGAATTAGAGACATGCCCATATAGTATAACAACGAAAATGTATTCCCTCAAATTGTATACAGATGACAGGTTTACAGTTGTATACAAGGTGAAGGACCATATTACAGATATCATGTAGGACTTTAAAGAATAATAAAAAACAAATATGTTACATTTAATGGAGAAAGCTCTACAAATATGATAATTTTATGTTCCAGAATTTTATGATTCCACAAATTTTACAAAACTACAGCGGACAGAAAAACCCTACAAACAGTCTGCTAGAATCCTGCAGAATAAACGGACACCAGAAGGTCAATGGGATCTCTTAGGATCCATCTGGATCTATTAATGTCCATTTGGATACATTTTGTGGTGCTAAATGGACTCTGGCCCAAACGAGACTGACATAAGTGTGAACCTAGCCTTAGCAGGTTGAATAATCTATGCATAAAGAAAACTGAGAAACATAAAAAAATGTCAGCAGAAAAACACCACCTGGTCCATTTAGTCTATCATATGCGTTTCTTTTCATCTTATCTTAGGATAGATACATGTTTATGCGTATTCAGTAAGGGCCGTATTACACACACAGATTTATCTGATAGATCATTGAAGCCAAACCCAGGAACAGACTATAAACAGAGAACAAGTCATACAGGAAACACTGAGATTTCTCCTCTTTTCAAATCCATTTCTGGCCTTGGCTTTAAGAATCTGTCAGATAATCCGTGTGTGTAAGTTTCTTAGTATCTACTACTCTTTTAGTATAGTAATATTTTCTTATGTTGCTTTTTAACTTCCTACACCTAACCTCAGAAAATATCTACTGTAAAAAATAAATAAGTAAATCATGTGGCAGCAAAAATATAAATACATAAACATAAAAACAAAGAATAGCCTTCCTCCATTTCATTATTTGAAAATATACAGAAATGCAGATATAAAAGAAAGTTAAATCCATACCCCAGATGGAGGTTCCTTAAAGTTGTCTCCTTTGTGACACAGCAACTACAACACAAAATGATTGAAACAAAAAAAAAAAGTGTAGAAAATATAGGTTATACAGTATAATTCTTCTCTGGAATATGTTTTAACCTTGTTTTATTCAGACCAGCAGTCTAGAATGATGTCTGTGTATAAGACCTCAAGTGTGCTCTGCTCATCCAGACCTTTATTGTTCTGTACTGCATTTTGGCTCCAAAGCTGAAATTTTTTTGAAAGCTGGAAATTACGCCTAGAAATTGATTTATTTGAGAGCTCCCAACTGTAATCGAGAACTCCCAGCCTTACAATTTCTCATACAGCAGATCACATCTCTTTTTTTTATTTTTTTTTTAAAACATTTTACCTCTCTAAAACCTGTTATGACACAATATATAATTATACAGAATATCACATTTGTTGCAATGAGCCAAATTCTGTTCTGAAGGAAAAAAAGGCAGAACATCCCCAAGCCGTTCAATTTGTCATGTGATTCTGGTAAAAGCATTTTAAGACTTATATAAAGATATAAAATGCGTAGTAAAAAAAAAAAAAAAAAAAAAAAGCTACTGTGCTTAAAGGGGTTATCTGTATATGTTCAATAATCCCTCTCCTTGTTACGTTATTAGGCTGCGTTCACACTACGTATATTTCAGTCAGTATTGCAACCAAAACCAGGAGTGGATTAAAAACACAGAAAGGATCTGTTCACACAATGTTGAAATTGAGTGGATGGCCGCCATTTAATGGCAAATATTTGCTGTTATTTTAGAACAACGGCTGTTATATTGAAATAATGCCCGTTATTTACTGTTATATGGCGCCCATCCACTCAATTTCAACATTGTGTGAACAGATCCTTTCTGTGTTTTTAATCCACTCCTGGTTTTGGTTGCAATACTGACTGAAATATACTGACTGAAATATACGTAGTGTGAACGCAGCCTAATAACTGTCAGTCTCCTTCCCCAAATTCTGAGTCTGCTGCCTTATGCTCAAGACACAAGAAACTCTGTCTGAGCTGAGCTTAAAAATTATAGAATAATGAAAAAAAAAAAAAAATAAATGTAAACCTCTATTTCATTTCCATTAGGGGATTTGAACCTGAGAATTAACTGCTGGAAAGTCTCTAGACAGATGAGTTACCCCTAGAATTAACTATAGCTGAGTGTTTCTTTTAGACATAACCTGCCTACAGAGGACTTATCTGCAATCAGAGACACTGGCTGACAGGTGAGTGGGCAGAAGGTTGGGCAGCATTGATATTTATGAAGAAGAGGGAGGAGGAAGAAATGGTGAGGTGGACAGAGTGTGGCACAAACAATTCATCTTTGCCTCTTCAGTACAGTAGGAGACCTGAGATTGTGCATAATCAACTGCACTGAAAACTACCAAAAAGGCACCCTGCTCACTAGGGGACTGCCAGCTACAGCACACTGGTAGGGCCCTGATGCTGACGGATTCCCTTTACCTCTGCTGACATCACAGATTGCAGCCCCCGTCAACCATCCATACACTAAACTACCCAGCACATTACATTACAGCAAAAAACACGGATGCAAGGGCCTTCAGTGTCCCCCTATGTGACATCTAATTTTTTTCTTCACTGAAGATAAGTAGAGGCAGCTTTAGAGAGGTTTATAAAAGGTTGGTTAGGTAATGAGGACAGAGGATAATGGGAGGATAGCAGTGTAAGCTGTGTAGCTGCCAAATGGTTCCTGTCCTGTCAATTTGTGGGGCCAAGTTTTGGTTGAGAAAAGCCCTAAAAGATAAGGGATGTAGGCTTATTATCATCATGTACCTTCCTAACATGTCTTGTTACAGAAGTATCCACTCCAGTCTTAATGTTACTTAGATATTTTCCATTTCTTCTTTTGAATTGGTTGAATTGTTTTGCCCACGTACCTTTTTGGACAATTAAAGCAGGCAATGTAAAGTACCCCTGGTGACAAGCAATTTATGTAATCTCGTATTTTATAGGTCCGGTTGTCGGTGGTTTAGTGAAGGTCAGCACTTTGGGCATATATTTGCAAAAGATGCAATTTCCACATTGGTGTGAGCCAAGCATAGTAGACTTTGACCACATTGATGATGACTGAAACTCCAAAAAATTACTTCTAACCAAATTATCACATCATTTTTTTTTTAAATTCTCTTTACATGTGGATTGTATTGGTCATACGTGCCAATACACTGAATGAATTTAGGGGAATATCCCTAATCCTAGACTGAGATCAGGGGTGATTCTAGCCTCTCTGCTGCCCGAGGCGAACTATAGAATGACGCCCCCCCCCCCCCGTCAATCCGCCCACATTATAATCCACTACTGCCCCCCCCCCCCCACTGCTGTCCCCAATAAACATAATGTTTGGTCCCTTGCTGCACAGAGGATGTCAGGAGAGGAGGAGGCTGACTTTATAGGAGAGGTCCCAGCAGCACAGAGGATGTCACGAGAGGAGGGGGCTAATCCTATAGGAGAGGTCCCAGCAGCACAGAGGATGTCAGGAGATGAGGGTGCTAATCCTATAGGAGAGGTCCCAGCAGCACAGAGGATGTCAGGAGAGGAGGGTGCTAATCCTATAGGAGAAGTCCCAGCAGCACAGAGGATGTCAGGAGAGGAGGGTGCTGATCTTTTAGGAGATGGTCCCCCTCTTCCCCCCTTATAGATGGTCCCCCTCTTCCCCCCTTATAGATGGTCCCCCTCTTCCCCCCCTTATAGATGGTCCCCTCTCCCTTATAAAATGGTCCCCCTCTCCCCCCCTTATAGATGGTCCCCCTCTCCCCCCTCCCTTATAGATGGTCCCCCTCTCCCCCCTCCCTTATAGATGGTCCCCCTCTTTCCCCTCCCTTATAGATGGTCCCCCTCTTCCCCCCTTATAGATGGTCCCCCTCTTCCCCCCCCCTTATAGTTGGTCCCCCTCTTCCCTCTCTCCCCCCCTTATAGATGGTCCCCCTCTTCCCTCTCTCCCCCTCCCTTATAGATGGTCCCCTTTCCCTTATAGATGGTCCCCCTCCCCCCCTTATACATGGTCCCCCTCTCCCCCCTCCCTTATAGATGCCCCTTTATAGATGGTCCCCCTCTTTCCCCCTCCCTTATAGATGGTCCCCCTCTCCCCCTTATACATGGTCCCCCTCTTCCCCCTCCTTATAGACGGTCCCCCTCCCGCCCCTCCCTTATAGATGGTCCCCCCCTTATAGATGGTCCCCCTCTTTCCCCCGTCCCTTATAGATGGCCCCCCCCTTATAGATGGTCCCCCTCTTTCCCCCCTCCCTTATAGATGGCCCCCCCCTATAGATGGTCCCCCTCTTCCCTCTCCCCCTCCCTTATAGATGGTCCCCCCCCTTATAGATCGTCCCCCTCTTTCCCCCCTCCCTTATAGATCGTCCCCCTCTTTCCCCCCTCCCTTATAGATGGCCCCCTTCCCCCCCCTACCTTATAGATGGTCCCCCTCTCCCCCCCCCCCCCTGCACAGCAGATAAAACAAAAACAAAAAACAGCACACAACTCACCTGCCCTCCGTTCCCCCGTCGAGCCTCTCTGGTCTTGTCCCGGCTGATGTGCGGCTGCCCGGGGTGTCCCGTCCTGTCCCCGGCAGCGCGCGCATCACAGAGCTCTCTGATGCGCGCGCTGCTGGGGACAGGACGGGACACCCCGGGCAGCCGCACATCAGCCGGGGGACTAAGGCTGCATTCCCACGGACGTGGAATGCATGTACTGGAGCCCCCCCGCCCCCGGGAAGTATCTGTAATGAGATGCTGTGAGCGGGGGAGACTGTATTCATAAGCGCCGCGCTGTAGTATCAGCACCGCGCGGCTGATTTAGTACAGCGCGGCGCTTATGAATACAGTCTCCCCCGCTCACAGCATCTCATTACAGATACTGCCCGGGGGCGGGGGGGCTCCAGTACATGGTACAGTCAGGGCCGTTTTAATACATTGGTGGGCCCAGTGCACAGCCCTCAAGAGTGGGCCCCCCCTTACCTTTCTGCACATTGTATAATGTACTGAATTTGCCCCCACACTGTATCAAGAGCCCCAGTACATACAGTAGTTACCTTATAACACTATTTCCACCATTCAGTGATTACATATTACATAAAAACTGCACTAAACAAAACAGAAAGATATCAACATTGATACCATTACATAATACCGCCATACCATGACCCCTATCAGTACAAGCCTATAACAGAGTGAAGTTACATCCAGTGACTCACCGGAGGCGTCTTCTCCGATCAGAGTCTGTCACCTTTTCTTTTTCTCTCCATCCAGCGTGGGCCACCTTGAAGTCTTCTCCTGGCTGTGAATCTTCTCTCCAGAATCTGCCAGACAAATATTTTAGGCTCCAACACATACAGTAGTTAGGTCTCTTGTACCCCTATACAGTAGTTACACCCCTCTGTCCATCCTACATAGTTACACCCCTCTGTGCCTCCATAGTTTTAAGGTGTCCCTGTAGTATATAGACCCTCATGTGCTCCTCCAGTTATATACAGCCCTCCTGTGCGCTCCCCCATTAGTATATAGCCCCCCTGTGCACTCTCCCCAGTAGTATATAGCCCCCTGTGCTCACCCACAATAGTATATAGCCCCCCTGTGCTCTCCCCCAATAGTATATAGCCCCCCTATGCTCTCCCACAATAGTATATAGCCCCCCTGTGCTCTCCCACAATAGTATATAGCCCCCCTGTGCTCTCCCACAATAGTATATAGCCCCCTGTGCTCTCCCCCAATAGTATATAGCCCCCCTGTGCTCTCCCACAATAGTAAATAGCCCCCCTGTGCTCCCCCTCAATAGTATATAGCCCCCCTGTGCTCTCCATAATATATAGCCCCCTGTGCTCTCCCCCATAGTATATAGACCCCTGTGCTCCCCAATAGTATATAGCTCCCCTGTGCTCCCCAATAGTATATAGCCCCTGTGCTCCCCAATAGTATATAGCTAACCTGCGCTCCCCAATAGTATATAACCCCCTGTGCTCCCCCATAGTATATAGCCCCCTGTGCTCCCCCATAGTATATAGCCCCCTGTGCTCCCCAGTAGTATATAGCCCCCTGTGCTCCCCATAGTATATAGCTCCCCTGTGCTCCCCCATAGTATATAGCTCCCCTGTGCTCCCCCATAGTATATAGCCCCCTGTGCTCCCCCAAAGTATATAGCTCCCCTGTGCTCCCCCATAGTATATAGCTCCCCTGTGCTCCCCAATAGTATATAGCCCCCTGTGCTTCCCAATAGTATATAGCTCCCCTGTGCTCCCCAATAGTATATAGCTCCCCTGTGCTCCCCCATAGTGTATAGCCCCCTGTGCTCCCCCATAGTATATAGCTCCCCTGTGCTCCCCCATAGTATATAGCCCCCTGTGCTCCCCCATAGTATATAGCCCCCTGTGCTCCCCAATAGTATATAGCCCCCGTTCTCCCCCATAGTGTATAGCCCCCTGTGCTCCCCCATAGTATATAGCTCCCCTGTGCTCCCCCATAGTATATAGCCCCCTGTGCTCCCCCATAGTATATAGCCCCCTGTGCTCCCCCAAAGTATATAGCCCCCTGTGCTCCCCCAAAGTATATAGCTCCCCTGTGCTCCCCCATAGTATATAGCTCCCCTGTGCTCCCCAATAGTATATAGCCCCCTGTGCTTCCCAATAGTATATAGCTCCCCTGTGCTCCCCAATAGTATATAGCTCCCCTGTGCTCCCCCATAGTGTATAGCCCCCTGTGCTCCCCCATAGTATATAGCTCCCCTGTGCTCCCCCATAGTATATAGCCCCCTGTGCTCCCCCATAGTATATAGCCCCCTGTGCTCCCCAATAGTATATAGCCCCCGTTCTCCCCCATAGTATATAGCCCCCTGTGCTCCCCAATAGTATATAGCCCCCGTTCTCCCCCATAGTATATAGCCCCCTGTGCTCCCCCATAGTATATAGCCCCCTGTGCTCCCCAATAGTATATAGCCCCCGTTCTCCCCCATAGTATATAGCCCCCTGTGCTGCCCAATAGTATATAGCCCCCGTTCTCCCCCATAGTATATAGCCCCCCTGTGCTCCCTGATAGTATATAGCTCCCCCATAGTATATAGCTCCCCTGTGCTCCCCCATAGTATATAGCCCCCCTGTGCTCCCCCATAGTATATAGCCCCCCTGTGCTCCCCAATAGTATATAGCCCCCGTTCTCCCCCATAGTATATAGCCCCCCTGTGCTCCCCAATAGTATATAGCCCCCGTTCTCCCCCATAGTATATAGCCCCCTGTTCTCCCCCATAGTATATAGCCCCCTGTGCCCCCCCATAGTATATAGCTCCCCCTGCTATATAACATTGAAAAAAACAAACACTTTTACTCACCTGGGTCCACGCGTTCCTCTTCTCTTCCTCCTGTGGCCGCACTTCCTGCGGTCACAAGAGGCTGCACTCCCCTTACCCTCGCGCCGACGCTCCAGTGACGTCGGGCGCTAGAGGGAGAGCGCGGCCTCTTGTGACCGCAGGAAGTGCGGCCACAAGAGTGAGTGACTGACAGGGAGGGAGCCAATGGCTCTCTCTCTGTCAGTGTCGCTGCTGCTGCAGCGCTGAAGCGCCGCAGCAGCAGCGGACGGGGGCAGCGGCGGACGGGGGGGCCCTGCAGGGGGCGCCATGGAGGGGTAAGTAGATTACCCATCCATGGCGCTCCCCCATGACAGGCTGGTGGCCGGAGCCCTGTGCGACCGCATTGGTCGCACATAGCAACGGCCGGCCTGCTCGGGGGGGGGGCCCTCTAACCAGTGGGCCCGGTGCACGTGCACCATGTGCCCTCTGGTTAAAGCGGCCCTGGGTACAGTCAGTGGCGGATTATAATGTGGGCGGCCGCCCGAACCGCTCATATTATAATCTGCCACTGAATGCCGCCCCCATGAAGATAGCTGGTGGCGCCGCCTGAGGCAGACGATTCAGGTCGCCTCATCATTGCGGCGCCCCTGACTGAGATGAAGACATTAGTAAATCTCTTGGAGTTGCCCTGGCCCTGGCAAATGCCTGGTGCAGTATCTTCTTTGGGTAACCTCTAGTGAGGAATCTTCTATAGAGTATCACATTTTTGCAAGAAGGTTTCTTCTGTTCGTACGGGCATGTGAATATTGTCCCATAAGAATTCCTCAGTTTTGGATTATAATTACTTATTCCAGAAAGCTATTCGGCAAAGTTGATTTTCTATAAATCTTTGGAGAGACACTGCCACCAGAGTCCAAAGAGACAGTCAAATCCAAAAAATTAAGACATATTTTAGATGTGTGTATATCCACATATATATTCAGTGGGAATTAGGAAAAAAGGGACATCCCAGTAATTGCCACTAGATGGTGATTTGTGTTTGTATATAGCCCTCCCAATAGTGTGCCATTTAGAATCTAGCAACCACAATAGTTCCCCATATAGTTGTTAATTACTGCCCATTAGTGCCCCCACCAGGAGACCACTACACCACGCTGCCTGCGCCGGGATGCAACTCACTTCTAGGACATAGGCTTAAAACTGTCTTTGGCCTAGAAAATCATTATATGAGTGGTCCGAGCGCCTGTCCAGACTGCCCATATTAATAATCAATTTAATTCCAAAAATAACGACAGGCTGGAGTTTGATATGCCTCCTTTAGCACATTGCAAGTAGTGTTCATTAGAGTCCTCATTTAAAATAGTCACCAAACATTACCCTTTATAAAAAAAAAGATGGCAGCATCAAAACCATCTCCCCTCCCCCCATAACAAGACGCAGTTGTACTGCAACATACATGATCATGCATATTACTTATTTCAAACATGGCATAACTTTAAAACTTTGTCCAATTGGGCCCCCATAACATAAAATATAACTGCAAGTCTATGGTAGAGATGAGCCGAAGCGCTTATCAAGCGAAGTGAATCGCTTAATTTGATCGGCGCTCTGCTGATCACGCCGCCGGGCTTTCCGCACTGCTCCGCTCAGTGCCACTCCTCCCAGGATGTAGCTGGATTCAATCCTGGGAAACTTCTCCTAGTTTCCTAGAATTGGATCAAGCTTTTCCCTGGTACCCAGAGTGGTGCGGCAGGGAGCAGATGCGCTGATCAAGTGGCTTGTATGCCTAATACACCGTCTGACTGTATCATCACATTCATCACCTAATCACCTGAGTCATTCACATTATTATGATTTTGATGTGTCTGCTGCTGCTACCTTGCCCCTCTGGGCACTGGATCTTGCTGATAGAATTGTCGGAGTAACAAATATTAGTAAAAAAAAAAAGTGCAAGATACACAAAGGGGTGGAGTTTTAGCAAGGACTGCCCATATAAGTGCCCATTTAAAAGTACTAATGGTACATGTAATGGTACAATAAAACATGGTAAAATAGCTACCATGTTTTCATTGTTCTTCAGCCTTCCCTGGACTTTATTACAGCTCAAAAACACACAAAAAAGCAACAGCTCATCACTAATGGCAAGACACAGACCCTAAAAAAAAAAAAAAAAAAAACAGTTCCCCAACTGCTAAAGAAACTCTCCATGACAAGAATGAGGATCTTGGCATCCCATTTGCAAATAGTGTGAACCATCCCACCACTATAAGGTGGCCTCATGCCCGTAATGGACTCTACACTGTATTTTGGCCTCTCCATGGTATATAATAAGCCCATGCTCTGGGCATGTAGAATCCAACAAATACTGACAAAAATAACCACCTGGGTGGGATAGGTGGAGTGCACGACCAAGTAGAGGCAGCCACTCCCCCCATCTGGAACAGAAGCAAAAAGACAAATTTGGTTAGCTTACAGCTTCAGAAACCCCATAGTTCTTAAAACTTGGTTAGGATGTTTCTTTGGTCAGTCCTAAGCAACTTTTGGTGACCATGCTATACCTGCATATTTTTACGGAATAGAGGAAAGGTACTTAAAGTCTGTCATCACTTTCATGCTGCCTGAACCATGAGGCACTGGGACAAGTGGACCCTTTGTGCCCCATCAGCCTTAATAGATCTCTCTCTATACTCAAAATAGAGGACATATATCAATCAATGCTGGTGGTGGTGGTGGGGGTGGTGGTGTTGGTAAGGGAGGTAGCAGCTTTGAGGACTTGAGATTCAAGCATATTAAAGAGGTGATAGGTTACCTTTTGAGTTCATACACGTATGCTTAAACAGTGAAAAAAAAGCTGTGTGCATGTAGTAGGCCATTTAGAGTAACACCTTGAGTGGGGTAGATTCATTGATAAAGAAAGAAACCATAGAGAGTTGAAACTTTGACCCTTCACCGAACGCCAGAATATTATTACTTTATTTCCATGATCATAGTCTTTATTATTGGACTGCTCCTGTTCATAAAGGGAATGGTTCGGTTACAAGAACCATACTAAAAATGTATTACACCTGTTCATTGCTCTAAGAATGTGATGTTAAACATTATATATTTCTAAAAGCTGCTAAAAAATATTAGCCAAAAAATCCTAGTAAAATTAAAACAGCAATAGTAAATTTCAGAAGGCTGAGCTTGTTATGTTTTATATTAGAAAACTGCTGAATATGCAGTTATTCCAGAACTGTACAATCACCCCCAGCTTACTTTATGGGTAGACATGTTTCACTTAGTTAAATATGAATGTAGCGAAAAAGTGTTTAAAACTGAACGTTTGATTGCAAGAGGTTAATGTACTTTAGTCCATGCTCTTTATGACCAAATCCTTCAATCTTTCATAACAACTCCCCCTCCCAGCACAGGTTACCACAGGGATCAAGCTAATGAGGACCATTACTGGCCTGGCATGCCATTGCACCATGGCCGCAATCTGCAGGCGTTCGTGCTTGAGAAAACAGACTGTCTACCAAGCAGTGCTCCAAAACATTTACTTATTGGACTCATCAGACCTCTGGAATGTGTGTGTCATTGGAGACCAGATGGAAATGAAACTCTATAGGTCGCTAATGACCAGTTCAGCTGCAACAGCCAATTTGGCTGATTGTACTAAATCCCTTCCCTTTGATTTGATGATGTCCCACGCTACCTCTGGGCCGGGCCGTCTTGTTTTCTGAAGGAACACGGCTTCGGCGGAGGGACTGCTGAGATACACGTCTTGATGTGTGATGGTTCTTAATCTTGAGCTTTTTGTTCACTGGGATGTAATGAATAATTATAAGGAGGTTGTCCTCTCTGCTGTGGATAAATCCTTGGCTGTTGACCTACACAGTTATTGAGAACATAAGGTTTTGTGGAGTCGCTGTCCCATTGAAAGACTTTTTGTTCTTCACTTCGTTGTTTCCTGACAGGGTCCCAGCTGTGTTACAGACTCTGTTTTCCAACCGACCATCTCAGGAACACGGCCAGATCCCCTTAAAAAAGAACTGAACTCTTGCTTAACTAGATACAGTTAACCCCCTTGGTCTACAAAGATCAGAAATGTTCACTGATGAGAACTGGAGAATTCTGTTGAAGTAGTTAGAGATCAGAGCAGTTCATTCACTGCCTAGAAACTGTGCGCTCCCAAGTTATCACATTAGTGCAGTATCCTCATAGTATAAATCATTGTTACAGTAATATAGATTTATATGCAGCTATCCTGCTACCAAGAGTCCATTCTGTATAATATACATTTTTCAATTTGAAGCCCCTTTAATATGCTATTCCATAGCAAAACATCAGTTAAAGGCAAATTGTGCAACTATTACTAATGTGACCCAACAAATGGGACTAGCAAAAAGGTGGGAAAAATGTGTAAAAAAAAAAAGAAGAAAAAAAAAACATTCTACTGTTTACTTCTATCAGGCTGTTATAGGGTTTACAGATAAATGTTGTACTTGTGTTACATTGATTTTAATTGTATTTTTGCCTGGAAATGCTTCATCTAGATGATAGCTTAAAGTCAATAGGGAAAAACACATAAAGACGCTGTGTAATGTTTGTTTGTTTTTTTCTTATACACTTCCATTAATATTTTTGTCAAGAAATATTCTGAAATAAAACTCTTTATTTGGACCTAAAATGATAAAACAAAACAAACAAACAAACGAAAAACAACAGCCCAAAGGTACATTTGTAAGGGTAAAAATACTTAGCTCGCTGCAGATTACAACAATGTATTTGTATTAATAAATGTGCAGCATCAACCGTGAAATCTGCAGTGTGAAATATACGATGGACTAAGCATGTGTGAATGTACCCTTAGGAGGACTTTGGAAGAACGAATGAAAAAATGCAGTTGCTAGGTAAGCCTATTGTCAGCAACTTACCTGACCGTGCTCCAGCGATGTCTGCCCCGGCTGGAGTGCAGCGCCGTCGCTCCGCCTCCGCCGGCCGGGTGACGTCGCGGAGACCCGACGGCGCCCCTAGCGACCGGAGACGCCGTGGGGTCACGTGACTGGCTGTCGGCCGACCGGGACACAGCTGAGTGGCATTGCACTCAGGGTGAGTGGCTTTCAGTTCAGCCACTCTGCATGCAGCGATGCAGCTGCTGTGTTTTGCTCATTAGGAGTCCGGACCAATTAGCTCTGGTCCAGGACCCTCCCTCTGGTATATAGTTCAGAGCCAGCCAGCAGTACATCGCTGGCTATTAGATCAGTTCATAGATCAGTTCTAGTCCCAGCTCACCCTGTCCTTTTCCTGTCATCCCCGTCCTGATTCCTTTTGCTTGACTACTCGTGTTTTGACCTTTGCCTGGACTTAGACTATTCCTTGTTTTCCTGATTCTGTACCTTGTTGCTAGTGTGGTTTGACCCGGATCGTTCATTACTCTCTATTGTGTTTTGTCTGTCTGTATTGTTCTGTGTGTTCACTTACGCAGCGTAGGGAACGTCTTCGTGGTTGTCCGCGACCGCCTAGGGTCGATTGAGGCAAGCAGGCAGGTGACAGTGGGTGGGTTCAGACCTAGGGCTCACTGTCTTGTCGTGTCTGTATCACCTGATTCCTGACAGAATAGCCAGCCCATACTGCCGCTAGCCTTATGGATAACAGGACCGCCATGACTAACATTGTGGAACAGATGCAGAGACTTAATACTATGGTCCAGGAGCTGGCGGTTAGGGTCCAAGACCAGGAGACGGCACCCCGACAGCTTACCGTGACCTCCCCAGTACCCCCGGAACCACCTGTTCAACTCCCGGACAAATTTTTGGGAGACAGGAAGAAGTTCCGTGCCTTTAGGGAGGGGTGCAAATTGTTTTTTAGATTACGCCCCCGATCCTCAGGAGATGAGACCCAGCGGGTGGGCATTGTTATGTCCCTTCTCCAGGGTCCTCCTCAGGAATGGGCCTTTTCCCTACCTTCTCACTCGCCTGAGTTGCTGACTACTGACCATTTTTTCGCTGCGCTGGGGTTATTATATGACGATCCTGACAGTGCCTCTAACGCAGAACGTCAGTTAACAAGCCTGAGACAGGGCCGTCGTCCAGTGGAAGAGTACTGCTCTGAGTTCAGACAGTGGAGTGGTCTTTCCACATGGAACGACTCTGCGCTCCGGTACCAGTTTCGTGTGGGTCTTTGCGACCGCTTGAAGGATATGTTGGTAGCGTACCCCACTCCTGAATCACTGGAGGATAGTATGACCTTGGCCATCCGGGTTGACCGCAGACTGAGGGACCGACAGAAGGAAAAGAGTACCCCCGATCATTCCAGGTCCTCGAGCTCCCCACCTTCCCATCCCGTTTTTTCATCACCCGTAGAACCTATGCAGGTAGACGTCACTGATGCTAAGGTCAGGCAAGCCCATCGGATGCAAAACCATCTGTGTTTCTACTGTGGAAAGACCGGTCATCAACTTCGACAATGCCCTTCCAGACCAAGATCCTCGCCGGAAAACTCCAGCGCCTGAGAGATTATCGAGGGGATCTCTCAGGCGCACAGGTACCCTTTAAAAATAAGTTGTTATTGCCCATCTGCTTGTCCGTGGGAAATAAAACTATAAATGGATATGCCCAGATAGATTCCGGATCTTCTGCTAATTTTATTAACTCCACGTTCTTTTCCAGTCTAGAGGTATGTCCCATTCTGCTTCAGCGTCCTGTAAATGTCACAGGAGCTGATTCTGCGCCGTTTGTGCAAGGGGAAGTACGTTATATCACCCCCTGTCTAGAGGTCAAGGTGGGCTCAATTCATGTTGAAAAACTTGATTTTCTTCTCATGCACAATTTGTCATCTGACGTGATATTGGGATTGCCTTGGTTGGAGACACACAACCCTGTGTTTGATTGGTCCAGCAGAGAACTTGTAAGATGGGGTTCAGCATGTGGGTCTCACTGTATTACTGTTGCTTTGGCGGAATGTTCTCCAGATAAGGAGGAGATTCCAGAATTTTTGTGTGATTTTGCCGATGTCTTTGATGAAAGGGCTGTGGAGGGTCTCCCGCCTCACCGACCATATGATTGTTCTATTGATTTAATTCCCGGTGTTAAATACCCTCGAGGGCGAATTTTTAACCTGTCCTGTCCTGAGAGAGAGGCCATGCGGGAATATATTAAGGACAGCTTACGTAAAGGTCACATACGGCCCTCCTCTTCCCCTATGGGGGCCGGATTCTTTTTTGTTGGTAAAAAGGATGGCGGTCTGCGGCCCTGTATTGATTACAGGGAACTAAACAAAATCACTGTAAAAGATCAGCATCCATTGCCATTGATACCAGATCTTTTTAATCAGATAAGTGGAGCTAAGTGGTTTTCTAAAATTGACCTCCGGGGAGCATATAATTTAATTCGTATCAAGCAAGGAGACGAATGGAAAACCGCATTTAATACCCCAGAGGGCCACTTTGAGTACCTGGTCATGCCCTTTGGGCTGTGTAATGCTCCAGCAGTATTCCAGAGGTTTGTGAATGATGTTTTTCGTGAATATCTAGGACGTTTTTTGGTCGTATATCTGGATGATATTTTAATCTTTTCCCCTGATTGGGATTCGCATGTTAGACACGTACGTACAGTGATGGAGCTTTTGAGACAACACAGTCTATGCGCCAAATTATCTAAGTGTCATTTTTGTATCCAAGAGATTTCCTTTTTAGGTTACAATATTACCCCCAACTCTTTTAGTATGGACCCTATTAAAGTAGCGGCCATCGAAAAATGGCAAAGACCCAACAATCTCAAGGCTCTTCAAAGGTTCCTGGGCTTTGCCAACTACTACAGGAAATTCATTAAGGGGTTCTCTCTCATTGCTAAACCCCTCACTGACCTGACTAGAAAGGGGGCGGATCTAGTACATTGGTCTCCCGAAGCCATGGGAGCATTTGACACTCTTAGACGGTGTTTTTCGAAAGCTCCAGTACTGGTTCACCCAGATTTTGAGCGTCCATTTGTGGTAGAGGTGGACGCATCCGAGGTGGGGGTTGGAGCAGTATTGTCTCAAGGGTCGAGTACCCTGAGCAATCTTCGACCTGTTGCGTTCTTCTCGAGAAAATTTTCTCCAGCGGAGCGCAACTATGATATTGGCAATAGAGAGCTATTGGCCATCAAGATGGCCTTTGATGAGTGGCGGCATTTTTTAGAAGGCGCTAAACATAAGGTTACTGTACTGACTGACCACAAAAACTTGGTCTACCTCGATACAGCTAAGCGTCTCTCTCCTCGTCAGGCTAGATGGGCTCTATTTTTTACTAGGTTTTATTTTGAGATCACTTACCGACCTGGTTCTCGTAATGTCAGGGCTGACGCTCTCTCCCGCAGCTTTAGCCCGGAAGATATCCCCGAGAATCAGGTCGATACGATCCTAAAACCCGGTGTGGTGGTGTCAGTGTTACAACCAGATCTGGTGACCCTTATCGCAGAGGCCCAAGATGTGGCCCCACCTAACACGCCCGAGTCTCTCCTGTTTGTGCCGCCGAACCTTCGCCTCCGTGTGTTGGAGGAAACTCATAGCTCTGTTTTGGCGGGTCATCCAGGTATCGCGGGCACTAAATATTTGCTCTCCCGCCACTTCTGGTGGCCATCCTGGGCCCGAGATGTCAAGGCATTTGTTGAGGCCTGCGAAATCTGTGCTCGGTCCAAGGTTCCTCGTAGGCCACCGGAGGGACTTCTTCATCCCCTGCCGGCCCCTACGAGACCTTGGACACACTTGTCTATGGATTTTATCACTGATTTACCTGTATCTAAGGGGAAGACGGTCATTTGGGTGGTGGTGGATCGTTTTTCCAAGATGTGCCATCTTATTCCGCTGCGCAAACTCCCCAATGCTCGCCTACTAGCTACCTTGTTCATTAACCATATCCTACGAT
Organism: Dendropsophus ebraccatus; assembly: GCF_027789765.1. Classification (NCBI taxonomy): domain Eukaryota; kingdom Metazoa; phylum Chordata; class Amphibia; order Anura; family Hylidae; genus Dendropsophus; species Dendropsophus ebraccatus. The sequence goes on along the minus strand of NC_091463.1, from coordinate 37,850,333 downwards.
TGCATGGGGTTCCGGAAGACATTGTCTCAGATAGAGGTGTCCAATTTGTTGCGGGTTTCTGGAGAGAATTTTGTGGTAAACTAGGTATCTCATTGTCCTTCTCTTCTGCGTTCCATCCCCAGACCAATGGGCAAACAGAACGAGTCAACCAGTCATTAGAACAGTTCTTAAGGTGTTTTGTATCTGATACACAGGACAAATGGCGCGACTTCATTTCTCTCGCCGAATTTGCGATCAATAATTACGAACAACGTTCCATTAAGATGTCGCCGTTCTTCTGCAATTATGGCTTTAACCCCAGATACTCCTCGGTTCACTCCGCCGACTCTCTAAATCCTTCAGCTGAAGCCATATTCTCTAAACTGTGCACAGTTTGGGCCCAAGCTCATCAGAACTTGGTCAAAGCCCAAAACTCCTACAAAAAATTTTCTAACAAAAGACGCATATCTGGCCACCATTATACAGTAGGTGATAAGGTCTGGCTAGCTACTAAGAATCTTAAATTGAGGGTACAGTCAGGGAAGCTGGCCCCTAAATACATTGGGCCATACACTATTACTGAGGTTATAAATCCCGTCACGTTCAGACTCAAACTTCCTACGGCGTTGAAAATTCATTCTGTATTCCATAAAGCATTGTTGAAAAAATATATTCCACCTGTCTCTCCATCACCTCCTCCTGCTCCGATCGTCATTCAGGGGGAATTGGAATATGAGGTGGAGAGAATTCTGGACTCCCGCTGGGTTCAAGGGTCATTACAGTATTTGGTCCACTGGAGGGGTTACGGACCAGAAGAGCGTACCTGGGTGGCGACCAGGGACATGCATGCCCCTCATCTAGTCAGACGATACCATACTCGGAACCCGTCCAAACCTGGTCCATGTAATAAGGGTCCTGAGGCCCCTCCTGAAGGGGGGGGTAATGTCAGCAACTTACCTGACCGTGCTCCAGCGATGTCTGCCCCGGCTGGAGTGCAGCGCCGTCGCTCCGCCTCCGCCGGCCGGGTGACGTCGCGGAGACCCGACGGCGCCCCTAGCGACCGGAGACGCCGTGGGGTCACGTGACTGGCTGTCGGCCGACCGGGACACAGCTGAGTGGCATTGCACTCAGGGTGAGTGGCTTTCAGTTCAGCCACTCTGCATGCAGCGATGCAGCTGCTGTGTTTTGCTCATTAGGAGTCCGGACCAATTAGCTCTGGTCCAGGACCCTCCCTCTGGTATATAGTTCAGAGCCAGCCAGCAGTACATCGCTGGCTATTAGATCAGTTCATAGATCAGTTCTAGTCCCAGCTCACCCTGTCCTTTTCCTGTCATCCCCGTCCTGATTCCTTTTGCTTGACTACTCGTGTTTTGACCTTTGCCTGGACTTAGACTATTCCTTGTTTTCCTGATTCTGTACCTTGTTGCTAGTGTGGTTTGACCCGGATCATTCATTACTCTCTATTGTGTTTTGTCTGTCTGTATTGTTCTGTGTGTTCACTTACGCAGCGTAGGGAACGTCTTCGTGGTTGTCCGCGACCGCCTAGGGTCGATTGAGGCAAGCAGGCAGGTGACAGTGGGTGGGTTCAGACCTAGGGCTCACTGTCTTGTCGTGTCTGTATCACCTGATTCCTGACACCTATGATGTTAATAAAGATACTCTGTCAGTAGGTTTATGGTGTCCTATCTAAGGGAAGCATAAAAAAGTTACAGAGAAGCTAAACAGACTGTTTGTATCCCTCACTGTTCATTGCTCTGAGCAGCTGATTCAGAGATATAAGACTTTGAGCATCGCACACTAGTTCTCTCCGTTGTGTACGTGTTGTAGACCTTGATATTCATGAGCACCAGCTCCCTATGACCCGCTGGATGCTGATTGGCAGTTGTCCATCTTTACTGTGTATATATACTGTGTATAGGCAAACAGCTGTCAATCAGCAGCAGGAGGGTGGAAGGAGTTGAATGGCATAAAGACCAATCTCCTGCAGATCTGTCACTAGTTTATGCTGCCCTAATTTAAGAAAACACCAGTCAAAGAACCCAAACTAGCAAGAATTAAACGTGAAGGAAAAATAATCATAACATGATAAAAACAAAACATGATTTATAAAATATAGAGGTAACAGGCAATAGCAGCGAGGGGGGGGGGGGGGGGGGGGTGGACCGCACGGTTGAATACAAACATATCAAACACACACGTTGACCAATGAAGTGCTATGTGCTTTGTGCAGAATAAAAAAAAAAATCAATGCCAAAATGTATGTGCAATGTCCACAACTCCATTAATACTGAAAGAAACATAATAAGGTAATAAGTATGAATGGCAATCATGATCCAAGTGCCCCAATAAAGTGTAAATCTGAGGTAAACAGGATGGGTCTGTAGATAATGCCAAACACACAAATCAAACTTAATAATAGGAGTAAATCACATACAGAATATATATAAAAGAAGGGAGATGGACAGATGTATATAAAGTGATGAATGCCGCGCGGGTGTGAGGCGTCCAACTGCCAAAAATGGAAATGAACACCGAGGGGGAGATTTATCAAACATGGTGTAAAGTGAAGCTGGCTCCTCAGTTGCCCTAGCAACCAATCAGATTCCACCTTTCATTCCTCACAGACTCTTTAGAAAATGAAAGATGGAATCTGATTGGTTGCTAGGGGCAACTGAGCTAGTTTCACTTTACACCATGTTTGATAAATCTCTCCCCTAGTCAATTGGAATACACTTTAGGCTATGTTCACACTATGTATATTTCAGTCAGTATATTTCAGTCAGTATTGCAACCAAAACCAGGAGTGGATTTAAAACACAGGAAGGATCTGTCCACACAATGTTGAAATTGAGTGGATGGCCGCCATATAACAGTAAATAACTGCCATTATTTCAATATAACAGCCGTTGTTCTAAAATAACAGCAAATACTTGCCATTAAATGGCGGCCATCCACTCAATTTCAACATTGTGTGAACAGATCCTTTCTGTTTTTAATCCACTCCTGGTTTTGGTTGCACTACAGACTGAAATATACTGACTGAAATATACATATACTGACTGAAATATACGTAGTGTGAACCCAGCCTAAGGCTGCCTTCACACTATGTATATTTCAGTCAGTATATGTATATTTCAGTCAGTATTGCAACCAAAACCAGGAGTGGATTAAAAACACAGAAAGGATCTGTTCACACGATGTTGAAATTGAGTGGATGGCCGCCATTTAATGGCAAATATTTGCTGTTATTTTAAAACAACGGCTGTTATATTGAAATAATGGCAGTTATTTACTGTTATATGGCGGCCATCCACTCAATTTCAACATTGTGTGGACAGATCCTTTCTGTGTTTTAAATCCACTCCTGGTTTTGGTTGCAATACTGACTGAAATATACTGACTGAAATATACATAGTGTGAACGCAGCCTAAGGCTATGTTCACACTACGTAAAAGTATGGCCGTTGTTCCCATCGGCAATGTAGTGAATAAGGATTGAGAAAAGTGTTAGAGGCTTCTACATTTCACATATACAGTAGAATCATGTAAAAATTAAAAGGGTTATCTAAGGTTAGAAAAACATAGCTGCTTTCTTCCAGAAACAGCATCACTATCGATCATATCTATTATATCTATATCCCATCTATCTATCTATCTCTATGTCTATCTGTCTATCGTAAAGAGATGACTGTAGCACTCCAAAATGATTTTAGAGTGCTACGGTCATCTCTTTACCTTATTTAGCTACACCGCTGGTTCCTGGTGCGACTGTTGGCACCTGACCCCCAAAGTCTGTGTGCAGCAACCCTATTTTATCTATCTATATAAAATAGTGGGGTGGCAAAATCCAGCGCACCCAACCCTTATCTCTACTTACTTTATCTGTTGTTGGACATTTGGGAGGCTGCCATATACTTTAAATAATAGGCTGAAGCTGCTGGCGTGTTTAGCTGACTTTAGTGTTAGGTGCATGGAGACCTTTAGGTATTGTGGATCTGGTTGGGCTTTGGTAACTGAACATGATCGTGTTATGACCCGAGATGACTTTCTTGCAGCTATTAGGACCTAGTCCCTTGTGGGTTACAAAGTTACCCTATTCAGATGGCATGCAGTCGGCGCGCGCGCGGGGGGTGATCCGTGCTGCAATCCGCACTGTGACATGTCTTATTTTTTTCGCGGGGCAGGGCGTGGCACGGATCGTGTGTATAGCTGCATTCACTTCAATGGTCCCTAAACTTGTCTGTGGTCGCGGATCCGGTCAATTTTACGGGACATTGAACATAGCCTTAGGCTGCATTCACTACTATGCAAGAGACCGATCGTTCCGTTACCCGGCCAGGTCACGTAACGGACGGTCTCTGAAAAGATCATCCCGGCCGGTACTGCAGTACCGGTTGGATGATCTTCAGCTCTGCAGAGTTCTGATGCGGGCACATCCGTGCGTGCTGGCATCAGAACTCTCCACTACACACTATGGAGCTTGCAGCCGGAGCCGCTCGCTCCATAGAGTGCACTGACATGCTTTTCTACGGCTGCTATTCACTGAATAGCAGCCGCAGAAAACTGACATGTCAGTTTTTTTATGGTGCCGCTAGGGATCCTGGCCGGAGTGTATACTATGTGTATACACTCTGGCCGGGATCCCTTCAGCACTGCGTAGGTTCCGTGGAAATCATGGCTGTTGAAACAATGGCTGTGATTTCCATGGAACTTACGTAGTGTGAACATAGCCTAAGGGGAGGTAACACACTGGAGGTGGCACTGTTGGGACACATTTACTGTATGTTGCTGTTTAGCGGGTAGATGAATAAAAGGAACAACCATGCTGGATTGAGCTCCTGCCTGTACAGAGATGTCCAGGCTCCAGCATCAGGAGGGGGGCGCTCTGTACTTCCCCTCACTCAGTCCGCCCACTACAACTTACAGCACACAGCAGCCTGACAGACACACTGATTATGATGATCACTCACTGTCAGTCAGTCAGCTGCTGCTGCTGCTCCTCTTTAGTCAGCCATACACGTGGCAGCCATACAGTAGCAGGATCCCTCGGCTCCTATCATCACATGACTGCCCCTCCTCCCCTCCTCATACACAACACTATGCAGAGCAGTGGAGAAGCTGAGGGGGAGGAGCTGCAGAGTGCCGTGCAACCGGGGCGCATTAAGGGTACAATGGGCGCCAGGCTGTTTACCTTATTACAGATGTAGATACAGGGATAAATTAGTACAACCAAGTTATCTGGAGCTGTAACGACTACCACTCCCATCATGATTTCACTTCCAGAGTATGATAAGAGTGGTAGTCTTGCTACAGTTACAGCTACAGATACCTGACCCAGCTACATATATATCCCTCTAACTAGTACTACAACTAAGTTCTGCAGCTGTGTTCACTGGGTTCTGGGGTCACATAACTCAAAATGTGAACTTTACATTATGGCAACCTGACTAGGCAATAAATGAGTTAATTGACCCCTTCATTGCTGGGCTGTCTGCATCTAAAACTCCCATTCTTATCTCTGATAGTGCTATCTTTTTCCTCTGCTGCGGTGACCTCAGCTGCAGAGAATAAGAGTCCCAGCCGGGGAGATCAGAATGGTCTAATGCTGCGTTTACACGGAACGATTATTGTGCAAATTTGCACGATAACGATCGAATTCGAACGATAATCGTACGTGTAAACGCAGCGAACGATCAAGTGACGAGCGAGAAATCGTTCATTTTGATTCTTGAACATGTTCTCAAATCGTCGTTAGTCGTTCGCAAAAAATTCACAGATCGTTCTGTGTAAACAGTTGTTCACCGATTTCACCTACTGTATGTGCGAGATAGACTTAAGCTATCGCAAAACGATTTTTCCATACGATATATCGTTTCGTCTAAACGCTGATCGTTATAAAAAATAATTTGTTCATCGTACGATCGGGCGATTTATCGCTACGTGTAAACCCAGCATTAGATGCAGACAGCCCAGCATTTAAGGGGTCAATTAACTCTTATCTTGCGGGACTAGGCTGTCTGCATGTGTCCTCTGCAGCTCCTACTACAGGGAGCACTGAGGCTGATGAAGCTGCTGCAGGGAGAGAAGCGTCTTCACAGAGACAGAGGGAGTGAAGACGGCTTTTCCTACCCCTCCCCCCTTCCTGAGAGAAATTATACTTGTGTGGGGAAGGGGGGAGGTATGAAAGCCTGGATCCCTTCACTTACTTGGTCCTGGCCCAGTCAGTCAGTGTACTGGGGGTCCTGGTGGTAGCCTCCCCTGGATGGGGTGCTGGAGCTGCCATTCTTCTCACTAGGAACAGCATGAGCCCAGGAGGCCAGAGCTGCTGAGGATCATATGACCCTGCTGCATTTCAGTGGTGGAGGCTGGTCATGTGATGGTGTTTTTAGTCCCTGATTGGTGGAGCTCTCTTCTAAGACCTCTATTGCTGCAGCTGTACTGCCCCAGCGTCGCTGATCCCGACCCAGCGCTGACAGCAGCAGCAACATAATCCGCCTATGCATGGTGCAACATGTGAGTCCAGGAGGAAGAGAGGAGAGAGCAGAACATCCCTGTCCAGGAGCAGCATCAGATGACTTAGTGGGGCCCCCAGGAGCAGAGAGCCCACAACTGATGCCATCTGGGGGCCCCTACAGAAGTGTTAAGGCTGTCTGCAAAAGCAATAACTTCTACAGACAGCATTAACCGTCTGGGACTTCAGTGGGCCCCTGCCTATCACTACATATTACTACTAGCATGCAGTGCTGGAAACCTCAAGACCTCACTGCCCTAGGCATGGAGATTCCTGAAGGTCCTGGAAGGTGATTGCTGGTCTGGGCTGTCTGCACATGTGCAAAGGTCCTGAACTTCCTTTCTGTACTCCAGAGAGATACACATGGGGAATACAAGCTGTAAATTGTAATAAAAGTGTTTAGCTACAAAATATAGATGCTAATTCAGATTAGGATGCAATTGTTGTGTTGTTCTAAAAGGTCTGGACATTGTTATCTGTTGTTTTGTTATTTGATGGAGAGGGGGTGGGGTAAAAGCTGCAACTTACTTCCTGAGCCAGCTCTTTTTAATGTTGTTAATTCTTTGAGTGTGTATGCTGTCCTAATAATTTGAAGAAGTCTGATGACTTTGAAACGCGTTATCTGTAAGGACCAATTAAGTGTGTTTGAATAACGGCCTGCGCAGAAGGACCCTTTCTTTCTCCATCCTTTTGGTTAAGAGGGAGTGACGTCCCCTAATGAGAACCTTGTATACGTCAGGGATATTTCCTGCAACACACAGGGCAGTCATCCAGAGCTAGGTACTGGCCCCAGTAGGAAAAAGTATGTGTATGCCGACGTGTCCTACTGCAACACACGCCTGTTCTGTGAAGTCTTGAAAAGTCTGCTCAACCCAGCGCATGGACCTTGCACCTCGTACAACCCTAGCAGGATGGGTACCGACACTACAGGGCAAAAGGCAGTCAGATTAGTTAATCTATACGTGAGTAAGAGTATCTTCTGTTACTTCTTTTCTTTACTACACTATCCCGGTAGAGTACTCCTCTACTTTAACTTGCTGTTACAACCTTCTACTTACTACATCCTGCCTGCACCTGCAGCTGCCAATGTGTACCTAACTTGTATTGCACTTAAGTTTACAACAATAAACCAAGTTCTTCTGATTAAGCCATTAAATTTTGGTCAATTATTTCTTGCACCTGCTCCTATACACCAGTTTACATTTGGGTTGTCAGAACCGCAAGTGTAGTGCACGTTTGTCTGGGGGTAGGTTCCAATACCACTCATGGCCCCTGTGACAAGTGCCCAAGTGACCCTAGACTCACACAGCAGCCCTAACAGCGCATAGCTTCCCCGGCATACGGCACTCCCACCCTCCTAGATTCTTCCTCTATCAATCTTGTTCCTTCTAGCCCTTTCAGTTCTGTTTGCTTCTCTCGTTGCCAACCTAGATGTCTGACCTGAATCTGAATCTGCCTGTCCTGATCGTTCACTTGAATGACTGCGCTGCTGATGCATTCCTGGAACTGTGCTGCTGACTATACACATTTTGCCTGTTTCTCTGGTGCCTTACACTGGCACTATCTGGTATGTACTGTAGGACAAGTCGTTATCCATTTTGGAATTGTGTTTGTGAAGTGACCTGGTTTCCTCTAGCTGCAGAAGTCAAGCTTGGCAAGTTTGGCAACAGCTGGTGGGCCGAAGGTTTCCATACCTGACTTAGAGGGACTCTGCTCCCTAGTGTTGCCCAAAGTCACAAAATGGTTTGATAGCACAGAGGATCCACATCTGCAGCCCATTACTGGCCATATTACATGAACCAAGCTGCTGAGTCTCCTAGATTGGCAATCTTTACAGAGTTTATATGCTACCAGGGATGCACAACTATTGCTAGATTGTCCACAAGGCCTTTTGCTGTAATTAGCCATCAGTCACACATCTCTATCTATTATGCAGGGAGATAGACAGCCATTAATGATTTTTTTAATGGGTCAAAACAACCTATTTGAGCTGTTGCATAGTCTTAAGTACACTTAAAGGGGTATTCCAGGAAAAAAATAACTTTTCCTCTATTGACAGGATAGGGGAAAAGTATGAGTACTCAGCTTGTTCCGTTGCTCCATATGAATGTGTAGAGCCATGTGCAGTGTCCCAGAACAGAGTATTTCTCCATGACTTTATGTCTGCACCTTTATTATAGTCAGTTCTCTTCTGGAAAGATAGTCCCACTGCAAACTTTGGTATTATTTCACCCCCCCTCTCAGTATTCAGGTCTGCTGTTTCACTTATTTCTCATGTAAATTCATTTATCAGTGCCTAATGGTGTCATGATGCAATGGCTTTGTGAGTCACGTGACTTTTCCCCGGCTGCCATAGTAACCCCAATAGCCGTCGAGCTTTGGCTGGTGAATGCTATGTCACTTCCTGTCTGCCTCAGTCTTCTCTCCACCTTCAGGGGAGAAGGATGTGTGTTGCTGCTGCTCCTGTGTCACAAGGCCGCAACCGTGCTGTACCTGCTCCTGTACTGACCAGAAGTGCTTCGGTCCAGTCGGGACCTGTTTCTCCTTCTCAAGATTCTCAAGATTCTCATCTCTAACCAAAGATCTGGGTGTCGCTCTTCAGTCACTATTCTCATAATCATTCACTATCAACAGCAAGTATTCATTTCAACTTATTCCGCCCAGTATCATATCTCCTGTACTACTACTCCTATCATTCAGTCTCCTTGCTCAAAGTAACGCTATCATCCCAGCCTATTGCAGCATCACCCATTACTCCATTATATCCAAGTCTGCCTTATTCCTGGTTTCACCCTGGCATTGGTCTAGTTATTGGTACCTTGACTAGGGACAACAAAGAATTGCCCGGCGCATGGTCAGGTCCCCGTGGGTCAGTCAGCTCCCCTTGTGCCTATACCATGACATAACATCTGGCAACTGCCTGCCCGGGTCCTACCCAGTACTACCACCTACTACTACTCTCAGCGGGATAGCCCCAGCGCACATGGGTCGCGTGCCAGAGGGGTTCCGATGTGAAGATCGCCGGGAGTTCAGGGGTCAGACCCCCCCGCGATCTTCTACTTTTCCCCTATCCTGTGGATAGGGGAAAAGTTATTTTTTTCCTGGAATTCCCTTTAATGCACATGACTGGCATAATTATCATATTTACCTTATTATTTTTTCCATACTGTAGTTTACGCAAAATCTGCAAAGAATTTGTATATTTGTAAAAACAAAAAAACATCAGATAGTATACACAAGCTCTATTGTATTCTTGGAAAACAAATGAATGGAGCCAGCAATACAGTTCCATGTGTACTCTAAGCAATGTCTCCCAGGTTTTCTAAGCTCCTTTGAAAATAAATAAGAAGAAAAAGTGAGACTCCGTATTGGTTTGAAAGTTTCACCCTAAGCTATTCTTTTGATAATAGCTTGTATTAGCTACTGTGACCCGATGCCGTTGTACTTACACGAAGACATATTTGAAATGCACCTATACTCTGTCCATAAAATTTGAAGAAAAAAAAAAAACTTCCCGAACCCCCCCTTCCCCCCTACAATTCCCTTGCTTATTCAACACTTGTCAGCCTAATTTGTGGTTGTCAATAGACACAAAAGAATAGCTTGAATTCTGTGCAGCATTATTGTACAGCTGGAGCATGATGATGTCATAGATGGTGGCAGGTAGTTCAGATTTTATAAGGTCAGAGACAGTGTTTTCTCCCTCAAATATTGAAGACTTGACAGTGGTAGAGGGATTATGTCCACACACAAGTCAAATAACTATCTAATATATATGTGGCAAGAAGCAATCTATAGTTACGCGCTGCAATAAATCTGTAAGAATAAGAATCTTTTTGAAAGAAATGTTGTTTTTCTTGTATGATCCCTTCTATGGTTATATAAACTGTATTTATCATCCACCTCTGCTGTGATATGGCTTTTCATTTGTATGTACCTCCCAATGGTGTGTTCACATAATAAGGTTATCAATTGCAATTAATGAAAATAAAGCCAAAAAATGTCAGTGTTTTCTTTATAACCTATAATCCTTCACTGGTTTTGGCTTCAATAATTGCAAACCTGACTGTGTGAACACACCGCGAAAGCAGCACACCTAATCTCCTCACAATAAAATGTTCAGGTGTTACATCTGGCATCCATCTAGTTAAATTTACACATTAGGAAAATTTTGCCTCATTCTACCTATTCAGGTTGCTCTTACACGGGGCAGTTTTGCTCAGTATTTGTTCCAGTTTTTGCAGCAGCTTTGGAGCCAAAACCATGCGTTGATCATAATAAATTAGATAGTATAAAGAATACTTGTTCCCTGTCGTCCCATAGGCAGCACAACAGATAGGGGGTTGTTTCCGCCCCTGTGAACCTGCAGGACGTAGGAATATTTTAATGAATTTGTTGCTTTGCTCCTTCCCCCCCCCCCCCTGGTATATATGGCTACTACTCCCCACCCACTGTGAGTTATTTTTCGTCCTTGGACCCGCAGGTGTACATCCAAGGACAGGATTTCTGTGTACCGGTCACTCAGCGGAGGGTCCGGTACAATAGCAGCCCTAGGCTGGAGGAGGTTAATCCCTCTCAGATGCGTCCATTGGGCGCTTACTTTATTTTACAGGCAGCAGGTAAGAACGCAGGTTCATAAACAGCTGCTGGCAGTCGGTGCAATGAAAACAGCTTACTGCAGGAGGATCCGGACCGGTGAGTCCTTGCCTGTCGGTAGCAGGTATTCCCGACTAGCGAGGTAAGCGCCGGTTCGTTGTATGTCCTCACCATGGGCGCCGCCATTTTTCCGAAGCCGCGTCCCGAAACCGGAAGTGACGTCCAATCCACTTCCGGATGAAACGCTATGCAGGGACGCGGTTTGGCCCAGCAAAACACAGATTTTACTGTACTGTAAGTTGCCTGATGGGCGAAATTAGCGCTGGCGGCGCTTTTACCAGAAGTATGAATTGAGGCGGTTTATCCGCCTCCCCTCGCTGCCCCCACCCCACGGAAAGGGGCGGGGCTGACAATTTGGCGCCAAAGTCGGCCATATTTAAAACCGCCAAAGACACAGCATCAGTGCTGTTAGTGGTATATTTTCACAGCAGCTGGTGTGAGATCTCTTAGGAGCTACTCTACTACCCTTACAGAGCATTATCAGGTGGAATCCAGATCCTGGAATTGTGAGTAACCTCTCTCTTGTTTTCTGCTGTGGGATGTTTATTTACTTGGGATGCATATTTTAAATAAAGTATATGCCTACAGATGTCTTCTATGGAGTCAGGAGGGAGAGGTTCTGGTGGGAGGAAAGCCTCCGCTAAGCGTAAACACCTAGCATGTGCCCATTGTGGTGAGTACAGGGAAGCATAGCCTCTGTGTAGGTTTAAGTCCCTAAAACCCCAATACTAATTAATTAATCTCTCTTACTTCAGAGAGACCATTACCTGATGGATGGGAATCATCTACCTGTCAGGATTGCCGTGTTGGAACGGACAAGGAAGAACCTACCATCCAAGATGTGGTGGTTTGGGTCAAGGACTTTGTACAAAGGTCCATAGGAGATCTGAAGGATGCCTTGACTCAGAGGCCAAAGAAGAGGGCCAGAAGAGCCCAATCATCTCCTTTGAACTCACAGTCAGACCAGGAATTCAGGGTCCTGGACGAGGTGGGAGCTTCTTCATCATCATCTGACCAGGATGAAGACTTATCCCCAGGGAAACTATATTTTCCTGTAGAAAAGGCACAAAAACTAGTTAGGGCTGTTCAAACAGTTAATCAGCCTGATGTGGATGCTAGAAGCTCTAAAGCCTATAAAATTGAAGAGACCATGTCCAACATGATGAAGTTGGAGTGGAATAAACCAGAGAAAGCCCCAGTTTTAAGTCGTCGCTTCAAGCTACTATACACTCTCCCTGAGGAACAGATTAAAGATTGGGTAGCGCCACCCAAAGTGGACGTAGCGATTGCAAAGCTATCTAAGCGTACTCTTGTCCCTGCTGAAGACGGGTCCAGTCTTAAAGACTCAATGGACAGACGTCTGGAAGTTTCCCTGAAAAGGGCTTTTATGGCAGCCGCTGCACAAAACACGGTTGCCCTTGCGTCTTCTGAAGTAGGCAGGGCTCTAAGAAAATGGTTAGCCAGAATGGAGGAAGACATAGAGTCCGGGGTTAAAAGAGAGGACATCTTGTCCTCCTTCAAACAGATAGATCTTGCTATTGATTTTTTGTGCGACTCCACCGCGCAACAAGTGAGGTTGGCTTCTAGGTCCATGGCGCTCTCTGTAGCTGGTCGGAGAGCCCTATGGCTTAGACCTTGGACAGGTGATAATTCATCAAAATATCACCTGTGCAACTTGGAGTACCAACCTGGAAGGTTGTTTGGGCCACAATTAGACCAGCTCATGGAGGACTTATCTGATAAAAAAAGGCAAGTCCTTGCCTCAGATCCCTAAGGGATTTTGGAGGCAATTTAGAAGAGATAGGTCCCCCCAGAGAGCGAGGCAATCGCGCTATCCGACTAGAGGCAGAGGTTCCTACGCCAGAAGAGGCACCACAAGACGAGGTCCCAAGACCAACACTAAAAAAACGGACTTCTGGGTTCGAAGAATATCCGGTAGGGGGTCGTCTAACCTTTTTTCTAGCAGCCTGGGAATCTGCAATTCAAGATCCTTGGGTGCTAAACACAATCCGACTAGGATATGCTCTTTCGTTAGACCCTCTTCCCCCAGAAAAGTTTTTGATTTCTTTTCCCCCAAAACCTCCCAAAGACAGGATTCTTCAGGAACAGGTTTTACATTTAATTTCTATTGCAGCAGTAGAGGAGGTTCCTTCTGCAGAGAGGGGAAGAGGGGTTTATTCTCCAATATTTTTGGTTCCAAAGCCTTCGGGCAAATGGAGGCTCATAATAGACCTCAGGTACCTCAACCGTTTTATGAGGAAAAACAGATTTCGGATGGAGACAATAAAATCAGTCAGAGCAGAATTACTGGAAGGGGATCTTTTGGCATCCTTGGACCTCCAAGATGCCTATTTCCATATACCGATCCTACACACCCACAGAAAGTATCTAAGGATCTAAGAAGTATCGCCGTCATCATAGAAGGACAACTTCGTCATCTTCAATTTCGAGCATTGCCGTTCGGCATAACATCAGCACCGTTCGTTTTCACGAAGGTGGTTTCAGCAGTGGTAGCCGTTCTAAGAATAAAAGGGATCAGGGTAATCCCATACTTAGACGACTGGCTGATAATGGCAGCCTCAGTAGACCTCCTAAATATGCATGTCAGGATGATCCTAGAATTTATCCAACAGCTAGGCTGGTTGGTAAATTTCAGCAAATCGGATCTCGTTCCGTCCACAACCAAAACCTATCTGGGGTTTTTGATAAACTCAGAAACAATGACACTTTATCTTTCTCCAGAAAGAAAAGCCAGGATTCAAAATGGATGCAGGATTTTGCTAACCTCAAGGAAAGTCACCCTAAGGACCTCAATGAAGTTTCTAGGAGACTCCTCACCTCCGCCGCAGAAGCTGTCCCCTGGGCTCTGTGGCATATGAGACGTCTTCAACAAGAAGTTCTCGGAGTATGGGACAAAGATGTAGAGTCTTTGGACAACCTTCATACTTTAGCGGTAAACACCAAGAAATCCCTCAGATGGTGGGAGGATGTAAAAGACGGTATGGACCTACGAGAACCAGAATGGGTAGTTCTAACTACCGACGCTTCAGGAACAGGGTGGGGAGCCCACATTCAGGATAGAGAAGTGTCCGGAGTCTGGACAAAAGAAGAAGAACAACTTTCTTCCAACTCAAGAGAACTAAAGGCTATATTCAAAGCCCTCATCCATTTTGCTCAAATAGTGCACAATCAAGCAGTGAAGGTTCAGACGGACAACATAGCGTTCGTTTGCTATATAAACAAGCAAGGAGGCACCCGATCCCAGTCTCTTCTGAAGGAAGTGGAGAGGATCTTTTTATGGGCAGAAACGAGGATAACGAGGTTATCTGCGGTTCACATAAAGGGAACACACAACATTCTGGCGGATCGTCTCAGTCGTGGCTTAACATTGCCGGGAGAATGGTCACTCAACGAGATAGTATTCCAACAACTTGTCCTCAGGTGGGGATTACCCCAAATAGATTTGATGGCCACAAGATTCAACGCCAAGATCAGCACGTTCGGGTCACTATACAGAGAGGACAACCCGGCAGTATTAGATGCGATGTCGATCCCCTGGTCATTCCAGATAGCCTATGTGTTCCCACCGGTCTCCATAATACCCAGGGTATTAATGAAGATCAGGAAGGACCAAGCCTCAGTCATAGCCATTATCCCATTTTGACCAAAGAGGGCCTGGTTCACTCAACTAATGTTGATGAGCAAAGGAGTGTTTTGGAGACTGCCCCTCAGACGCGATCTCCTGACACAGGGAACTCAGGTATGCCACAGTCTGAGAGCATACAATCTAACGGCTTGGAGACTCCAAGGCCCATACTGAGAACCGAGGGTCTCTCTCAAAGGGTCAGAGAGATATTAACTCACTCGAGTGAGGCAATGAATCGATCCTATGACAGGATCAGGCGAATTTTTCAGGCCTGGGCAAACCATAGGGGTGTGGATCCAGCCTGTCCAACAATACCTCAGATATTGGACTTCCTGCAGGAAGGCTTTGATAAAGGACTAAAACCAAACTCCATAAGAGTCCAAATAGCAGCTATGTCAGCCTTCCTCAACAGAAGACTTCTTCAAGTACAGGAAATAAAGGACTTTACCAAAGCTATATCAAGACTCAGGCCGACAATCGTGAGACCAGTTTCGGCATGGGACTTAGTCTTAGTCTTAAAACAATTATGTTTAGCTCCATTTGAGCCATTGGACGAGGTAAATCTCAAATACCTCACTCTCAAAGTCACCTTTCTACTTGCAGTAACTACAGCCAAGAGGGTAGGGGAACTACAAGCTTTGGGTTCAGAAGAACCATATACAACTTTCTTTCAAGACAAAGTAATACTCAGGTTGCTACCTTCCTTTTTACCGAAGGTGGCCTCCTTTGCCAATGTCAATCAATCGATTGTGTTACCAGTTTTTTCTCCTGAGTCGGTCTCGGAAGACGTGGATTTTTCAACATTGGACCTGGTGAGATGTCTAAGAACATACATCCAAAGAACATCCCTTTTAGAAGGGATGAGAACCTACTGGTGTTGTTTCAGGGTAAACATAAAGGGGCCAAGGCGTCGAAACCATCAATATCCCGATGGATATGTGACTGTATTCAGGTCTGTTATACAACAGCAGGACGACAGAGCCCTGAATTCACCAGGGCCCATTCTACTAGAACAGTGTCAACTAGTTGGGTAGAGAGATGTAACATCCCACTTGACCAGATTTGTCAGTCTGCAACATGGACTTCCCCTCAGACCTTTGTAAAACATTACAGACTTGACTCCTTCCTCAACAGACAGACCGCTTTTTCTAGGTCTGTGCTGAACGCTGTGGCGATGTAGGCCCTCCCTATGGGTTTTTTTTTACTCGCTAATTCCCCATCTTTTGTGCTGCCTATGGGACGACAGGGAATTTAGTATGTTAATGTGTTTTCCCTTAGTCCCATTGGCAGCACAAACGTCCCGCCCTATAGAGGATTCTTTATAATTAACTCACAGTGGGTGGGGAGTAGTATCCATATATACCAGGGGGGGGGGGGAGGAGCAAAGCAACAAATTCATTAAAATATTCCTACGTCCTGCGGGTTCACAGGGGCGGAAACACCCCCCTATCTGTTGTGCTGCCAATGGGACTAAGGGAAAACACATTAACATACTAAATGTTAACTTCTTTTTTTTTTTTTTTCATTTAAATTTATTACCAGTATTATGCATAGAAGTAGCATCTTTGCATTATCTAATTCATTGGCTTTAAAGCTGCTTCATAACTGCAACAAAAAACTGAGCAAAACTGCCCTGTGTAAGAGCAATTTTAGACTTGGGACAGACTGAGACTTTGTATTCCTAATGAACTATGGAGCTACACTAGCAATACATTACGTTGTATGCAGGGTTGCAGCTGTCACTTAAATGGGTTGTCTGGGGAGCAGACATGGTCCTATCTGTCCTGTTCCCTGGTTCTCACTTCCTCACTCTGGCTTAAAAGTACACTTTCCCATAAGACAAGAGCAGGAGACGTGCATGCCGCATGCATATCTAATAGCGGTTGGAGATAACATGGAGGAGTGGTTTTGCTTGTACAAAATGCTTGCAGCATATACCCGACCCACTTCTCAGACAAGCAGAGAGAGGAAGAGAGTGCCAGGGAGTAAAACAGGTAAGCTTTATTCTGCTCTCCGGATGGAGTATTCTTGGAAAAAGAGGATCTGTGTATGCTGTAGTAAATTCTTTAAATTTGGCGACAAAAACGGCCGTGTTGGCCACAGCTTTTTTAATCCTTGAAGCCAAAAACATTGCCGTCATTAAAAACAGAATAGACCACTTATTCTACATAACACCGGAAATTGCTGCCAAATTCCAACCACTCCATGATGCTCTCCCTTCACGCTGAAAAGGCATTCAACCAAGTTTCATGACCAGCCATTCATTACTCCCTTAACAAATGTCAGATATGATATCCTATCAGAAAGCTTTAACATATTAACTGGTATGTGATGGGTCTCTTCTTCTGCTCCTCCTGCATCTACTAGTGATGGAATATTTATTAACTTTTTTTCACAAAACACCTGGCATCACTATAGGACAAACGGAATTCAGATGTTCTGCTTTCTCAGATAATTTGTTACACCTCTTTATCTACTTCTTTCATTAATGGCAGAACTAGACCATTTTGTTTTACAGTCAAACCTTAAGGCGGCATTTTTACGTTGGGTAAAAGGTTATTATAAATAATAATAAAATATATACTGCAGAAGCATAAAGCATTGCTTACCTGTTTATGTACATGTTTGGTGATTTTGTTTTAGATATTTTTTTTTTTGTCTCTTCCTATATCAAATAATGACATTATTCCCTAGCTGATCAGTTGCTCACTACTACAATTCCCAGAATGCATTGCTTTTCCTTCTTCACAGCCCAAGCACCCTTTTTATTCCACTTCCTCAAAACTCCTTCCTCTTCCCTGCCCAGAGCTGCTACAGAACATTACTCTTCACAGCAGATTATCTGTCACACAAGTAAAAAAAAAAAAAGGTGCTGCATTCACTGCCTACAGCTCTGCATGTGGCATTGTACAGCACAGGTCAGTTACGGTGAAGACACTTCTTTCTTCTTTAAATGTCTCAATAAAAATATATATATGTATATTTGTATATGAAAGGAAAATAGAGGTGATGCCGTCACTAAAGGTGTGGGACTTAAGCTCAGAAACAAGATCTGTCTAAACTTCCTGAGATAGCAGAAAGTGATGTGTTGTCTCTAAAGAAATAAAATAATAATAATAATAATAATAATAATAATAATTATTATTATTATTATTATTATTATTATTATTCCTGATTACTCTCTTTCTACTAGCTGACATTGTGCACTAGCATAGGTCAATATGTCTAGTCAGGAAGAAATGTTCAAGGGATTGTAAATGCCAATGCCCTGCCAAACCCAGTAATAATTTGTATTATGTTGTGTTGTATTTTATTCCTTTGTATCTGTCTTGTTATTAAAAAGATTGATTTAATTATTTACTTAGTTTACTTAACAATAATTCTTGATAATTAGCCAGATACATACCAATTAACAATCTAGTATTCTGAAAATCATTTGGCCAAACTTAGCTCAAATATGCGCCTTAATTGTTTCTTCCTATATAAATGTTTTACTTCACTTTTTTTTTTTTTTTGCTACATACAGTATAGAATGTTTGTGTTCAAAATGTTCCTTTTTAGAGTATAACTTGTCGCTGGCACATTGTGGCTCATGGCAGAGACCCCAGGGATTCTAACATTAACACAGGGATGCATTAAAGCAACCCTGGCTTACTATGCTTGGTCTTCTTTTCGTGGTGGCCTACGCTTATAGTCTATAGTCCTATTAAAATAATATAGACTAGCAGGAAGACCTGTCAAGGAAAGGTCCCTACTTCCATGTTAAATGTACTTTACTGATATGACATAACATGACATAACTTTCAATAGATTCAGCACGCCAACTATAAAGTTGTCTCTGGCTTTATCAGTACATCATTTTTAGGGGCTGCATGGACTAACCTCTGCATAAAAAAAATACTTCCCCTAGGAGCAAAACCTACCTCAATGCCTTTAACAGTAAAATACTTTTAAAAACTCCTGGTTCCTCCATTGACTTTGGAAGCTTGGAAGTAGCTCTTGAGAAGAATTCTACCACATATGAAGTTTGGCAAGGGATTCTGGAATCACATTTATTCTTCTCCCCTGCAGCTAACCATAAATTAGTTCAGTTTAATATATAATCCACCAAAGCTATCTATCACCACTGTGACTTTAAAATGGAAAGACTACCTCATTCCAGATGTAGGCTTTGTTCGTTAGACCGAGTAGATTTCTGGCACTTAATCTGGAGTTGCCACTAGAGTAGATCCTTTTGGGAAGAGGTTATTAATATATTTGCTAATGTAACTGAATCTCCTTCACAATTTTTTTGGTCCATTTGCTTATGTAGTTTGCTTCAGGACTAACTACGGAAAGTCTCAGACAACATAGAAACATAATTCTCGGATTCTCGGTAGAAAAAGGCCACCTGGTCCATCAAGTCTGTCCCCTATGTCTGACATTTATAGGAACTAAGGGCCCTATTCAGGGCCGGATTAAGGTTGGTGGAGGCCCTGGGCGACAATTTTGTTTGGGGCCTCTCATTCCCCCCTCCCCCCCCCCAAAAAAAAAAAAAAAAAACTATACAGTCATCCATACAAATGGCTGCCTTACTGTAGGGGATTTATTATGTTCATGAACATTATACACGGCTGTGACACCGAGATCTTCATGAATTGTAGTGAAAATGTTTGTAGATGTTTTATTTCTTTCAAATTCAGTGTTGAAAACTGTCAGTTTTCATTTAATTTCATGCGGGGCCCCTCTCTGTGTGCTATCAGTGTTATGCAGGGTCCCCCCTCTCTGTCTATTATCAGTGTTATGCGGGGTCCCCCCTCTCTGTCTATTATCAGTGTTATGCGGGTTCTCCCCTCTCTGTGTAGTATCAGTGTGATGCGGGGTCCCCCCTCTCTGTCTATTATCAGTGTTATGCGGGGTCCCCCCTCTCTGTGTAGTATCAGTGTGATGCGGGGTTCCCCCTCTCTGTCTATTATCAATGTTATGCGGGGTCCCCCCTCTCTGTGTAGTATCAGTGTGATGTGGGGTCCCCCCTCTCTATTATCAGTGTTATGCGGCGTTCTCCCTCTCTGTGAGGTATCAGTGTGAGGCGGGGTCCACACTCTCTGTCTATTATCAGTGTTATGCGGGGTCCCCCCTCTCTGTGTAGTATCAGTGTGATGTAGGGTCCCCATTCTCTGTCTATTATCAGTGTTATGCGGGGTCCCCCCTCTCTGTGTAGTATCAGTGTGATGTGGGGTCCCCCCTCTCTGTCTATTATAAGTGTGATGTGGGGTCCCCTCTCTGTCTATTATCAGTGTTATGCAGGGTCCCCCCTCTCTGTGTAGTATCAGTGTGATGTGGGGTCCCCCCTCTCTGTCTATTATGAGTGTTATGCGGGGTCCCCCCTCTCTGTGTAGTATCAGTGTGATGTGGGGTCCCCCCTCTCTGTCTATTATGAGTGTTATGCGGGGTCCCCCCTCTCTGTGTAGTATCAGTGTGATGCGGGGTCCCCCCTCTCTGTCTATTATCAATGTTATGCGGGGTCCCCCCTCTCTGTGTAGTATCAGTGTGATGTGGGGTCCCCCCTCTCTGTCTATTATGAGTGTTATGCGGGGTCCCCCCTCTCTGTGTAGTATCAGTGTGATGTGGGGTCCCCCCTCTCTGTCTATTATGAGTGTTATGCGGGGTCCCCCCTCTCTGTGTAGTATCAGTGTGATGCGGGGTCCCCCCTCTCTGTCTATTATCAATGTTATGCGGGGTCCCCCCTCTCTGTGTAGTATCAGTGTGTTGTTGGGTCCCCCCTCTCTGTCTATTATCAGTGTTAAGCGGGGTCCCCCCTCTCTGTGTAGTATCAGTGTGATGTGGGGTCCCTCCTCTCTGTCTATTATCAATGTTATGCGGGGTCCCCCCTCTCTGTGTAGTATCAGTGTGATGCGGGGTCCCCCCTCTCTGTCTATTATCAATGTTATGCGGGGTCCCCCCTCTCTGTGTAGTATCAGTGTGATGTGGGGTCCCTCCTCTCTGTCTATTATCAGTGTTATGCGGGGTCCCCCCCTCTGTGTAGTATCAGTGTGATGTGGGGTCCCCCCTCTCTGTCTATTGTAAGTGTGATGTGGGGTCCCCCCTCTCTGTCTATTATCAGTGTGATACTGGGTCCCTTCTCTGTATATTATCAGTGTGATGCGGGGTCCCCCCTTTCTGTCTATTATCAGGGTGAGATCAGTGGTCCAAAGTCAATTTTATTTTGAAATCATAATTTAGTGTTTTTACTTTGATGCCCATTTTTATGCCAACCGTGGGCTCCTTTTGGCCATATTTATCACCAATCCCCTCTGGGCTCCTCACTTACAGGCAGGTTATGAATATTATACATTTTCTGTAAGAATAATAGCTAAAACGGGAAAAATAAAAATCCTCTGAATAAGAAACTGCCGAATAAGAAACCAACTTCAGCCGGTTAATCTAGATGTTACATAACAGCAAAATGGCAGACATCATGTGCTAATGTGGACAGAGGCTATTTGTCCAGCAGTACAGCAATACTGTCCACTGTGCCACTGAAGGGGTAGTGGGTCTTACCACAAAATGTGGACATTGTGGAAACTGGGGGGGGGGATTGCTTTAAGGGGGTAATGTGGAAAGTACAGAGAGTGCAAGTATAGATAGCAGAGCTGTATGTGTGTGAGCATTTATAAAGAATATGTATGTTTAACAAGCAGGTGTGTGTGTGTGTGTGTGTGTGTGTGTCTAACAGGCAGTGCTTTGCTGTGGTGTGTGTGTGTACATTGAAGGGCCGGTTACCTGCTCATATGGACATGACCTCCTCTCCATGCACATCCTCTCCGACAGCTTGCAGAGTCTGGCTCCTCCCACATCACATGGGCCTGACATCACCACAGGTCCTTTAGCTCACACTGAGCAGGGTATACCGTCCTGCAGCTGCCCTGGTGTCCTGTCTCTCAGCCATATCACAGTCCTCACAGGGAGGAGCAGGAGTCACAGGACACACAGGCTGCTGTAGCCATGGTTAGCAGCAAACAGTGAGGATACACAACACTCTGTGTGGGGTTGTGTATCCTCTACTGTTTGCTTTTTTTTCCCACAAACCCTACTTTCAGGTTTGGGCTGGTGGAGGCACCCTAGTGGTGGAGGCCCCGGGGCATGTGCCCCTGGTGCCCTCCCTTTAATCCGGCCCTGGCCCTATTACATGGAGGGATAATCGCAGAGAGACAAAAGTTATCAGCCGCAGGATCAGGGAAGAAGCAGAGCGCAGGAGAACATTGGGAACGTAGAAAGGTAATGTAAACTGTTTGGGCAAAGGCTGCACAGACGCAGCACGGACACAGCCCAGTAAACGATCTAGGAAATCGACGCTTGTTTACCATATTGATCGACATATGTAAAAGAACCCTAAGATATTCCATATTGTTATCTGATACAACACCTTTTTCCCTGATGAACCTTTAAAAACAGACAGGAGAAATGTGTTGGATATGCTTATAAATTGTTGTATATTGGTGTTTTTTACATAGTTAATACGGTTGAAAAAAGACACATGTCCATCAAATTCAACCAAGGAGGGGATGGATACAGGGAAGGGGGAGGGGTGATAGGTTCTATACATATGCATTTATATTATTTTGGTCTAAGAACTCGTCTAGGTCGGTTTTGAAGCCCTTTATATGAATTATGTTGGTATGATGTTCACTAACTTGTCACTGGTTTGTTAGTCTGTCCATTTTTTTGGACAGCTGCCATTTTGCCCGTATTTGAAAGTAAAGTTTAAACAATAAAGTTTATACAAATTGTGTGATACTGTAAGTCTATGAATTGATGTATTGCGTTCTTAATACTTTTAGCACATTGGAATGTGTGATACTTTATGTAGATTGTCAGCTTTGTTGCTAAACCAGCCAAACAATAAAATCTATTTATTTAATGGAAAATAAACCTCTAGTAAGTAATACATAGGATAAAGGGGAGCTCTAGACAAAATGAAAATTTGGCTGCAGACAGAGGCAGGGGGAAACATAATAAAGTTGTTGTAGCCCCCCACAGCACTGCATCACAGGCCCCTGGACCCCAACTGGAACTCCCCCTGTTCTGTATTCATCAAAACCCAGGCGAAAGTAAGCAACCTGTTACCTGTTGGTGATGTCCCACACAGGTCATTCACTGGCTGAGCGGGCAATGCATCAGCCAGGTTGTGACTTTGCCGGGGTGTGGGAGCACTAAGGCAGCGCTGCTGGGTACAGAATGGGTAAGTAAAGCTTCTTTATTATGTTCCTCGCTGCCCCTGCCTTTAGCCAAATTTTCATGTTGGCCGGAGTTCTCCTTTAAGTATTAATTTTTCACTATATAATAACATGTTTCAAGGTGCATCCCTCCACATTAAATAGATATTCACTTCAAAATGCATTGTAATCATAAGACAAAGACATCAGAAATTAGTCAACGGGACAGGTTAGATAAGGAAGTGTGCTTTGTTGAGCATGGTGCTTGATCGAGCAATGGGGTACTCAACCAAGCTCAGCCGCTGATTGGCTGAGCAGCGATAGTGAAGATACAAGCTAGAAGGCCAAAGCCTTATGTATAAATTTAACCCCTTCCTCCCCTCAACAGAGCACATTCTGGCCCACAAGGAATTAACTTAACCCCTTGGGGGCCAGACTGTCACTTTAGATTAACCAGGTACCCTCTGCTCTATCGAGCAGGGGACACCTAATTAAATAGTCGAGGCTCCCATTGTTTTCAATGGCACTCATTACCCCAGTTTAGCACCCGAACACAGACAAATGCTCTATTCGTATAACGAACACTCGAGTATTTATGAGCTTGTTCATCTCTACTTGGCTAATGTGTATAGTGATAACCAAAGATTTAATTCTGGAATTTTTTCCAATTCCAAAACCAACCATATTTAGTTTCATATGATGCTTTAGTGATTATTTCTTCAGACATGATAAATAGCATGCCTCTAGGACATTACGGTCCTGCTAATTTGGTCTAGACCAAAGAATGAATTTCATGTTTTTTTAATTGATTTTCTTGGATGGTCTTTCAGCTATTTACATTAAATAATGATCATGACCGGGGTCAATCTTTAAAACGCTTATAAGCAGGAAAAAAGTTCCATCGTTACATGTAATGTAAATTCTTTTTCAACACTGAATGTTTTATCATAGCAAATTTGTATTATTGGTTACGGGAACCTGTCACAATGTTTCATGCTGCCTGAACACTAGCAGTAGTTCATAGGCCTTGTGAGATTCCTCAATAGTAATCTTTCTTTTAGGCTCTTACAGATGCATCTCTATGTGATATGTGATAGTAGTTTCATAGAGTTCCACTGAAAAAACATAGATCACAATAAAATGCATATCTAGAACTGGTAGGTCTCAGTCTTGTGATGTAAAACAGACCCTATGATAGGCTTGCATTACAGTTGCCTGAACTAGGCCTCAGATGCATTTTGATTGATTGGGCCCTGAGGCTGTATTCACATTGTTATGTGATCAGTAACTGAGTTTCGGATATTATGCATAATAAAACAGCTCAGACCCAATCAGAATAAAGCCAGGAAAT
The DNA here is from genome assembly GCF_027789765.1 of Dendropsophus ebraccatus. Lineage (NCBI taxonomy): Eukaryota > Metazoa > Chordata > Amphibia > Anura > Hylidae > Dendropsophus > Dendropsophus ebraccatus. Next base: position 37,825,996 of record NC_091463.1, on the reverse strand, counting down.
CAATCCCCGATGGAAAGGTTGACCTATTTACCTCTAATCGATTTTCAATTTTTGTTATAAAGTACACAGCACTCAGGCTGACCGTCAATACAATAGTGTGTGATAGAGTCTTCAGACAGAAGCTGTCTGTCAAAAAATACAGACTCATAAACTAGCCCAACCACTTTGCTCTAAAAGAAAGAGCCTCCACCCATAGATACCTGTTTCAGTGTTCTTGCCCCTCATTAGTACGGAGAAGAGTACTGCTTTTTCAGGCAATGTTCCATGAGAAACCAAATTAGTAAATATACTCTTTCCAAAAAATAAAAATAAAAAAGCTACTCATGTTTTAAACACATTTGTAAGCCCTTGAATTCAGAACATAACACTATTGTCTGTGTCTTTGTTTTTATTTAATTAAGTAAACACCTTTAGGCTATGTTCTGGCCGTAGTGCGAACCGCGAATATACTCACGTAGTTTTGAGGTTGATGCGTTGGCTTGAAAGTATACAATATACGGCCGCACAATGCACACCACGTTTGAGCTTACGGCCGGATTGTATGCGGCGCCGTGAAAAATGAACAAGACCATTGTTTGAGGACGGAAATGTTCCAACTCACGGACGTGGATTTCCATGCGGTCCCGTACGAAGTACTTATTTCAGCCAAATTGAACTTGATTTTTCGATCCAAAAGGTTCTGTGTGGTTTACGGGGCTTGGCGAAGATTTCCAAGTAAATGACCTGTTTCAGATCGCTTCAAAACAAGCTAGGGAAGCATAACTGTACTACGGGCGTATGTTCGCGGTTCGTACGCATCCGGCCGCATGTCGATTTTTCCCACGCCCGTAGTTTCAGCCGCACATGTACGGCGGCGTACAAAATGCGGCCGGACTCATACGCAGTGTGAACATAGCCTTAGGCTATGTTCACACGGCGTATGAGACCAGTCGTTCCGTGACCCTGCTGGGTCACGGAACGGGCGTTCTCTGCAAAGATCATCTTCTCCGGTACCGCGGTACCAGCCGGGTGATCTTTCCGGACGCAGTGTTCTGATGCGGGCACATCAGCGTGCGCCCGCATCAGAACTCTCATAGCACACAATGAAGGAAGAAGCCGGAGAGGCTGGCTTCATTGTGTAAACAGGTCTTTCTGCGGCCGCAATTCACTGAATTGCGGCGGCAGAAAACTGACATGTCAGTTCTTTGCGGCGACGTATGAGATCCCGGCCAGAGCGTATACTATGTGTATATGCTCCGGCCGGGATCCTATAAAATGTTCACGCAGCGTTCCACCCGCACAAAGTACGGCCGCTGTTGCCGTACTTTTACGATGTGTGAACATAGCCTTATTTGGGCTGTGAATAGTGTCAAGTGTCAACTGTAAGACCTACCTCCTTGACAGTTTTGATTGCCAATATAAAAGCATTTCATTGATCTATAGTGCACATAAAAAGCTCAGTGACTAAGTAAGTTACTCCTGGGCATACACAGGATCTGTTTCAGGAAAAGGGGTTAAAAAATAAATAAATTAATTAATTAAATTAAAAAAGGCATTATTCTGGCCATATAAGTGACTCCCCCTCCCCTCCCCCCCACAACTATTCTATATCCACTACACATCTTACCATTCAGCTGTCTCTTTAAAGGGAACCTGTCACCCCCCGTACCGGGGTGACAGGCTCCCGACCCCCCGTTAGAGACCCCTATACTTACCTCATCCCGCCGGGTCCCGCTTCTGGATTCGGTCGGGTCCCGGAGATCTCAGCCGCTGCAGCCCGGCGCGCGCGCTGAGAGATGAGTCCAACACCCATAGAGAATGACAGGAGAGTCCAGCGCTCCGTCATTCTCTATGAGCGTTGGACTCATCTGTCAGCGCGCGCGCCGGGCTGCAGCGGCTGAGATCTCCGGGACCCGACCGAATCCAGAAGCGGGACCCGGCGGGATGAGGTAAGTATAGGGGGTTCTAACGGGGGGTCGGGAGCCTGTCACCCCGGCACGGGGGGTGACAGGTTCCCTTTAACATCACTATACTGCACTTGTTACTCAGAACCATAAAAAGTGCCACTGCTTAGCAACCTCATAGGCACCATGTGCCCCCCCCCAACATAAAGTGCCACTTTACAATCCCGACCCACAAAGTGCCTCCATGTGGCCTACTAAACACACTAGTTGCTCCATGCCCTACCATAGTATTAAACTGTATACTAAGACCGTGTTTTAAGACACCCATACAGTATAAGGCTAGGTTCGCACTATGTAAAAACAACAACCGTGTTTAGGTGTAAATCAGACAAAGAGTCCATTCACCATAGGACACCATTATGAACTCAAAATCCTAAATACAGGCACACAATACTACATCTGTTAATGGTAACTTGTTCATGGATCCCAGGTTGCTATAGTGCAGCATAAACACAAGCCTGGAAATTAGTGAAAATGATTCCATGCTGGATGGCTATGATGCAAATCAATGGTGGGTTCAAGGACGACAGGTGGGGTTTTCGGGCTCCCACATTTTGCTTTGGTTGGTACATTAAGATAGTATATACAGAAGAAATTAAGATAGTATAATTTCTTAATTATGACTAATAATCTCTATCTATAAACACAGCACTGTATAGAAAAACATATAAAAGTGAGAAAAAGAATGATCATGGTACAGCACATATGAGAAAAGGAAGACACTTTGATAAATGGTGGCCTTTGCACAAGACCTGTTTGGCCATAAGGATATCTTAACAATGGTGTATCCTGAATGTCCTTCGCCCTCTCACCCCTCCCTTTCATGGGGGAATAATTATGTCAGCAGAATTCCACGCACCCCACAGCTCCATGTTTGGAGAACACCTCCTTTGCTCCATACAGTTCAACATTTTCAGGGCACATCCAGAGAAAAGCAGAGATATGAAAACTGAACAGCTTGTTATTTTGGCAACAATACAACCCAAATCTTGTTATGTTAGCAAAAGGAAGCAGAGACTTGAGACGAGTCATTCCAGCTTGTTAAGAGAAGGAGGTCTGGTGATGAATGGGGAACTGGATATGTTATTTGTCTTAATTTAGATGAATTTGAAGTGGTGATGATAATTACAGATCTGCGCTCTAAGTTTCTCTCTGTAGTGAAGGATTCTTTTATCCCGGTTCCCCTGAGACTCTCTCGCCCTCTCTTTATATCACAAACTCAGTGAAAGGATACTGCTGCTACAGGAAATGGCCCTCTTAAAGAGACCCCATATTATTCTTCTTTTCATCTTGTGGCGAATGTAAAGGGGCAAACTTGTTAAACTCAGAAGTTCCCTGACTCCAAGGAATGCAGAGTGGTATATGGCAATGTTGTATTATTAGCTAGAATAACACAATGATACATTAATATCACAGTCTAGTCAGCTCCCTTATGACTGGGACAGACTACTGTGCAATCTAAGCTGATCAAAATCTTCACTTTAAGATGTTTTAAGACGCTGAAACTTTCTCAAAGCGTCTCTGCTCTCTCAACAGCAGATAAGGTGTATGTCAGTGTAGAATTAATATTAAGTACAGATTGCCTGAGACCTTAAAGGAGAAGTCCGGCGAAAATTGTTATTAAAGTAATGTATTGCCCCCCCAAAAGTTATACAAATTCCCAACATACACTTATTACGGGAAATGCTTATAAAGTGTTTTTTACCCTGCACTTACTACTGCATCAAGGCTTCACTTCCTGTATAAAATGATGATGTCACGACCCGACTCCAAGAGCTGTGCGGGCTGTGGCTGCTGGAGAGGATGATTTTTCTCTGGTTCTTTGTTCTAGCCTATTTTGTTTCCAAGTCCATCCAAATTAGGTGTTGTCTTGGGTTCTTAGCTTAGCTCTAGCTACATTCTCCTTAGTTTGACAGTGTGCAATGCTAGAAATCTGCTGTAGTTTTTGATAGCTTTGCAGACTAAGATTTTCATTAGGGATATTTTCAGGGACAATGACGATTACTGGTATATGGTGTTTAGCTGTTTTAGTGCGGTTCACAGAGTTGACTCATCAATACTTTTGCGTTCCCATGTTCAGCCATTTAGCTAATCACTGACTGAGGCTAAGTCAGGGCTGTCATTCCCAACACAAGAGTGACAGCCCGCTCAGCCAATCACTGTCCTTTCTCAGTCACTGTCACATCTCAGTCAGTCAGTGATTGGCTGAATGGGCAGGAGGTGTCTGGAGACACCGGAGACCCGAAGGAAGACACCAGGGGAGTGCAGGAAAGTGAGAATACATTTTTTTCAGTTTTTCTTACATCTTCCATCAGCTTCTATCTTTAGATAGGGGGGAGGGGCTTTTAAACACAGAAAGAGGCTTTTGTTTGCCTAATAAGGGTATAAACCCACACGCCGTATAAGCAGCTTATTTACTGCTGCGATACACAGCAAATACGCAGCAAACACGCAGCAAATACGCAGCAAAAACGCAGCAGATTATATCTAAATAACTGAACACAGCATCAAATCTGTACCAACAAATCTGCTGCGTATTTGCTGCGTATTTGTTGCGTATCTGCTGTGTATACGGTGTGTGGGTTTGTACCCTAAAACCTATTACAAAGTTTCTTAAAATCACTTGTACTATTGATTTCTGGGAAAAAAAAAAAAAAAGCAGAACAGTTACACTATTATAAATGACACCTAAAAGGTGGGGGCCCTGTTACAGATTCTACAATAGGGCCCAATAGCTTCAAGTTACTCCTCTGTGTTTTCTTTTAACAGTGTTATGACGAGCAAATATAATAAATGCAGGAGATAATAATAAGGAGGCTAATGGTGAAGGAATTGCGATCATTCCTTTGTCCTTTAATCAATTTATTAATTGTAAAGGCGATATTAATATGAATTAGATGTACATTTCCGCAATGAGGCTTCATACTGTAAGTCATTTACACAGCTTTGCAGACAGTAACACAGGTTTAGACTGTAATAATCACTATTAAATAATAATAGAAGCAGGACACATGCAGTTGCTCCTGTTCACATTAAAAAGGTTTTATTGATGATAAGTCTCTGTGGTTTGCATAATTAACATTTAGCTTCATGAAAGGTGAATCTTACTCACAGGCTATATAAAGAAACTGCATATACAATGATAGCCTAACACACTTCTCTTATCTGAATACTACTCATTAAAATAATAGACTAGGTTAGCCATTGGGAAATCTCATAAGCACAGGCTTCCTATTATCACAGCATTTTATAGGCGTTCTAGAGAACTGCTGTAATGAAATTCCTTAATATAAAAGTGTAAGTTTACAATAAATTTAAATATTCTTTAAACCAGATATCCTCTAGCTACAGTATGTAAAAGAACCCCAAAATACCCAGAAGATCTTCCTCTAATTCCTGTTGTACCAATATTGATCAACTTGAGATCAACCTTTATCATCATCTCCTTAAGAATTATCATCATCTGAATCAATAGACTTGCCGATACCACTATTGTATTTTGCACTATGGGTTATTATCTTTGACTATTGCGTTATGTTGTATATCTACTGTATATCTATATCAAAGCCTTTTACAGAAAAATATTTTGCATTGTATATATTTTTCTACTGCAGTTGTATTGCAATATTGCAAGTCTTATGTGGTGGCCACAGATGTTAAAGGGGTATTCCACACAAACATAACTTTTGATATGTTTCTGCCCATGGGGAGACTAACATTTGATTCCATACTTGTTATTATTTTTCTGTCTCCTTCCCCCAGTTCTCAGCTGCTGCTTTCTGCTGAAAAAAAAAAAAATCTGTGTGTGAGCTTTTCTATCTGTCTCCCCCTCCTATTCTTTCCCTTCTGAGACGGCTGATGTAAACAAGTCCCTGATTGGCTTTATCTGTCAATTCTTTGAGCGGAGAGCCACAGAGAGCAGAGGAGCATGAGGCATCCCATTGACACACTGATACAGGCAGCATGCAGAGGTGGGGGCTCCGCCGCGGAATTCCGCCGCTTTTACTCAAAAGTGTTTAAAACTATCTAAAACAAATCAAATATGTGGTGCATGGATATGGTGCAAGTCATTTAAGCCTTTTTTTTAGCACAGATTACACCAGATTTTTGTTGCATGATAGCCAAATAACATAATTTCCATTTCAGACACCTATAAATGTTTGCCCTGTAGCTGTGCACTGACTGCACAGACCATAGAACGGCTGATGATGTGGAGCTGACTCTCAATAGCTGTCATTGAACTATGCCCTAAAGCGGTGACGGCTAACGTTGACACTCCAGCTGTTGCAAAACTACAATTCTCATCATGCCTGGGCAGCCAAAGCCATATCTTTGGCTGTCCAGGCATGATGGAAATCGTAGTTTTACAACAGCTGAAGTGTCAAGGTTAACCATCACTGCCCTACAGGCAAGGACTGATATTGCCCAGGAGCCCTTGCTCTCTGAGTTTGCCCTATACACTTCCTGTCAGTATAGGAATGTTACATGGCTACTGATGCATTCTACAAAGTGTGAAAGAAACCTGCGTGTCAGCTTCAGACATCACTGTAGTGATTATCGTTGGTATGGGGAGATTCCTGTACAGAATCCACTACGTCACCTACTCTAACAGTATCAAAGAGATGTCTGTAGAAGGTGATAGCAACTCTGCATGATTCATCACTGGTCTCATTAATAAAAAAACAGGGGAAGCTGGAGAGATGAAAGGAGTAGTAGTTGGGTATAATGAGAGTAATGCCAGCAACCAGACAAGAAGACAGAGTGGATTTTATACTTTAATGTTCTGCCGCTGCGGCCACTGGAATTAATGAAAATTTATAGCTGTAACCAGATCTGCATGTGACAGCCTCATCTGTGACCCTGTTCCTCTGAACAGCTTATATGATGGATCTGTATATGAGCAAGTCCCTGTGTGACAACCCGTGGGCTAAAACGCAGGAATTTATACACCCTGAGCTCCCGGTATCCAGGCAACAAACTGTGTTTTACTTAAAAGTGATGTTAGAAGAAGCATTTTCTTTTCCTGTCTTTCTAGAGGGTCAATAAATCAAGGTATTTGGCCGTTGGGTTTAAGTCGCACTTTAGTGTCAATAGGGGGAGTTAGGTGAGTCTGAAATTACAGATGACAAACGTTACGCCATTATCCCTCACTTTTTTTACTCTCAGGGTAACATCTTGGTCGTGATGTGAAGTAAAACCAGGCTGTCTGAGTAGAAGGATCTGTACAGACATATACACCAAGTTCACATGCTTGTTACTGAACGGGCAGACAATTTTCCTGGAGGCAAATATAAATCCACTTCTGAAAAAGGACATGTGTGTGTCTCAGGTGGGATAAACTTACCACATTTTAATATAAGCATGTATAGGAGGGCACAGGGGGCACAGCAATGTTGCCCAATAACCTGTGGATAGGCAGCTTGGCATGTCATCTTCCCTTCTCCTACAATGGTTGTGTAACGCCTGGAGTCGTGGATCCACTGAACCGTCACTAGCGATGGCACTAACCTCACCAGGGAGCGGAGTCTAAGGGGCCGCTGGTTTTCACCAGAGCCTGCTGCAAGGTGGGATGGACTTGCTGCGGCAGGCGACCCCCAGGTCGCTACCCCTGGCTTGGTTGCTAGTGACAGCAGGCGAGGCGTGGCAGGAGCAGTAGGCAGAAGAGGTCTGTAGGCGTAGGCAGGCAGAGGTCTGTAGGCGTAACCGCAGGTGGCAGACAGTACTCAGGAAACAATGGGTTAAGCAGCGGACAGGAGCTAGGAACCGGGACAGTGGACAGGAACTGGGAACAAGGACTGAGGTCAGGAACAACAGGGAGCTGGGTCAAACGCTATGGGAAGCATGTAGAGGCTCCAACACCTGAGGTGGGGCAGGGCTGGAACTTATAGGAGAGTGTGTGGGCTGTGACCAATTAGGGGCGGACTGCCCCTTTAACTCCGAGACAGCCGGCACGCGCACGCCCTAGGAGGCGGGGCCGCGCGCGCCGGCCGGCACAGTGACGGACAGGAGCGGGGCAAGGTAAGGCGCCCCCAGGGGCCGAAGTGGCAGCAGCGCCGGGTCCCTGCACATGGACACCGGCGGCTGCAGGACAGGGTGAGGAGGTGCGGCGGCGGTCCGGAGCGCGGGATGCCGCCGCAGCCCTGACAGGTTGGAATTAGGAAAAATCTAATCCTGTTTTTTTCAACCCCCCTGTAACTTCTTGTAATTTACTGGAACCAACAGTTTTTTAGGGGTGTCCTGTAAAAATGCCCATGTGGACGCATTCACACCACGACTTGTCGACAAATCACACTCACACATTGACATCCTATTAAACTAGGAAGCCAATAGAAATGTGCATGTACAGGTATGGACCCATTAACTTTAATGGCCCAAACCTAGACCTCTATTAAACATGTTCAGTTAATTTTCTAAGTACAGATGCACTTTGGGTCTAAGTCCATAAATGTATACATTAAAAAATGCACACACTGGAGTCATTAATGGCCCTAGTCAATAAATGGCAATGTTTGGGAGATTAAAATCAAGAGGGCCTATGCCAGTATACGCACGTGTATGTCTGCATTATATTATGACATATACATGTAATGTGTTGGTAAATCATGGTGTGACTGTATCCTTAGGCATATGCAGCTAAGTAGAGTATGATAACTACTGTGAAGGATTGCAGAATTATGGATTGTTATTTAAGCATATGTAGAATTTTTGATAATGTTTAAATGCTTGGGTCAAATCCCTATGTATCACTAAAACAAAAAGGATAGGACATTTTTACACATATTGCTTCCCACATCCCTTTACTCCTGCCCTTCAGCAAAAGAACTGACACCCTATGCTATAATACTGTGACATTTATGGATATAGGGATGCTATTATATAGGGATGCCAGTAAATCTCTTTATGCAGATATCCATGTCCATATGTATGTGTGAGGGTGTGGTGACAATCCCTATGAATACTACTAAAAATACAGAGCTTTTCCCTTCATAGCCTTTAGATTTTACCTTCATGGTACAAGTCACTTTGACATTTGATGGCCTCCGCCTTGTAGCTGTATATTACACGATGTTATAGAACAGTTACACATGGAATTGCTCTGTAAATGGACTCCTGCTAATGTGCAGTACTTTGCTATTCACCATTTACTGAACTCGACAGCAGTGCTCTGTGGTTTGAGGGACTGATGTGATTTTTATAAATCTTTTCCCCTAATCGAAGAATTTTTGTGACTTATTTTTAGTTTATGAGTTGTTGTTTTTTTTTTTTTTACTAAGAAATAGCAATAGGAACATTTCCCAGAACCAATCAGAAAGAAAAACACATATGCTCAATTCTATCAAAAATCTGGTATAGTCTTACACTACATCACTAGTGTGAATGTGCTAACTGACCTAATGTGGGAACATAACTCATGTAATTTTATGTGACTATATTGTAACTGAAAGTGATGTACGCACTTCTGGTACACTACCAAATGGGAACATAACACTCCATTGTGTGGGAATCTTGCTCCGAAAAACATTTTTAATGATATTTGCATGTGATGCTGTTAAATCCTCGATGCCAGGAAGAAATGACTGTAAAAAATGTATGTGACCCTCTCCGGTATAATATTTGAGTATGATCATAGAAACATAGAAGATTGTCAGAAAAAGGCCACCTGCTTAATTGTATTTCCTTTATTATAATTGTGGTATAGATATATGTTTATCCCAGGCATGTCTAAACTAATTTTTGATTTACCAACCACATCTTCTGGAAGTTTTTTCCAAGCATCTACTACCTTTTCAGAAAAGTAATATTTTTTTTCATATTGCTTCTGATCTTTCTCAAAATAATCTCAAATTGTGTCCCCTCGTCCTTGTTTCTCCCCTCCTGAACCTTGTTCATGTCCAGTTATCATGGGGAAGAGGGAAAGTACAAAGTCCACCCGTGCATGGGCCTTACTATTTCCATTTAGTGCAAAAGCTCCTTACAGAGAATAATCAAGTGACTTCATGGTTAAATGAGCAACCAGATCTTTTCTATCTTACCTTTCCCTTGAAATGTGTTATCCTCTCAATATTCCTTATGTTTCCTCTCTAGCTTCTATAAAAATGTCAACAGAAAATTATATACATTTGTATTCATACATGGAATTTCCAACACTCACCAGAGCAAGTGTGAAAAATATTTTCTGTACTCCTAGCCTAGTATTTCCCAATGAGGGGTTCCCTTAAGTTGTCTAGATCTGGTAAGGGTTCCTTTTATGGTAGGAATAGAACATTTCTTTCAACCAGACCAAAACAACCAACAAATATCAGAAAGAAGATATTTAGTAAACATGATAGAATGCGTTAAAGGGGTAGTGCGGCGGTAAAAAATTATTCACAGAATAACACACATTACAAAGTTATACAACTTTGTAATGTATGTTATGTCTGTGAACGGCCCCCTTCCCCGTGTCCCACCACCCCCACCCGTGTACCCGGAAGTGTAGTGCATTATACATACCTGATCCGTGTCGACACGCGTCCGCCATCTTGTGCCAAACGTCATCTTCGGCCGGCTGGCCCCAACACCTCCGATCTTCCCGAGTGCCGGCCGCCCTCGGCCGCGTCATCAGCCGCTGAGCCGCGATTGGCCGAGCACAGTTATGCTCAGCCAATCGCGGCTGAGCAGCTGATGACGCGGCAGAGGGTGGCCTGCACTCGGGAAGATCGGAGGCGTTCGGGCCAGCCGGCCGAAGATGACGTTTGGCACAAGATGGCGGAAGGGCGCGACACGGATCAGGTAATGTATAATGCACTACACTTCCGGGTACACGGGTGGGGGGACACGGGGAAGGGGGCTGTTCACAGACATAACATGCATTACAAAGTTGTATAACTTTGTAAAGTGTGTTATTCTGTGAATAATTTTTTACTGCCGCACTACCCCTTTAACTACCACTATATCAAGTTAAAAGGTAGGGATGGAAGTAAAGGTTCTCTAAAAGCTGAGACCTTTGTAATAAGTTAGAAAATCACTGCATGTATTGTCTTAGATCTAAATGAATCCCACTCTTCTATAATATATAGTTCATCTTATACAAATTCCTCTGTCTTGTAATATTCCAGTGATCAAATCAGTAACTAAGTACCAGAAATAATCCGGCTATCTTCACATTTTTTGGAGTATTTAGAAATCGTATATGTTCTATGTATGGGAATAAACTTTTGTAAGTTATCTTTTCAAAATCTATTCCACTAACCTCATCAGAAGAGATTCATTATGGAACAATAAGACATTTGTACAGAAACTCGGGCTGCCAAATCATGCATTAACTATTTTATGCCGAGAAAGAAAAGTTTGTTAATTGACTCGCTCAGTTTCAATCATGTACGTGAAAGATCATAATGGAATTTTGGGCAGCAGTAGCCATTCGGTCAATTAGAAAAATCCTTTAAAGCCTGGGACCCTCCCTAGAAATCGGGGAATTTTGGCACCAGGTCTAGTTATAACTTTATGGGAAAAATAAAGGCTTTAGTTCATGTAGAGGCTGACATTTATGCAATACTTGTTATTCATTAAATTCAGCAGTGGTGGCTTCAGCTCCTTCAAGAATATAATCCAGGTGAGAACAAAAGAGGTCAGGTGGATACCAGGTTCATGTTGTCACAACGCTATTAGTACAAGGTCATGCGATAGGTGGCTGTTTACATCAAGGTGGAAGAATGATTTGTTAATCAATGACTCGGTACAAGTCTCTAATAAATAACCTGCACGCCATCATATTCCCTAAGGAAAAAAAAAATCAAGTTAAAGGTGCACTCATATGTAAAAACCAAGGCTACAGCAACTCAACCAGAAAACATTCTCTTTTGGAGTTACAGTTCACTATTGTTTCTTGTGCGAATTGTAATGTCTTCATTCTTTGCCTCTATCCAACTAGTTACAGGAAATTTTTAACGTATATCTTGTTATATAGTGTATATTAGGACTGCACCTGCATTGTTGTATGATGATTTTATTGTAAAATATTATAATCGTGAGCTACAACAGCTTAGAAGATGAATGTAAGGAATCATTGACATGGGCCACTCTAGCTTCACAAACTAACATTGATCATCGAGATCAGAACTGTTTTGCATAGACTTTGCCCAAACATCTAGGGTTGAGAGGTAAGAAGAAGAAGAAGCCAGGGAGCATTTCAAGGACTGGTCATTTAGGTGACAAGAAAGTGATGACAAAACCATTATCAAATAGGTCAACCTATCTGAAACTACAGCATTTGGACTAGTCAAACAAATAGGATCAATATAATAATTTATACATGGGAAATCCTAATGCAAGATAGCCCCATGATAGCTTTTCCACCTTGTGTGACTAATGTTGGACACACGCTGATGTCTCTCCTCGTTTCAGAGGTCTATTATAATCATCAGAGGTAAAAAGAAGCTTCACTTAGCGCAAGACAAGCAGCAATAGGTACAACACATATGTAACATTGGCTCAGTTCGCAAACAATTTAACAATTACATTATACTTTGGCAGCAAAAAGTAAACAGGGTCCAAATGCATGAACAATGAAGGTAAACGAGGCATGTTAATTTGTAATGGACCATCTGGTCCTCAATGACCACCTATGACTGCAGTATTGCTTTGTACCACTAGAGCAACGCTTAACAAAACTCGGGATTCATGACTCATTGTCTGTGTTGGACATCTTTCAGACATCAGCATGCACCTAATAATGGCTAAAACTGAGCAAATTGTTTGAAGTGACCCATGTTGATGATAAAATTGCTGCTGGCTCTTCTTGTGAATTAACTATTCATGACTTCTAAGTTCTAACTTGCCATGCTTGAAGAGAATCATTCAGCCGACTGGCCAAGAGGGACTATGTTGGCGCATCTATGACTCTTTTCTTACTAAGGTAATGTGGTTGCTTCCAAATTGGCCCTGTGGGACCCTTGGCTGAGAAGAACATGTAATTTGCATTTTGCACACGACTGAGGGCAGAATAACACAGTACTTTTCTAACTTGTTTGTACTAGGGAATCTAACTGATTACATAAATTAAAGGCTTCTATTTCCTTCATTAAATTGTATTTAACATTAGAGGAATGAAGAGCCCAGGAAATGGTATTCTCCATGGTGCCTGCTACCTAGTAACGTGTCTATAACATGTAATTTTACCCAGTGCCCAGTATATAAATGAATAAGGTAGTTTTAAAAAGATGGACCCAATTTCGCTATTAGAGATGAGCGAGCAGCAAAATGTTTGAATGCTTTTCACTTGAGTCAAGTATTTTTAAACGAGCCCTAAAAGTAACAAGCCCCATTGAAATCAGTGGGGGACTCAAGTATTTAACCAGGTGCACCCCCCCCCCTCTTCTGCTTGCCATAGCAGAGGGTACTTTGTAATTCTGAAAGTTACAGTCTAGCCCGAAGGGGTAAAGTTAACTTCCTGGGCATCAGACTGTGCTCTGTTGGTGGGAAGAGGAGAAGGGAAATTATACTTATGGGTCCAAGCTTCACTATTGCCATTCAGCCAATCAGAGACTGAGGAAGGACAATGCTGCAGCTGCTGATTGGCTGAGCTGGGTTAGTAAAGACAGCTAGAAGACTGCTCAGATAAGTATACTTTTCCAGTTTCCCCCTCCCCATGTGGTTTAAAGTATACATGTCATCATTGGACTTTGCAGATCAGCAGAGAGATGCTCTGCTAATCCCGAGGGTTGAGACTTCAGAAGGCACTTTATTAGGGCTGTGGAAATGCATTATGCCTGAAAGCTTGCTCAGCCTTTTAAAAGGCTTTTTGTAAATGAACACCCAAACAGCATGCAGTACTTGCTTGAGTATCAAGTACTTTCGATTAGCCCAATACTCAAGTGATTAATATATCTTGCCAGCCAAGAACTTGTGATTCCCTCACTATCTAGATAGTGGTAAGGGGATTTTTTGTCATGAGCCCATACTGGTTGCATCTAGTACAGGATATCTGTGCAGGTGACTGGTCATCTAGATGACCTCAAAAACTAAATCATGGCAGAGGTAACCTCAAAGGAAGAAGAAAATTTAGAGGCATTTGGAATTAATTCAACTATTATGTACATGTTCTACAAAGAACATTTTAAAATTATTTAGTAAAATAAAGGTAACAGTGAACTGCTTGGATCTACTTTTTGAAATACCTGGTATATCTTAAAGTTTATCCAGCTACCGCCCCATCTAATTTCTCCCCTTTGCCTCAAAACTCCTGAAACAACATGTCTACCATGAACTATCATCCCACTTTTCATCCAACTCGCTTTTTGACTCCCTGCAATCACTAGCCTAGCCTAGCCCTCTCCTGGATCTCCTCTTACCTCTCCAACCACACTTTTAGTGTCTCCCACTCCCACACCACTTCCTTTCCTCGTCCCCTTACTGTTGGTGTTCCCCAAGGCTCTGTACCCGGGCCTCTTCTCTTCTCCATCTCCACTTCTGCCTTGGGACATATCATAGAATCCCTTGGCTTCAGGTACCATCTCTATGCCGATGACACTCAGATCTACCTCTCTGGTCCGGATGTCACCTCTTTGCTTTCGGCCATATCCTCTTTCTTCTCCTCCCGCTTTCTAAAACTTAACATGGACAAAACAAAACTGATCATCTTTCTCCCATCCCGCTCCACCCTGCCTTCTAATCTGTCAATCACTATCAATGACTGCACTTTGTCCCCTGTCCCCCAAGTCCGCTGCCTCAGGGTTACCTTTGACTCTGCCCTGTCTTTTAAACCACATATTCAGGCCCTGACCACCTCCTGCCGCCTTCACCTCAAAAACATTTCCAGAATCCGCTCTTTTCTCACCCCTGACTCCACCAAACTGCTGGTACATGCTCTCACTTTTTCCCGCTTGGACTACTGTAACATCCTCCTCTCTGGCCTTCTAGCTAACTCCCTTGATCCCCTCCAGTCTATCCTTAACTCTGCTGCCCGAGTAATCAACCTTTCCCCTCGCTTTGCCTCTTCCTTTCCCCTCTGCCAATCCCTCCACTGGCTCCCCATTGCCCAACATATTCACTTTAAATTGTTGACCATGACATACAAGGCCTTCCACAACCTGTTCCCCCCCGTACATCTCTGACCTGATATCCCTCTACCGTCCCTGAGGCAACCTTCGCTCCTCCAGTGACCTCCGTCTGCACTCCCCCCTTGTTCGTACCTCGCACAACCGCCTCCAATACTTTGCCAGAACCTCCCCCATACTCTGAAACTCGCTACCCCGACACATCCGGCTCTCATCCACCATCAAGTCCTTACTAAGTAACCTGAAAACCCATCTCTTCAAACTAGGCTACAACCTATAATTCTGCATCACACTTGACTGGCTGCACTTTACCTCCTGTTTCTCTCCCCATTCCTTATAGATTGTAAGCCCTCGCAGGCAGGGTCCTTTTCCCCCATGTACCAGCCTGTCTTTTGCCTTCATGTAATGTGTCCTGATCTTGTACTGTTCCTGCTTGTTACCCCTATCTATTGTATAGCGCTCTGGAATTAAGGGCGTTTTATAAATAAATAAATAAATAAATAAATAATAATAATAATAATAATAATTGGTGGTTTTCTAGGAAAACAGAAAACTTCCCTTATTGCTCCCCTTTCGATAAAACAATAAAAGAACCTCTACTTACACCCACCCCTTGCTCACTCATTGTTCCCGCTTTGAGATCTTCCAGTTCTGGTTGCACTCCCACTCTAGCACCCTTCAATGACATTGTACTCCCTGACTTAGCTCTGTGATTGGCTTTGGATTGGGGCATCAGAAGAAACTGCTAGAATAAGTTTAGCCAGAGACAGAAGATCTGACAGTAGAAAAACTGGGGGAGTGAGGGAGGTGAGTATGGGATCTTTTATTGTTTCAATACAAAGAGAGGCAGTAGGGAAGGCTTTCCATTTGCCTCTGGAAAACCTGTTAAACTACACTAATAAATTTTACACTAATATTATATTACTGTAGTGTATATTATGTTATAATATGTCATTTCTTTAAAAATTTTTTACAAAGAATGAATAAAATTACAAACCTGTACAATAATTTATTCATTAATTCATCAAGATATAATACCAGCCCTCCAGGCAGGCATGTTGTAAATGCTATGTAAAGCCCAAAACCCCGGATCTCCCATTGGAAGCCTGTGGTTGTGCAAACAAATTATTATTAGCAAAAACAATTGCTTTAATTAGCAAAATATTCAAATTAGTGTAAAGTGGCTAGAACAATGTCGGATACCAGAGACACCTAATAAAAAGCCCTGGCAGAATTTATGATATTGGTAAGATTATAATTGGAGATTTACATTCTTATAGATCATTATACATAGATGTCACTACTTATTTTATTATGCTGTTTTATTATTATTTTATTATCCATGTTAATGTGAATATGGCTGCAAAAGAGCAATGTCTTTCATTGATCTCAATGTCTGCTTTAAATGCCGTGACAAAGTCATGATAATTCCCATCATTAAAATAAACTCATTTTCGGCAGGGAGCGATAGGTGGAGCTGATAACACCGAGCCCCTTAGTGACAGATCTGGTCCCAGATGAACAGAACAAACCATGACATCCAAGAAGTGCGGGGATTATTTTAGAGAGAAGCAGCCATTCTAACGCTTAGAGAGGCTCAGGAATCCCCCTAAGAGGGAATTAAAGTCTATGAAATATGGTACAATTTATACATGATAATACCCTCTGCTACCACATTGAAAGATACAAGCTCAAGTGCAAATCTTATGATAAATCAGCTTTTTAGAACAGATCTGATTACTGTAATTGTATTGTATTTTCAGCACTGCTTGCTTGATACAGCAAACAATGCCTGTCTTACACGATCTATTCAATGCCCCGGGTGCCCATTCGGCACAAACAGTTAAACAGCCCCCTCCTCATCAGCTCATCGCAGCATTTGCTGATTTGATAGTGGGAACGGTGCCAGGAGCAGCGTGTATTGTTTAATAGTGAAGACTCATCATATTGTATTGGAAGCACAGCCTAAGAGGGGGTAATTATTAGAGCAGAGAAAGGAGGCAATAACAAGGCGGGTGAAAGGCAACGCGAACAAAAAAAGGAACATATTTCAAAAGGCACAATTTAAGAGAAGAGAATGCCAGGATATAATGAGAGGTGATGAATGAGAATAAATAAAATCAGCATATTCATTCTCTCCTTATGGCTGCCATGCTTAAAAAAAATACAATATTTCCCTTTGTGTACAAGTTATTACCGTCCTTAAATCTGTTTCTTCTGTGTTTCTTTGTTCTCTGTTTATGGAACCTGAATCGATATGGGGTAAGGGAATAATTATATCTTCCTCAGTAAATAATGCCCATCTGAAGTCCCAGCTTATCCAGTAATGCCAGTATGTTTGCCACTCTAACTAGTTCTGTAATATGAACTCAGCATATATCATGCATATGGATACCCCTGCTATGGTCTGTAATGATGAAATGGAACTAGGCTGTGAGGGCTGATAATAAAAGGGTATGGTGACATAATAATATTGCATATATTGTATTATTTGCTTTCATATTATGGCCATTAGAATGTATACTTGTGTGTGTTCTTTTTTTGTAGAAACCCTTTGCTGGTTTGGTGTACGCTGTATGCATTGTATCATACTCACAGCAGTCATTATTTATGCACTTACTCTCTGTATCCTATTATTTATATTCCTTACAATATAATAGCTGACCTTAAATGCTCCATCTGTTTATACCAAGTGCCACCTTGACAAGCCCACTATTCATAGATTATCTGTCTATAAATCAATCCAACCTGTAATACTTCTTCTTCTTCCTATTTTCCCTGAGGAACCCAAGACAATACAAGAGCCCTGCATGCATGTGTATGGGAGTGTTGGGAGAGATAATTTTGGTGTATGACCAGCTTTCCAATGGGGGAGGTTATTTCTATATATGTAATCAGGGCCAGCCTTAGGGGTGTGAGACCTCTGTGATTGCACAGGGCACAGTACTCAATCAATCAAAAGGGGATGTAGCACCTGGCGAATCTGGGCAAATGCTTATAGTGCTTATAGTTAAATAGGGCACCCTGATTGGTCTCATACTGTCAGGAACTTACCTCGCCTCGGTCCAGCAGCATCTGTCTCCAGCTCGGCTCCGGCGGCCGGCTCGGAAGCATGCCCTCGCTCCGCCCGCCGGAGCCGAATGATGTCACGGAGACCCGACGGTGTCCCTAGCAACCAGGGACACCGTGGCCCCACGTGACAGCTAGCCGGCCGGCCGGCATGAAGCTGAGTTGCATTGCACTCAGGCTGAGTGACAGATCGCCCGGCCACTCAGCCTGCAGTGCACCAGCTGCAATGGGGCTGGACTCAGGAGCCTGGACCAATCAGCCTTTGGTCCGGACTCTTGGTCCAGTATAAAGTAAAGGTCAAGCCAATGTGAGATCGCTGGCTATTAGGTTAATCCCTGGTCCCAGCTCCCCCTGTGTCTACTTCTGCGAACCCCATCCTAATTCCTCCTGCCTGACCGACTTGTTATTCTGACCTCCACCTGACTTGTGACTATCCTTTGTTTTGCTAATTATGTACTGCGTTGCTCGTGTGGTTTGACCCGGCTTATTCACTACTCTTTATTGTGTCGTGTTTGTACGTCTTGTTCAGTGTTTCACTTACGTAACGTAGGGATCGTGGTTGTCCGCGACTGCCTAGGGTCGATTGAGGCAAGCAGGCAGGGTCAGTGGGTGGATTCAGTGATAGGGCCCACTGTCTCTTGTCCTGTCTGTATTTGCCAGTCCTGACACATACACTATGTGCCACAGAGAGGTCTGATACTATATAGGAAATGCACATAGGGGCCTATACTAAATGGGGGCTGCAAAGAGGGGCCTATATTATATAGGGATCTCAAAATGATATATGTGCACAGAGCATAACTATTATGTAGGGATACAGGGGGCCTTAAAACTATATGGGGGCGCAGACAGACCTAACTAGTACACAGGGGCACAGGGGACCTTACTACTTGATGTGCTTGATCAAGAAGCCTTAAAGGCTAAAAGCAAAGTCTACACACAGTGCCATATTACATAAGTCCAACCCTGCATGTAGGCTTCTTTTTAACTAATGCTAGGCTTCCTTTTAACTAATGCAAAGAATCATACCTGTTCTAGTTCGGTATTTAGATACATTGGCCAAGTCATAGTGGCTTGTTGAGGCTGCCAAGTCCTATGGGTTCCACTTCCCCCATAGCCACATCTCTGGTTTTATAGCCTTCTGTGGGACACATAGGTCATGTTTACACAGCATTTTGGGCCATTTTGGAACTGTAAGACAATGTTTTTACTACTCGAATAATGGTCTGAAATTACAGCTGGAAAACAGACCCAAAACAGACCAAAGGCAAAAAATGGCTGAAAAAGTTGAATGTATTGTTGGATTTTTCTTACTTTGAGTTATAGTACACAAAGCAATTGAAATTATCTTTAGTTTATTCCCTTCCTATATTTGTAAGAAAGTAATGCCATAGGGAAAAGTCTGCAAGATAAATAAAAATCAGAAGTAGGCAGCTATGGGTCATGTGACTTTGCTTGCATATATGTAAGGATACCCAATGTAATATGGCTTTAAAAGCCAGAACATCTGGGCAGCAGATTCTGGGGGTCAAAGGAAACCTACAGTGTTTATCATCAATATCACTATATAACATTAATAGCCAGTGATAAAAGAGGTACGGTACATCTTGTACGGAGCAGCGGAGGATAACAATTCAGACATCAAAGGGTCCACATACAGTCACACATTTATAAAAACACTCAGACGGTATGGTCATACGTAGCCATTGTGAAGACTACTGGCTGCATGCAGATTGCCAAATACCAAAAATGGCTTCCGCTGTCATTTGTCAGATAGATACAGGGTAATTTGTGAAGTTATGACATAGGTAATGACAGGAGTTATTTCCAAGCAATGAGGCATTGTGGATGTATCATGTCTGTGCTGAAAGTTTCCCAGGAACAGAGGAGGAAATATGATGACAGGATCATGAGAAGATGGGCCAGTTTAAGTGAAGCGCGGCCACAGGAAACTTAAAAGTAACTGGTTAATTCCTGACTTAGGAAAGCGTAAAGGCATTTATGTCATTGCATTATTTATGTGCTGGTATTATATGGAATTATTTATTTTTCATATATTATTAATTGTACATGATTCCCTGCACAGTGCAGCATGCTATCCGCTGGCTTACCAGTCACGTAAACACATGGCTTTCTGTGGGATGTCATTTACAACTGTAGCATGTGGAATAGGTAGAAAGCCAAAGTGTGTTGTGCCTTCGTTCCAATAACCACAATGTTCTTGATATACGTTACTGTTAGGGTTAATTTCTTGCATCAATCTATAAACTATTCTGATGTCACGTTTACGACAATAAACAAAAAGCAATTTTTAAACAATTACATCTTAGCTGACACAATATTTCTTATATAATGATGAGGTTCAGGATAATTAGATCACTGACTATTACTGATAGGGCCCACATTTTCCAATGCAACCATGACTGAGCTACTCTGGGCTATTACGGAACAGTAATGTACATAATGCCCCTGATGTTGTATTTTCAGTTCTAAGTGAACTTGCAATTTAAATAAAGGCTTTAAAGCCTATGGACACCCTTGCACTGAATTTTCATTTGTGCTCAATTGTTCCTTAAGGGTATGTTCACAGATTTTACTCTGTGCATATCGCAGAAAATCCACTATGACACTTGTTAACATTATTCTATAGCTTTAACTACTTTCACTCTGTGCCATTAAAAATAATAAAGACACCATGCTTACCCGTCCTTAGCTGTTACCTCGGTTCCGACTCGCTGACAGCCTGCTCAGCCAATCACTGCACTGTCCTGTCTCAGCCAGAGGAATAGGAGTGGGTAAGCATGTGTCTTTATGATTTTTACCAACACAGCATGGAAGTAGTTATAGAAAGGTAAAATCTGCTGCAAGAATGTAAGGCTCTAGACTGTAAGGGTATGTTCACACTGAGTAAAATAGGCATCATTCCACGGCGTAACCTTCCGCTGCAGAATTACACCTGCCTTAGTGTGTCATATCATCTCAATGGGAGAGCGCACTCTTCTCCGCAGCCGCTGCTCTCCGCTCAAAGAAGTGACATGTCACTACTTTGAGCGGAGAGCGGCAGCAGTGGAAGAGTGCGCGCCCTCTCATTCACTGACAGCGGGACACTAAGCACAGCAGGAGCTCTCCGGCCCGGAATTCCGCTGCATTTGCTCAGTGTGAAATACCCTAATGATAATGAGTATCGCAGTAGTTTTGCTGTCATATGTGCACTGAGAAATCCGCTGCAAACTAGTTATGTGAAAACGTTCCCTAAGGGCTACAGCGCATGGCTGTATAGCTTCTGTCTGCTCTCCTATTCTCAAGTGTTAGGGATGGCATATAAGTGGTGGTTACAGAGTTTCTCTTGAAGAATTAAACATAGACAGAATAGCTGAACTTAATGGTTCAGAAGATACTCTGAGTGGTGCAATAAACTTGTCAGATACAGATCAGTCTTGAAGTATTTTTGGCAGTTAGAATGATAGGTAGCACAAGAACTTGGACACTGCTAAAAGGCCTTGCTGTGAGTTCTCAGGAATGATACCACCCCTTTCCACTGTCCCCTGTGTTTAGGGGTTGCACCAACCATTCTACAGCCGTACACCTACAGAGTTCATTGTGACTGAAAAGTCAAAACCAGCTATGGAATCACCTCCAGTTACATTAACTTGCAATATCATGTAGGAGAAGGAGGTTGCACTTGGCAAATCAGAGTATAGAAGCCCCCAAGTTATCAGGTAGTGCAAATAACACAGACTGTAGACAGGAAGGAAACCACACATAAAGCTTTTTACGAGGGTAAAAGAAAGAAATTTCATAGGCTATGAACAAGTGTAGAGAGATAGCAAAGTATCCATAGCAAACTGCAGTGGGAAAAAGAAATCATGAATTCCTGATCAGTGTCTGTCAGCACAAGATCTGTAAAAGGAGAACTCAGGACATGGATGAAGCTGCACTAATATATGAGTCTGAATTTTTTTTTTTAAATCTGTCTGTTACACTAAAATTATTGGGAGGTGTTTACCCCATCTTTCCCCTGCAAACCTTACTTCTATCTATGAATGTATTACTAAGAGGAATACACCCACATGAAAGTATAAAACGTAGTGCAAATGGCAAAATAAATCTGTGGGGTTTTAAAATAAATAAAGGAATGAAGATCGATGACTCAAGGTATGTTCACACAACCTTTTTTAAGGCAAAAATACAGCTGCCCCATAAAACATTGTGGAAACATATTGTACCCTAAGGCTATGTTCACCCAACGTTCATTTTGCGTCCGTCTTTTTGAGTGCCCATGATTTCGACAGTAATTGATGTTTGTGTTTTGATAATTACAAATAATCATGATCAAAACTGACGACCATCCAAGAACACTGCGAAACAACTTGCGAAAATGCTACTTTTTTTTAACTCAAGGGAGCCACCTGATCATTTTTTTCCCCATGTCATAGTTGTCCATAACTCCAAAACAAAATCACATCAGACAAAATCAGCATTTGTTATTGAATTTATTAAAAATGTTGCTAGCCTAAATAAAATACCATAAAACCTCCCCTTTCATATTTAAATCTTATTCTTGCACCTTGACTAAAATGACTAATCCTGAGTATCTTGACTGCCTTCTCTTGCATTACTTTTAAGAATGAGTACATCTCATTTACTTACAATTGCAGAATTTTGTAGGACTCTAAATACAAAACTGAATACTACCAAGAGATAGCAAAGTAATTAAATCTGAATACTATATGATAAGACAAAGACAATGTAACAGTAAACTGCCGTGAAGTTAATGAAGTCAAGTCATGGATTGCTAATTTGCACCTGTGTAAATTCCTAACTGTGATTTATTATGTTTTCGATGACTAGTAATAACACTTCTTTAACCAAAACAAATACATGGGGATTTTCATCTATTTCCCAAAAGGAAGAGATCCACCCAACTAGAATAGACATTAAAGACAGAAACCTCATACAATGCCCACCCATATGCTAGAATACTTCTAAGCTATGATATATATAAATTTTTATATTTGACTAACATTGTGTAGGGCCCCTCTATGCTGACAGAACATCTCCAATCCATCTAGGCATGGACTCCACAAGACCCCTGGTATCTGGCACCAAGAGGTTAGCAGCAGACCCTTTAAGTCTTGTAAGTTGTTTGGTGGAGTCTCCATTGTTTTTGCAGCACATCCCACACATGATCAATCAGACTGAAATCTTAAGGCCAAACGAACACTTCAATCTTTTTGTGTTGGTCCTCAAACCATTCCTAAAAATGTTTGCAGCACAGTGTGAAATATCCGTCTGGAAGAGGTCACTGCCATTAGGGTATATCCTTGTCATAAAGGGATGTCAGATTAACTTCTATATAAATGCCAGGACCGTCTGTCCTAAAGTAGAACATAGCCCATAGTATTCAGTAGCCACAAGGAAGGTGAGAGTAGTAGTGAAGGGCTAGCTGGGATTAGTAGTAGTATTTCAAAGAAAGTCTATAGCATCATGGTGGCTCAGGGGACTTGGCTGGACTTGGACTGTTTTCTTGAGGGATTTTGTAACCTGAGAATGCACAGTTCGGGTTAGATTAGCTCTACTGAGAGGGGTCTTAAAGGTTTTGCTTACTGTGGTGAATATTTAGAAATCTTGGTTATTCACAGTTAAAGGAGAAGTCCAGCATTTTTTTTTTTTTTTATTAAACTATCGTATTGCCCCCCAAAAGTTATACAGATCACCAATATACACTTATTATGGGAAATGCTTATGAAGTGCTTTTTTCCCTGCACTTACTACTGCATCAAGGCTTCACTTTCTGGATAACATGGTGATGTCACTTCCTGGATAACATGGTGATGTCACTTCCTGGATAACATGGTGATGTCACTTCCCTGGATAACATGGTGATGTCACTTTCTGGATAACATGGTGATGTCACTTTCTGGATAACATGGTGATGTCACTTCCTGGATAAAATGGTCACGACCCGACTCCCAGAGCTGTGCGGGCTGTGGCTGCTGGAGAGGATGATGGCAGGAGGATGCTCAGTGTCCCTCCAGTGCCCTGTGTCCCTCAGTGTCCCTCTGCCATCATCCTCTCCAGCAGCCACAGCCCGCACAGCTCTGGGAGTCGGGTCGTGACATCACCATTTTATCCAGGAAGTGACAGCACCATGTTATCCAGGAAGTGACATCACTATGTTATCCATAAAGTGACATCACCATGTTATCCAGGAAGTAAAGCCTTGATGCAGTAGTAAGTGAAGGGAAAAAAGCAATTTATAAGCCTTTCCTGTAATAAGTGTATATTGGGGATTTATATAACTTTTGGGGGCAATACAATACTTTAATAAAAACTTTCGCTGGATTTCTCCTTTAATTATGCTACAATGCTATATTGAGGGTACAAAGCAGTGAAGGTAGTCGCATGTAAGTCACAGAAGCTCTTCTATATGAACAATCCAGATGGGCTAGCCTTTCTTCCCTGCATAGGGCCATGACCCTTTTGCTAGTTTACCAGGGGGGAGATTTATCAAAGGGTGTAAAATATAGACTGGTGTAAATTACCCACAGCAATCAATCACAGCTCCTATTTAATTTTACCAGAGCTGATAGCTGAGCTGTGATTGGTTGCTGTGGGCAGTTTAAACCAGTGTAGGTATTAAGCACCGCCGTTTCAGGTAAACGCCCCCCAAACCTGTCATTTTGGAGATGATCTCATTCATTCATCTAGCCATGACAATTTGGTTCTTGTCATAGTCAACCAGATCCTGACACTTGCCCATTTTTCCTGCTTCCAACACATCGACTTGAACTGATTCCTTACCTACTGCCTAACATATTCTCTCCCCCCCCCCCCCCGACAGGCTCCATTGTCACTGGATAGAAAGCATTGTTCATGTCAACCTGTCAGTGGTTTTAATGTCATGGCTGATTGCAGTACTGTATATACACAGAGTTGTGTCTGATGATGAATTTAGCTGATATTAGTATCTTTATCATTGCTATTGTTGTATCCCTATAAAGATAAATTCAGGATAAATTCTGATCAGTGTGGACCACAATAATTATAAATTGGCCGCATGCTACTCCCATAACCCTTCGATTCTAAAAAATTTAGTCAGAGTTCTGGGCTTTATTTAAAGTGACAGGCTGCTTTTTACCGCTCTATATCATTATGTCCCCCTCTGCAACTCCACTCAGTGCTGCTGACAGGTAAAAGCAGCTGAGTGGCAGAGAGATTACAGGGAGCTCTGAATCAATCTAGTCTGAGAAAATGACTTCAAGCATAGGGATGCAGCGTATACTTAGCCAGACACACTATCTTTGCCAGACATCCCTGCAGTGCCAGCAATATGAGACCTGGCAGGAAAATGCCTGCCTTTCAATAGACTGCCTGTTAACCCTTGCCTTCTATTGTAGCTTTATACATGCACATCTAATGAGAAAACAATTATAGCAGAATATCAGAGAAGAGACTCGGTGAGATGTCATGGCAGGAAGAAACAAGGCTATTTCTGTAGGACGACCAAACTATTACCAGTGATATGCTGTACACCACCACAAAAAAGAAGCATCTCCGAGGAAGGGCAACATTGCTATTTATTATGAACAATCCATGACCCTGGTGTATGTCAGTTTCTGGCACCCAGCATGATGTTGGTTAATAGCCTCTGTTCATCTAAGATGGAATGTATCCTCCTAGCCAACATCCTGAGTTTGTGCCTGTGCATATAACACATACAATGATCTAGCCAGAGTTTCTTTTTTAAGAATGGTAGAGCTTGCTATTTAGAGTGATAGTTCAATCTCAGACATCTATGGCATACACACAATTTAGTAACATAGTTAATAAGGTTGAAGGAAGACAACAGTCCATGAGGTTCAACCTAGGGAAACCCTACTGTGTTGATCCAGGGGAAGGCAAAAACTCCCATGAGGCAGATGCCAATTGCCCCATCACAGGGAGAAAATTCCTTCCCGACTCCAATGGCAATAAGAATAATCCCTGGATCAACGTATCACTTAAGGGTCGTCATCTTGGGGTAAATAGAATGAAGAAGTGGCCCTGCATGTGTACAGCTCTCTAGATTCCGTAGTATTAGAGTTACGAAAACAGCCATGCCCTCCTATTTCTGTTACTCCAGCAGCGGTGGATGGAGGAAGATGTTATCATACATGGTCACCTCTCCATTCATTGTCATAGACACCTCAACATGCAGGATAGGAAACATAGGATCCCTGTTCTCTACTTATACCGTGTTAGGATATCCCATAGCCACAGAGCATGAACTATTGTGACTATCCTGTCTTATTGTTACATAGGCAGGCCCGCTTCTGCCATGAGGCGGAATGAGCCTTCCACCTCAGGCGGCAGATTTTGCGGTCCGGCAGGGGGCCGGAATTATGTCCCCCCTGCTGTCATTTTTGTTAAGTATCACTTAACAAAAATGACAGCGGCCGCTCACCTGTCCCGTCGCCCGCGCTCTCCACATCCCGTCAGGTCCCGCGACGTCACCCTGCAGCTGTCACGGACCTCCAGGCTGTGGTGAGTGCCCGGGGTCAGTGGGGGACGCGCTGGGGTGATCGGGTCGTGCGGGGCCGCCCCGCGTGACTCGATCACCCCACTCACTCACCACAGCCTGGAGGTCCGTGACAGCAGCAGGGTGACGTCGCGGGACCTGACTGGATGTGGAGACAGCGGAGAGCGCGAGCCGGCTGCGTCGTGGGACAGGTACGCAGCTGGCTGCGGGGGGGGGGGGGGATGCCGGCCATCACTCGGCCCTGTACATAGGTGTTACGTTGCATGGTAATCATGTCTGTGATGACACAGAGGACACTGCAGGAGAGTGATATCTACAGAACAGGAAATGTCAGCTCGGTTAGAGGTCTAGTGACCAGACTGAAAACTTCATGATAGTAATCCTATTTTATTATATTGCTAGTAAAATGGAAAATTAGTAAAAACAAAAAAAATAAAAGATAGCCTTAGAATATTTTTATTTTTTTTACTTAAAGGGGTACTCCAGTGGGGGGGCACTTTTGTGCTGGTTCCAGCGGCGGGTCCCGCATCGTGGCGCTCCAGTGCCCGGCCGCTTCTGGGTGTCTGAGACGTGACTTCTCAGGTCCGCTCAGCCACTCAGTGAAGAAGGCGGGATCCGTTTCAAGTCCGCTCAGATCCCGCCTCCTTCACTGAGTGGCTGAGCGGACCTGAGACGTCACGTCTCGGGCCCGCGTCAGACTCCCAGAAGCGGATGGGAACCGGTCACCAGAGCGCCGCGATGCGGGACCCGCCACCGGTACCGGGGAGGTGAGTGGACATCTTTTCCCTCGGCCACCTCCTCCCCGGTTCCAGCACAAAAGTGCCCCCCCCCCTGCTGGAGTACCCCTTTAAATTATAGATAACTTTCTGATGCTTCCCCTTTAAGTGCAACAGCCATAAGATTTTTTTTTCTAAAGCAATGGCTCCCCTAACCCTCTGCTGTGTCAAAGTAAAGATCTACCATGTGGCCACTTTCTTAAAAGTAAGATACCATCAGAGACTTATTGTGTAAGTGTTTTTATGTTTTCACAGTTTTCATTCTGACTGCTAAGCCTAATAATAAATTGATACTTACTGCCATGTAGAGAAGATTGAGCAATCTCCTCCTTATCATCATAGGCAGGATAACGGTAACACAGGTGACACCAGTAGATAGATAATATAAGATTAGTATATTCACTAGAAGTGATGCTCAGTGCAGATAAAAAAATAATAACATGTTTCAATATCTGGATCTAAATTGGAAAAAAATAGGTTATACTCTGTATGGATGATGATAATGATGATGATGTTGATGATGATGGTCGTGGTGGTTTTCTACAGAGGCCAAGGGTCATCTTTAATTCGGCTTCATCTGCTATGTAAAATGGCGAGCTCCATGAACCTTCGCTTTTACACAAGAAATGTTGTTTTTCAATATTGTTTATTTCTTAGCGGATGAGAGTTTTGTCATTTCTGCGGCTATGAATTTCCATCAGCAGCGCTGTCTCTTAAACAAGTCACAGTGCTTAGGGTATAATTGTCATAAGTTTGTCAGGTTACTGTGGCAACACAGATCACAGGTTGCTACATTCTTGCCATAACCCTGGCATCTGTACTTTGTTGATATCTTGTTCTCAACATGAGGATAATTAATGGGAGATAGCTGACATTGCCTGGGCAATATGTGTGACAAATCAATGTCCTTCCTGCATGCGGAGCCCAATTTGTACAGTCACAGAGCACAAGACAATGATGCAACCATGTATAGATAAAAAAATATTATAGCTATGCATTTACTAGACTGTTACTTTTCTTGGTACTGTACATTGTCAGGGCCCTGGGGGACAAAGAGACAGGACCAGTGGGGCCTAAAGCTAGTATCCCCCATGCTGTCTCTGCCAACTTGCAGACAGGTCCAAAACAACTGTCAACAACTGTACAACAGTCCCTAAAATAAATGCAAGAATATGGACAATGAGCAAAAGGTAAGCGTCCACAGCTTCTTAGGATACAAAAAATCTTTAATGTAACATCAAGAGCATAAAAGGACAAACAAAAAGTGAATAGTGAGCTAAAAAACGCCTACGCGTTACGAGGTTCTACCTCTTAATCATGGCAAGGTTAAAGCATGAATGACAGATTTTTATACATTGCTCTATGTGATGCAACAGGAATAGGGAACGCCCCTCTAAGGGAGGGGAAATCTCTCGTCAAATCGATCACATGATCGGCTTACAATTTATATACAAGAAAAGAGACGAAAGAAAAATAACAAAACACAAAATGATAAATACCCCCAAGAAATAAATAATAAACAGCAGTTAATACCTGGTGGACTCAATAGATATATAGTAAGTCTGATTTATAGTTCAAACCTCTCGGGAATCTAGTATCTAAAAGGAGAATCCACAAGGCTTCTCTTTTCCGTAGGAGAGAAGTCCAATTACCTCCTCTTCTGGGTTGTTTAACCCTTTCCACGGCACTAATGCGGAGACCACTGATGTCACCCGAATGACGCTCTACAAAGTGTTTTGCTAAACCAGATAGCGATCTGCCAGATCTACCTAGAGAGTGTGATCTAATGTCCGTGAGGTGTTCCCCCAATCGGATTTTGAGTTTTCGTGTACTGGAACCTACATACTGGACATTACAGATATTACAACGTGCAACATACACCACGTAGTTAGTGTTACAGTTAATGAAGGATTTTATAGGATAACTACGACCTGTGCTGCTAGAGGTGATAGAGTTGCTTTTTTCCGCGAATTGGCAAATACCGCATCGCGGTACCGCACATCTAAAAAATCCCTGGATTGAAAGCCAAGTGTGTGCCCCTCTATCAGATACACTAGAGGAAACATCACTTGGTGCAAGTAGGTTACCCAAAGTGAGACCACGTCGTGCCACACACTTAATGCCTGATTTAAGGGCTAATTCACATTTGCTGTCCTGATAGAGTAAAGGCAAATATCTATTGACAATTTTACAAATGTCCTGAAATTGTGGGCTGTATCTGGTGGAAAAAACTATGGGGTTATGGAAATGGTTAGATTGTGGATCATTCACACTATATTTTGGTGTCTCATGTCTGTCTTGCAAATGAAAAGAGCGGTCCCTACGTTCTGCTATGGTCCTCGCTCTGGTGATGACATGCTGTTTGTACCCTCGAAGGGTCAAGCGGTGAGTGAGTTGCTCAGCCTGGCGAGTGTAAATGTCTTTACTTGAACAATTACGTATAAGGCGAATGAATTCACCTATGGGTAGGTTTCTAGTGACATGTGAGGGATGGCTGCTAGAAGCATGAAGTACTGTATTGCCCGCACTGGATTTTCTGTATAGCTCAGATTGTATTCTACCTCCCGCAAAGCTCAGGGTAACATCTAGGAAGGAAATGGAATCTGCTTCAAATTGGAAGGTGAAACTGAGGTTAAGTGGGTTATCGTTGATAAACCGCACGAAAGCTGCAGCCTCCTCATGTGAACCCCGCCAGACCAGGAGGAGGTCGTCTATGTAGCGTCCATACCAGGCTACCAAGCCTAAAAAAGGGTTATGGACGCTACACAGATGAACCTCCTCCCAGTACGCCATGAATAAATTTGCAAGAGAAGGGGAGAAAGATGCGCCCATGGGACTACCAAGGACCTGTAAAAAGAAATCCTCACCAAACTGAAAAAAATTATTGGTCAACAGAAAAAAAGTAACTTTAAGTATAAATTCACACAGTACATTGCTGTAGTTACTATATTTTTTCAAATGAAAAGCCAGAGCGGTAATAGCGACATCATGGGGGATGCTCGAGTATAGTGCAACAACATCACAAGAGAGCCAGGAAACATCCCGTAGCACTGGAAGATTCTCTATACTAGCCAGTAGACTTTTACTATCTCGAACATACCCCATGGTCCGAACCGCCAGCGGTTGTAATAAGTTGTCCAACCAAACACAAAGCCTTTCTAACAGGGAATTTATGCCAGAAACAATAGGGCGGAAAGGAGGGGGAAAGATGTTTTTATGGGTTTTTGGTAACGCATGGAAAATAGGGATAACAGGGAAAGGGGGAGAAAGATAGATACGTTGTTTATCAGACAAAACATTCCACTCCACCCCTGTGTCCAACAGATCTGATAGTTTATTTCTAATGATCTCAGTTGGATCACCCGGCAACTTTTTATAAGTTGTCGTGTCATCCAGGATACTGCGGACTTCTCGTGTGTATAGGTCCTTATCTAAAATGACCACAGAACCCCCTTTGTCAGATTTTCTAAATACTAGATATGGATTGTTTCTGAGTTCTGTCAGAGCTGTACGTTCCCCCCTCGTTAAATTATCCTTATGTGCATTATCCCCAGGATGTGTGTATAGGTCCGTTAAAGCTTCTTCTACCCTGTGTTGGAATAAATCCATCCCAGAGGTTCTGGATTGCACAGGGTAGAAGGTAGGGTTGGGGATAGTCAACCTGCTACTGGTGTTAGTGATATTTAGTTCATCAGTTAAACCCAAAGCTTGCAAGTCAGAAAGCTCCTGGATACACATCTGTTCGGGAAACAACAAGTTAGTGGGAATAGTGCCTCTGCCAATTAGATTTAAATCCGACCCTACAGTGTTGACGGTAGCATTTTGCAACATATTATCTGGCAATAAAACAGGTGTGATGTCCTCTAACACACTAGGCATAAAATGTCTTTTGACTGTTATCTGGCGTACAAACTTGTTGACATCCTGGATGGTGTCATATAGACAAAACTTTTTAGTGGGGACAAAAGTCAAACCAAGGGACAGTACCTTCATTTGTGCATTGGTAACTGTGCACGCTGATAAATTGTAGACATCCAAAGTAGCCGGTGCTACCATCTCCTGCGGGCTCCTCCGTGACCTCCACGATCTGTGTTTACGCCCGGCTCGGCGGGTCGTTGGGCGTTTTTTGGCTGTTGAGAATCAGGTGTGCCTTTAGAACGTGTTACCGGCGGGTCACGGTAAAAATTTCTTCTTTTGTTGTTGTTTCTACGGCGAGTTCCGCCAGTAGGATTGCGGTTCCTGTTGGTGGAAGAAGTGGCCACTTCCTCTTGTTCAGAGTAATCTGTTTGAACATCCGAACTGTCCGCATCTGAAGTGTCGAAAGACACAGATTTTTGGCTAGAGGAACCTTGATTAGGGTTTTTCAGGATTGGTGGGAAGGAACGCTGGATACGTCGCTGTTCCCACCAGGTATAAACAGTGTCCGTTGAATAATCTTTTAGATCTCTATTAAATTTAGTTTTCTTTGTTTCAATAATTTCATTCTCCACTTCTGTTAATGATTGGTGTGTCTGATCCAGCATGGTGGTGAACCCAGTAATATGATTGTATTGATGTAGGGTAATATCCATATCGGCAAGTGATTTGTTAAGGTCTGCTAGCTTTTGTTCGCTCTTTTTAATAATCATGTCCATAATGGTGAAAGAGCAGACTGAAAGGGCATCGTTCCATTCAGAAACAAAAGCTTCACCTTCTGCGGCATTGGGGGGTTTGCGAACTCTCAGTCCCCTTGGTATCATCTTTTTTTCCGCATATTTTTTCAAGGTGATGATATGCCACCAGAGTTTAATCTGTTTGATTTTTTGTTTTTCAAACAGCCATATAGTTTTTTTGTAGTCATCAGAGTTATGTTCAGTGTCTCCACCTGAGAAGACCGCTGCTGCCTTGAGGAGGCGTTCCTCGTTATCCAGAGGGGCCTGTACGGCCATTTCCAAAATAGTAAAAAACTTTGGGTTAAACAACCCAGAAGAGGAGGTAATTGGACTTCTCTCCTACGGAAAAGAGAAGCCTTGTGGATTCTCCTTTTAGATACTAGATTCCCGAGAGGTTTGAACTATAAATCAGACTTACTATATATCTATTGAGTCCACCAGGTATTAACTGCTGTTTATTATTTATTTCTTGGGGGTATTTATCATTTTGTGTTTCGTTATTTTTCTTTCGTCTCTTTTCTTGTATATAAATTGTAAGCCGATCATGTGATCGATTTGACGAGAGATTTCCCCTCCCTTAGAGGGGCGTTCCCTATTCCTGTTGCATCACATAGAGCAATGTATAAAAATCTGTCATTCATGCTTTAACCTTGCCATGATTAAGAGGTAGAACCTCGTAACGCGTAGGCGTTTTTTAGCTCACTATTCACTTTTTGTTTGTCCTTTTATGCTCTTGATGTTACATTAAAGATTTTTTGTATCCTAAGAAGCTGTGGACGCTTACCTTTTGCTCATTGCTCTACGGGTTGTGGCCCGCAATATGTCTTTCCCACGTGCTTCAAGACAACACTGCCAACTGAGTTAACCACTATAGCAAGAAAGGTGAGCTGACATTTTTTCCTTTTTCAAGAATATGGACAGACAGACAAAATACAAATAAAAAGACTTGACAAGGAGTAGAATAGGCAATCAGGTCGAGGTCAATACCAGATGAGCAACGTAGTAGAATAACAGAGTAGCGAGGCCCAAGGTACAAACACCAGAGTCAAGGAACCAGGAGTAAAAAAACAGGTGAATGGAGGACAAAAGCTGGAGACAGAAGTAAGGTAAACTGGGGACAAAAGCTGGTGATGGTAGTATGGTAGATGGAGGACAAAAGCAAGGTTAACGATGGGCAAGACAAAGAACAGAATCAATAAGCCAGAGAATGGTAACTTAAATAGAATAAAGGGAGTTGCCTTTATGGAAACCAAGTTCCGGACTCAAAGCTCATGGGTCCAGGCAGAAGAACAAAGAAGGACAGAGTAAGAGAGAGACCTGTCCATCAAAGCAGACACAAATAGTAACTATGCAAAAGGCAAAGGTGAGTGCAGAGAGAACTGAAAAATATGGAACTGACAGCTGAAGAAAAGACAAATTCAAAGAAAAAAGAAGAACCTGGAGCGGAATATTAAGGCCAAAAAACATAATCAGCACTGATTTCTTATCATATTCCTATGTATGGATTTACTGTATGTGGCTTCCATTTTAGCTTTGGTTTCTCAGAATTGAATGAGTGTCCAAGACTATAAAAAAAATATAAGTTTCCCTTTTTAAACGAAAAAGAATGAGCTGTTTTCAAAAACAGTGTAGTATTTTGATTTCTCTTCCCATACTACCAGTCATCATCATGTACTGCTTACACTTTACAATTTATTGATCAGTGTTCAGTAAACTCTTATTCTCCCCCTACTGGCAGCAGCAGGTAGCTAGAATGTTGTCATTAATTCTACGTACATTAAAAAAAAAAAAAAAAATAGAAAATGTTGACGCTTGATATAAGAATATGAAAGCTCTTACTACCAAGATGTATTATACATTATGAAGTTATTAATGCTGAATGTTTGACTAAAAATGACACAATGTTTAAACATTCAATTTAACCGTCAATGCTCTTCTGTTACTTCATTTACAGTTAAATGGGCATTGTCATTACATAAAGCTTGTGATATGTTATGGAGACATATCAAAATATTTGATCAGCGATAACTACCTCAGAAGTTCTCCTTAACACTGTGTTCTCCCTTGTCTGTGTGTTGTGACTGAGACATACTCATGATGCAAGTCTATTGGACTTTCCTGTTTCTATAGACGCAGACTGGAGGTTGAAACATCGACTCGATTGATTTGGGTCTGAACACTACTTTTTGTTTATAATTTAATGCCATGAAGGCTTGGCTTGAGAAAGTGAGAAGATACCTTTGTTGGCTCACTGTTTATGTCATTTATACCTTTAGACACTTTAACTTATAGACTTTGGAGGAATGTGTGACATTTGACATTAGTATTGTCAAAGGTCAGCACCACGGACAGTGAACACATCTAGTTTAACTTCTGTTAAAAGTTGGAATTGCACTCTACAAGGTGTATCAAGGTGGTGTTTTGTAATAAAACTCAATTTTTACACACAGTTCAAATGTAAAAGATTAATCAACACACAACATCAAAAGTTTTCATCAATAACATGCAAAATAATGAGGGAAACCCAAATATAGAAGGATAGAAGATAGCACCCCTACCCTTCCACTATTCCCTAAAGATCCAGGCTTAGAAGACAGGTTCTCCAGACAGGGGCTCCGGTCTGGAGCACCGAGGTACTGTAGTGTATTTCTGTAGCGAAATGGTGATTTAAACATTCAACTAAATTATTTTGCTTATCTTCTAGATATGGATGGAGTTTTTAAACCACATAGACCTGGATTGTTCTGAAAAATATTTGTGTGGATTCCACACAGAATTTATCACATATCCGCAAACCTTTTCTAGACTTACAGTAACTTTATCACCCCAAACAGTATCAAGTAAAATATTTTATAGGGTGGGCATACCTGTTTAGCTCTTGCTTTCCTTAGGTTTTGGGGGTGTCAGTCCAAAATTGTTCTCATCACTATAAACCAAACTACTAGCCTTTAGATAAAATAATAATTTACAAAGGAAAATGAAATAATAATAATGTTAAGATGTTCTGACATATCAATGTCCATAGTTTTTTCCTACTAAAGATATCCGACACTTTCTTCCACACACTATGGCCAAGATACATAAACACATATTTTAGGTATCTATGGTGAAACAACCTTAGGGCATCAGTTATCTTATGTCTTGACAGCACTCTGAATCATGTCTATGTCTTTCTCAGGACACATTTCTAACTATGGACTGCCCTACCCAGCACCATACACATGTAAGACAATACAAAGACAAATACACAAAACTCTGCAACACTTGTTTAACAGCCCTGACAGTTTGTTTTTATTCCATTCCCCAGCTGTCAAGCTTGTCCTGCTCCCCCTGAGAACGGATGAGCAGAGATAGTCTGCAGATAGGGGTCTGTCCGCAGAGCTCCCTATAGTGTAAACACCCCACACAATGCAGAGGTGTGAGACATGAATCAGCCCTTAGAACTTCCTCCTAGTATAAACAGTGGACATCCCTTTGAGCCAGGAGATAAGACATTATGTTCAAACTTTCTTTTCCTTGTTGTATAAACACTAAATGATACAATGAGGTGTAAGGTATATGGTTATCTCTAGACATTTCTTTTAATACCGTATGAAATGAATTTCCTGTATCACATTGTTTTATATTTAGATTCTGGCCAGTGAAGTCATAGAGTACAACCAGGGCTACACGTACAAGTGGTGCTACCTTACCCTCTGATATTCCTACTATCTTCGCTTACTCCTATATGTTTACCTTTAAATCACTATTACAACGTCACCTGCTTCTGTTGGCAATAATATGTGAAGAAACTCTGGGAACTTAAGCCACAGTCACATCAAATATACAGAAAGTGGCATAGATATGACTTTTTTTCTCAGTTTGACAGATTACAATAATTTTAGTGCCATTAATATGTCATTGTTAAGTTCTAAAGTTCAAGAAGATGAATGAAGAGACTATAGAACTCCAGCAATTATTTAGTTTCCTTTTTTCTTCTGCAGGCACAGTGCCACATAGTTAGGGCTGTAATACACAGCCCAACTCTTGCCTAATACGATCACTGATTTTCTAGATCGGCATTTAAGCCTAATACGCTATGGACTTGGTTATCACGTAGCATTTTAAGTCTATAATAGCAGTGCTATAGTCAAAAAACAATCCAACTCAACAATTTCCAAATGACAGTAACTCTATATTATTTCAAAATGTATTGCTAAGTGTGGTAAATTCTACATTTTTACCCAGGTACAATCTTGCTCTGACTTCTCTGACTGATGATATCTAAAGATATAAGGAAGCAGGATCTCCCTTCTGTGTGTGCATGTATTGTATGGGAGACATCAGCCAGCTAGTTTCCACCCAACATTTAGGAACAACTGGAAGTTAAAGATAAATCCTGCAGAGGCATAATTTTGTGAAAACTACATATGTAAATTTGTAGTGGTAAAAAATAGTGTACATTTAGCCTGAAAAGTTATCTTGAAGGTTTGGAAACATTTGCACTTATTTTTCATTGTTGGTTTGTTTGTCCAATGCTAAATGAATCACATTTTTTTACGGTTTTCGTTAGAAATTTCCTATCACACAGCTTCTCCTCAGAGAAAGGCAGTAGCTAGGGGGAGCAAGTTACAAACCTTAAAGAGTGGACAGGAAAGTGAGAAACCTTAGAGTACAGCTCACACAGACAGAATAAGAGAAGCAGATACAATGGAAGCCCGTAGAAAAGAATAATATATGCTATGTACAAGTGTAGGGAGAAAATAAAACTCAAACAGTAATCTACAGAAGCCGTATAAAGAAAGGTAAGTATAATTTTTAATAAAGACCTATGGTAAAAAATATTTCTTGCATCATAATATGTACAAAATAAGAATCAAAAATGCTTTATAAACCTACCACAACCTTTAAAGGGACTCTGTACCCAAAATCGGACCCCCCAAAGCGCTTGTACCTTTGGATAGCTGCTTTTAATACAAGATCTGACCTGGGGTCCGTTTGGCAGGTGACGCATTTATTGTCCTAAAAAACAACTTTTAAATTTGCCCAACGGCCGTGGCCTAGAGTGTGTGTGCAATAGGCTGGCATACCCTCTTTGTCCCTCCTCCCCGCCCTCCTCATCATCAGGAATGCTCCAGGTGAATTGTCTCCTATTCCCCACCTGTGTCAGCCCGACACATGTGCTGGATATTTAAGGCACCTGTGTAACATAGTAACATAGTGTTCAGCATGGAGAAAATGTTCCAGTGGCATTCCTAATGATGAAGAGGGTGGGGAGGAGGGACGGAGGGGTGGTGCAAAGTTAAGGCACAGATATTCTAAGCCACGCCCGTTGGGCACGGGCTGCAAGTTTAAAAGTTGTTTTTTAGGACAATAACTGCATCACCTGCCGAACGGACCTCAGGACAGATCTTGGATTAAAAGCAGCTATTCGAAGGTACAAGTGGTTTTGGGGTGTCAGATTGTGAGTACAGAGTCGCTTTAAGGTATGTATTTAATGTAAAAAAACAAACAAACATACATTTCTGCTATTTGTAGATTTGTTAAGTGCAGCAAACCAGTGCTGGATCGTAATGGCTTCTTATCAGTGTAAGGGTTATTTTTTCAATTCCATAGTAACTTACAAGATTACATGGAGAAATTCCCAGACTTTGAAAAATTGTAAGCTCCTGTCCTTTGGCACAGTTCTGTGTAGAATAAATATATTAATTTGCTTACATTGCAAGGATATGTTATTTATCCAGGGTCTAAGCCAACTGAAATAAAGGTATTGTTTACACTGAACAAAATAAGGTTATGTGGTATGAATTTTAGTATTAAGTATAACACAGTTCAAAGATTCACCTTTCTTCACCTCTATAGATTCACAGACAGTCGGGATTCTTAAAATGTCACACCATAAGTAAGGGCACTGCTTCACTGACATGTATATTCCATGTAATATAACATGAGTCATATGTCATGTTTTACATTCCTGTTACAATTTCTGTTTCATAGTAACAAAAAGTCATTTATCTTCTAGTAAATGTTACAATATTGTGTAAGCTTTCATTCACTAGGCTGTGTTTTAGGTCTAGCCTAAGGCATAAGTATAGTCAGTATAAGTAAAGTGGGTTCTGAAGTTTAAGAGAACCCAAATAAACCCAGAGAAAAACTTGTCCACATGGGGGGGGGGGGGGGGGTTACAATATGGCATGAACCCTTTAAGAATTAAAGAAACTTCTAAAGCTATTTGGTGCATAGAGGATTGTAGAACGCCACACAATACGAGCCCAGAACTTACCAGTTGGTGTTGGGACTTTTATATACTTACAAAGCATTGTGTTGAATATTTTTTAATATTTTAAAAGGATTTCAGAGCTAGTAAAATAAAAAAAAAACTCTCTACTGTCTTATCTAATTCTGTTCCTTCCACTAAAAAAATCTCGGCTGTCCTGCCACTTCCTAGGTAGAAATCTGTTTCACCACATGTCATCTACAGTGAGGACAATAAAGCACAATTATTAAACTAAGAATTTTTTAAAGTTCATTTTGTGCTATTTTGTACCCAGTCAAACCTAGATTCTGTGTATGGAAATACCTATATAGATCAGGATTACAAATACAGACAGGGGCATAACTAGAATTCATGGGGCCTCATAGCAAAAAACAGTATGGGCCCCATGAATCTTTGTATCCTCAGACAGTTCTCAGAGCGGCTCTTACAGCAAACCCCTGACGTGGTCAAAGGAGCTCTTACAACACTCCCCATCGCTATGGTAGGCTATCACACCGCAACATCATCTCTCCCCCCTGCCCTGATGCTCAGAGACCTTCCCTTTCCCCCGGGATGGCTCTTACAGACTACTTTTCCCACCCTCGGCCAGCGCTCAGAGCGCCCTAAGAGCCACCCAGAGTACCGTTTGCCCACCCCCTAATGTTTTGTGAGCGTCGGCTCAAGGGAAAGGGATCGACTCTGAGTGCCGTGGGTGATGTTGTGTTGTAAGAGCCTGAGAGCGACTCTGAGCGCTGCCTTGGGCAGCTGCATGTCCTGTCTCCTTGGTAGCTACGCCACTATCCATATCTAAAGTAATTTCTAATGAAAGCCCTACAGATTGATGCCACCTAAACCAGTTGTTTGCTAATGTGATCTTCCAGTAATGTACAGTGTATAGCAGCCTAACTATGTCTAAGGGTAAGACTATGTCAAAGGGAAGAAGAATCAGCCATGTTGGGTTTCAACATACAGTACTTGGTCTTTTGTCCCCGTGGGATCTGAGATCTGTCAGTGTTGGTTGGAGTTTTCATTTTATGGGAACTCGGGGGAGATAACCGTCAGCTAAATGTGTGTGTAGCGACAACTATTTCATTTCTATAGCCAGCTTTAATGCGAAGTCAGTCATTTTAATAAGGTTTATATGTCTCCATACAGAGTTCAGATATATTTTACAACATTGTGAAGTATAGAAGTGAGAAATGAGTTCACCCAAAGCTGGCGGGTATTGTGGCTAGCACATGCAGTGAGCGCCACGTCTTTTTTTCAGAAATAGGCGGCGTTGTCTCGGCCACAGGCTAATTCCATTGCATGCAAGCTGCGCATTATAGCATCTCAGTGGGGTCTGCGTCTTACATCTCAGCTTGGGCTCATGTCTGTTACCCATCAGCCTCAGAAAAGCCATCTTTCTTGAGGTTTTCCCCTCGGAGCGTAGAATTTCCAGCATTTCCCTTCTTGAAGCTCCTTCTCTCCTCTCTCACGTTCCCCGTCTTCCAAACTTTACACTGCATTCGATTAGCACCTTGCTGTTCTAATCCACTCCCCAGCTGCCTGAAATTATCACCCCATTTGATTCAAGACTTGGCTTTCCTCCCCTCCATCTATCAATAGACCCTGATATTTCTTCTCTGGGAAACCTGAGTCGTCCAGCCACCTCTCAGACTCTTTGCTTTTCACACACGCGTTTGCTGTGCATATCATTTTCACCCCATCTATCTCTCTTCCTTACTAAGAAAGTGCGATTGTCTTGTTGAAATTCAGACCAGAGGCAAGAGAAAAAGAAATTTTTTGCATCTAGACAGTTTGTAAGCTGGTCTGGGAGAAATCCCTCACTTCATGCAAATATCAAGATTACTAAGATTTCTATCTAAAGACATTCATCAGTGATCAGATCTGTCTCCCATGTATCGGGCCATATTTCAGCTCCCGTAGTCACATTTCAAGCAAAGATATAAATCCTAGGTACTGAAACAACACTGTATTTACCAACTCCATATGGATGATAGGATCATTTCCATCGTGCTTGGAAGAACGCCTGAGTGATTCAGGACATGTCATTTATTTATGGTATATAATATAATATATCACGTATATATGATTGGATTCCATTACCGTATCAATGAAGAGGGGAGACCACCGTAGGTCAGAGAAAATATATTAAAACTTAGCTTTTATTTATATAAAAGTAAAAGAGGTACGTACCTCAAAAAACGCACGCTACTAACAAATGTACATAAACACACAGGTGCTACACACAGTGAGCAAGGCAGTACGTGGTAACTAACTGTAAATTGTTGGATGTCTGGATGGTGGGAAAGGACAAAGGGAGGTGTGCCCTAATCTCCTAGCTGCAGATTTTCCCTGCCTTTTGGGGTTGCCCACCTCCTTAATAGGGTTGCCCCAACCACATAGACAGTCCCTGCTCTATTTAAAGTGCCCAGGAAAAAAATAATAAAATAGACAAACAAAAAGTGTATTGTGTCCCGGAGAAATAATTCACCACACTACAACAATCTATGTACAAAGATATATACAAAACTTTATAGATCGGTAATCCATCAGACCATGATATCGCTATTCATAAATGATCATCCATTATTGTTCCAACGCGTTTCCCCTGAGAAAAGATACCCCAGGTTCATCAGGGAACAT
Source organism: Dendropsophus ebraccatus (assembly GCF_027789765.1). Taxonomy (NCBI): domain Eukaryota; kingdom Metazoa; phylum Chordata; class Amphibia; order Anura; family Hylidae; genus Dendropsophus; species Dendropsophus ebraccatus. The sequence goes on along the minus strand of NC_091463.1, from coordinate 37,785,114 downwards.
TATTTGTAAAGAGCTAGGAGGAAGCTCCAAAAGCGTATATGGCAAATGTGCTTTTAGAGGTTAGTACCCCATAAACCAAAAAGGTATATAAACAAGTATATAAACAGATAATGAACAGATAGACCGATATGAGTTGTCAGCCGGTAGAGAGTAGGTGTTGCCACCCCTATGTTAGATCTTATATAGACCACAGAACATAATATGGTCACAGCGGACCCAATGTAAAAGTGCAATGTGCGACCACAGAGCCACAGAGGGCCCTCAGCATGAGAAATAGTACAATGAAAGCCTAGTCATGTGGATATAGGAGACCACATGTATCCACAGGGTCAATCAAATGACTTAGCTTTTGATTGTCCAAGTTGGGGGAGCCGGTGTTGATACACAATAGGACTCCAGTATCCCCATAAGGACAAGATAGAGGGTGGCACCTAAACATAAACACATAGAAAGAAAGTAGTCAGGGCCCCATGCACTAATGATGCTGAAAGATAACAGGCAAAGGAATCATGATATACGATACCTGTGATGGCCGGCTGTCGATAGATCCGGACGCTGCCTATGTGGTGTGCAGGGCCCCTATATATATGACCGCACTGCTATTAGTTCCGGACACGTGAGATGTCACGTGACTGGAGTGATGCGGCGGCACGTCACTGGAACGCATGATGTGCTCCAGCAATGCCGCGGCGTGCCACGTGACCATGCGCATCTACTATGGAGCGCACATGACCATGTGCATCTTCTATGGAGCGCACGATGCGTTCCAACTGACCATCCTGTTACATGAGGGTCAGAAGAGCGCATGTGAAGCCCGTCCAACAATGGAACATGAGAAATAAATATATCTCCTGCATCCAGGTGTCGCACATGATGCTCAAAATGATGTTTGTAGGATAAAATATAAATGAAAATAATTAATTAATAAATTTGATAACATTAGTAAGTGGCAACAACAAGGCTGACTAAATATAAGGTGAAGGGCATGGCAGATCAAATAAAAGAGACAAACGAGAGGGCTTCATTAAGACCCAGTGGATTGACTGTACTGAATTCCATTACCTTCATATTACTACTCTCTCTCTCTCTCTCTCTCTCTCTCTCTCTCTCTCTCTCTCTCTCTCTCTATATATATATATATATATATATATATATATATATATACAGTATATATAGCTCTTATGTGAATTGTTCCATTTGCAATGGGAGATGAAAAGTTGTTAGAGCAGGACAATTCCCCATGGTTTTGCTATGACATGCTGTTGCAGGTTATATCTACAACTACATACACAAGGGACATGCTACCATAAATGTTGGCTCATCATAGATCCCTTGTGCTCATATCTTTTTTTAGTTGTCCATAGTTGTAAACAGGTAGTCAAAAGTATATTTGATAAAGACAACAATATGTCTCTTCACATATTAAATAGACAAAAGCCCTATAGACCCTTATAAATACTATGTGGTTCTTTCGGATTAGTATTTGAGAATAAATCTGGCATGAATAAGAATATGATCGGAGCTGGGACTTAAGATGGAATACAGTATATAAAAAATACCTATCTGACTTTATATAATGGCCAAAATTAAATCATTATTTTTATTATATGGCACTTTTTCACTTATTTTGTGTTTTTTTTATTTTTGTTGTTGCTGTGTATGGTTTTTTGCGGTTTTGCACGTTATTGCCCCTTGTGGCAAATTACACTACCATAATTAATTATATTGATTATATCTTTCACTCATGTGGCATAGAGATTATTATATGATTGGTATATTTATGCACTTGCACTTTTGTATTTGTAGGCACGGTCTCTTTACAGTATCTATTATTGCACTTTAGTACTGGTAGATACGGTTACTTTATTTAGTATTGTATCATGCACATATTTATATAACATGGTTTATCAATTTCACCATTGAGCACTGTCACTTTAGGATTATTGTGTTTTATGTTATTGCACTTTATCATAATGATATATTTACTTGCTTTGATCTTAAGGTATTTGGCTAATTACCAGGGAAGGGTTAAATCCAAGTCCACCAGTGTAGAATAGGAGTGGTTTGATAATAGCCGAGTTCCGGTTGTGCGCATGTCCGTGATGTACTGGCAGAAGAATCTTCCAGTCCGGTGACAAGGAGCGTTGTGCGCACGTCCGCCTGCGGGTCACGCGGTGGATATGCGTTCCACTGCTGTCTGCCGGAACTGGAAGATGTTTACAGCTCTGCCGCTCTTCCGGACATGCACCGCTAACCCCCCAAAATGACATTCCGCTTTCCAGCATATTTAAATGGCACATGACAGCTTTTAGACACGCCCCATGAGGAAGCGCGAAACGTGAAACGTACATTGGGGAGACGCTGACATGGGTGAGTGGTGATTTGTTTACTGGCTTTCAGGGTTTATGGTTCTTTTGGGTGATAGTTAGGCGGCCACTCTCCATTGTGGGAAGCTTGGACTTGGACTTAACCCCCCCCCTCCCGTGTATACTAGTGTTGGTACTGCACTGGTGATTATTGGTGAAGTTGTCTGCTGTAGGCTATGTTACTTACCCCACCTTGTCAGTTTATCTGGAATGCCATAAAACATCATGTTATGTAATTTTAAAATGCTTTGGATTATGAGTTTTGTGATTTATGAATAAAGATTTTTGGTATTACATTTAGTCCTTTTTTTCTGTATACAAGGTTTTATTATGGACTAAAGATTGGTTAAGTGGACATACAGTATAGCCAGTATTTTACTTATAAGGCACCATACACTCCTCCAATCCATCGCTCCTGGTAAAAGCAGTGGCGAAACGTGTGGAGTGGAGGAGTCAGGATATCCAGTGTGGGTGAGTGATTTATCCCGGCATACTTCTCTGAGTATTATCTCAGTGGATCAGTAACTCTGCAGCTTGGATTTGGTATACATAGGTATAGGGACATAGGTGCAATCATTGGTTGTATCCTTACAGGGATATATACATATAGTCTGAATTGGGATTTATGTGCAATCAATTGTATGCTGCTATATATAGTGTGTCCAATATACATTTGCTGCTATTTGGGGTTGTTGCAATATACAGGGATTGATGCATATTCACTCAGTGCAATAATATATGTTACCATATGAGCATTGTTATAGTCATTTGAATCAGTGTTATTTTATGAAGTTGCTTTGTATAAGTATGTTTAATATCTGTCCTGACTCCTCCTGTTTTTAATTTGTATGTGTGGATTTATGTTTTTTAGGGGATTACGGGTTGTTGTTTTCTCAATAAAATTTATTTGGATATATAATCAGTATTTGTGGATTCAATTTGTTATGGGGTTTTTGTAGGTTTAGTAGTTTTACTGAGAAAAGGTTGCGCATGTCCAGTGGAATTCATGTGTATAAATGATGTTTCTGAAGTATCTGTTAGGCTGGAGTCATACATACATTTTTTACAAATTTAACTGCAAATTATTATGTTTATTTATTATATTTATTTGCAGTGTCCCAGAATCATGCTTGCTATGTGTTGCTGAATGTGTAGTGCAGCACCTTTCCTGTCCTTACTGAAGGTTTCAGCAGGTTCTATGGATGAGGGCTCTATATACGGCATTTTCCGTGTCTTACTGTACTTGATCAGTAGATGGCATATGGTGAGGTATACAATGGGGTTAAACTGCTGATGTGACATTCTGCATGTATACTTCTGTCACTTTCGTGCTTGTGAGTATTGTCTGTCAGCCTGTTTCCCTGCCCCTATGCCTATTAGAGCCCTTAAAAACTCCAGTTACCTCAGTGCCCGCTCCACCAATGGGAGTCCACTCCCTGATGTATAAAAGGGTGGCAGGAAAACGTCTGGTGGGTTAGTGGATTTCTGATTTTCCTGCCCCAAAATCAAAGGACAGTGTTGGTTTATCAAACTGGTCTCAGTGTCCCATAGCGCGTCCATGGGAGAGCGTTTGCTCCTCCGCAGCCACCGCTCTCTGCTTAAAGAAGTGAAGTCACTTCTTTGAGCGGAGAGCGGCGGCAACGGGGGAGCGTAGGCTTTCCCATAGACTGGCTATGGGACACTGAGATAGGCGGGATTCCGCCTGTTTTGCTCAGTATGAACATACCCTTCCTGTGCTCCAAGCTATGGCTTGCCGAGCCACACCGGGTGATTATTTTGTCCATGCTAAGGGGTTAATTTTCAGGTCCTGCAAGTCTGCAGAGGTATTAACCAGTGAATGGAGAAGTGATTCTCACCTACACCCCCCCACTGTGACCTGCTCAGTCCTAAGGTGAAGCCTGATGGTGTGCTTTTCCCAGTTGTTCAACTGGGAGCCTGTGCTACTAGATGTGCCGCTCTAGGTTATCCTCCAGCATTGATGGATTATTCTCAGTCCTGAGAGTATTCTCTTTCTATGAAGTATAGGCAACTGCAATCAAGGTTATTAGGATCCCCATATAAAAGAATGCAATGTATATTGGAAAGGACCCTCTATGCAATATGCCCACCCTGTTACCTGTTTTCTACTACAAGTTACTTAAACTTATCTTCAGTAATTGGACTTTCAAGAGCATTTAAAGCTTCATCCAGTATAGAAGATTGTCAGCAGAAAAAGACCACTTGACCAATCGACTTTGCTCTTTCACTATTCTATGGTTTCAGAATACCTGCTAAATCAGCATTCATTGATCAAAGGGAACTAGTAACAGACCAAATTTCAAGAAAACGCACCTTGTGAATAACAATTTTTATCAGTTTTACTGTGACTGTATTTTGTGCTACACCTTTCAGAAAGTATCAAGTAAAGTTCCATGTTCTGCAACTACCCCTAAATCCGTGTCTTCAAGTTCTGTACTATTGCACTGTTGGAGGGGGTACTAGGAACACTTTAACAGTAGTGTGTTGGTTCCTGGGGAGAAGTAACTACTAGTGTAGGCAGAGATTCTGGACTGTTTAGGTTCAGCAGCGGTGTCCAAACCCGAACACTCTACATTGGACTCCCTGCGGCCGCAGCAGCCCTAGGGAGTCCTGGAAAACATGGATACAGCCATAGCCTGTAGTGATGAGCAAATACTGTTCGATCAAATAGATATCCGATTGAATAGTAAGGTATTCGATCTATCGAATATTATCGAATAGTTTGCCGAATATTCGAAAAATATTCGATAAGCGTTCAAATCCCCCAGCTTCCGTTTTTTACCTTTAAGTGGTCGAATAGATGTTTTTCAATAATCGAATACTTGTTCCCATAGACTTTAATGGGATCAAATATTCAAATATTTAGGAGATATTCGTACGAATATTAGAATATTTCACTATTCGCTCATCACTAATAGCCTGTAATGACAATGTATCCTGTAACGACAATGTATACACTGTTAGTAGCCTAGACATGTCATGGTGGCAACACTATACACACAGGAAAGGATATGTAGGCATCTCCCTTCTGGGGGAGTGGGCTTTGCAACTTTTTTTTTCTAGTAGACTGTAACAAGAGTTAAAAAGAAATAACTTGCTACTACATTGAATAGGGAACAAACTCATTTATATGGCATATTGTAATCTAATGAATGAAACACTAATAACATACACGAGAAATCCCTTTAATGAGTCATCAAACCTGACTGACGTCCTGCAGACTGACAATAATGACTCTCATTAACCCTTTATGGATGTACAGAGCCTGGCAAATTCTCTGTAAGCCAAGTACATCAACAGCACAAATCCCTCTCCATGCCTGTCCTGATAGCTTAAGCTCAGAGGATTGTCTAGAATTGATACAAATTTATTCCTTTCCTAACTGAAAACAGAATTAGGTCTGCACAGGCTTTCAGACTCTGGATTGAGGCGAGAATGTTATGTTCACTTGCAGCAAACAGAGTTCTTGAAATCGATAAGAACATCAAACAAAAATCACAAAATAAAATAGCATAACTTACATTTATTCTAAGGTAAATATTTAAGGTAAAATACACTTTTACATGTAGGTTTTTGAATATTAAAATGTTATAAGAAATATGCATATGCGTTTTAAAAGAAGATGTGGACAACCTCCAAAAAATGAGATTGTGCTATCATTAGATAGCTTAAAGCTCTATTACACCAAGTGATTATTGGCCGTTATCTGGCCGAAAATCGCTTGGTGTAATAGCTCCTGTTAAAAGGCAATGATCAGCCGACATGCACATGTCGGCTGATCCTTGTCTTTCAACTTGTTGAAAAAATTATGAACAATAATGAAAGTCTGCTGGCCTTGTTCCGTGTAATAGGAGTGGTACAAGCAGACCGCCGCTATCCCCTTTAAGCAGCACCCCGCGGCTCCCTTCCTGCTCTTACTCGGTTACCTGAAAGGTCGGCACTTGTTTGCTCCTCCAGATCGGCCCGTGTAATAGGGGCTTTAGAATGCCCCTATTACCTACATATTTTTGTAGGACTGCACTCCGATTCTGAGATATGTGGATCCAACTCCAAGATATTCTGATTAGTGTGAACCTAACTTTACCTAATATACATCCGTGAGTATAAAAAAAAAAAATCACCACCCCTGACTATATAATCACCCCCACCACTTCATAGCCACTCCTATTATAAAAAAATAAAATAAATACGCCTGCTTTGTGTTCTCTTAATTATCGAACTATAAACCCACAGATCTTGGGGCTTACCAATAAACTGTAAAAAGCTGTTTAATCACGGCGCCCTAGGCTATTCATTGATAAAAAAAAACCCCTTATTTACAACTTATTCAAATATTAGGGCCGTCCAACATTTTTACAAAAACATTGAAGAATTATAATCAATCAGGAAGATTGTATGTGATTAATGCCCGTGGGTCATATACACTACTAATAGTGGCATTTGGCAATCACAATCATACAATAAACATACTATTTATACTTACTGTTCAGAAATTTATGGTTGATTGATCAAGATGGTGGATTAAAGAGGCTGTCACAGACTGGGATTCTTTACTGTAAGAGCAGTGAGACTATGAAACTTTCTGCCACATGATGCAGTCATGGCTGATTCATTAGCCCCTTCAGGAGCGGGCAAAATTTTTTTTTTGCATTTTTCGTTTTTTTCCTCCTTGTGCTTAAAAGGCCATAGCAATTCCATTTTTACACCTACATACCCACATGAGCCCTTATTTTTTGCGTCAATTGCATAAAATATGCTGCAAAACCAGAAAAAAAATTATATGCGCGGTGAAATTGAAATAAAAAAAAGTAAAGCACAATTCTTTTTTTTTTTTGGGGGGGTGCTTCGTTTTTACGCCGTGTTTCCTATGACATGTTATATATGTTTCTCAAGTCGTTACGATTACAACTATATGTAACATGTATAACTTTTATTTTATCTGATTGCTTTTAAAAAATTCAAACCATTGTTAACAAATATATGTTCCTTAAAATCACTCTATTCCCATGCTAATAGGCTGGGTTCACAGTACGTTTATTTCAGTCAGTATTGCAACCAAAACCAGGAGTGGATTAAAAACACAGAAAGGATCTGTTCACACAATGTTGAAATTGAGTGGATGGCCGCCATATAACAGTAAATAACTGCCATTATTTCAATATAACAGCCATTGTTTTAAAATACCAGCAAATATTTGCCATTAAATGGCAGCTATCCACTCAATTTTAACATTGTGTGAACAGATCCTTTCTGTGTTTTTAATCCACTCCTGGTTTTGGTTGCAATACTGACTGAAATATACTGACTGAAATATACGTAGTGTGAACGCAGCGTAATAGCGCTTTTATCCTTTTGTCTTTTTGCGCCATGATCTTTACTTTCAATTGGTACCTTGTTTGCGCATATGCGACTTTTTGATCACTTTTTATTCATTTTTTTCTGGATTTGATGCGGCCAAAAATATGCAATTTTGCACTTTGGATTTTTTTGTGCTTGTGCTGTTTACCGTGCGAGATCAGGAATGTGATAATTTAATAGTTCGGACGATTACGTGCGCGGCAATACTAAATATGTTTATTTATTTGTTTATTTATTTATATTTATAAAATGGGAAAAAGGGGGTGATTTGGACTTTTATTAGGGGAGGGGATTTTTTTTATTAATAAAAATACTTTTTTACTTTTTTTTTACATTAACTAGAAGTCCCCCTTGGGAACTTGTATATACACAGCACTGATCTCTCATAGAGATCAATGCTGTGTATATACACAGCAAAGATCCATTAGATCGGTGATACATTGCACTGGCATGCTGCAGGCCAGGGCAATGTATTGCCGAGCCGGGATCAGCGTCATTGCGATGCTGAGGCCCGGCACGGGCAGAAGAACGTATCTCCCCCAACGATCGCATCGCGGGGGGAGATCTGTTGTAACTAGACACCAGGGATATGAAGTATAAAGCACTTTAGTGCAGCTGTCAGGTGCAGGTGTTGCGGCAACGGGACCCGCACCGGCTAATAGAGGTTCTCCCCGGCTGCAGATCACAGCCGGGAATGTCGCCGTTCAAAGCGGGTTCCGGCGGGACCCCTCCCTGAACTCTCCCCACGGCACCATGATGTACCAGGTACGTCATGGGTCTCTAAGGGGTTAAGGACAGAGCCAATTTCGATTTTTGCGTTTTTGTTTTCTCCTCCTTGTGCTTAAAAGGCCATAACACTTGCAATTTTTCATCTAGAAACCCAAATGAACCCTTATTTTTTGTGCCACTAATTGTACTTTGCAATGACATGCTGAATTTTTTCATAAAGTACACTGCAAAATCAGAAAAAAATAAATGTGTGGTGAAATTGAACCCCCTCCCGCCCCCGCATTTTGTTTATTTGGGGGGGGGATATTTGTTTTTACACCGTTTGCCGTGGGGTAAAACTGACTTGTTATATACATTCCTCAAGTCATTACAATTACAGCGATATGTAGCATAGATAACTTTTATATTATGTGACGGCTTGTAAAATATTCAAACCATTGTTAACAAATATATGTTCCTTAAAATCGCTCCATTCCCAGGCTTATAGCGCTTTTATCCTTTGGTCTATTGGGCTGTGTGAGGTGTTATTTTTTGCGCCATGATATGTTCTTTCTATCGGTACCCTGATTGCGCTTATGCAACTTTTTGATCACTTTTTATTACAATCTTTCTGGATTTGATGCAACCAAAAATGCTCAATTTTCCACTTTGAGATTTTTTGGCGCTTACGCCGTTTACCGTACAAGATCAATAATGTGATAAATTTATAGTGACTACGCACCTGGTGATACCAAACATGTTTATTTATTTATAAAATGGGAAAAGGGGGGTGATTCAAACTTTTCATTGGGGAGGTTTTTTTTTTTAAGGGTATAAACCCACACACCGTATATGTAGCGTATTTACTGCTGCGATACGCAGCAAACTCGCAGCAAACTCGCAGCAAAATCGCAGCAGATTAGATTTAAATAACTGAACACAGCATCAAATCTGTACCAACAAATCTGCTGCGTATTTGTTGCATATCTGCTGCATATACGGTGTGTGGGTTTATACCCTAACAGCAACTTTTTTTTTTTTTACACTTATACTAGAAGCCCCCCTATGCTGTATAGTTAAACAGCACAGATCAATGAAATAGGCACTGGATTGCTTCAGGCTGCTGCAGATGGAAGCAATTGAGTGCCAGGCCGGGATCAGCGCCATTATAGCGCAGACACCTAACCGGTACAGATGTGTGGATCGCCACCCCACTAGATACCAGGTTTTTGCTGCAACTAGTAATTAGATGAAGCTGTAAACTTTGACATCTGCATCTGATTACTTTATTAGCGGGCATGGCGATCGGACCCTGCCCGCTAATAGCTGCGGTCCCGGGCTACATGCGGCACCCGGGACCGTGACGGTTCAGAGCAGGGTCCCCACGTGGCCCCGCTCTGAACTCCCTTAACAACCGCAGGGCGTAAATAAACGCCCTGTGTTGTTAAGGGGTTAATCAGGTTCCTGCTATTCTAATACTCATGGGTACTCAATGATCTCCATTTCCTGTACCCCTTCTTAGCACACAGAAAATGGCTAGAAATGTTCGGCCGGCCACTCACAGACTAAGGCTATGTTCACACACCGTATATTTTCGTAAAACCACGGCCGTTGTACAACAGCCGTGATTTATACGGAAATATACGTCCATTTCTGCCTAGTAATCCCGTCCGAAGCATATACACATAGTATATGCTCCGGCCAGGATCTCTCGCGGTGCCGCAAACAACTGACATGTCAGTTTTCTATGGCTGCTATTCATTGAATAGCGGCCGCAGAAAACCATGTCAGTTCACACGGTGGAGCAAGCGGCTCCGGCCGCTCACTCCATAGTGTGCTGTGGGGAGTTCTGATGTGGGCATGCATGGATGCGCCCGCATCAGAACACTGCAGCCAAAAAGATCATCCGGCCGGTGCTGCAGCAGCAGCCGGGAGGATCTTTTAAGAGACCAGCCAATCCGTGACCCAACCGGGTCACGAAACGGCCGGTCTCATACGCTATGTGAACATAGCCTAAGAAGGGTACTGAGGCAGGCAGTCTTTGGGTGAGCAGATCTTTCATGTAATGAGACAGGAGCTTGAAGTGGAGTTTAGAGAGGACATGAGCATTGTTGGCATGGCATGGGGGCAGCAGGATATATGGGAGGTAAGTAATGTTTATTAGACTTTTTTTAGTCCAGTTTGCCCCTTTTAAGCAAAACTTTAAGCCTCAAGGAAACTCCTTTAATCTCCTCTAAAAACAAACGAAAGGAGATTGGAAGAGGACAACCACTTCTTTCTTTTTATTGTTGAAGTATTTTAATAACAAATAAATATGTGCTATAATATTTATTTATCACGACTGTGTTGGGTTCTTTATTGCTATGAGATGGATGAATACATTTTAGGTCAAATCTGTGCAGAAATTCAAAAGCTTGTAAAGAATTCATTAACATTCTCGCACCACCGTCTATAACTGGGAATTGTTACTTGTGCTGTGACACATGTAGCAGTTTTGCATTTCACAATGAATGCATTTTAATAATAGATCAAATTCAGATTGAAAAGCTCTATCAAGAGAAATCACATGCTTTTTGTGAAATGTATTGAATGAACATGTGTAAGAAAAACTGTGTGTTGTATGGCTCTTTTAATGGGATCTTTATATACAATTTCCCCAGTAGCGAGCCTTGTGTATTCATCTGATAAAGATGTATCTTACATATCATGCAGTAGAAGACTGAGAAAACATTGAGGGAAAGAGTTAAACTTCTCAGTTCAATAGTTTCATCTAGATATTAGGAATGACAACCGTCTTTTTTTTAAATTTATTATTTTCATTGATCACTAAAGGGTCCTTTGACAGCACCAGGGTCCGTTCCTCATAATAACATGCAGAGCCCACACCCAGCAGTTCCCTTATTTTTATGTCACTGCCAGAGGACTTTTGGCTGAACCTGGTGGAGTGCAAACACAAGTAGCTTTTTGATAGCTATCTGAAGAATTTCTGAATCAGCGTCCTGTGACGGTAGAGAACACTTGAGGCGGAAAGTGGGGGCAGCCATTCCAGCTTGTGGGGTCACTAATGCGTCTGCTCTGGGGTAACTAAATTATTTCAAACAATCTGATTTGGGAATTGAACGTCCTTAGAGTGTGAGACTGATACATGTTACCAGTAGACTTCCTCCGTTTCTTCAAGTCCCAGACATTATTACTTACAGGTTAATATCTGAACTATGACTAATTGGTTGCAGTTATATGAGAAGTAATTGCTTACAATCAGCCTGCTGCTGGTTCACATGTGGATATTATGTATGTTCGTTTATGTACACTCGCTTAAATTTATTGTACTTCATTCTCCTGATTTACTTCTAACGTTGTTCTGGATAACGTTCTACTACTTGAATAAAGACACAGTAATCTGCATCTGGTCCTGCTCAACTGCTGCCCAGTAATGACAATATATTCATGTTACAGAGGGGATGTCATCTACCTGTAAGGTTATGCCTTATACTGTATAGAAAGATTTAATAGAATTTATCTGGAATTTACACTGGAATACAGATGTACTGTAGGCTGGCTTTCTTGTAGACAAGAAAAAAATAATTTCATGGATTTTTATAGCCCTATGCCACACTGACATAGGAAGCAGCATGGTAGCCAAATTAGTATATGAGTGGTATAGAAGCAGGGTGGTATCAGACAACAAGGACTACTCCCTGAACAAAGTAGGAGCTCATAATAAGGGACTACTGTATGTTAAGGTATTGCATTTCCTCAGTTTGGTGGACAAGTGATTTTTTTTTGTTTAGTTGAATAGAAAACCAGCTGGACCTACCCCTTTTATAAAGTCTATAGAGTAGATAATTTTTTTTTTTTTTTTTTAAGGTCAGTGCCAGTGGTGGTATAGTTAGTTACTTTGCTTTTATTGTTGTTGATTTTGAGGGTACGGTCACACACTGTAATAAAACAGCCTTTGTTTAACAACGACCTTATTACCTCTATTACAGCTCAGTACAGTGCTTTTTTACATGTTAATTCTGCCGATACTGCCATATTGGCCGCAGGAATCATTTTAAATAGTTATTTGAGTTGCAGGCACCATTGGGTGGCAATTTAATTTAAGTATGACTGTGAGGCTATACATTGTGTGAACAGACTGTGAACAACAGCCGTTGTTCCCAGTCTGCCATCCTGAAATAATTGACATGTAAATTATTTCAACGGCCATAGGGAAAAAGCGGCTGTTGTGCAATACATTGTTTGCACAGTGTATTTTTTTTTTTTTTTTTTTACAAAAATGGCCGTTGTTAAATACACATATCCCCCATAAAACAACAGCTCTGGAGCATTGTTTCCTATACACTATTAAGAGTCATTTTCACTAAATGCTACTAGAAATGTATAACTAAATAGTCTACTATAGAAGGAATTGTGGAGCAGCACTCCATAAGACAACCGGATGGTCCCAGCGGTTTTATCCCGACCAAGGATGTAGTTATACAGCCAAAAATATACTCCGCAGCACACAATTGTAAAGTGAAAAAATATGTGAAAATTTATTCCATCACTTGTGCAGTAACAAAAACCGACATATAGCAGGACGTGACATTTAAAAAAGATGGCGAGAGGCCATCGAAATATTGCGTTCTGCAACATGTCCATGTTACTGCACGAGTGATGGAATACATTTTCACAGATATTTTTTCACTTTACCCTTGGTGTGCTGCGGAGTTTATTTTTGGCTAAATAGTCTTCTAAATATTACCAGTTGGGATGTGCTACATACTTTAAAATGGGACCAATGAACAATACTGTTCCAAAACAATTGGAGTAAGAATGACCAATCTATAATATTAAAGAAATTTGTTTTGATTGTTCAAGAATGGCAATGGGAACTTAGAATGGCAACTTTGGAAACTTTAAAAAAAAAAGTCAATTTAATATCTACTCCTAACATCACACAGGGGTGAAATTGTGACCCCCCCCCCCCCCACACACACACACACGTAAATAAAAGTTAATCAATACATTGTACGTATCCCACAATGAAACACAACTTCCCACGTCAAAAAAATCCAAAGCAAAATGAATTATTCTAAATGTACATAAAACATCATAAAAACATTCAATCCATTACAAGAAGCCTTCCACCATTATTTCTATTGTTCACTGCATAAGTCATACAGCTATCTTATGTTATGTGTAACACAGCACAATTTCACGTTTCTATCACATAGAAGCCAATATTTCTTAATAGGTATTTTATTTTGCCTTAAATGACCAGTAAAACATATGGACATAGTTTACTATGCGCCAGCATTTTTTGCATTTATACATATGGATGCATGTCATGGTTAGAGCTGTCATGGTGAAGAAAAATAAAAACATAAATATGAAAATAATATATTATACTGAAATAGCAGCTGACAACAACTCTATAAGTATGACATCTGAGAAGGAATTGTTCTCTTTTTGGCTACTTTCTCACGACAGTATTTTGGTCATTTTTTATAAGCCAAAACCAGGAATAGATCCAGCTCATAGATAAAAAAAAAAAAAAAAAGTATACTGGAAAGATTTTCACATCTCTTGGATTTCTGGATCCACTGTTATCTTTGGCTTACAAACAGTGTTATAAAATACTGACCATGTAAATTTGGCCTTAAGGACACTCCACATGTAATGGTGACAGTGTTGCTTGGCTATTAAACTGAGGTTCAGCTATGAAACTGCACCAACATGTGGATATATAGCAAGACTGCAAGGTCTTCAAATTGTTAAAAGGAACCTGTCACCTCCCTTGCCGGGATGACAGGCTCCCGACCCCCCGCTAGAGCCCCCTATACTTACCTGATCTCGCATCGGGTCCCGCTTCTCGAGCCGGTCCGGTGACGGAAATTTCAGCGTTTACTGGGCCTATTCCACGGCCCGATGATTGTTGAGCGAGGGCTGCAAGGACATCGTTACCAATGTCCTTGCAGCCCTTGCAGCATCATACATTACCTGTCCAGGCTTCTTCTTCGCGCTGTCTTCATCCTCAGGTCCCACACGCTCTATGTTCAGAATGGACGGTCAGCTGACAGGCCACACTCAGCCAATCACAGGCCGCAACGGTCCCGGCCTGTGATTGGCTGAGCGCTCCGTCAGCTGACCGGCCATTCTGAAGATAGGGTGCGCAGGACCCGGGGATGAAGACAGCGCAGAGAAGAAACCCGGACAGGTAATGTATGATGCTGCTGCTTGTCAAATCGTCGGTCGCCCGCCGTGCACCGCTATTCAAGCGTAGCGATTTTTGGTCTGGCCCTAAATGAACGATCAGCCGATGACACGATCATCGACTGATCATTCTCTCTATTTTACCGAACGATAATCGGCCGAATCGGGCCAAATGGGGCCGATCCGGCCGATTATCGTTACTGTGAAATAGGGCCCTAAGATTATCATTTAGTAATTAAGAAGTGGTGTTGTAAAGGATTAACTGGGATGAGGCATGAGCATCCAGAAAGCAAAAATAATCCTCGGGTTGTGTTCACACGCTGTTTGGTAGTATTATATGTATTATTTGGTACAATTAAATGTAAAAAAAAAAACAAAAACATAAAATATTGCCTTTATATTCAGTTTTATTTTTTCATTTCTTACTTATTTTTAAGTTTGTCACTTTTATCCAGTGATCTATCCTTTGAAAGGGGCAATTATTTTTTTTTTAATTAATGTGTTAGAAATACTGTTGTGTGAAAAATGGCATTTAAAAAAACAAAAAAATGAACATGATACTTTTTTGACGTTTGTAAACAATTATGGTTGTTATTTTCTACTGTGTGTGCACAGCCAGTTCCCCATCGATTAAAGAGCTGTATTTTTCATAAATTGTGTCATATTTTTGTTCATTTACTGTGTGAACATACTGTAGCCTTATAGTTATTAAGCGCTGCAGAATCTGTTGGCGCTATTATTATTATTATTATTACTTTCTCCACTCACTTTCCAATTTTTGAAAACTGATGGACTATGAACAAAAGGAGTTTATTTTCTAAACAATTATTATTTTTCTTATTAAAAATTCTGCAGAGATACAGAAGCACTGCTTACCTCTCTGCCATAGTTCAAAAAACCCTTGATAAATCCATCTGTTTTGTGGGTTTGTAGTCCTCTCCCCTGATCAGGCAGCTGAAGATGGTGATGTAGGCTGTAGGGGTTGGTCAAATGGGGTGACCTCACACAAGCATCCTGAAACAGTACAGAATAATGTGTTGTCTTGGCAAAGAGAGGGAGCAAGAGAGCAACTGAGACAACACAACACTAAAAAATGAAAGGACTACACAATTTCCTGTCAGTGGAAATGTGGAAATCCAAGAAAAAGCAAGATGAGGCCACGACAATTTGCGCTTACACTGTATCTGTAATTTGTGTCTCTTGGTTAAATCCATTTTTTAATTAAAACTTTTGGTGTAAAGCTAAATCTTTTTGGTGTAAAGCTTTATACTTCTACACATTAATGTCTTACGTTTTCCATTGATTGTATTGGCTATTTCTGGAACCATTTGTATATTTGGATGTGTATGAATGCAATATGCTAAGAGTGGCCTCAGATGGCCTAGTTGATCAATATAATAAAAAGTTTGTGTTAATTTATTTTGAGGATTTAATCTTAGCCAGGTACAATAGAAATGATGATATCTACATAATAAGGCTTTGTTCACACTACGTAAAAGTACAGCCGCTGTTGCCATCGGCAACAACGACCTTACTTTGTATGGGTGAACATGCCGCATGTTCTTTTATGGGATTCTGGCCGGAGTGTTTACACATCTCATACGCTCTGGCTGGGATCCCTTGCGGTGCGGCAAAGAACTGACATGTCAGGAAACCCTGTCAGTTCACACAATGAAGTGAGTGGCTCGAGCTGCTTGTTTCATTGTGTGCTGTGAGGAGTTCTGATGCGGGCGCGTGCTGATGTGCCTGCATCAGTACACTGCGGCCGGAAAGATCATCCGGCCGATACTTAAGTACCAGCCGGGATGATCTTTGGAGAGACCGGCTGTTCCATGACCCGGTCAGGTCACGGAACGGCCGGTCTCTTAAGCCGTGTGAACATAGCCTAATACTATGGCAGCTTTTAACCCCTTAAGGACAGAGTCTAAAATGACCCAAATGACCACTACAATTTTCAATTTAGTGTTTTAGTTTTTTCCTCCTCGCCTTCTAGGAGCTATAACTCTTTTATATCTCCATGTACTGGGCCATGTTAGGGATTGTTTTTTTTCAGTAACAGGTGTACTTTGTAATGCCACCTTTCAATCTACCATAAAATGAACGACAAAATCCCCAAAACATTATTTATGGGGTGAAATTGGGGAAAAAAATAAGCTCTGCAAATTTTGGGGTCTTTCTGTGTTTACGTAATGCGCTTTTACGGTAAAACTGACATTTTATCCTTATTCTGTAGGTCAGTCTGAATACAGCAATATGCAAGTTTACGTAGCTTTTCTAATGTTTTACTGTTTTATCAGTAAAACATCTTTCTTTTCAAATAGGTATATTTAAAATGGCCGCATTGTGACTGTTATAGCGTTAATACCACTGCTAATACCATATTTGTGTAGATCAGAAGTATTGATCTCTTTTTCTAATTTTTTAAATATAAAATGTAATAAAAAATTTGCAATCTTGGCGTTTTTTTTACAATTTTTTGTTTACGCCGATCACTGTGTGGGAACAGCATTGTTTTATTTTAATAGATCGGACAATTACACTATGGTGTATAATATGTTTATTTGTTTTATTATTTTTATGTGTTTTATTTATAAAATAGGACAGGGCTTCCTGAGCTCGCTTCACAGTGGCCCTGGACAACATGACGTAAATGTGCTGTATGCTATGTGTCACTTGGGCCATGACTTTCATGGCATAGATTTATGCCAATTGTCGTTAAGGGGTTAAGAGGCTTTTTGTCTTTGCTTGGACAACATAGCAAAGCATTATGGTAGTTGAAATTGAATATTTTGTGTAATACGATCATATTATCTTCATTTTACTTATCAAGTAGTAATATCTTCCAGTACAAAGCACAAAGTTGACAACCCTTCCAATCAGAGAAGAGATCATACAAACAAGAGCATACTCATACATGTGCTAGCGTCGTATAATATCCCCCCATTCAGTCAGTCAGCTCTGTGAGATTAGCATTTAAGAAAGTTGAAAAATGTAGTGAGAGCAGAAAGAAGAATTCCCAGGAAATGGAAATATTTCAATGTAAATATGTGCAAATTCATGCATTTGGGCCGCAAAGACCCAGAGGCAAAATACATGTTCTCAGGTACTGAAGAGAAAATGGATCTGGGAGTTGCTATATTTGGTGGCCAAACAATGCATTATCATTGCCAGGGAGCCAGCAAATATTATAGTTTGTAAAATGAGATATAGGAACAGGGAGGTGTCTGGTGAAACTTTGAAACCTATTCTCTGGAGCTGCTAATATTGCAACTTTGGAAAAAAGCTTGCCGCAACCTAAAACTTTAAAAAGAACATTTCAGGTCAGACATATAGGAAGCGAGCCATATGGTCATAGAGGTTTGAAGACTAGAGGTAAGACATCAACACCTATTAGTATTAGATTATTTTAGTAGGCAAAGAGTCAGACTGATACTCAATGTAATAAAAATGGACACCTATACTTAGCTTCTCAACACAGCTATTAATAGAATAGGGATGAGACTTGCAATAGAGAAATCAAAACCTTTCAATTATTCCTAAAGGCAGATTTGTGGTATAGACTAAAGCTACGGAAAAAAATGGTCTGCTATTTTTCCCTAAGTAGCGCTAGTCTTGTCAATGAGATGTATCTTGCATTGCAGCTAATCCATCCGTAGCCTCGCCACATGAACACTCCTGCTACACACAGCCCGCTCAGCCCCTGCTGACCTAGCATTTGCTTACCCATCTAAGTGAACAGATGCATACTGGACACCTTATCCCACAGACTCTTTGATGTACAAAAAGTGTCTGCAATAAATCTGTTCACCTTATTTGCAAGCAAAACACATCCCTCTGTGTATTCTCTACAGGCTCTAGAGCGCAGTGGATTATTGATGAACTATTTAGGATATTTCCGCTGTCTGTCAGCTGAGTGCAATCCTACCTTTAATCTGCTATTGCAGCTTATCAATAGTAACTTAAATAGGGATAAGTTGCATAACCAGACACAAAAGTGGCCTTTTATTGTTAGATATTTGACAATCAACTTGGGCCGGCCATACAACTAATAGCAGTGACTGAGAGCATGGGCAAGAGGAAGAAGGAAATGATCCATTAGAGCAGGGCTGTCAAACTCAAAGCACAGTGGGCCAAAATTAAAAACTTGGACAAAATCGTGGGCCAACCTTAATATCTATTAAAACGTGCAAGCAGCATTTCTGGCTCTGGCTCTGGCGATTGCTTCTCAGCTTCCGGACATGCAGGAGTTAAGCTGAGAAGCTTCTGTGCTTGATTTTACACCTGTCTGGTTTCTGTGATTGACTGGTTTCTCTGCCTGTCTGCAGCCTGGAGAATCAGAGCGCCGGTCCAATGAGGATCGGGCTCTTGCTCAGTATAAAGCAAAGTTAAGGCAGAGTTCCAGTGCTGGTTAATTAGGTTCACTCCTGGTCCCAGCTCCCCTTGTCCTACTCCTGCGAACCCCGTCCTAATCCTTTTCTGCCTGATGTACCCATGTTCTGACCTCCGCCTGACTTTTGACTATCCCGTTGTGTTGCTGATTTTGTACTTCGTTGCCCCGTGTGGTTTGACCTGGCTTGTTCCATTACTCTTTATTGTGTTCGTCTGTCTGTACTGTTCAGTGTGTTCACTTACGTAGTGTAGGGAACGTCTTCGTGTTTGTCCACGACCGCCTAGGGTCGACTGAGGCAAGTAGGCAGATGACAGTGAGTGGGTTCAGATCTAGGGCCCACTGTCTCTTGTCTTGTCTAAACCTGACAGTCCTGACACTGTCAGAGCGGTCTGTGTCACCCAGCGTTTTGCACTACAAAAATGATATGATAAATTCCCACAATAGTGCATCACATGGTAATAGTATCCCATACAATAGCCAGCCCCCCACAGTAGTGTTTCATACAGTAGCCAGCCCCCCACAGTAGCGTTTCATACAGTAGCCATTCCCAGCACAGTTGTGTTTCATACAATAGCCAGCCCCCCACAATAGTGTTTCATACAGTAGCCAGTCCCCATAATAATGTCCCATAAATAGCCCCCCCCCCCCCATAGTAGTGTCCCATACAGGATTCAGCACCCCTACAGCAGTGTCCCTTACAGTAGACAGCCCCTATAATAGTGTGTCATACAGTAGCCAGATCCTACAATAGTGTTTCACAAAGCAGCTAGCGCCCCCCCCCCCCCCAGCAGTGTCCTATTAGATATAATGTATGTATGTGATGTGGGTGGTAGGCCTCTGTGTGCCCTGTACTGTAGCCCATCATTAATGGTCCAGTGGTTTCGGGAGCCCGTACTTCCTCTGGCGCCCTCAACTGCACCCCCCCCCCCACTGTAATGACCACCATTGCCCGACAATCCCCCACCCGCTCCTCCTGTGTAAGCCAGTTGCCTATCCAGCCTGTAATCCTCCACCTCTACACACACACACACACACACACACACACACACAATGTAAGTAATGCTGGGGCACTACTGGGCATTCTATGTGCGGAGCAGGAAAGAAATCTCTCCTGTCTCGCACACAAAGCATCGTCACCTCAGTACAGAATTTCTTTCCTGCTCCACACATAGAATGCCCAGCAGTGCCCCAGCATTACTTACATTGTGTGTGTGTATGTAGAGGTGGAGGATTACAGGCTGGATAGGCAACTGGCTTACACAGAAGGAGCGGGTGGGGGGATTGTCGAGCAATGGTGGTTATTACAGTGGGGGGGGGGGGGGCTGCAAGACAGGAGAGAAGATTTCTCTCCTACTCCGCAAATAGAATGCCCAGCAGCGCTGCAGCATTACTTACACCGGAGGGGGTGGCGGAGGATTACACAGGGGGGTGGGGGTACCGAAGGAAGTACCGGGGGTTGTAGGGCAGTGGTGGTCATTACGGTGGGAGAGGAGTTTACCGAAGGAAGTACCTGTCGAGCAGTGGTGGTCATTGTGATGGGGGCACTTAGAGGAAGTACGGTATCCACGAGCCACCAATGACGGGCTGGGCTCCCTGAAACACCAATGATGGGCCGGGCGGCTGGCCAACAGATTTTTGTTTTACATTGTGAACGGGCCAATAGAAAACATTGGCGGGACATCTTTGTGATATTCCCTGTTTTCCTTGGCGGGCCAGAGTTTGACATGTCTGTGTTAGAGAAAGGATTTATGTTTGTAAATATAACAAATAACATTTGAAAATCAGGTTAAGATCAGGTTAAGGTACCAAAGATGGAGGGCAAAATGGAAAGAGGAGGCATAAATGTTGGCAAAGGTTCAAATTAAATGGTAAAAAAAATTTAAAACTCCATCTTTTTCATTTGACAGGCATTTGAAATTCGTATTTAGATCACACATCATAGAAAGGTTATTGGCTTCAAGTATGCACCTAATACTATAGAAATAGTCAGTGCTCCAAACAGTATTAAACTTTTTAGAAGGTGGGAGGAACATATACGAGTCATTCTCAGCAGATGTTTATGTTCAGTGAGCTCATAACCCAGCAGGGCCTGATCCCAGTGTCCTTCCATCTGCTGCACCATGGAGGTTCTGGCAAGACTGGTACCTAGGAGGGATGTCAGTGGGTGGCTATAGTCTTGGAGAGATACTTCCATGGATACTGCCCCAGCTGATTAAACAAGGTTTGAAAACTCTCTTTACAGATCCCCCCAAACCCCCAGAAGCAGCAGATTCCCTCTCTAACACAAAGAGCAATCATGGAGCTCCTGTAATGGTGGGAGGGAGTGGGGTTCAGTCCAAAGCACACTAATAGAAAAGGAAGCAGGGGTTTAATGGTGTGCAGCTGTAATGAGCCGAGATACGGACAGCGGTGCCAAGTCGTGTTTTGGCATGGAATGCCTGTGACGGTATGCACAACCTGAATCCTGAAGAAAAGCATGGACTAATATGGAAAACCTGCTCGATATATGTGTGAATGTGTGTGATTGATCATATATATACATATATATATATATATATATATATATATATATATATATATATAGAGAGAGAGAGAGAGAGAGAGAGTTAGTTTTATGTGTTTGTAATGTTGTCAAATGGCCATAGAGAGGCAAGACATCATGACATCACAGTGGAGGAATGAGGTAACAGGAAGGGCACGGAGCGGGAGGCGCAGACCTAGCGGAGGCCCAGCATGACTAGGTTAGCTGGGAATGTAGTTTAAAGGGTTAAGTGGGGCAGTAAGGGGTTAAGTGTGAGCCAGTTGGGAGGGGGTGAGGGGTTTGAGGAGAAAACGCGGGAGTTGCTAGGTGAGTCACTTACCAACGGACGCGGTGTTATAAGAAGAGGAGGAAGAGGTGGAGCTACAGTTCTTGCCGGACCTGATTCAGCGCGGAGGTGCCCACGAGGAGCTGCTGGTTTCGTCTGTGGAGAGCTGCTGCTGCTGCTGCTGTTGTCGCGGATCCGGATGGCAGACCAGACCTTTCTTCAGTCCCTCCGGGGGTTGGTGGCACAGCACGGGGCTTCCTGGCTGGAGGAACAGATGAGGTTAGCCATGGAGCCCCCACCTGTGCCTCCCTCACCGGCCCCCACCCACCACCCAGCCCCTGCCCAGGACCCCCCTCCGACGGCCAGAGCTGTGCGGGCGCGCAGGAGCCGCCCGCCGGTCCGTCTCAGCCCCTCATCCAGCCCGAAGCGGTCCCGACGTGCCAGGAGCCCCTCACAGGACCCTCTGGTCGGCGCCGGCGGCCGGGCCCGCCCTGCTGCTGGTGGCCGGCCGGGCAGGAATCGCGCGGCTCGGCGGGGTCGCAGCAGGGCTGCGGATGCGGCTGTCCCCCCTCCTCTGGCATCCCGGCTGGCTCCGTCTTCCAGGGGAGCTCCGGCCTTCTCCTCTGGTGGCCCGGCTCCTCCCCCGGCTCCTCCCCCCTCACCTGGCCTCTCTCCGCCCCCTCCGGACTGCCGGCGGCCTAACGCGGCCCGCACACGGGCTCCCGCCCGGTCCCGGCGGCCAAGGAGCCCCTCCAGGGACCCTCCGGTCGGCTCCGGGGAGCAGGGCAGGATCTCACCTGCTGCTCGAGCCGGGAGGAATCCGGCGGCACCGCGGGGCCGTGCTGCTGCGGGAGGCCCCGCCCCCTGGTCTCCCCCGTCTCTCCTGTCCCTCCTTCCACTTGCCGGCCCCTCCGCCTTAACCCCGACGCTGCTGGGGGATCGTGGGGAGCGGCGGAGAGGGTCCCGGCAGGTGGATTTTGCTGAGGAGGGGATCTCTCTCCTGGCCTCCCCTTCCTCCCTCCTCTCTTCCCCTGGCCCCTCCCAGAGCAGTGCAGCAGCCTCTCCAGAGCTGCAGAGCGGAGAGGCTGCCTTGCATGATGTCCCTGGTGCCCAGCGCCTGTCCCCTTCAGCTGCCGCAGGTGCTGCTGCTGCTGCAGCAAGTGATGTCCGTGGGGGAGCAGGAGCTCCGCCCGCTACCTTCGCTCACCAGGCGGAGGGAGCCCGACGTCGCAGAGGGTCCAGGAGTTCGTCCCGCCAGGTGGCTCCTCCTTCCAGTCGGACAGGACCGGTGTCGATGGTCGTGGCGGCGGCCGGACCCAGCAGAGACGACGCACAGCGGCAGACGGCTTACACCGGGTCCTGGGCGCCAGAGAGTTCGGGAGAAGAGTCAGGAGACGAAGGCTTCCGTCATCGCGGATCCGGGGATTCGGCTGTTCCGGCGCCTGGCCAGAGTCAGCTTGGTGAGCATAACCCCTCTATGTCCTCTTTTCTTCCGCTTGCTTCTTCTTCTTCTGTGTGGATGGGTGGGAATTCGTTAGCATCTGTCTCTTCTGCTGTCCCTGGTGTGTCTGCGCAGAGCGATTGGGTGGGTCCTTTACTGGCGGGTATAGGTCAGCTGTTTAGTCGCCTGGTCGCTGCTCCCTCAGCGGCGCCATCCCCGGTTAGTGCTTGGGTGGAGGCGGGCGGTCCAGGGGGTGTCCAGGTTACGTCGGGTGGGAATCAGGCAGCTGTAGTTGACACGCAAAGGGGTGATGCGGTCGCGGGGGTTGCGCCTGCGCCGGTGGCAGCGTTATCTGCCTCTGACCCCGTGGTGGATCCGGTCCGTTTGGACGATGCAGCTCGGGGTGAGGTTTATGTTTGTTTTGATGGCCCGTTGGGGGCGCACCTGAAGCAGGAGGTCAGGGAGAAAATCTGGAAAGACGAATACGTCGAGATTTTTTCCCTGTTACCTTTGGAAAAATTTAACTTGGACAGGGTGAAAGTGACGGAGTCCAAGAAGGAGGAGGAGGAGCGGCGGCGATATCGCCTTATCCCCCGCACCTTTTCTAATTGGTTGCAGGCCTTTTGTATTCTAGCGTGCGTTATTGGTGAGAAGGCCCCGCAGCATTGTTCGGGGTTGTTTTGTTATTTAGATTCTATTGCAGAGGCGTACAGGGTGTATGGCGGGACGGCCTGGCTTCGGTATGACGAGCAATTTCGTCAGCGGAAGGCAGTACGCCCCGCCATTCGTTGGGATCACAAAGACATCAGTCTTTGGATGCGTCTCATGGTGGCAGCGCGTTTGCCTCAGCAGCCGTTTCGGGCCGGGGCCGGGGGTGTCTCCGAGACACAGGGCCCCCCGGCCTCTCGCCGACCGGGTTGCTGTTGGCAATTTAACGAAGGGCAGTGTCGTTTCCCAGGCACCTGCCGCTTCAAACATGAATGCTGGCATTGCGGGGGGTCCCACAGCGCAGTTAGGTGCTTCAGGAAACCGAAGGGCGGACAATCGGACGCTGTTAACAAGAGGGGTGACACCGGTGAGGGTAGACGAGATGGTCCCGTACCTAAGTAGATATCCTGATGCAAGCGCTGCGCGGTTTTTGGAGGAGGGTTTTCGTTTTGGTTTTCGCATCCCATTTTTGGTTGATGCGCCGGTTTTTCGCCCCAGGAACTTAAAGTCTGCTAGAATGCACCCTGAGATAGTGGCCGATAAATTGGGGAGGGAGGTGGCGTTAGGTCGTATGGCGGGCCCCTTTAGGGAGCCTCCTTGGCCTCACTTGCGGGTATCCCCCTTGGGAGTCGTTCCTAAGAGGGAGCCTAACAAATTCCGTCTCATACATCATTTGTCTTACCCGGTAGGTTTTTCTGTGAATGACGGTATTGATGATGAGTTGTGTTCAGTGACATATGTTTCGGTTGATAGGGCAGTGGCTTGGGTGCGCCGATTGGGTCCGGGGGCCCTTATGGCCAAGACGGATATCGAGGCGGCATTCCGGCTCCTGCCGGTCCACCCTGACTGTTTTCATCTCCTCGGGTGCATGTGGGACGGCTCTTTTTATGTGGACCGCTGTCTCCCGATGGGGTGTTCGATTTCTTGTGCGTACTTTGAGTGTTTCAGCACTTTTGTTGAGTGGGTGGTCCGGGAGGAGGCGGGTCTGAACTCCGTCTTGCATTATTTAGATGATTTCCTGTGCATCGGCCCTCCAGAGTCCCGGGTGTGTTCGGTGTTGCTTCATACTCTTGAGCAGGTTGCGCAGCGTTTTGGTATCCCCTTAGCTCCTGAGAAGACGGAAGGGCCTACTACCACTATCCGTTTTCTGGGGATCGAAATAGATTCGGTGGCTATGGAGTGCAGGTTACCCGAGGACAAATTGCTTGACTTGGTGCAGGTGGTGGGGGAGTTGAGAGTGGCTAAGAAGGTGCGCTTGCGTCAGTTGCAGTCTGTATTGGGTAAGCTGAATTTTGCCTGTCGGATTATCCCTATGGGGCGGATATTTTGTAGGCGTTTGTCTTTGGCTACGGCAGGAGTTAGGAGCCCGCTACATTTTATCCGTTTGAATGGGGAGCATAGGGAGGATTTGCGAGTGTGGAGTGATTTTCTGGCACGGTACAATGGGAGGTCGGTGTGGCAGGAGGAGTGGGCTGATAATGCAGGTTTGGAGTTCTATACTGACGCGTCGGGGAGTGTGGGTTACGGGGCCTATTTTCAGGGTCGGTGGCTTGCTGGGGAATGGCCAGTTTCTTGGAGAGAGGCGGGGTTCCTGACTAACCTTGCCTTGTTGGAGTTGTTCCCTATTGTGGCTGCCTTGGAGGTTTGGGGGGGGGAGTTGGGTAATAGACGGTTACGGTTTCATTGTGATAACCTGGCTGTGGTCTATGCCATCAACTCCTTGACGGCGTCTTCCCCTCCGGTAGTGCGGTTATTGCGTCACCTGGTATTGTTGTGTCTATCTTTGAATGTATGGTTGGTGGCGGAACATGTTCCCGGTGTGTCTAACTCTGTTGCTGATGCCCTCTCTCGGTTTCAGTGGGACAGGTTCCGTCGGTTGGCGCCGGACGCGGAGCAGCATGGCGAGCCTTGTCCTCCCCGACTCTGGGACCTGGCGTTCGGACAGCGTTAGGGCTTCTGCGGCGCTCCTTGAGTGAGGTGACGTGGAGGGCATACAGTGCGGTATGGCGGGAATGGGAAGGGCTTTGTCTTGAGGTGAGTTGTGATCCGTTGTATGGGGATGTGTTGCCTGTTTTGTTGTTTTGGATTGGGGATTCCTTTTCTAGGTCAGTTTCGAAGTCTGGGATGCAGCGGAGGTTAGCGGGTTTGGCCTTCTGGTTCAAGGCCTTTCAGGTAGTCGATGTCACCAAACATTTTTTGGTGCGGCAGGCCCTGAAGGGGTATGCTTTAAGGGCTTCTCCGCCGGACGGCCGGAGACCAGTGACGTTTGGGGTTTTGCTGGAGTTGTTGGGTCAGTTGGCGGGGGTGTGTCGTGATGATTATGAACATAGCTTGTTTAGTGCAGCTTATTCGTTGGCCTTTTTTGGGGCGTTTAGGATCGGGGAGTTGGTTAGTCGTTCTTGTGTGAGTAGTGGGGGTTTGCAGTTTGCTGATGTGCAGTGCGGTAGTGATTCTGTGGTTTGCTGGCTTAGGCGGACGAAGACTGTACGGACGGGGAGAGGCGTTCGGGTGGTTTTACACGGTGTAGAGGATTGTGTGGCTTGTCCGGTTCGTTGTGTGGCTAGTTTTTTGGGTGTTCGGGCCATGGTTGGGGGTCCTTTGTTGGTGCATCGGGACGGGAGGTCCCTTTCGCGGTTTCAGTTTGTGGCTATTTTTAGGAGATTGTTGCAATGTTTGAATCTTCCTGTGTCGGAGTTTAATTCTCATTCCTTTAGGATTGGGGCTGCCACGGAGGCGGCCAGGTGGAATCTGCCTGAGGAGGTGGTGATGCGTATCGGGCGCTGGGAATCCAGGCGGTATCGACTCTATGTGCGGCCTGACTTGGTGTGTGCATGATTGTTGTCTTTCCTGTCCTTTCCCTACTTTTGGTGTGGGTTGTGGTTTTGCATGGTGGTGACTTTCTCCTTACTGTGTTGTTTTGTTTGCGTTTCCCCCCCCCCTCCTTTTAGCTGACGGTGCGGGCCTCGTGTGGATAGTGGGCCACTCGTATGTGCGGAGGGGAGCTCGGAGAGCCGACGTTAGGCCTGACGGCCGGCAGCTGGGCTTCAAGAGAAGTGAGGCCGTCATTAGATGGATAGGTATAGGGGGACTGTTGTGGAGCGGGCTACTGCCGGAGGTCCATTTTTATTCAAGGATGGATCGCTCTCCAGATGTGTTGGTGATTCATGTCGGGGGCAATGACCTGGGTGTGAGGTCGTCACGGGAATTGATTAGGGACATTAAGTTTGATGTCCTCCGCCTCTGGTCATTGTTCCCTGGCATTGTGGTAGTCTGGTCGGAAATTGTGGCCCGGCTGAATTGGCGTTATGCCAGATCCGTGGACTGCATAAATAGGGCCAGGCGCAAGGTTAACAGGGCCGTGTCTAGTTTTATAGTTCGGAATGGGGGGATTGCTGTGCGACATAGGTGTTTGGAAACTCCTGCTCCTGGCCATATGCTGGATGATGGGGTTCATCTTAATGGGGTGGGCACAGACATCTGGTGTTTGGGGCTTCAGGAGGGTATCGAGAAGGCGCTGCAGGTGTGGCGGGACTCTCAGGCGTAAGGGGTCACGCCTGATCGTATGGCGGTAGGGAGGTCTTGCAGGGCACGTTAAGGTGGTAATTTGGATGGGGACCCATAAGAGGGATGATACTCCCCGCTTGTTTGGTGGCTTGTGGATGGGAAATGGTGCAGTGCCAGATGACAGATTTGTCAGCCCCTGAGTCGGCGCGGTGCGGCTGGGGGGATAGCCAGGAATACTGGTGCTGCTGCAGGGTGCTCTGCCAGACCTCCCTAGTCATAATGGGTTAACTAATGTTATGGTTATTATTGTTATTTATTTTTATGTTTGTTAATTATTGGAAGCACTTTTAATAAAGAGGCTGTTATGGCCAATTTTTTCCAACGTTAAAGGAGGTGTCCTCAATTAATGGGCAAAAGGGGGGAGGGGGTGTGTGGTATACGGGGTTTTAGTGGGGGGGTAGTGGTCGGTAGGGGATAGACGAAGGGACTCAGCAATACCTTAAGTCAAGGAAGGGCACGGAGCGGGAGGCGCAGACCTAGCGGAGGCCCAGCATGACTAGGTTAGCTGGGAATGTAGTTTAAAGGGTTAAGTGGGGCAGTAAGGGGTTAAGTGTGAGCCAGTTGGGAGGGGGTGAGGGGTTTGAGGAGAAAACGCGGGAGTTGCTAGGTGAGTCACTTACCAACGGACGCGGTGTTATAAGAAGAGGAGGAAGAGGTGGAGCTACAGTTCTTGCCGGACCTGATTCAGCCCGCCCGCCCGCCCTATTACAGGCTTTTGGTGTTCGGGTGTGGGCTTTGGGTGCTTTCTTTGTCATGGCAGCCTGCGGTAGGGAGGTCTTGCAGGGCACGTTAAGGTGGTAATTTGGATGGGGACCCATAAGAGGGATGATACTCCCCGCTTGTTTGGTGGCTTGTGGATGGGAAATGGTGCAGTGCCAGATGACAGATTTGTCAGCCCCTGAGTCGGCGCGGTGCGGCTGGGGGGATAGCCAGGAATACTGGTGCTGCTGCAGGGTGCTCTGCCAGACCTCCCTAGTCATAATGGGTTAACTAATGTTATGGTTATTATTGTTATTTATTTTTATGTTTGTTAATTATTGGAAGCACTTTTAATAAAGAGGCTGTTATGGCCAATTTTTTCCAACGTTAAAGGAGGTGTCCTCAATTAATGGGCAAAAGGGGGGAGGGGGTGTGTGGTATACGGGGTTTTAGTGGGGGGGTAGTGGTCGGTAGGGGATAGACGAAGGGACTCAGCAATACCTTAAGTCAAGGTTCCCACAGAATGATGTCACCCCGCTGAGATGGGAATGGCTCAGAAACACCTTCATCTTTAATTAAGCGTTGGCCAGATTAAGAAACAAAAGGGTTCTGCTTTTAACTCTCACATTCGTGCTGTCAGAGCACTGTCAGCTACAGCTTTGTCAATGAAGTCTGGTTATAGCAGCTCTTTTTATATTTGGTTCTATTGAGGCATGCCAAGGAGGATGTTTAACCCATTCTGTGCCACTTTCACGAGGCTCAGGTTTAATTAAACAATTAGTAGACTTTGAATTGAAAAGACATAAAAATCCAATGTCTGGATAAAAATCATCGAGGAAAATATTTTACATATTCTACACTTGCTTGAAATGATCATAGATTCTAGGGGTTAAAGAATTAACAGGACATACCCTGTATCTTGTCAAAGTTACTGTCAGATAAGAACTCATTAAGATGAATGCTTTGGCTTCCTGCATCCTTTTCTTTGCATCTTCACTCTACCAGTTTGTTAGGAACACCTTAGTTATTTGCAGTATCAGGCCATGTTCACACAACGTATATTTTCGTAAAATCACGGTCATTGCACAGTTTTACGAAAATATATGTGCCTTTGCTGCCTATGGGATCCCAGCCGGAGCGTATACACATAGTATACACTCGGGCCGGGATCCCTTCAGTAAATAGCGGCCGTAGAAAACCATGTCAGTGCACACTGACTCTGGCCGCTCGCTCCATAGTGTGCTGTGGGGAGTTCTGATGCAGGCGCGCATGGATGCGCCCGCATCAGAACTCTGCGGCTTGAAAGATCATCCGGCCGGGGGGATCTTTTTAGTGACCGGCCGTTCCGTTATCTGGCTGGGTCACGGAACGGCCGGTCTCTTACTGAATGTGAAAATAGCCTCACATAGAAACAGTTAATACAAATCTTGGACAAAATAACTACAATCTATTTGGACATAGTCTCCTGCCATCATTGGTAACACCTCCCCTTATATCTTAATCACATAGCCTACTTATCCTGTTCTAAAACTCTGTTCATTTGTTTTGGGGTGTGTAATATATCAGACCCGAAGAGTTCCATAGGGGAATGATTGGTGGTGCAAGGTGTGGCCCAAGAGACAGAAGAAGACTTCAAAGAGTTACAGTATAGCCACGAAAGACATAACTTTGGCTCCTCAAAACCTGTAAAGTGCCTTAACCTTACAGGGGCAGTAGTTTTGTGGGGTTTTTTTTGGCTGCAACTCGATGAAGTGCACTTCTAGCCTTGCATGGGGCTTTGACATTTGACCATAGTTATTTTTGTCTGCAGATATTTTACTGATCTTTGCATACTGGGATGTGACCAAGGAAACAGTGGGCCTCGACACACCTGTCAACTCAACAACTTGTGTTGCAGTCCCTGCAAGATGTAAACCAGCAGTCATTCACACCATTAAAACAGCACAAGTAATAACGTTTGTGAACAGTGGACAAAAACCAAATAAATTAGGCAAATGTATTAATGACGGCAGATGTGTCGTGAACAGCTCATGTGTCGTGCTTATATAGTTCTAATGTTAGTGTATAAAAAGACTATAAGATGTATTAATAAGAATACTATAATAAATAGGACCATGGGGGAGGAAAAACTTATCTTGCTCCTGCTGTTGGGGAATCTCCATATAATTGATTTATGGTTTTACCAACTACATATTGTATACAACAAAGCTAAAATAAGAAGAATCACTAATCCCAGTCTCGGAGACACAGCATTATTTCCCACACCTGCTAAATCTCAATTAAATATTGCTGTGTATTTTAAGCTTCCTGAAGATATTTCATCGGCTACTTAGCCTGTGTGCTGTCTCCAAATCCAGTCGATTATGCGTGGTACCTTTTACAAAGTGTTGCATACACGGCTTCTTGATAATAACAACAAATGTTGGCCATTTCAGGGCTATTAATGTGAGCGGCTCCTGGTTAAGCTGTCATAGTCGTCCTTTTGCAAGACTCATTGTCCACATATTTGTGGTTACTTTGTAAGCTGATCTTATTTGGATCCTGGAAACCATTAAACCCTGGGGCTCTTTGCATGGGGAAAAATAACCAGCTGTGAAACTCATCAGGAATGGATCCCTGCGTTCCGTGCGTTCTTCTGAAGTGAGGGTACAGGGTGGAGAATGGGTTAAGATTTCTTCCAGCTAGCCAGAACTCATGCATGTCCATCATATCCACTTAAAAATCCATTGTATGTACTTTTTCTTATTTTGGGTTTTTGTCATGGTCACTTTCAAGATCCAAGTTCTAGTTATCGAAATATGTCCCCTAGTTAATGAATCTGGCTTATCCCCTATAGGGTATATCATACTATTAACTATGGGAAAAAGAAATAAGTGGTATTGACTTTGATGTAAGTAGATCAATTTTGTCATTACCTCCCCCTGATGTTCCTCTCTTCTCTTTTGACTATGAATGTTCATGGCATAAACCCAAACTATACGCTTTATATAAATGGGCACTTCAGTAACAAAACACAGAATGATTTTCCATCTAGCACATCATTACAAAAACCTCTATCAACACATTGTTATCTAGATGTATTATTCCTTATCAGCATTTGACCCAAATGCACACGATTCGAAAAGCACAAGGAAGAGTAAATACTGCCGTCATGGTAGAGTCTGTATAAAAGCTTTCACAAAGAGTTACTCTGGGACACCCAGTACTTTTATTTTCATGTTATTTTCCCTTACAATGCTGTTTTCACTGTGTATGTTGTTTATAGATGCTTATAAGAGTAATGACGCCCAGTGTAAAGTAACACATAATTGGCCACAGATTATTATGGCTATAGAATAAAGCTACAAAACTTTGAAATAATATATTTGTAGTAATTTGTCTTTAACTACAATGTGACCAGAATATTTTAATTATCTGCCTTCGGCAAGTGTCGTAGGTTTGTGTGTTATACTGGAAACAGATCCCTGATTTCAGGAAGACCAGCCAAAGATAGCAGTGTTGGCTGCCGGCTAAAGCTCTCAATACAGTGAAATCATTGGTGCATTGCTCCCTGAGAAATATGAATATGCAAACACAGGACTCAAAACAAAGGACTAGCCAGATATCCTTCTGAGAAGGGCCCAGCTGAAGGGTGGCTCCTGTAAGGAAACAACCAAAACCACCATCTTAAGTGGTCAATGTAATAACAAGGGGCAAGGGTTTTCCCCTTGTCATTAAATTGACTTTTAGGGCCACTTAATATGGCTGGTCTCCCTGAGACCTACTAGGCATTGCTCTACCAGGCATCACTCCCACCTATTTAGAATTCTGTTCAACACTCATGAGGGGCAATACCCTAAAACAGTTTTCTGTGGATGGATACCTGGCCTTGGTTTTTACGTTGTCATTACACTGATTAGAAGGGCCACCTAATATGGTGGTTTTGGTGGTTTCCCTACAGGAACCAACCACAGGCTGGGCCCTTCCCGGAGGGATATCTGGCTAGTTGTCAGGGCTCGACCGCGTGCCTCTCTCTGCACTACAGGAGCACATGGCCAACCCTCTAGTAGCGCCGATGGCGTCCTTAGTGATGAACATTGGGGCCGTGCTACTCCTCGGTCGGGCGTCCCAGCTGCATATTGTTTCGTGATTGCCGACCGGAAGGTGTTTCTGCCAGTAAGCTTTCGAGTACTGTGAGAGGCTGGAAATCCCTTCCCCAATGAGGACCTTGGGCTGGGACTTCAGCTCCCTTAAAGCTTCTGCCCACCTGTTCCTCCTTGCCTGCAATAGAGCTTCAAATCCTGAGTGTTATCTTAACCTAGCCTGTTTCCTAATTTTATTCTTTGTTTTCCAACTTCTGGTTATTGGCTTTTTAACTTTCCTTCTGTCTGACGATTTTGTACTACACTGACCATTTGTTGCCGACCTAGCTTTCCTGACGTACATATTAATGTGTTTGTCTGTCTTGTCCACTTTTTGTGTCACACCTTTGCAGGCGAGGGGCCGTTGACCAGTCATCCACTGCCACTTAGGACAGTTAAGGTAACTAGGCAGGGACAGCAGGGCAGATGCTAGTGCTAGGGCATCATCTGTCTTGTGACATCCAGTCCCTAAGTCTTGGCCCAATCCTTTGTTTTGAGACTATAGGTTTGTGTGTGATATATGAAATTACTGACAATCTGAGGATTAGGGCCCTATTACACCAACAGATTATCTGGCATATTTTTTTGAGCCAAAGCCAGGAACAGACTATAAACAAAGAACAGGTCATAAAAGAAAGACTGAGATTTCTCATCTTTTCAAATCCATTCCTGGCTTTGACTTTAAAATATCTGTCAGGTAATCTATTGGTGTAATAGGACCCTTAGTATAGATGCCTGATCAAGGGCGTGCCTGGCATTAAATGGTCAGCAACCTTTCTGCAAACTTTGCATAACTCAATAGTACAAGCGATATAAGAAACTTTGTAATATGTCTTTCTCTACTTATCTGGCTCCTTTCCTCTAGACTCCGCCTAAACTCATCATTCAGTCTTAAAATCAGCATGGAAATATTAGCTTGCGTGCTGTCCACCGAAGTGTAAAAAAAGTGCAGTAATATGCAGAGTTATTCAAAGACCAAGAGAAACACAGAGACATTACCGAAAGCCCAGTGCTGGATTTAGAGCGTTTACTGCTCAGTACAGCTCTATAATTTCCTCCATACTGCCACTAATTTTATAAAGGTTTAATGGAAACAGAAACTCCTCTTCTAGGTGCAGTGTAGTAGAGCAACTACTCTCCACCCACAAAAATGACACAAAACACACATTTACAGAAAAAAATAGATGCCTATTTGGTAGAATAATTCTACAAAGTCAAAGTCTGCAAGAAAAACACTGTGCGTGAAAGCACTCTTTATTCATCAGACACAACAATAAAAAAAATAAAAAAAGGTCCTATAATGACAAAACATTAATATTTGAATGCAAATTATAACTAACATTTAAAGTAAAAAAAATACATTTAACTAATTACATAATAATAATTTTATAGGATAGTGACACAAATAGCCCCACCAAAAGGTGTGTTAAAAAAAGCGTGATGCCTCCTGTTTGCTGATGTGTCGGTTATCACTACTTGTGGTAAACTGAGAAGGACAGAATCATTGAGCTGGAAGACTGTGGTTTATTACTGCGGCACATTGCTATGTGCATATGCTGGGATGTCAGTACTGTTTAATGTTCCATGTCCTAGTAGTTGGGACCAATTACAACACACGTACAACATTCTGCAAATGAAATTGGACATCTCATATCTAGTTATAAACCATCAAAAGGCTCTTGCATGACAATGCCATAAAGAGACCCTAATCAGAGAACATCACACCATTCCTTCTCCCTTCTCACACACTGTGAATGGTCTGTATGGCCTTAACATGCTACCATGGCCTGCAAAGCTTTGGGACTTGTCTCCCATTTGGGAAGTCATTCTTCCACAATTGCATTCACTACAGCAAAATTTTCCTCAGACAACCATGAATAACCTCACTGATAGCATGCTAAGGCAGGTTGTGAATTTCTGTGGGGCACTCATATGTAATACTGAATAAGATTTTTTTTTTTAATCTTTAGTTACCATTTCTTAAACATATGACTATCAATAAAGTGTACCTGTCATAACGGCTAATGAGGTATCAGCAGTGAATTCTACTTCAAGCCCAGAAGTTGTTCCTCCCATTCTGTTCAAATGCGGGTCGCAAGCTTTGCAGGCATTGTTTTTTCACAAAAATTTGGGAGTTTCCAGAACATTTTTTGCAAAAAATGGGACAGGCACAAAAAGTAATGTAGTTGCACTGAGCAACTGACATGGCACCTCTTTTTTGTAGGGATTTGTGTTGTGCAGAGTGTCGCACGCTAATAAGCACTAAGTCAAAGTAACTTAACCAGTTAAAATCTCTACTGAAGAAAACTTTGTAGTGCAGTACAGCTTATACAAACTCTTGAACCCAGGTGTAAATGATACAGTAGAAAATTCTCTAGCTGTCTGAGATCCCCTGGACAGGGCTGACCTTGGATATACTTGAATAGGTTGTTCAGGTTAAATTGCAGCTAGATGCTGTTAGGTTTGACTATATAGGACTTGCTTTTCAGCTTAGCTACTCGCGGGAACAGGGCTTATCCAGACGCAAAGGTTCTCAACACCACCTTTGACCACCTTGGGAGTGGCGATAGGAAAATACCTACATCCATGGGGATGAACTTCTGCCTTGGCTATCCTGTCAGCACCAAGTGACATACGTTTATGGATATAGGCCCAAAATCCTGGTAAACTACATGTTAGGGTGACCCCTCAGGAATCATAGCAACTTGCAGCAGAGTCTTGAACTAGGCTCTTGGCTAACTGCTGGCCTAACTTAGGGGTTCTTAAAAAAATCCTTCTTTGGACTCATCTGATAGCCCCTCTGTGTGGATATGGAGATCTCCTATCTTTCATTCCACTAAAGTTGTTCTAGCTAGACATGGCAAACTTTGAAACTCATTTGGTACTAAATAACTCACTTATTGAAATCTCACTCCACTACTCTCACACCTAACTTCTTTTCTCTCCTCTTCACTTTTGCACAAAACTAAATTTACTCTTTATCGTATATCCCTAGGGAACTACAGGATTGGGAGAAACCCAACTTGTGACTTGATCTGAGGCCTCTACTTTTCTTGCAGCTGTACCTTGGTAGTGTAGTTTGAGACAGTGACACCAAGTGGCAGGAGTAGCATACTACAGTCCTAAGTCTCCAAACATATACATACACAGTACCGACCTATACTTGCTAGAAAGGAGCAGTGGGCTCTGAGACACTGCATTAACATAGACTGATAGTTCAGCAATATATTTTATATCTTTGCATTTATCTATGCATTTTCCTTACTGTAGGGTGGAATCTTATCACCTTAATATACAGTATTTTCAAATATTGAGCTGAACTTCAGCAGTCCAAAGCAGTTGTATGTTATCTTGTGGACTGCATCTGTTACTCAATAGTTAAAATCAATATGTAGCACTAGGAAAAGTCACATTGTAGTCCTGGCCCTATATGCATGTCACCACATGCAAGTCAGTACAGATCATCCTTGATTTCTGTTCAAGCATTTTGATACCCTGATTGCTTTCACGTTAGTGCAGTTTGAGACATGATATAGCTGCTATAGTCTAATGATTTGCATAGCTGGCACCACTTATAGGAGAATAATATTACTTATAAGAGAATGTATTCTTCAAGTAAGTCAGGTAAATGGATAGGCTGTATTCTCAGTGACGTCACTAATACTGTCAAGTGAATACATGAGCTGTATTGTCAATGATGTCACCAATATTCTCACTAAATAGATAAGCTGTATTCTCAGTGATGTCCTTAATGCTCTTAATGAATCAATAGGCTGCATTCTTAGTAATGTCACCACTGTTTTCTAATGAATAAATAGGTTATATTTTCAGTAATGTCACCACTGTTGTCTATTACATGGATAGGTTGTATTCTCAGTGATGTCACCACTGTCACCACTGTTCTCTATTGAATGGATAGGCTGTATTCTCAGTGATGTCACCACTGTTCTCTATTGAATGGATAGGCTGTATTCTCAGTGATGTCACCACTGTTGTCTATTACGTGGATAGGTTGTATTCTCAGTGATGTCACCACTATTCTCTATTGAATGGATAGGCTGTATTCTCAGTGATGTCACCACTGTTCTCTAGTGAAATAGATATAAATTATTCTCAGTGAGGTCACTGCTGCTCTATAGAGAATGCATAGGCTGTATTGTCAGTGATGCCACCACTGTTCTCTATTACATGGATAGGCTGTATTTTCAGTGCTGTCACCACTGCTCTCTAATGCATGGATAGGCTACAGGTCCTGTTATCACGCAAAAATGGCCTGCGTGATTCCCAGAGCCAAAGTCCCAGTCCGGTCCTTCCTTATGGAATACAGGATGTAAAATTATAGAGAAAGAAATATATTAGATTAGCACCAAAACAAACCTGAATGTTAATAAAATGTTGAGGACTGGAGTTGAGAAACGCTGCTTTATATCTATCCAGACATCTCCCCGTCATCCATCTTCTCTCCTCCATTGGTGGAACCTGATTTTTTCTACATTAATGTGTAACCATGTAACATAGCCTAAAAATTCAGACTGGAACAATAGTTGTGTAACCCAGACTTCAGTTGTGCTGCATTAAACAACATACAAGTCTTCAGTGCCCTCTGCTCGTGAAGTGTCTTAATCCCTCTAACACTTCGCCAGCCTATCCCATTGAGTAACAACCTTTCACTTTTCCTTTCCAATCACTTAAAATAAATCTCAGCTACAAAGTCAACCACAGCTGCTGCCCTCATGTGCCCTAAAGGTACAGTTTAAAAGTTCCTTTGAAGCCAGTGCATGATATATTAGATGATATGGCTTATATTTAAAGTACAATAATATATTTGCTGTGAACATTTCAATACAATGTCAACTACAATAAAAATGATGCTATAAAACTTTACAAAAGCAACCTCGGCAAGCCGGCCTGTGAATTTCTAAAATGAGGAACATCCTCAACAATTTGATTAGTTTTTCATTTATGGTGTTACCTTGATAGAAATTTATTGCTAGTTCCATATAAGAATAATGATGACATTGGCGCTAGATGGGCTAGCAAATCTTTTCTGTCAGAGATCAGGGAACTGTAGCACTGCGGAGATGTTCTTAGAACCCTTTGGGAAGGAAAATACACAAAACTGTAGCTGAAGTAAGTGAGGCAGAACATTGGTCGTGGTGTGATAAATGCTAAACATGAGAAAGGAATCTGAAAGAAGATAGTCTGGGGAGGAACAGTTTCTTTTTTTTTTTCAAGCAAAGAGAGATCTGAGTTTGTCCTACAACATAATGAAAAAAGTCAAATATTTGCAGCCTTCTATCATATCATGCACAACCCACCAGTTATAGTCAAAGCTAAAAGAAGAGGAGTTGTAATTCAAAAACCAGTCAACTGAAAAATAGTACAAAGTTTAATATAGTGCATATAAGGCAAACTTATATTGGGTCCATTGGAGTGCCACTAAGGATTCTGTTGTTTTGATGGCACTATTTTTACAGTTTAAAAAAAGTAGACAAAAAGCTGGAACAACAGGTGTGAAAGAGGTCTTAAAGGACAAGGACCCTCAGTATGTTCCAATCAACCTTCTTCTACAAATACTATAACTACTGTAAATATAGTGAACCGGTAATCACTTCCATTGAGTATTAATGTAAGATATATAACATGCAGATAAATATATCCACTGTAAGTATTTGGTTTGACAAGAGTATATTATGGGATCAATTTTACACAGGACTGAATGTTAAAGCCTAATAGTAGTAGTTTTAAACAATAGCCTTATTGTTAAAAGAAGGCACATGAAATTCAAAAAATTAAGTAAAGCAAGGGAAAGCGGGACAAAGATAAACAATATAAACCCACCTGACCTCGTCCCTTTGTAGTACTGTTCTCGGATCCCACTGACGGCAGCCATTTTTTGTTGGAAACCGGGTACGTCACATACTGTTGGAAACCGGATGTTATATGGCTGAGTGAATGCCTGCTCGATTAGTGACTGGGGTGGTGTATCACCTCAGTCACTGATTGACTAAGCAGGCAATCGCTCAGCTGGATATGGGACGTTGCAG
The DNA here is from genome assembly GCF_027789765.1 of Dendropsophus ebraccatus. NCBI lineage: Eukaryota > Metazoa > Chordata > Amphibia > Anura > Hylidae > Dendropsophus > Dendropsophus ebraccatus. The sequence goes on along the minus strand of NC_091463.1, from coordinate 37,746,689 downwards.
CTGGAAGAATTGCAGGGAACTTGCGGCTGTCAGCTGGACCTAAAATCGGCACTATGGGGCACGAGGATGAGTAAGTTTATTTTGTTTAATATAAAAAAAAAAAAAAAACTACAAACAACAAAAAAATCGATGTGCTCACTTTCCACACTTCCATTCTCTTTGACAAAGCCTGGCCAAAATGCACATGACGTGGGTGATAGTCTTGACACAAGAAGGTGTCTGCTAAGCCAGTCAATGATTGATGTGGAAAGCTGCTGTGGCCACTGACTAGTGGAGTGGGCACTTGTTTCAAGACTAAGGGCTGCGGTGAGAGTGTAGAAGACAGGAAGACACCAGGGAGCACGGAGAGGTAATATACATACTTAATTATTACACTTAAAGTGATGGCTAACAGGGCTCTTGTTGAACAATAACCGAGCTGTGTAATAGGCTCAGTAAACGAGCACCGATCTAGCAGATCAACACTCGTTTACTATATTGATCAGGCCATCTAATATAGCTCAGCACAGCAAGACTAGTTTCTGCCAGAATCACAGGGGAGAGGAGGAAGAGAGTGCAAATTTTTGTGTTTTTTTTTTACTCAAACCAGGCCACGTTTCAGTGTAAAAAAAAAAAAAAAGTATTCCTGAGACAACCCTTTTATCTTTGGACAGAATCCACATACAAATTAGGAAAGAGACAGATAAAGGAACAGGTGGATTGTGGTGCAATGAAACGGACAGAATCTAAACCATTTACACAGATAGTTTCAAAAATAAAATAAAAATCCCATCCATGAGATAATGGAGGGGGTCAAATATAGCACAGTCACCTAATTCAAATTAAACACAGGCAAATTAAGGTATTAAAGCGAGTACACATCTATAACTGTCATCATGTGCGGCTCAACTGCAGACTGGCATTGCTGGAGTGGAAAGACATCACAGACAGCAGCAAGTTAATCTTTTACAATTAGTTTGTAATAGCAATCAACACAGTTATAGTCTGCTACACCATGGTTTTCTCTAGTTGTTCATTAATTGCAATATAATCCTGAATGCCATAAATATCCTAAGAATTCCCTTTAACAAGGTACATCACACTATACCATGGCAACACTGTTTAGCCTGTCTCTGTGGCTTTTCTTAAACTCATGAATCTCAACTCTTCTGACCCCTATCAAACAAATTTACCACCTGTCTTTGAATCTAAGATGGAACTAAACTTATACCTTCTAGATCACTACTGGCTGTTGTAGAGTAATTTTCTTTTTGAGATTATAAGATGAAAAATTACATTGAAGCTTCTGAAAAGAGTGCACTTACCCTTGGAAAGAAAGGTGAAACTAAAGCCAAAGCTGGAGAATAAAAATCCTCACAGGGCTTGTGTTGAGTATTAAGTTAATTTGCAAAATTTATCAAGAATTTGAAGGCACATTTAACTAAGATATGAGTACATTATTTTATATTAAAGAGGTTGTCTGGTTTAGTAAAGCATTTTAACTAGAGATTAGCTCATTTACAGTAACAACTAAGCAAATATTTGTTATTTCTGCAATCCACTCGTCGTCCTGCTGGCTTTTAACTCACCGCTGTTCTGTGCCTTTCCTCAGTGGGTGCTGGGAAAAGCTGGATCCAGTCCTGAGAAACTTCTCCCAGTTTCCCAGGACTGGATCAAGCTTTTCCCAGCACCCAGGGAGAAAAGGCACAAAGCAGCAGTGAGTTAAAAGGCAGTTGGCTGACAAGCGGATAGCAGATATAACAAATCACTTCCCTTCATTTTTACTGTAAATTCACTCATCTCTAATTTTAACAACTTTAGTACCAAACTTATTTTTGCTTATCTATTTATTTGTTCATTTGGTAAAATCTTCAGCATACAGCTAGAAAATATGTAACAATTTGATGAGCTTAAAGAAAATGTCTGACGCGGGGCAAACAAACAAACAAACAAAAATTCTGGGCTGGGTGTGGGAAACATAAAACATTTTATATTCACCTGTCCGCGCAGGGCCTTGTCCCATTTCTAGACCCCAGCCGGCTGTCTTCTTAGCTCCCCTTCTGCTACATCACAACCAGGTTGATGGATGCCCCGCTCAGCCAGCCAGTGACATTGCTGCATTCACTGATTGGCAGATAGGCTAAATCTCATCCGCTTGTAATATTCAGCCTGGGTCTGATGTACCTAAAAAAACGGGAATAGATTTTTGATAAACGTAACCAAAGATTTATTCAAAATGGAGAAAAGGATTAAAAGCTGATACTCTCCTCAAGAGTAAGAGTCATTAACCCCTTCCCTCCTGGACATATTTTCGTTTTTGCAAATTTTTTTTTTCCTCCTCGGGTTTAAAAGGCCATAACACTTGCATTTTTTCACCTACAGACCCACATGAGCCCTTATTTTTTGTGCAACTAATTTTACTTTGCAATGGCAGACTTAATTTTTGCATAAATATATTGCGAAACCAGAAAAAAAATTATATGCACAGTGAAATTGAAAATAAAACACAATATTTTTTATTTGGGGTGGTTTTGTGTTTACGCCATGCGCCATTTGGTAAAACTTACTTGTTATGCATGTTTCTCAGGTTGTTACGATTACAACGATATGTAACATGTATAACTTTTATTTTATTTGATGGCTTATAAAAAATCAAAACCTTTAAAAAAAACTAAATGTTCTTTAAAATCGCTCTATTCCCATGCTTATAGCGCTTTTATACTTTGGTCAATGGAGCTGTGTGAGATGTCATTTTTTGCGCCATGATGTGTACTTTCTATCGGTATCTTACTTGCCTATATACAACTTTTTGATAGCTTTTTATCACAATTTTTCAGAATTTGATGCAACCAAAAATGCACAATTTTGCACTTTGGGATCTTTTTGCGCTTACGCCATTTACCAAGCGAGATCAGGAACGTAATAATTTAATATTTCGGGCCATTATGCATGCGGCGATGTCAAATATGTTTGTTTATTCATTTATTTATATTTATAAAATGGGAAAAGGGGGGTGATTTAAACTTTTATTAGGGGAGGGGATTTTTTATTATTAAAAACACTTTATTCTTTTTTTACCAACAGTAATAAGAAGCCCCCTGGGGGACTTCTATATACACAGCACTGTTCTCCCATTGAGATCAATGCGGTATATATAATAGAGCACCGATTCATCAGATCGGTGCTCTATTATAATGGTCTGCAGCAGACCATCTAAATATATTGCCGAGCCGGGATTAGCGTCATTCCGACGCTGAGCCCTGGCGGCTCAGTACACTGTATCCCCCCCATGGAGGGAGATCCAGCCACTGGACACCAGGGAGAGGAACGTGCAGGACGTGCAGGTACACTACTGTTCAAAAGTTTGGGGTCACATTGAAATGCCCCTATTTTTGAAGGAAAAGCACTGTACTTTTCAATGAAGATAACTTTTTAAACCAGGGGCGTAGCTAGGATTCATGGGGCCCTATAGCAAAAAACTGTACGGGGCCCCATGAATCCTGTACGCTCCCCTACCCCCACCCCCCCTCACCAAACACAGACAATGACTCACATATACACACACAGAGGCACCATTAACATATATACAGATACGCCACTGACATACACACACATTTACACTAGAATGTGATTACACTAGAGCTGATGTATACACCATGAGTAGACTGTACACAAGGAAATCATCTCAGTGTAATAAGAAATTCTCAACCAGAAATAAAAGAAAATGCAGCAGATATTAGTGGTGGGTTCTTTTATTAGAGCCCAGCATTAATAGAAGCTGCTGCAGAACATCTTTGGGAGCAAACCTGTCAATCACTTGAGACACTGCTGACATACACAAACACACACATATACACCAGTGCTACAGACATTGCTGACATACACACACATATGGCCAAAGATACATACACATACTGACATATAAATATATACACAGATACATATATACACACACACACTGACATATACATATACCCACAGACACATATATACACTCACTGACACACATACACAGCACTTACAGCTCCCAGGCTTCCCCCTCCTCCTCCTCCTGTAGTCCGGGCTGATCTTCACATAGAAGTATTCAGGACCTTTGGGTCATGTGACCCAAAGGTCCTTCATTCCTCTCCTGTGCCATGCAGGACCTGGCAGTTCCTGCTCCTCTGTTCAGCCCGCTCAACCGACACTACAGTGAGGGGGCTGAACAGTGCAGTGGGGGTCCCTCTTCCTCTCTGGACCCCTGGGGGTACAGTGGTCGGTACCTAGCATGAAGGCAGGGCAGGCTTCCTCGAAACCCCCTTCCTGCAGGGGCCCCATAGCAGTCACCTTCCCTGCCTTCATGGTAGCTACGCCACTACTTTAAACTAGTCCTAACTTTAAACAAATACACTCTATACATTGCTAATGTGGTAAATGACTATTCTAGCTGCTAATGTCTGTTTTTTGGTGCAATATCTACATAGGTGTATAGAGTCCCATTTCCAGCAACTATCACTCCAGTGTTCTAATGGTACAATGTGTTTGCTCATTGGCTCAGAAGGCTAAATGATGATTAGAAAACCCATGAGCAATCATGTTCACACATCTGAAAACAGTCTAGCTCGTTACAGAAGCTACAAAACTGACCTTCCATTGAGCAGATTGTGTTTCTGGAGCATCACATTTGTTGGGTCAATTAAACGCTCAAAATGGCCAGAAAAAGAGAACTTTCATCTGAAACTTGACAGTCTATTCTTGTTCTTAGAAATTAAGGCTATTCCATGCGACAAATTGCTAAGAAATTGAAGATTTCTTACAACGGTGTTTACTACCTTCATAGGAGAGCACAAACAAAGGGAGGCCACGTTGCACAACTAAGCAAGAAGATAAGCACATTAGAGTCTCTAGTTTAAGAAACAGATGCCTCACAGGTCCCCAACTGGCATCTTCATTAAATAGTACCCGCAAAACACCAGTGTCAACATCTACAGTGAAGAGGCGGCTGCAGGATTTTGGGCTTCAGGGCAGAGTGGCAAAGAAAAAGCCATATCTGAGACTGGCCAATAAAAGAAAAAGATTAAGATGGGCAAAAGAACACAGACATTGGACAGAGGAAGACTGGAAAAAGTGTTGTGGACGGATGAATCCAAGTTTGAGGTGTTTGGATCACAAAGAAGAACGTTTGTGAGACGCAGAACAAATGAAAAGATGCTGGAAGAATGCCTGACGCCATCTGTTAAGCATGGTGGAGGTAATGTGATGGTCTGGGGTTGCTTTGGTGCTGGTAAGGTGGGAGATTTGTACAGGGTAAAAGGGATTCTGAATAAGGAAGGCTATCACTCAATTTTGCAACGCCATGCCATACCCAGTGGACAGCGCTTGATTTGAGCCAATTTCATCCTACAACAGGACAATGACCCTAAACACACCTCCAAATTGTGCAAGAACTATTTACAGCAGAAGCAGGCAGCTGGTATTCTATCATAGGTAATGGAGTGGCCAGCGCAGTCACCAGATCTGAACCCCATTGAGCTGTTGTGGGAACAGCTTGACCGTATGGTACGCCAGAAGTGCCCATCCAACAAATCCAACTTGTGGGAGCTGCTTCTAGAAGCGTGGGGGGCAATTTCTCCAGCTTACTTCAACAGATTAATAGCTAGAATGCCAAAGGTGTGCAATGCTGTAATTGCTGGAATAGGTAGATTCTTTGACGAAAGCAAAGTTTGATGTAAAAACAATGTTATTTCAAATACACATCATTACTTCTAACCTTGTCAATGTCTTGACTCTATTTTCTGTTCATTTCACAACGTATGGTAGTGAATAAGTGTGACTTTTCATGGAAAACACAAAATTGTTTGGGTGACCCCAAACTTTTGAACGGTAGTGTACGTCCAGCGGAAGGAAGGCGTTAACAGTTCAACATGTCCTATCCTTTACTCCTTCAACATCATATATTGTTAGAATATTGGGAGGCCCCATATACAGTACACAACATGGTCGGCCAGTCTCACATCTCTAATGCGTATAGACATCTTACTGGGACTGACCTCTCATCATAGCACCTTTGCCCTACACTTTGAAAAGTTTGAATGTATTTTTCCAGTTATATTTTCCTGGAAAAACAATACTTGTTTATTTCTTCTGTGAGAGAAACACAAACTACCATCCGTATAATATATATAGACGTGTGATGTGTGTTTAATTATACTTTTACTTTAACTATACATCACTAGCTTGCCTGCAATTCGGCACAAGATACGCAAATGAAAAGTTCATCATGTTCTTTAAGAGCCGACAGAAGGTAAGCCAATCCAATTGGGTAATGAGGTAAATTAATGCTATTTATATAACTTGGGCAAGTACAAGGGTTTTTGAAATAATTTTGTTGAACTCAACGTGTTTCCATAGCAACCATCACATGTTTTTTTAGCGATTAGACTGCAATTAACTGAAGTTTTAATCCCCATATTGCTATGTTCTTGTATCATTATCATTTACAATCATTAACCAAATACATAAATGCTGAGGTCATGGACGGTAAAAAAAGAAAAGAAAAACAATAAAAAAAAGAGCCAAAAGTGAAGACCAGCAGGGAACTCCAGTCTCTGCCCATTATCAAAGGAATATAATTACTTTTCAGCAGGACATTTGTTTTTTTCCAATTCTTTAAGTATTATAGTGCTTTTTTTCCCTAAGCTAAGCAATTCCTCTACAACCCGCACCCCCACTCTGGCCTATGTAAATGACAATTTCTATAGTTAAAAAAAAAAATGTATAAAGGAATCAGTAACATCTATTCCTTCACCTCAAGTGTGCTATATTTAATAGTTAAAGGGGTAGAGAAAAAACGAACTTTTGAAGTTTTGTAAATTACTTTTATTTAAAATACTCTAGTCTTCCAGTATTTATCAGCTGCTGTATGTCTTGCAGAGAGTGGTGTATTCTTTCAAGTCAGAGACAGTGCTCCCTGCTGCCACTTCTGTCTATGTCAGGAACTTTCCAGAGCAGAACAGGGATTCTGTGGGGTTATTTAACCCCTAGACGACCTATGCTTCAAGACATCTGTCACTAGACAACCCATGACGTACGCTATCGCTTCATATCGGGTGAGGACCGGCTGCTATCAGTAGCCTGTCATTTACCCCTTAAAGTGACCCTGTCACCCTTACCCCCTTCTGAGGACTTCCCTACACAGCGGTAAAGCCTAAATTCTGCATTTTTCATACCTTAATTTATAATAGATTTCTTGTTGCTTGTTCCAGCAGAAAATGCTTTTTATCCTTGGTGGTTTGTACCACCTGGGCAGGGCTTCACATCCTCAGCGCAACTTAGCCTCACCCACATCCTCGCTGTAGGTCCCCACCCCTCCGTGATGTCTTTGACCTCTAGTCCCCACCCCCTCAATAGTCATTGGAAAGGGCCGGTCTAGAGGTCTAGGCCCCAATCCCCCTAGGTCGGCCAATTCGAATGGCTGCCAAGGGGGTGGGCCTTCACTGCCAATGTGGCCAGGGCTAGGTGGCGCTGCGGATTTGAAGCCCAGCCCAGGTGGCACAAACCAGTGATGAAAGCATTTTTCTTTGGACCAAGCACCAAGAAATCTTTAATAAAGTAAGGTATGAAAACTGCAAAATTTAGGCTTTACAGCTGTGTAGAGAAGTCCTCATACAGAAGGGGGGTGACAGTATCACTTAAATTAACCCAATCGTGCTGTTTAATTCTAAGTGAGAGTAGATGATCAGGACCCCCGCAGTGTAAGTTGTGATAATTCCAATTGTTTTCCCTGATAGCCGGAGTTCCACTTACCTCCTTGCGGTAACATTTTTAAATGTAAAATATGCCAATGCCCCCCTTTCCCAATATACAATGAAAACATGAAAAAATAATTAAATAAATAAACATATATATTACAGCACTAATAATTGTCTGATGTATTAAAATATAACAACATTGTTCCTCCATGGTGAATGGGGTAATGAAAAAAGCAAAAAAGCACCATGATTGCTGATTTGTTTGTTACATTATATACTTTAGCAGAAAAAATAATAATAAAGAGCAATCAAAACAAATATACACAAATATGATACTAATAGGACATAGAGCCCTGTATGATAAAATTTTAATCATAATTAGATAAAATTAATTAATAAAAAAAAGGATTTACTGTAAATAGTAAAGCATGGGGTCCACCCAGGGTTCTTAGGGCCCTATTACATGGGACGATTATCGTTTGAAAAATCGTTAAATCGTTTAAATTTAAACGATAATCGTTCTCTGTAATTGCAGGCAACGATCGAAAAATCGTTCAAATGTCGTTGATCGTTGGTTTAGATCTAAACCTAAAATTATCGTTAATCGTTCGCTGTAATTCCACGTTCGTTCGCTCAACTTTCACTAATCGTTCAGTGTAATAGCACATTGCCCATTGTTTTCCTGAGATCGGAAGGAATAAACTATCGCAATAAGGATCGTAATAACGATCGTATCTAACGACCATCGTTCTTTGTAATATGGTGAACTATTTCAGGTTGACGATAAACAATCTCGTTTGCGATCGTTTATTGTTAGTCATTAAAAATCGCCCTGTGTAATAGGACCCTTAAAGAACTCTGTATAACCAATCCCTCCAAACAGGAGATGCATCTCTTGTTTGGAGAACAGCCAATGTTATGCCCATCCACAAGAGGGGGAGTAGAGAGGAGCCGAGTAACTACAGGCCAGTTAGCTTGACATCTGTATTAGTGAAAATGATGATTGTTGATAGAATCAACGATGTGATGGATCCAAACCAGAATGGCTTTACTGCTGGCAGATCATGTCGGACTAATTTCATTGATTTCTTTGATTATGTCAAAAAAGTGCTGAATGAAGGTGGTGCTGGGGCTATCGCTGGATAGCATAGAGCTGATAGAGAAGTTAGAGAAAATTGGATTTAATTGTTGTTGGCTGAAGGATAGATTTCAGGGCATAAATGGTAATGGTGTATATTCCGAGCAAAGACTGGTTACAATTGGTGACCACAAGGGTCTGTTCTAGGTCCTATTCTTTTTAACAAGTCTCTAAGTAACATGGAGTTTTCAGTAATTTGGAAAATGATTTAGCTTTGCTAGATAAGTGGTCCAAACATTGGAAATTGCAGTTCAATGTTTCCAAATGTAAAATAAAGCACTTGGGCAGGAGGAATCCTCCATCGGCGTATTATATCGGCAGTTCTGTGTTAGAAAAGACTTCAGAAGAGAAGGATTTAGGGGTAGTGATTTCTGACAGCCTTAAAATGAGCCACCAGTGCAACCAGGCAGTAGGGAAAGCAAATCGCATGCTGGGCTGTATAGCCAAAGGTATAACCAATAGGAGGAGGGAGATTGTGATCCCGCTGTATAGAGCTCTAGTGAGACCACATCTGGAATACTGCGTCCAGTTCTGGGGACCTCGCCTAAAAAAGGATGTTGATAAAATAGAACGGGTCCAAAGACGGGCCACAAAAATGGTGGAGGGTGTCAGGAATAAAACATATCAGGAAAGGCTTGAGGATTTTAATCCATATAGTCTGGAGGAAAGAAGAGAAAGAAGTACATGATCAAAAACTTGACGTATATTAAAGGACTAAATAAGTTTCAGGAGGAAAGTGTTTTTAGAAAAAAAAACTGAACTCAAGAACAACGAGGATACAGTGAGAGGTTAGTAAAGGGAAAGATCAGAAACAACCCGAGAAAATATTACTTTACTGAAAGAATAGTAGATGCTTGGAACAAACTACCAGTAGATGTGGTTGGTAAATGTACAATAGCTAAACCTGCCTGGGATAAATGTATATCTATCCTGACATCATCATAATAATAATAATAATAATAATAATAATAATAATAATAATAATAATAATAATAATAATATGCTTAAAGGACAGACCAGATGGACCCAGTAGTCTTTTTCTGCCGACAATCTTCTATGCTTCTAAAAACATGCATATCTGTGTTTCATAATTGAGTTAAAAAAAATACCATTTTTTTTCTATAGCCCTCTCCTTCAGGTACATTTATTTCCTTGATTTCATGCTTGAATGCTGTAATTTGCTAATATAATAAATACTGCACAATTGTTCATCTCTGTATAAGTATTGTAGATAAGACAAGCAAATACACCAAACATATATTTTTTTTCAAGCTAATATTATTGCCAATATTATTATTGCCACTATTTCTCCATGGCACCTGCCTATGGGGCATAACTAAGGTGGCAGCATAATATCTAAAACATGTTTTCTTTATACCACACAGCTCATTGCTGCCACCAGGCAGATGGTTTAAACCGCTTAACTGAGGGTTTCTCATTAAAGGGGTTATCTACCGCTACAAAACATGGCTACTTTTCCCCCTACTGTTGTCTCCAGTTCAGGTGCAGTTTGCAATTAAGCTCCATTTACTTCAATGGAATGGAGTTTCAAAACCCCACCCAAACTGGAGACAACAGTAGGGGGAAAATGGCCATGTTTTTGTAGCGCTAGATAACCCCTTTAAGCAGAGACAGCATGCAGTAATGCAGTTCTGAGGAAGGAAGTCGTCAGTATTGACACTTAGTCCCCCCTGCTTCCCTGTGTATTGTATACCTTGTATCTTACACGCAAAGTATATCACTGTTCAGTTAACAGTTTTGATCCAGGTGAATGTGTTGGGCTGCCTGGTGACATTATATGTATCACTGCTAACACTCACAACATTCCCTGGCCTGATGCTCTATACCCATCCCAGCAAATTTTAACTCAGTGGAGACACACAGTATATGCCTTGTTGTGTAGAGGAGCAGGGGTTTCCACCTTTTCATTGTATGCTCCTGTATGGATCTGAATTCAAGTGATTCATGTGAATCAACAAACATTAATTATGGAAGATTTGCTTAGCTATTTCTAATGCTTTTATAATATTCTTGATGAGGTTACATTTCCCTCTGGTCCTCCCACACGTTCACTACTGTACATTTGAGCAAACACTAAAATGCTCGATTGTTCAAATCTAGTAACAGGCCCATTAAAAACAATGGGAGATTCCAGCATTTAGCCGTGTGCCGTCTGCTTTGCAGGAAGGAGGGTACATAGTTAACCTGAAATCTTACAAAGTAACTGTCTGGTCCCAAGGGGGTTGACTTAACCTCCTGGGGGCTAAACTGTGCTCTTTTGGGGGGGAATTATATTTACCGCTCTGGTCTTCTAGCCTCACTATTGCCGCTCAGCCAATCAGCAGCTGCAGAAGTGTCCTGCCTCAGCTGCTGATTGGCTGAGCAGAAACGGCTGGGGTAATATAATGAAGCAGCCGCTTATTTGCTGAGTGTTGATAAAGAGGATAGAAGACTGGGGTAGTAAGTAATATTTTAATGCATTATACACTGATCAGTAGTTAGAATAATCATTTTAAACCATAATGAATATTTATAGACTAAATGTCTGTGCCCTTAGTCACTCATACTATTATACTAAACAAATTAGGATGACATTTTATTATAATTACTGCTTCCCATCGATTGAGAAGTATAGATTCTTGCTGTCAATCAAAATGGTTACAGAAACACTTGCAAATCTTTAACTAGTAATCCTACATTCACACATCTCTCCGGGGCTGTGCATAGCCGCAGACTCGTAGCATGCCTATAGTGTACAGTACAGTGTATAGTGTAATGTACAGACCCATTAATTGGTAATGGCAAAATTGTGGGTCCGTATTGGGACCAGTCAGTTTTTCTTTTTTGTGGCATGAATTATGGCCCAATTATAAGAACGGATGTGTAAACAGTTTCACAGGAGTGGGCTTTCTTACATTCTTTCTTACGTTTGCCTGTTCAGCATGCTTCTCTATCCCGAGTCGTAATCTCATTTTTTTCTTCCATGTAAAATGAATCTACTGCCAAAAAGTTATATTTCCCTGTTCTTATTCCACCTTTACCTTTTAGTTATGATCTGCCATTAAAACAGGTTATACTTCTTGTAGATGCTTTCAAATAAGGCAATATGTACAAATATAGAGAAGCACTGCAAATGCTGCTTAAAGCTTTTTCTTCTGCCTCCATCTATAGTGAAGTTGCGGTTGTCATTTATCATTTATCTTGTCATGTCACCAAGGTGTCCAAGCAATGCACAAGAGATTACTGGACGATTTCAGGTCTGCAATCTTTAGACATGTACAATGCTAGAATATTAAGAATTATCTATCGATCAATCGATCGATTATATCTATGTAATATTGTTTTATTTATCTAGGCAGCTATGAGCTATTACTACCGATCATGTGCAGATCCATAAAGGAAATAAGAAATGCCTATCATAGTTCCGGATTATAATGTCATTGTTCCACACTACATGTGATTTGTTTAGTTGAATTTTTCCATCCTGGGTCTTCATCTGTGAAAGCTGTAATTGACAAAACAGTTATGGTTACTATAGAAACAAGAGCTTCTCGATTGAATTACATGTCATGGCTTATACTATATGATTTTACAATATATACCATTACATTATTAATAGCACAGAAAACATAACCAGTATGCACTTGGTAAAATATAGCAGCCTAGCTGTGGAGACCCTCCAGAGCTCAGGATGCTGTACAACAAGACAGACTTACTTGCCGAAGCTTATATGAAAGCAGCAACAATTCACTGTGACTGATGAGACATTGTTAGATTTTGTCCTCCATTTCTCTTGCTGCTTTCCAGGAGGCCGCAGTACGAGAAAGTACTGTATGCATAGACAAATATACATGGCTATGTTCACATCTCGCTATTGGAATACAGTATATCTAATGGATCAGCTGTCCATTCATTTAGTCTTGAGTCATTTCTCTTCCCAAGTGTTCTGATTCACCAGAGAAGTGAAAAATGAGATTCTGGACTATCTCATTCCAGTCTTCTCTGGGGAATTGCAACACTTGGGAAGCAGAATGACTTTCACAAGAATCTATTACCCATGTATTCGATTTAGGTTCAACATATCTTAAGGTCCTGTTACACCAAGCAATTACTGGCCGTGTTCAGCTGATTATCGGTCATTACGGCCATTAATCGCTTGGTGTAAAAGCTACTGTTAAAAGGCAATGATCAGCCGACTGGCACAATGTCAACTGATCCTTGTCTTTCAACATGTTGAAAAATTTTTGAACGATAACAGCCTTCCGCTCTGCCGCTCCGTGCAATAGGAGCGGCGGCAGCAGACCGCCGCCAACTGCTATGATCTAATAATTGCCCGAGGAGCCCCTCCCCACGGCCCTCCCCCCGCTCTTGCCTGCTCACTGTCAGCACAAGTAATAATGCTGGCGGTGGGAACGAGGAGCAAGCGATCGCTGATCTGACAGGTCAGCGTTTACTTGCCCCTCACCGTTGACCAGTGTAATAGGGCTTTTACTATAGATTCTAGATTGCTAAAGCATTGATGCTGTAACAGGATGGGGAGCTTTGGTAACAGGTGGGAATTGTCTTTGTTTCATGTGCTGCTCCTAGATTTTATTATTATTATTATTATTATTATTTATTTTTTTTTATTACTGGCTATATCGATTCAAAATCATGCAGTCATTTGTCACAGTCATACGGTCATTGGTGACGAAGATTGTGATGCAGTAGCCCATACTTTTGAAATGGATTAGGGTGCACGTGGGAACAGGAAAAAGCGTTACTTTTCCCCTTTTATATAACTCCTTTAAGAGGTTTATTTTTTTGCAAGCAAGAACCAGGTTTCTATATATATATATATATATATATATATATATATATATATATATATATTTTATTTGCTTTCTATTGTGATAGTCGGTCCAGGGACAGTGTTTGTTGTGAACTCCTTGGTGTAGTGAACACACCAAAAAAGTAAAAAAGTACACATACAACAGTGTTGGCAACTCTCACCTAGATGGGATGTGCAACATAGAGAGGTACAGCACTACAGAGCATATGCAGGATGATGCTAACTGACCGCAGCCATTCCTATATACAGTAATCCACATGGGATAAAGCCCAAATGACAACACAAATCCACTCCATGATCACAGGATCAGACGAGTGCTGGTCAAACAGATGAAATGTTACATAATGCATTTAATCTAATAAAACACAAGGTGTGCTGTCTAGGTCAAAATGACACTCTTAAAGGGGAACTGTCAGCAGGTTAGATGAATGTTACCTGTTGATAGCCTCCTATAGCGCCAAGGACACTGAGGAGGAAGGTATGTGTCTTACCATCCTTGTCTGCGCTAGTCCCGCGCTGTTAGAGTAATCTTTGCTCTGGAGCACCATTAGGAGTATTGCTGTGTCATCCAGCCCACCCCTTCTAATAACAATCAATGGAGGGCATGGGCCAAATGACGTGGCAGTGCTCCTAACGGTGCTCCAGAGCAAAGATTACTCTTACTAACAGTGCAGGACCAGTGTCCAGGAGAAAGGTAAAACACATACCTTCCTCCTCAGCATCGCCGGAGCTATAGGGGGCCATCAGCAAGTTCCCTTTTAATGTACATGATGACCTATGGCTACATTTAGCATATGCCCTAGGAGCTTTTTTCATTCTTCTTAAACAAAGAATAAAAAGGAAATATGAACAGAGCCACATTTGTTGCACAAGATCTGAAGTTAGCTGATTACTAAACTTGATTGTCAATCTAAAGGAAAATAAATAAATGCAATAGATTCAGTGTGTAAAATAGTAACAATATATTAAACAGCCCAGCAGACATGTGTAACAGATGTGGAGTTATGGGGAGTTAGTTGTATCTGTTAGTTAAAATGCCATTTCCTCGCTATGTATCCGCAGGACAATATGCAGACAGGCAGCTCTTCCTCCACATGTTAGAACCCTACTAAGTGTAATACAGGAGCTCCCTCTGATGGAGTGACTAGTAACATGTCACTACCTCAGAATGGGATTGGTGGATTCTGCTTCTGTGGGATGAGAAAAGAGAACCAGGGTCTGACAATTGACACTGAGTTTAGATTTATATTTGTATGAGGTATTTGTGCAGAATTGATGTTCGTGTGAAGCAGATTCTGTCACTCATGGATATTGTCATACTGAATGCACTGCTTAGGTCTAAGGAACCTTTCACATTTCTGTCATGGATATTTTATTATATGCAGCATGAAATTGGCAACTAAACAATTCAATGATAGCATGTTCACAGGGTTCTTGTTAAACTTTAGTATATTATTCTGGAAAGCCTGATGGCTAAATGTGACTACACTGAAAAGCATCAGAAGAAATACTAGAAACTCATGCATGATTTTTGTGGAAAGCTGTGAAACAATTGCATTGAAAACTACCGATTATTGCCTTGGCCTCCAGTTAATGCAAAGCAATATGAAGCTCCTAGGCCCCAAAATGAAATCTGTAACAGGACCTACCATGTGTCCACTCTAATACCATCTTATACTACACAGAGGTCTTTAGGCTTCAGGGCCCAGGTGCGACTGCTGCCTTTGCACCCATAGTACAGTACGTTGACTATATATCTACTGTGTATAATTAATGTGCTGCAAACACTGTTATGGAACCCAACACCGATGGCATCACTGTGTATTGTACTGACTCATTCTATAATGTAGTGTCCCAGTACCTGTATCTCAGACACTTTATGTATAAAGTTGTGGTGTGACTGAGGAATGTATTGCTAAGTATGATAAGCTGTGTCTGGGTATCAGAAGTTACTTTTATGTGCCGTCATGTTACTTGTCCCACTGCTAAACACTGCCACGCTGCATTTATTGAAAAAATGCAAGGGTTAAAACAGTTGTGTATTTACCACATCCAGCGGTCGCATGTGAAAAAAAGTGAGTGGCTGATAAGAGGCAGATTAGGTGTCGGCTTAGTGATAAGGGAGGGGGGTGGGAGTGGGGAGTTGGTTGGGGGGAGAATTTAGAAGGGGGTATGGTATGGTTAGCAGGATAGGGAGTGGTCACTAGGTATAAGGGGGTCAGGGATTGGCCTGAGAGTTTTAAAAGAGAAACGGCGAGGCGGTGGAAAGATATATAAGGCTGGTACAAGGGGGTAGTGGAGACATTTTTGGGTTTGCAAGTTTTTTTTAGAACATCTCTTACCCAGATTACATATTTTTTTTATGACAGGGAGAGCTGTGAGTGGGGTTGGATTTAAAAAGGGACAGAGAGTGAAGGTATTTTCTTGTCGCAGCTGCTGGGGTAGGTGTTGGGGGGCACCCCAAAGTTAGAGGGAGACAATGGGACTGTAGATGAAAGGAGGGAACTGAGGTTAAGGTCCTGGACTCCCTAGTTACTAATTTACAGTTTTGAAAGGCTGTTATGGGTAAAACTATCTCGGTCGTGGCACAGGTGTTATGTCAGGTGCCTCTGAGCCTGCGCGAAGGTAAAACCTGTGGGTAAGTGGATCCTGTGACTGCCTTGGTTATTTTGAGCTTCTAGGAACACCTCTGTCATATGGATTTACGTTAATTGGTGGATATGGGGGACCTCAAAGGATTGAATTTGCCTTGGCCGTAATTTTTTGCGCCGGGCTTAAAAATGTCCCTGCAGCGGAGAGGCTCACATGATTTAAGTAAAGGCGCAATGCCTCTACATAAATCCCATGCGCACTGAAGTCCCTCCATGCACACAAAGCTCTGAGCTGCGTTCTGCCTGCTCCCCACCCCTCTGGTGCAAGCGGCACAGAGGGACCCCATCTGAATAGAGGTAATGTATACACTTAATTATTTTCTTTACAGATTTTTTTTCATCTACAGGACCATGTGAAGGTCTGTATATTTTTTTGAAGGTCCAAATGTACTTTGTAATGACAGGTGAGGGTCTCGACAACCCCCAGACCCCCATGATCATCAAAACTGACAGTAACACTTTCACAGTTGTTATTTCTCAGTGATGCTGGCTCTGTAGTAGTACTGTGTATAGTCATAGAATATAGGTGAATAGCAGTAATCAATCATATAATTAGAACTATGTTTTTATGTGGCCATTAATCAGCAGACGGTTCAGCAGCTAGGGAATCTCATGCCGGCCAATAACAGTTCAAAGTGATTTGGCCTCCTTATCAGAATGCTAATTTTGCATAAATAAAATAAATTAATCAGAACTCTGGAGTAATAACCTCAGGCATGTGATACTGGTTCTCCATTTTTTTTTTTTTTTTTTGTAACAATTTTCCTGGCAGGACAATGTGATTTCCTGAGCTTCTCTTACTCATCCAGCCTTCAGGCCATGCACATACCACCCATGATCTGTCCCCGGGGGGAGTAGAGAAGCTGAGTTCATGCTGGGTTCCTCAGTCACCATACAGATGATTTACCTGATCTGTCAGACAACTTGGCTTTCTCAGTGAGGACCTTGCAGCACAATCCGATGTTCAAGGCATGTCTGTATATGACTAGTACAGATTATGATGCTTATTGCAATGTTTGTCTCTTCTCCTTAAACAGGATGTACATTCCAAAGTATGTCTCCTGTCGAAACATATCTCAACAAATATGTATTTGACCTCCATTTCTGCATATATTTCACTGAACAAATTAGCAAAAAAAAAACTATTTGTTTGGGTGCTTTTAATCTGTCAACACATAAAGGCAAGGTCAAGTGATTCTTCGGAGAGACATAAAGTTAAATCATATATCTTTAAAATATAGCTTGTACGGGGGTAACCCCTGCCATGGTTGACTTTGCTTAATCATTTGTGTCTGTCAGTTCCTCTAGAAACATAGAAACATAGAGGATTGTCAGCAGAAAAAGCCCAATTGGTCTATCTAGTCTGCCCTATTAGTAGTTCCTTTCTTATTTTCTTAGGATAATCTCTATCTATCTATCTGGCAACCCCCTACAAGTATCTACCATTTTAAATATGCAAAAAAGGAGTCCATGGTGCCTCAGTTGCGAGTCTCAAAACACGGCCAGTGTTTTGCCAGATATCCCTAGCCTGTTGCCATGGGGTGCCTCCAGATGGGAAAAGCACCACACCACCCTGATAGGCAGCCCCTTAAGTCCCACTCTGTTGCGAGTATTGGAACATAAATAGGGAAACACCAGGTAGGCCCTTTTTGTGTCCAAGTCTAACTCAGGTGCGAGTATTGCGATATGACAAGGGCTTGCCAAGGCAGGCATCCATCCACAGACAGCTGTTTCGGGGTATTTGCCCCTCCTTAGTGTGGAGCAGGATTCTGGTTAGTTGGTGCAATGACTAAATAACCAACAAAATACAGTAATCACTGAGCTCAAGGAGAACAGTGAAAAAAATCCAATGAAGTACTCAATCAAGAGTCTCCACTGATGCCCCCCAAATATTAAACATGCAAAAAAGGAGTCAGTGGAGCCACAGTCTCAAAACACGGGAGTAACCAGATATCCCTAGCCTGTTGCCACGGGGTGCCTCCAGATGGGGAGAGCACCACCCCACCATGATAGGTAGCCCCTTAAGTCCCACTTGGTTGCGAGTATTGGAACATAAATAGAGAAAAACCTATGGGACCGAGTGGGATTTAAGGGACTACTCCCGTGTTTTGAGACTCACAACCGAGGCTCCATAGACTCCTTTTTTGCATATTTAAATTTTGGGGGGCATCAGTGAAGACTCTTGATTGAGTACTTCATTGGAATTTTTTCACGGTTCTCCTTGAGCTCAGTGATTGCTATGTTTTGGTGGCTGCTCCTATTTTACCAATATATTTATCCAGCTATACATGCTTATCCCAGACATGTTTACATTCAGTTATTGTGGATTTACCTACCACATCTGCTGGAAGTTTGTTCCAAGCATCTACTACTCTTTCAATAAAATATTTCCTTACGTTGCTTCTAATTTCCCTCCCAACTAACCTGTGTGCTCTAGTTCTTGTTTGTTTGTTTGTTTTTATTAAAAACACTTCTTCCTTGAACCTTATTAAGTCCTTAAGGGTTGTTTTGAATCTGTATAGTCTGGAAGAAAGAAGGGAAAGGGATGGGGGTGCGGGGGGGACAACGACATGATCGAAACCTTTAAATATGTTATGTTTTAACTTAACTATACTAAAAAAGACAGTACCTCAAATTGTGTGGATTTGGATTGGAAATATAATTCCTCTGTTGTGGTTACTTGTAGCATAAAAAAAAACTACAAGCACATTACACAGCCATGCATATTATATCTACAGCCATGTGAGGTCAGGTTGCTTGAAAGACAGAGGTAAAGTAGCAACGAGAACCCAAGAATGCACAGATCCCACCCCCCAAAAAAGAAAAAGCATCAGATAGATAGATAGATAGATAGATAGATAGATAGATAGATAGAATAAACTTTACACAGGTTACTAACAGTACACTTGCCAAAAATGGACATGTATCAATGGAGATTGCTAAATGTCTGCAATTTTGATAAAGATCATACTCCTCATCTGACTTCACTTATTGATATGTAGTAAAGAGTATCATTATTTGGGGTCTTGGTCCAATTTATAGCTTCTGGCACAATAATATTCCAGCAAACAAAGGGTTCAAAGGGAAATGGTGCCAGTTTCACTCTAAACGCCTGGCAGCCTCACTGTTATGTCAGGAGACATTCCTACATCTCAGCTGGAGTTACCATAGGTACAGATGCCTCTTTCACGCAGATGAAGATCAGAGGTGAATGGCTGCCCACTAGATTAAAAAGCACTTTGAAACAGCTCATGAAACAAGAGTCAATTATCTCAGCCGTTACAATTCTTTGTAAATAAAAAATGTACCATGTGTAGGAGAAAAGAGATTGTCAGGGGTACCCACATGTCAGTAATTACACAGTACATACAACTTTACCTCCATATACATGAAATGTCAAGTTACAAAATGGATCTCAGACAAGAAGAACCCAATATATACAAAATGTAGATGTAGGGTTCTGTAGAACTCACCAAGGTCACCAGACCATATCTGCATAGCAGAGCCGTCTGGGAAGTGCATAGCAGAGCCGACTGGGAAGTGCATAGCAGAGCCGAGTGGGCAGTGCATAGCAGAGCCGAGTGGGCAGTGCATAGCAGAGCCGAGTGGGCAGTGCATAGCAGAGCCGAGTGGGCAGTGCATAGCAGAGCCGTCTGGGAAGTGCATAGCAGAGCCGTCTGGGAAGTGCATAGCAGAGCCGAGTGGGCAGTGCATAGCAGAGCTGAGTGGGTAGTGCATAGCAGAGCCGTCTGGGAAGTGCATAGCAGAGCCGTCTGGGAAGTGCATAGCAGAGCTGAGTGGGCAGTGCATAGCAGAGCCGAGTGGGCAGTGCATAGCAAAGCCGAGTGGGCAGTGCATAGCAGAGCCGAGTGGGCAGTGCATAGCAAAGCCATGTGGGCAGTGCATAGCAGAGCCGAGGGGGCAGTGCATAGTAGAGCCGAGTGGGCAGTGCATAGCAGAGCCGAGTGGGCAGTGCATAGCAGAGCCGTCTGGGAAGTGCAAAGCAGAGCCGTCTGGGAAGTGCATAGCAGAGCCGAGTGGGCAGTGCATAGCAGAGCCGAGTGGGTAGTGCATAGCAGAGCCGTCTGGGAAGTGCATAGCAGAGCCGTCTGGGAAGTGCATAGCAGAGCTGAGTGGGCAGTGCATAGCAGAGCCGAGTGGGCAGTGCATAGCAAAGCCGAGTGGGCAGTGCATAGCAGAGCCGAGTGGGCAGTGCATAGCAAAGCCATGTGGGCAGTGCATAGCAGAGCCGAGGGGGCAGTGCATAGTAGAGCCGAGTGGGCAGTGCATAGCAGAGCCGAGTGGGCAGTGCATAGCAGAGCCGAGTAAGCGGTGCATAGCAGAGCTGAGTGGGCAGTGCATAGCAGAGCCGAGTGGCCAGTGCATAGCAGAGCCGAGTGGGCAGTGCATAGCAGAGCCGAGTGGGTAGTGCGTAGCAGAGCCGAGTGGGTAGTGCATAGCAGAGCTGTCTGAGCATTGTATAGCAGAGCCGAGTGGGCAGGGCATAGCAGAGCTGAGTGGGCAGTGCATAGCAGAGCCGAGTGGGCAGTGCATAGCAGAGCCGAGTGGGCAGTGCATAGCAGAGCCGAGTGGGCAGTGCATAGCAGAGCCGAGTGGGCAGTGCATAGCAGAACCGAGTGGGCAGTGCATAGCAGAGCCGAGTGGGCAGTGCATAGCAGAGCCGAGTGGGCAGTGCATAGCAGAGCTGAGTGGGCAGTGCATAGCAGAGCTGTCTGAGCATTGTATAGCAGAGCCGAGTGGGCAGTGCATAGCAGAGCTGTCTAAGCATTGTATAGCAGAGCCGAGTGGGCAGTGTATAGCAGAGCTGTCCATGATCGCTGTACGCGGTATAGCGAAGCTGTCTAAATGATCACTGTACTCTGTACACAATTATGTAAAAAACGTAAACCTTTATTTTTAACGTAATAAAATAAAAAAAAAGTCCATAAATTGGTATCTCTGTAATAGTGCAGGCCTGAAGAGTATAGAAAACATTTCAGGTTTATTATATTCGCTGTCTAGGGGGTATTATATTTCTATCGTTGTTTTTTTAAAAAATATTTTAGTAAGTATCGAACTGGTATTGAGTATCGAAATAAAAAAGTTAGTATCAGTATCGAACTCAAAATTCTGGTATCGTGACATCACTAGTCTAGAGTAGTAGCAAATCCCCATAGAAAACCTTTCTTGCTCTGGACAGTTCCTGTCATGGACAGAGGTGGCAGCAGAGAACACTCAGACTGGAAAAAACACACCCACACTTCCTGCAGGATATACAGCAGCTGATGAGTACTGGAAGATTTGAGATTTTTAAATAGAAAAAAATTACAAATCTATATAACTTTCTAACACCAGTTTATTTGAAAGAATATATAGAACCAGTGCCAAAACCTGCCCTGTGTCAATTACCACAGGTCATTATTCCCAATTTAAGGTAGCCATACCTGTTTAAACCTTGTTTAAAAATGTCCCTTAGTGTTTCTGTTAATACTGTAGGTTATTTGTCAGGATGGTATCTTTGCGGAGCGTAACGCGTCCCTCTGCTCGTGCTGTGCGGCCGAGAAGGCGCTGATATTCTCTTATTCTGTTCTGTGTTTTGTTTTGCTGTGTCTGAACACTGGTTTATTTGCTCTCTTTGGGAGACACACCCGACTTCACCTGCTGAGTTCTGTCTGGCCATGTCAGGGTTAATCTGTGTTTTGGTTCTGCTGTGACTGACAGGTCTTCCTGCCATTGGATCTGTTTTGTTCTCAGGTGTCTGTGCTTGGAGATCAGGGGGATGGTCCAATGATGTTCTGGATCAGAACCCTGACCTCCTATATAACCTCCTCAGTCTGGGATATCATTGCTGGTTATTGACTTAGTCTCTGCCTGCTTGTATCTTCTGTGTATTTGCTATTCCTGATCTTTGCCTTATTCCTTGACTTCCCTTGCTTGCCGCCTGCCCTTGACCATATTGCCTGGACTTTGACTACGTTTATTGGATATTGATTTTGTACTTTTGCTGCCCGATTGTTGTGACCCGGACTGTTGACTATTCTTCATTGTGTTTGTCTGTCTGTCTGTTTGTCTTGTCTTTGTGTCCCACCTAGCCAGTGCAGGGACCGCCGCCAAGTTGCTCGCCGCCATCTTAGGGCGGATTGTGGCAAGTAGGTAGAGGACAGTGGGCGAGGCTGAGCTTAGGGCTCACTGTCTTGTCTTGTCCTGCTGTCCGGATCCTAACAGAATAACCAGCCATACTTTTTTTTTTTTTTTTCTCTCCACCTTGCTATGGACCCCATGAAAGCTCTGGTTGAGCAAATGCAAAGTCTCAACCAGCTTGTTCTGGACCTTACGCAACGGGTGCAGCAGGTAGAGTCTTTCCTGGGCCAAAATGCCATGCTATCTGCTGCTGTTCCCCCAGAACCTCCAGTGCAGCTTCCTGATAGGTTCAAAGGCGAGAGAAAGGCCTTTCGAATCTTCAGAGAGGGATGTAAGTTGTTTTTCAGACTTTGTCCCCGGTCCTCTGGGGATGAGAGCCAGAGAGTAGGCATTATTATGTCACTCTTACAAGGACCTCCGCAGGAGTGGGCCTTTTCTTTGCCTCCAGATGCCACTGAGTTATCTTCTATGGATCAGTTTTTCTCTGCATTGGAGTTACTCTATGATGACCCTGACAGGGCAGCAGCAGCTGAGAGGCAGTTGACTACTTTGAGACAGGGCAAGCGACCGGTGGAGGAGTATTGTGCTGAGTTCCGCCAGTGGTGCGTTCCATCCGGATGGAATGATCCTGCACTTAGATGCAAGTTTAAGCAGGGGTTGTCTGATGGCATTAAGGATGCCTGGACAGGACATCCAGAACCTTCCACCCTTAAGCAGGCCATGAATTTGGCTATTCGTATAGACAGCAGGCTCCGTGACAGACATAGGGATAGAGTAGACTCTGACTCTTCTAAACAATCTGTCTCCTATTCTGTCAAAACCCCTCTTGTTACCCCTACTATTCCTGAGGACGAGCCCATGCAGCTGGGACTATTAGACACCAAGACCAGGCGAGAACACCGGAGACACAATGGTCTATGTTACTACTGTGGTGATAGTGGCCATTTCATCAGTTTCTGCCACAAGCGTCCCAAGCGGCAAGAAAACCTGCACCCAGATCATCGGCGTCCAGGTGACTCCCAGGAAGGTCACTTGGGCGCACAGGTACCCTCCGGCGAAATTAATATTTCTAGTTCTGTTGTACCTGATTTGCCTGTATCTGATGCGAATTTAACATGTTGTTCTGCTCGTCCTGTCAGTAAGCCTGTTCTCCATGCCATGGACTCGTCTTCTGATGAATGGGAGTCAGATGGCAATCTTCTAAGTGAGGTTGAGTCCTGTGAGGGTCCTGAGGCCCCTCATAAAAGGGGGGGTACTGTCAGGATGGTATCTTTGCGGAGCGTTATGCGTCCCTCTGCTCGTGCTGTGCGGCCGAGAAGGCGCTGATATTCTCTTATTCTGTTCTGTGTTTTGTTTTGCTGTGTCTGAACACTGGTTTATTTGCTCTCTTTGGGAGACACACCCGACTTCACCTGCTGAGTTCTGTCTGGCCATGTCAGGGTTAATCTGTGTTTTGGTTCTGCTGTGACTGACAGGTCTTCCTGCCAGTGGATCTGTTTTGTTCTCAGGTGTCTGTGCTTGGAGATCAGGGGGATGGTCCAATGATGTTCTGGATCAGAACCCTGACCTCCTATATAACCTCCTCAGTCTGGGATATCATTGCTGGTTATTGACTTAGTCTCTGCCTGCTTGTATCTTCTGTGTATTTGCTATTCCTGATCTTTGCCTTATTCCTTGACTTCCCTTGCTTGCCGCCTGCCCTTGACCATATTGCCTGGACTTTGACTACGTTTATTGGATATTGATTTTGTACTTTTGCTGCCCGATTGTTGTGACCTGGACTGTTGACTATTCTTCATTGTGTTTGTCTGTCTTGTCTTTGTGTCCCACCTAGCCAGTGCAGGGACCGCCGCCAAGTTGCTCGCCGCCATCTTAGGGCGGATTGTGGCAAGTAGGTAGAGGACAGTGGGCGGGGCTGAGCTTAGGGCTCACTGTCTTGTCTTGTCCTGCTGTCCGGATCCTAACATTATTTGTGTGCAGTTATGCTCAGTGTTTCCTTAAAGGAGACCTGTCACCCCCCGTTCCGGGGTGACAGGCTCCAGACCCCCAGTTAGATCCCCTTATACATACCTCATCCCACTGCCGGAGATATCCCGGGCAGAAGCCTCTCTGGAGAGAGGTCCGGCGTCCATAGAGAATGAATGGAGCCGTGCGCGCGCTGCAGAGATGAGTCCGGCTCCATTCATTCTCTATGGACGCTGGGGGGGGTGACAGGTCCTTTTTAATTTATCTGTGCCTGAACCTCTATACCTTATTGTCACTATTTTTTATTTTTTTTTTTTTTGGGGTGGGGGGGTGGTATTTAAACAAAGTTTAAAAGCAATGAAAAAATAGTGGCCATAATGTCTTTGATGACCGCCAATCCAACACAAGGTTGTTGGGACCTCATTCCCTCTCTTCTGCATGACCCTAACTGGCCATGAATTTCAGCTTCCTGCTATGACCATTCTCTCTCTCTTTGACCACGTAACCTTCTTGAGTGTTTGGACCCACACCTGCCTTTTCCCTAATGTGGTAGAGTAAGGTTACGGAAGTCTTAGATGTTCTACATCCTATCTTTGTAATCAGGAGCGTAGCTAGGATTCATGGGGCCCCATAGCAAAAAAACTGCATGGGGCCCCCTGAATCCTGTACGTCCCGACCCCCATTAGATGGCCAACTCTCAAACACACACAATGACGCACATATATACACACACAGAGGCACCATTTACATATATACAAATACACCGCTGACATACACACATTTACACTGGAATGTGATTACACTAGTGATGACATATACACCATGAATAGACCATATACAGGGAAAGAACCAGAAATAATATCTGCAGCATTTATTTTTAGTGGTGGGTTCTTTTATTAGAGCCCAGCATCAATAGAAACTGCTGCAGAACATCTTTGAGAGCAAACCTGTCAATCACGAGACACTGCTGACACACACACACACACACACACCAGTGTTACAGACACTAAAGTATATACCTATATAGCCACAGATACATACATACACTCTCTGACACACACATATACACAGACACATATGTACACACACTGACATACTGACACAGCACTTACAGCTCCCAGGGTAGACACTAGAATGAAGTGTCCAGAAGGAGGTGTGAAGGACCTTTGATGAGGTCATGCCCATCCTTACACAGAGGTATTGAGGACCTTTGGGTCATGTGATAAGGTCCTTCATCCCTCTCCTCCTGTGCCTACAGGACTTGGCAGGTCCTGCTCCTCTGTCCCTCTCCTTCTGATGTGCAGCCCGCTCACCCTGCACTGCAGTGAGCGGGCTGAAGAGTACAGTAGCGGGTCCTTCTTCCTCTGCAGGAGGGGTGATGCGGTGGTCAGCTGTCAGTGGCATACCTAGCATGAAGGCAGAGCAGGGCTTTCTGGGCCCCCCTTCTTGCAAAGGCCCCATAGCAGTCGCCTTCCCTGCCATCATGGTAGCTACACCACTGTTTGTAATATTGTGGTGTCCTGAAAGGAAACACTCTCTACATACTATTCAGTCAATGTAAAAAAAAAAAAAAACTTTCTCTACTCACACAGTTCTTAAGAATATTCCTGCTAGTATCCCTGCTAGTAAAAGGAGCCTGCTCATACACTGTCATTGCTGGAATGCTGTGTCAAGCCGAGGATAAAGTTCACAGATTCCAGGGCATCAACCAGAATTACATTTGGATAAAATTTACATATTTCACAACAAAACATCAAAGTCTTTGCCTACCTGGAAGTTGTTATATATATGTTAACGATTTAAAGTAAACGGCAAAATTGCTGCTCTAAATTCCAGTCCATGGAAACAGTCTATCAGTTACATGTAGATAAAAAGAACAATTAATCACATTTTCTTGGATATGTCCGTTCATATGACATGCAGACTTCCAGAATCCAACCAAAACTATGCAAGGCCCTGATTCCAATTTAACAGAAATGTGCTCTGTAAAACAGAAAAATGAGGAGATAAGATTTGTGGAAAAAATAACACATTCAGCTTTGCTGCTTCATTGGCGTATACAGAATATTAAAATCACTGAAGTTTACTTGTAAAGAACAGATTATAAGAAATCTCATAGTAATAGCACAAATTAGCCCCTTCTTAAATGTCAGTGCATAGCAATAAATGCCTTTGATTTGTTGTCTAGTATTATGTTCTTATTGTAGAGGTCAGATTAGCGCTGTGCTGGGAGGATAGTCGTCAGAAAGGATTGATGCATTTCTGTGTTCATTACATGTCTGTTATGCATTAACAGAAATGAAACAAAGTGACAAAGTGAAGGTCATGCTAGGGAGAGGGATAGGCTGTCATTAATGGCAGGGGGTAGCGTTAGAAGGAGCTGGGAGGGGATTGGGCAGGTGGCTGGAAGGGGAGAAGTGTAGAGATAACCGAAGTGGGAAGAAGAATGTTGTGTCTTGTGATACTGTCAGATTTCTGTAAGGCAAGCAGCTTGCACACTATTCATTTTAGTGAAATGGCTGGTGGCTGAGGGCTTTTAGCGGATTCTTTCTCTCAGCAGCAATGCGAAATAAGATCAGGGAAGGCAATCATTATGGTATCTTTGGAGACCAACAGAGATATGGCAACAGCCTAGAGAATGCAAAATCTTATAAGCAAGTCCCAGGACCACCAAGTCTTAGGCCTTATTCACACGTCCCATAATTTACGGATCCGTATTTCCGTATCCGAGTTAGTGCACATTGATGTCTATTGGGCTATTCACACTATCATTAGATGAAACGGATGAAAATCAATGGCGAAAAAAAAAAGGACCCTTGTCCTAGTGCGGACCCAGATTTTTTTTATGGATCCTCTCATTGAAATGAATTGTTTACAGATTGCAACATATTTGGGATCCGTATTTCCGTATTCCCATAAAAAAATACTTATGACTCATAGGTCACAAGGTTCTGTTTCTAAGCAACCACAGGCTGACAAGCAATCATGTGACTTATTTTAGGGGTTGGGCAAACTGGTGCTATTTTTTTTTTAACCTACCCAATTTTATTAACTTGTATAAAGCAGTTAGTAGTAAAAACGGATTTACAGAAATACGGATGCAATACGGATGTCCAATCAGTAATTTTTAGTGGGTTGTTTCAGGAATAGAAAATATTACTGAACGTGTGAATAAGGCCTTAGAAAAAAAGTTGGATAGGATGTTCATATTCCACCATCAATAGAAAACACTACAAGGAAGATAGTCTTTTAGGATTCAGAATCTCTACCCTAGTACATTTTCTATTTCTACTCAATGAAACCTGATGTTGACTAGGTAACATTATACAGTAGGTGGAAAATTGAGGGGAGAAAAGGACACCTTACTCCTTGGAAAGCATATGTATATTCACATGCTATTTAATTAAATTAAAGCACGTTTAATGTACCGGGGACTAATGCCCCTTCCTCAGAGATTATCATGATCTCTGAGGAAGAAGCATTAGTCCCCTATACGCATCAGGTCTGTTATTAAATATGTTATATTTTATGCCTTAGGTCTCTGGCACTTACCTTCAATACTGCTGAATACAGGATTGAAGATTCCTGGAGAGGTGTAGTCCCCCTGGCTGGATATCGGAGGTATTGCATCACTGGGTGTCTAGCAGTCACACTTTCCAGGCCGGGAGGGGAGAGAACTGATTACCATTTGGTGAGTAAAACGAGGATTATCAATGCACTATTACCTGATACAACCAGATTAATTGTTTGCTCCCCTAATTTTTATTTATTTGTGTCAATGTCTTATGTTTAAAAACTTTTTTTTTTTTTAAACTCATGGAGCCCTTCCTTGACACCTGACTGCCCAGTAAATAACAGGGAAGCAGCATATTGCAGCGATGGGCAGTTTAAAAAAAAATGTCCATAGGCTGAAATATATGTAAAAGATTTTTCTTTTGGTATAATACATGTTCATGCGCCTGCATCCCAATTTAGTACAAATAAAGTTTATATGGTCCGTACTGCAGTACCGGCCGGAATGATCTTCATTGACACCAGCCGTTCTATGACTTGGCTGGGTCACAGAACGGCCGGTGTTTTACAGCGTGTGAACCCGGCCTTAAAGAGGTTGAGCCATCTGCTGAGTATTTAACTCGGCAATGTTGTGTCCCCGCTCATTTCTTAGTTTGGCATGGTGGACATCTCTGGGGGATCGAGGACGGGACGCAGCGGTGCTGAGCTGAATCAGTTTGGCATTGCTGTGGCAGCCCAAATTCTGGAGGCTTGTATAAACTCAATGGGAGAGGGAGCAAATCTATAGTTACTGCTCCTGGCCACTTCAGAAGATCCTGGGCATCACTTCAGTTAAACAAAATATTAATTTTTAAACCAACTGATGTTAAAAAGTTATATAGATTTCTAAATGACTTCAATTTGAAAATCTTATTTTTTTCAGTACTTACCAGCTGCTGTCTTGCAGGAAGTAGAATTTTCTTTCCAGTCTGATAGGGCTGTCTAAAGTAGAAAAGGTTTTCTATGTGGATTTGCTACAATAGTGGCAGCAGAGAGCACTGTGTCAGGCTGGGAAGAATACACCACTTCCTGCATGGCATACAGCAGCTGATAAGTACTGGAATGCTTGAGATTTTTAAATAGAAGTAATTTACAAACTTGTATAACACCCTGACACACACAAACACACGCACACACACACACACACACACACACACACACACACACACACACAAAATCACCAGAGTACCCCCTTAAGCTTATTCAATGAACATAGGAAATAAAATATAGTGTCAAAAGTGTCTTAGACTTTAACCTCTTAAGGACATATGACGTACCCATACATCATATGTCCCCAGGAGGTGTTTAGAGCGGGGCCACGCGGCAGTGTACTTTATGCAAAAATTCAGCCTGTCATTGCAAAGTACAATTAGTGACGCAAAAAATAAGGGCTCATGTGGGTTTCTAGGTGAAAAAATGCAAGTGCTATGGCCTTTTAAACACAAGGAGGAAAAAACGAAAACGCAAAAACGAAAATTGGCCCCGTCCTTAAAGGGTTAAGGAAGTTTGAAAAAAAATGTCAAAGAAGCACATGTTTTCCTTGGTAACCAACAGAGGCTGCTCCGCTCACTCACTGAAAAGGCTTTCCAGCATCCATAACATGAAGGACCAGGGGGACACAGTGGATCTCAATGTGATTAATCCGTTTAATTGTTGCTATTGTATTGTATTGTTTTGTGTGTGTCATGTAATAGAATAAAGCTTCTTGGTTGAAGAGGATGATTTGTAAAGTAAGGTGAGAAATGCTCCGACTATGACGAGAGGTTTTATATTTTTATTTGCTGAAGAGAAATGGAGCAGTAGTTTGGACAAATCTCATTAGTGACCTCAGAAAGTTGGCCGTCCAGCTGGCTGAGCAACAATTTACAGTTGTGAAAACCATTAGTGAGCTTTTCAATTGCTCAGTTGTGAGCTGAGCATGGAGATCAGAGAAAGCCCAGGCCAGACCTAGAGAAGTGACAAGAAACATTATTTAGAGAAAGTGTTGACCTCAGGGCCCGGTGAATGAGAACTACGATTATAAAAGTCATAGGAAGTATTTTTAAAAATAAATTGCAACAATGTTCCAAAAACTCTGATTAGCGAAAAGGCTAAGAAAACTGGTGACATTTTTTCCTGTATTCAAATAATGATCTTACAGCTTCCAGACAGAAGCATTGCCTAAAGGGTCCAAAATGTCCCATTCTCTACAGGGTAATATCTGGCAGTAATGATTTGGCCGAAAGGTAAAGTCCTTCCTATGCCTGATGTCATATGTATTCAATTAGGAAGTGCTACTTCATTATTTAACAAATAATACATAAGGCTTTGTTCACACAACATATTTTTTTGTATTTATATATCCGTTGTTGCTGATTGCAACAACGGCCGTAGTAAATACGAAAAAATATGTTGGCCAGGTGTCTATGGGTCTCTACGGTCATAAAGATCATCCGGCCGGTACTGCAGGGATGATCTTTGCATAGATTTATTTTTTATTTTTATATATATATATATATATATATATATATATATATATATATATATATATATTATACTATCAATATTTTTACCTCCATAGCAGATCCAGCTTCATTGTCCCTGATCAACCTTATGCTAGTATTCCTTTCCAGATCCAGGCTCAGCAATCATAGGAACTATAAAGATGGTTCAGCAGTGTAACTCGTACTGCAGAGCTGGAGATTGTACTTCCTAGTGAACACATCAATCAATAATTCTTAATTGTTTAATGGGTCTGAACTGTGGTCATAATGCAGACAAATAAAACCTGAGTCCATGTCAGTAATATGTATGAATACTTAGAACAACTTTTTCTAAAACAAAATTGATCTTATGCGAATATCTATCTATCTATCTATCTATCTACCCTTACCAGAAAATAGTGCAAATGACAACATTTTATAATGCTATAATCTGTATCTATAAACCTATTTACCCACAGCAAATTACTGAAAAATAGGTATGTTGGGGTCTAAGGTTGGTGGTTTAGGAACCAGTGGGGGTTTGAAACTTAATAATTAAGAAATAATAAATTGCTGAGTACTGCCACACAAGATAGTGTAAAATGCCATTCTACAGTCTGCCCCTGAAAGGGCTTGGCCAGAGTAAATTCTATATGACCCCATAAATAAATATATATATATATATATATATATATATATATATATATATATATATATACACACACACACACTCAGGCCGTAGGATGTAATCACAGACTCTGTGCCATTTGACACCCCTGTTCTGGAAAAGGTAGAAACTGTGCCACTGTGAATGAATAAATAAATAATAAAGAGACCATACTTACCTACTTGCCCTCCGGCAGTATCTTCAGTTGAGTTACGTATGGCTCGCTCAGCCAATTACTGAAATGCGGGAATGCGGAAAAGTAAGTATGGACTCTTTGGTAGCAGTATATAATATCAGTGGAATGAAAGTCTGCTACGAGAATGAAGTGCAAAAGACTTTAGACTTGGATAAAGTTGGTGCATGGCATGCCGGATGCCATCTTCAATACAGTTCAACACGAGGGGTTCCAAAAAATAAGAAAGGGGGCAATGATTAGGACCTAAAGAAATTTGGACATTTTTTAAAGGGCATGGGATGAATGCCCCTTTAAAATACACATATTGATTTAGGCTTGCAAGATAGTTTTCTGGGCAAAACTCTCCGAAGATTAGGATAAATTATCCCTGAAATCTGTCAAGTTTTGGAAAGCAGTGATGTGAACACGGTAAAACCACACTAACTAGGACTTATTACAGTATGTCTTTTCTTTCCAACATAAGGCTTTAATTATTCACCTCCTTTATCCTTGTAATATAAATTATTGGGTTATAAAGTGTTTACTCTACACAAACACTTGACCCAAACCACGAAACGACACAAACGCCTGTATATTAGTTCATTCAGCGTGTCCTAGTCACTGTTTGCGACACAATTACTGCATTATTAAATCATTTGTTACAATTAGGTCTCATTTTATAAGCCTGGTAAACCAGAACCCTAGGGCACTAACACTGTACAGCGACCACTCTATAACAGGATGTCAGATGTACAATGTTATTCTGCGCTTAGTGACACAGAGACATAGGGAGAGATCCTGTACAGAGTCTGAGGGGGTGCGCTGGGGGATCTATGATCTTTACCAGACCTTCCACTGGGAGTTTGGTTGCTATGAAGTGTCTGTTGGACTGACACATGAACAAACAATGCCACTCATATAGAGAGGGGGGATTACTTACCACAAACTCTAATGTAAAGCACAAGAACTGGACTGTAGATGTGATGACTATAGCAATGGTCCTGCTGTTTTTTTTTTTTTTTAACTGTATTTAGAACCGTATAGGTTTTTTTTTGTGCTGAGCAGGAGAGGGTCATATTATTCTGCATCTGCAACATATTTTGTTTCTATCCAGCTCGAAATGAGCCAAGTGCTTCTGTGTTCCCTGAAAGAACCTGATTGCTAACATCAGCCAAGTCAAGGCACCACGTGGCTATGGAAAAAAATCCCTCACTCTGTCCAATATCACCAGGGATAAGGCTCACAAGGAATTACATGAAAGAAACATTGCTTGTTTTCTCCCTGACTCTCATAGTCTGAACTGAAAGCAAATTAAAAAAAAAAAAAAAAGATCTGACACTGTAAATGCCAGGACTGGATGGATACTAAATGTTGCTTAACCCACTGTGTGCTCAGCGTTTCCTTCTGTGACTCAAACTAGTAAGGGGAATCACCTAAATAAGTTGGGGAAAGCATAATATTGTATTATGGAATAGAAATAAGACAGAAAAAGTGGTGCAAAAGCAATGATCTAAGGAAAGGAGGATGTTTCATGTATGCCCTAAGCATAAGCCTGTTCAGTCTCAAATGCTTAGTGATTACCCATATTATAATAAAATATTGTTCTTTTTCCGCCTAACTATTTAATTTTATTTAAAAATGTTAAAGATGTCCTACATGTATCTATATTTTGCATGGACAAATACAGAGCAATTAGGTCAACAGGTCAGTCATTTGCATCCAAAATTAATCTTCTGAGATTTGGTATCTATAGTGCCGTCAATATCAGCTTCAGTTTCCTATAGAGTAGGAAAGCACAGTGGTGCAGTGGTGAGCAGCGTTGGCTTGCAATCGTGGGATTCTGAGTAAGGACCCTTTTATATGTTCCAAAGTGTATGGCTCTCTGCTTCCATTAATTGGCTGTGCATCATTTATTTAAAGGGGTACTCCAGCAGGGGGGCATTTTTTTCCTGGGACCGGGGAGGAGGTGGCTGAGAGAAACGACGTCCACTCACCTCCCCGGTTCCAGCGGCGGGTCCTGCATCGCGGCGCTCCGGTCTCCGGTTCCTGGACGCTTCCTGGTGTCTGACACAGGCCTGAGACGTGACGTCTCAGGTCCGCTCAGCCAGTCAGTGACGGAGGCGGGATCCGTTTCCAATCCGCTCAGATCCAGCCTCTGTCACTGACTGGCTGAGCGGACCTGAGACGTATCGCCCTATTACACTGGTGGTTGTTCTTCTACAGCGCAAAAACAAATCATTGCAGAGAGCAACTGATGTATGTGATGACATGACTGTAGTGATACATGATCATTGCATTACTTACCAGTGTATGTGATAAAAGAGTTAAAAACACAAGACCCAGTGAAGTCCACCTGTAACTACACCTTTACTTACTAATATGTCTCCTTTGTTGCGATTGAACATAAGATCCTCACCATAAGGCTATGTTCACACTGTGTATGATTCCGTCCGTAGTGCGAACCGCGAATATACGCACGTAGTTTTGAGGTTGATGCGTTAGCTTGAAAGTATACGATATACGCCCGCACAGTGCACACTACGTATGAGCTTACGGCCGGATCGTATACGGCGCCGTGAAAAATAAACAAGACCATTGTTTGAGGAGGGTAATGTTGAAAGTCACTGCCGTGGATTTCCAAGCGGTCTCGTACAAAGTACTTATTTCAGCCAAAATGAACTTGATTTTTCGATCCAAAAGGTTCTGTGTGGTTTACGGGGCTGGGCAAAGATTTCCAAGTAAATGACCTGCCTCAGATTGCTTCGAAACAAGCTAGGGAAGCATAACTGTACTACGGGCGTATGTTCGCGGTTTGAACGCGTCCGGCCGCATGTCGATTTTTCCCACGCCCGTAGTTTTAGCCGCACATGTACGGCGGCGTACGATCTATGGACAGAATCATACGCAGTGTGAACATAGCCTAAAGTTGTATGTAATGTTGGCCGATGTTTCTTGCTATATCTCACTTTCACAATAAATCTCATAAAAGTTTGAAATTCCAGAAACCTCTCAAATTCTTGATCTGTATTGAATGTAAAAATAAGAAAACATGATTTACAAGCATCTTACATGTGAAACAGACATGCTATAAAATATTGCTATGTCACAGCAGCCTTCACGCAGAGACCTCAATGTGTTAACAAGGTTGGAAAAATGTATAAGTGATTTTTAGCACATGTCTGGACGAGAGAGAATGGTATTATCTCCAAGTGTTCAGGAAGAGAAGGCTGATGTCTTAACATTCTGGTTTGCTGAATATTTTTGATGTAACAAAAGTTAGCAATGGCTCCAGTTACCCAAATTCTTGGAAAGGGGGATTTCTCCGAGCATTTACACAAAGCAAGCTCTGAAAACCAAGTGCTGATCCTGGATAAATCAAGGCACTTTCCTAGGGTTTAGTGAGAATATCTCACCATGTGGAACTAGTTTGAGCTCAACTGTTTAGTGGCTACTTTACCGTAATGACAAACAAACGGCTTGGGAACCATAGGGAGATAGGTAGGCCAGTGCCAGCTGTATGCAATGAAATGGAGATTTTTACTTTAGGACTCAGCGTAGCTTTCCTACAAACCACAGGGCCCCAAAACGCCATCATGACCTAAACTAACACCACCACATGGAATTCTTCTATCCTAGGTATAATCAATCTGACTTAAAATTCTTATAACAGGTAACTCTGACTTAATTTGAAATGATTGATATCATAAAACAAACTATGCACTTGAGAAACTTTCAAGCCTGACAACTTTATTTCTGCAAGCCTCATCTCTATCTCCTTGAAAAGATGCAATAGTGTATTAAAAATGAGGCATATGAAATTGCTTAGAACAATAGAAAATTTCACTTGTTTTTTTGTTAAAGAGTGCCTACCACAAGTTTTGATTGGTGGGGGTCTCCGTGATGAGGAGAATGAACAGGGAGCAGCACCCATCTCCATATCCAAGTGGCCCTGTAAACCAGTAATGGAGATGTAAGCCGGGAATAAAATATGTTACCACCTTAAAGTACTTCTCCTAGCTCCTTCCCCTGGTCAGTGGGGAACACCCAGTGATGTAATTTTTTTTTATTTTTATGACAGGTACTCTTTCAGGAAAATACATTGCATAGTTAACAAATGGAACTATACTTGTTATCTGCCTCAACATATCTTTATAATAAAAATGAATGCCTGTCTATCTGTCCGTCCGCCTGTCCATCTGTCTGTGTGTCCCTCAGTCTGTCTGTCCTCTATATACTTACGAACGTCTAAACCGTTTGACCCCAAATTTAGCACACAGATACATTGGACGCCTGGGAAGGTTAGAATGAAGGTCCTGTCTCTGCCAGATGTACAGGAGATGAGGGGAATGGGGAAGACCGCCCTATAAGAATCAATAGGAGGATCTTTACACTGCACATCGGTGACATAATTAGAGCTGCGTATCTCCCGAGCAATGCACAGCTGAGGGAATTAGCCACAACCAGAGCTATAGAGACATAAAGGTGCAGATTCAAAGAATCATGACCACAAATATGACAGCCAAGCCTGTTGGTAGCTTATGAGGAGCAGCTTGGGGAAAAAAACAGACCCATAGAAATAAATGGCAGAATGTTTTGGAGATCAGATTTTATCTCACAAAGATGATATTAGTGTCTGACCCCAACCTCAAGGCCATTCCTTTCCCCTCAAAACACACACAAACACACAACATCTCAGTTTTGCTATTAGGTATTTAGGATTTTAAAAGCTTTTAGTTTATTTCTAATATGCAAAACTTACAATTTACATAAACAGTGAAAAAATGTCGGTGTAAATAGGGCTCCTGGCAATTTCCCCATTAAAAAAACACCAAAACAAGGGCATAGATTGGCCTCCTCGGCAGCCTTGGAGCAAATCTAATTAACACTCTGATATTTTATACCCGGGCAGTGCTGGGTACATTTTCTAGTATGTTATGTATATGTTACTTCTCGTCAGATAACATTTGGACGTTTAATGGTAGATGTTATGAGACGTGCCATGTTTTACTCCATTGGCCTTGGCATACAGGAACAGACTTTCCATGAATGACAAAACTAAATGAATGGTTGTTCAACTTACAGCTATCATACTAAACTTCAAGGACCAAGGGTGCAGGGCTTAATTTTAAACCCCTTGCCTTAGGCACTGAAATGGTTTATCTTTTCCTTCATTGTTTAGTTCATTGTCTTTAAACTTTCTGTAAAATGAAAAAATGCGTATCATGCAGGCATTTTATTGGAATCATCACATGACACTGTATGCCAAGGAGTAATTATCAAACAGCAGCTCCTAAAGTAGGCTAAAACTTCAGAAAGACTTTATTGCTTTTTTTTTTAACTATTTGTAGAAAAATGGTGCAATTTTGATCCCTCAAAAAATAACTTCATATCTGTTCAAGAATTCTGATGCTGCAATAGTTGTGTATGCCTTGCTCAGTTTCACATACTTTGGCCAAATCTACAGAAAATCCATAATCTAAAATTAACAAGTAAGTTATGCTTTGAGATCATCATAATAAAAAAACCTCTTCCATGACCGATTTATACTCAGTACTTAGGCTGCATTCACACGTTCCGGAACATGGACATGGAATGCCTGTAACAGACTCCCCCCCCCCCGCCCGCCTGGGCAGCATGTGTAATTAGATGCTGGGAGCGGGGGAACTGTACAGATATGTGCAGCGCTGCAATGAAGCAGCCGTGCGACTCTGTTTATTACAGCGCAGCGCATATCTGTACAGTTTCCTCGCTTCCAGCATCTAATTACACATGCTGCCCAGGCGGGGGGGAGGGGGGTCCGTTACAGGCATTCCACGTGAGTGTTCCGTTCCGTGAATGCATCCTTAGCCTTAGCAAGGAAAATTCCTTTATGTCTCCAGAAAAAAATGGAAGGGGATAGAAGGGCAATAGACTTTCTAGCTTTTGACACTTTATCCCACTCTGGGATGTGAAAGTGGGACATGATCCCAGTGTAGATGGCTGCTGGCCCAGCAGACCTGATGGTACAGGTGCATGGTACCAATGAATCAGGCAGGAAAATGTAGTCTATAGGGCACAGGAGGAGTCTATAGTGTATCAGGGGAATCAAAACAATACCCAGTGATGAGGCAGAGACATAGTATAGTAACAGGCAGATGGTTGACACGGGTGGCATAGGTTTAGGTCAGCAATCTCATAGAGCTGCTGCCATATAAATATTACCGGAGAATAAGCTATATGTCTTTTTTCAGCTTTACAAGCTGCATTGCTATATGTCTAATACTAATGGATGTTATCAAACAGAAACACTTGTGGCTTGTCATTTAAGAACTATACTTTTCTAAGTTAAATTCTCAGGGACTTGAGGAAGAATGGAATCCTTCCTTGAAAAGCGTTATTTTACTGAGATAAAGTTTTGATCTTCTGAAGAATAAAAATCATCAAAAGGAGTCACAGAGGTGCTGCTTTCATTACATACATTTCAAGCTTATGTTACCTAACATATATATAAAACTCCCATCTACATAATTTTGGGATAGGGTTGTTTAAGTAAAAATAGTGTCCCAGATGGATGGCCACTTAAATTTTCCATAATTCTGTGTATAATAAAATTAGATTGTATGGTCACCAAGTCTCCAAAAAGTGTGAGATCAGGGGTTTACAAACAGAATTACAAACTGACCTTTTATCTACAGTAGGTTCTCTAGTTTTCCATATGTGTTTTTCGTATGTGAGAGAATGTATAGTATTCTAACCTTTTACATTCACGTGAGCTCTCAAATCCATGGAAGTCACAGGTGCTTTCAGTTTTAGGTGAGACCATGTTACATTCAATAGACCTTGACAGAAAGCAGCTGGGAAGGCAGGCCTAATGCGAGACTAGGGATTTCTGTTTACTCTAAGTCTCTGGGAACTTGCAGGCTAAATTCATGCACAAAATGTGAAAGGCAGCTTTCAGTGCCAGGCGGAGGGTAAACTCTACATCCTGTTATGAGTAGGTTTGAGCATAATCATGTATACATTACTTCCTGTCTGCAGAACTGTGGAGTCTCCACTCTGTGGGGTTCTTGACTTCACGTTAGGTCAAGACTCTTCCCTAAAATGAGACAATCATCTCTGAAATATTTAACTAACCTAATAGCACAGATACTGTAAGCTTACATTTTACACTTCCATATGATGGTGACATTAAGATAAATTACAGATTGTATAAAAAAAAAATTGAATAAAATAAAACATCAATTACTCACCTGATAAATACCTTACCACTCCAGTAGCACTGCTTTGCTGCCCTCTGCTTGTCTTGTGTTTACTTGCATGTAACAATGACACACCTGTATACCATGTGACATTGCAGCTAATCAGTGGACTGTTATTTCATGGCACCTCCACAATAGCCAATTGTTCTCAAAGATTCTGTAAAGAATCACAAAGAAAACGCTATAAAGTACTTTTTTTGCCATTGATAACATATAATGATTTATATACAATCAATCAATAGCAATATGTGTTAATCTGAAAGAGCCTGGAAACCCATTAGATGCACTGATTGTATCTTGAATACAATAACTCAGTAATAATATTTGGGCCTAATACACATGTTTCAAGTTCCATAACGTTAGGGTCTTCTGAAGGTGTCCTTGATTTGGCCCCAATATATTAGCATCAGGTCCTCTAATCTTGTAAGGTTGGGTCTCTATGGATAAGACTTGTTCATCCAGCACATCCTACAGATGCTCAATTATATTTCATCTTGATAGACATGTGCCATTTTCAACCATGCAAATTATATTGAGTTTTGGGGAATCTGGAGGACAAGACAACTGTCACACACTGCAGGTATAGTTCGGCCAGAAAAGGTGCGGGGTGGACACAGATTGTGAACCTGAACTTGTGAATAAGTGCTAATTCATTGCCAAAAACACAGTACCTTACGAACCAAGGACCATGCCAAGGTTCCAACAGGTACACTCATAGCAACAACAAACTTAACTCTTTCTTATAATCCTCAAACCATTTCTGAAGAATTTTTGCAGTGTTATAGGATGCATTATGCACAAGCCAAAAAGACAAAAATGGCTGAACATCGCACCCATGGCTGACACGAAAGCTTGTTCAGCTACATTTAAAACCAACATCAGAAGTTAGTATATATTTTGGCCAAACCATATTGCCTCATGTACCACGTGCAGGTCTTCTGATACACATGAGTCCCTAACCAAAAAACATCACTGTGCCGGCCAGTGACCACAATCCCTGCAAAACGTGCGCAAGCAGAGAAGGGGGGCCACGGAATGGCCCTGCAACCCCATTGTCAGAGGACCAGACCCTAAAGGGCCCCCCCCCAGACCCCGAAGGCGCCACCGGCGGAAAAAGTGGACGCCAAGCAACACAAGTGTGAACAAGCTCTTACGTCTCTCCATTCTCCATTGTGGTTGCCGACCGGCACAGTGATGTTTTTTGGTTAGGGACTTGTGTATCAGAAGACCTGCACGTGGTACATGAGGCAATATGGTTTGGCCAAATTATATACTAACTTCTGATGTTGGTTTTAAATGTAGCTGAACAAGCTTTTGTGTCAGCCATGCATGCGATGTGCAGCCATTTCTGTCTTGTTGGCTTGTGCATGGGTTATAGGATGCATTATCCTGCTGAATAAAGCCACTGCCATTGGGGAATACTGCTGTTATGAAGGGGTGCACTTGATCTGCTGTAATGTTTTGGTATGTGTACAAGTAACATACAGTATATGAATACAAATACCTGAAGTTTCCTAATGGATCATAATCTCTGTGGGCTTACCATCAAGGACCCTGAATCCAGCTGCCATGGTGGAATTTTACCAAAATACTGGATGCTTAGTAGACTATTCCACTGTTTTCTCTGCCCAGCGACCACATTTGCATGGTTTAAAGAGGATATGGCAGCTTGTGCACAGATGTAACACTGGTCCAATGTCTAAGGAGATTAGGAGGATCTGAAGGAGGTTACATTTGGATGTTGGTGTGGTATCAAAGATTGGTTTGGTATCAAAGAATTGTTGCCCAGTGAAAGAATGGTTGTGCTGCTGAAGCAAACAACTCAAAGCTGGAGCTTGTGTGTAGAGTCTGAAAGTTCCCAAATCATGAAACACCCAGAGCTGTGAAGGTGCAGCTACTTCTGAAATCCTAACATCTTGACAGCCTCCCTCCCTTTTCATTGCTCCTGCTGGAATTTTTACAGGCAGTGAAGTGCTGCCAGGTTCGTTTGCCATTCAAAGTGTTATTTTAATAAAGCAAGACCACCTGTGAAGTAATGTTGTACAGGTCTGCATAACTTGCTGTGGTGTTCAGAGTGACCTATAGGAAGTGTCCTATTGTGATAGTAGTTGTTGACCGGTCTGTGGCTATGCGGCTCATTTACAGCAAGCCGCAATAGGTGTTCATTCTGACACCTTTCTAGCATATCAACATTAGTTTTTTCAGAAATTTTGATACAAAAGCCATATTACATGGCTTGACACCTGACAGTAAGCGACTGTAAGCGCACACTTACTGAGCCCATACATGACTCAATCATTGCACAGCAAGGGCTGTATAAAAAAATCATTAGAAATGTCTGTGCACTCCTTGTTTTTTACATGAAAAAATAAAGTTTATGCTTACCTATTCTCCCTCTTTGTCCTCTAGCCTTTGCTTGTGTTCCCTGTTCACCGTTGATGCTTCTGGCCCAGTCTCTTCGTCGTAGGCTGCTCAGCCAAACACTCTCCGAGGCGGAACAGCGCCACGGCCAGTAATTAGGAGAAAAAGATTACTGATTTCAGGGAGACCAGCTAAACGATAACACTGCCGGCTGCCGGTTAAAGCGGTTAATGCAGTGAAATCCTAGGTGCATTGCTCCCTGGGAAACACGAATATGCAAAAGAAGAGCCAGTGGAGCCTGTAATAGGCCGACCAGTCTGTCAGTGAAGAGTTGGGGCCAGAAGTGGCAGCGGTGAGCGGGGAACATTGGCAAAGACAATAGTTGAGAATAGGTAAGCATAAATGCTGTTATTTTTACACTGTCATCAGCTGTCGGCTGCACACCCCTACATGTAGCAATGTGTGGCTGGTGGCCAATGGTTTTTAAGCAGATTTAAATTGCAACGATTAGCCAATGACCATTTCTTCGACTGATCGTTGTCTTTACACAGAACAATAATCTTCCAAATCGGCTTGATTGAACAGATTATTGCTCCTTTTAATAGGACCCTAACTGTTCTGTGGGATCAGATCAGATAGACCAGCCTTCATTCCCAGGTGACCATGACCTTCATAGTGGTTCACTGACCTTCTCTCATCAGACTATTTTTGGAAGATACTTACCCCTGAAAACTTGGTTAGTCATACAGTCATCAAAATGTAGCCTTGAAAAAATAATCAATATAAGGATGTAAGTAAGGATGGGAGAAACACTGTCGGCTTCCAGCACATCAGCTTTAAGAAATTGTTCACTTATTACTTAATATTAGAGATGAGCGAACCTGCCGGATTTCTGGTTCGTACGAACCAGAAACCTCGCCATCTGACTCACGCTGCCTGCTGGCTCCGTGCAGCGGGTGGATACAGCCTAAGGAACGCCTGGAAAACTGGGATAGGCTGTATCCCAGTTTTCCAGGTGTTCCTTAGGCTGTATCCACCCGCTGCACGGAGCCGGCAGGCAGCGGGAGTCAGATGCCGAGATTTCTGGTTCGTATGAACCAGAAATCCGGCAGGTTCGCTCATCTCTACTTAATATACTGTATCTAATTCCTTGACAGACGCCATTGTAATGGGATAGCCATGTACTCTAAATGGATTTAAGATGGCTTATCCATCTATAGCCTAGTATATTCAAAAATATACATCATTGTGCCTCTGATTTATATGCCGCTTTTTTTTTTCTCTCAGTTTCCATGGGAAAAAAAATGTTGCATGCATCATTGCACTCTATAGTACAACACTATTCTTCCCTGGAAGCTTTACTTCTGGGGAAGAATATGCTGATTCACATGGACATCAAACAGCAGTATAGGTTATAACAACATGTCCATGATATGGAATCACATCCACTCCAAAGGACACTACAGCGCGGATGAGCCTTAAGCAAAATGTGTGTACATTGCTATAAATACCTGTGCTTTTTTCCTCTCTAAGAAATTTGGGAAGCATGTATTTATGAAATGCAATATCTCAAGGTACCAAAGGGATACACGAGAAACATTTGTCACTGGTGCCAGAATTGCAAGAGGCTGGAAACCCACATCTAGCTCTCCATTGCTGCAATCCCTAAACCTCAAGGTAAACTATATAAACAATGGTAAAAATCTGTGGTTCACTAATAATCTATAATTTAATAGGCCGTTAAGTTAGACATCATGTTCGCATTAGGCTCACAGAGGATGATGATCTCAGACGTCTAAAGAATACGCTTTACCTTTCATAAAGAAAACATTTTTCCAGGATTCTTAAGTTGTGTGAATTTTCTATTCCTTTACATCCATAAATAGAAACTTAATTTACACAGTCAATCATACAAGTCGGAGTTGTCAACAATAAGGGGCATCTTGTTGCTGAGCAGGCATTTCTAAGCCTATTAGGTGTGAAAGTGTTTCGCTCTGTTTTCCTCCATATTAGTGGTTCCCTGTCAATCACGGATTTGATGTTGCAATTGATGCAGTAATTGGATTGGAAG
This sequence comes from Dendropsophus ebraccatus, assembly GCF_027789765.1. NCBI lineage: Eukaryota > Metazoa > Chordata > Amphibia > Anura > Hylidae > Dendropsophus > Dendropsophus ebraccatus. The sequence goes on along the minus strand of NC_091463.1, from coordinate 37,703,728 downwards.
CATTGTATATGCAGGTCAAAACAGCTATGAAGAGTTGCTAATCCAGTTTGTAAGGGATTCCTTATGTAATGTTGCCTCAGAGCACCACAGATGGCTCAGTTTCTTGAGCTCAAGGTTGTCTATACGGATCGTTTAAGATGTGGCGCTTTCATGCAGAGCCCTTTCATGCAAATTTAACAGTGCGCCTCACTGGCAAAGTAGGCATTGCATTACAAAACTGCATTTGGACTGGAGTTTTATATTTGCATGAGCCTAAATTGCCTTTGACAAGTACCGAGAACTACAGCTCAAATGGATTCTTTTGCAAAGCACTGCCTAGAGTTATGGTGCAGAGAGGTTCTAACATTGTCACTGGACCTACAGTGAAATATGATCTGTATTAGAATGTAGCACATCATAATATAGCACATTATAATCAGCCAGGTTTGTCGAAGGAGCTGGGAATGCTATCAAAGGCTGAAAGCTTGAATTTTATAGCTCAGGCCCTGCACAAGTGATAGCAGCCTGCATAAAACAAGTGTTGTGTGTCTGCTCTTAAATATAAAAGTAATGTACTTATTCAAGCAGAGTGACGTAAGAAGAATTTTCACAATGAATTTAGACAGGGCTACATGCAGTCTTAGGTTCCACAAGTTTCCATAGAAAATATTACCAGGTACTAATATTGCATTCATTAGTTTTTTCTTCTTTACATACAGTAGTTGCCTGCAGGCTATACACATGAGGGAAATGTCATCCAAAACGGCTGATATCTACAGCAGCTACCGATCTCATGTGTATGGGGGCCTGCCGATTATGCCCCAACATTGGAATTCAAACGCCTATACTTTTATTTCTGTGAGACATCTTTTACAACTTCCTCCTTGAAATGCACCTGCATACACAGCAGAACAGCACAATCAGAAAGCATTAAGTCATTAAGCAACCAGAGAGTGAAGGAAACAGAAGCTCATGAATATCAAGGACTACCGAGTGCATGCTCACAATGGGGAGGACTGTTTCCCTGTACTGTGTGTCCTCAGAATCAGTTGTGGAACTGCTGTATTACATGATGTGATATATCATTGTAATCAGGTTATCTGTCATAATTTCCAGCAGCATATACCTATTGGCAGAGTATTTTTATGATCGAAATTATGCATAATGAAGAAGCAAGTAAAGCGCAAATGACAAACTGTGACATGAATATCCTTGGCAAAAACCATCCAGAAGGCCCAGAAACCCATTGTTCATTAAAATGAAGCAGTTCTGGCTAATAGAGACAATGGGGTCACTAGTGGCGTCTCCTCTACAATGTCCATATGACCTAAAAAGCTTTATATTTTAAATGACACTAAACCCAAAAGAACATGCAGTGTGGCTAGTCAATTATCATTGTAAGACATGGAGGTTATACAGGAAAAGAGAAGCTTTTAATCCTATTACTATTCCTAGTATTGACTTAAAATAATATACAGTATGAAAAGCTGCATCAAATGAAAACTAATTCTGACTTGACAAGTGATTAAGTCAAACTCTCTTCTTAAAAAAAAAAAGAAAAAAAAAAAATCTGTTCTGGATTAACACGTCTATATCTGTTGTGGGAGGAATAAAATGCCCCCTTCTGGTTCTATGTAGATACAGAGCCCTGTAAGATTATTATAGTGGAGCTAGCAATGGCTAGGTATAGGTGTAGCAGTGAAATGATAGCCTGACAGTGCCTATATGCCCATTCAGAGGACAGGGATCAGTGGGGCATCTGTGCTGTGCCATTCTAGCCGTAGTGAGCCTCTCTCTCAAACACCACCTGGCAGAGAACAAGACTGGCCAAATTAACTCTGTAGTTAGCTCTACATGTGATCAGGACCATATTTGCCACTAGGCACCCAGAGGCTTATGCCTTGTGTTGTGGGTGGGACAGTATTTAAATGGTCACTGTCACTTTAAAACTTAACATGTCATAGAGACACTCAAAAGTTTTGATCAGTCAAGGTTTGAGTGTTTTGACTACAAATTGCTAGAATGAGCTGATGGAAGTACACGCGCTAAGCACGTTGTTTCACAGCTGTGTGCCACATGACCGAGAGAGACTCATAACGTAAGCCTATGTGTAGCACTAAGATGCACAATTCTCACCCTGCTCTTTTTAGCACATGGTGTGGTTTTAAACACACAGACCCCAACTGATCAAAAGTGATAAAAAAAAATCTCTGACATGTCAAATGTTTTCTTTTAGGCTATGTTCACGTATGAGACCGGCCGTTCCGTGACCCCGGCCGGATGATCTTTCCGGCCGCAGAGCTCTGATGCAGCAGAGCTTACCATAGCACACAGTGAAGCGAGCGGCCGGAGCCGCTCGCTTCACTGTGTGAACTGACAGGTCTTGCTGCGTCCGGAATTCACTGAATTCTGGCCGCAGAAAACTGACCTGTCTGTTATTTGCGGGGCCGCACAGATCCTGGCTGGAGCATATAAAATGTGTGTACCCTCCGGCCGGGATCCCATTGCTTAATAGGCTGTGTTCCGCTGCACAAAAACTACGGCAGTTGTTGCCATCGGCGACAATGGCCATAGTTTTACGTAGTGTGAACATAGCCTTAAAGTGAAAGGTACACTTTAAGTAAGTGAAAAGAGGAAAAAGTAATACATCCTTTGATGTAGCTGTGAAATTTCTCTTTAGTTTTGCACTCACTACTGGGCTATATTCAGACTTTGCAAGACACCGGCCATTCCGGGACTCGGCCGGGTCACAGAACAGTCGGTGTCAGAGAAGATCATCCCGTCGGATGTGGGCGCATCCGTGCACGCCCGCATCCAAATTCACTGCTGCACTCAACGGAGCGTGCGTCCAGAGCCACGCACTCCATTGTGTGCACTCACAGGTTTTCTAAGGTCGTATTCATTTAATAGTGGCAGCAGAAAACTGACATGCATTCTGTGTATAGGGGTAAGTTCCATTGTATTTTTTGTTCCATATTAGTGACCAATCTGCACTGAAAAAAAAAAAAATGGTACATGTGGAATCACCCTAAAGGGATATATTTACTGCAAGTGCCTAAGGCAACATGAGCTATAAATAAGGCTCTGAGGACTATTGAAATGAACTGGATCTTAACCCTAGCCTATGCAGATATGTTGATTTACTTCAGTCTTCTTTCTGTATATTATTCTTTCTGTAAATTATGGATTGCTTTTCTAGCTGTACTAGTCCCTTTAAAATAATCATAGCAGAATTAGAAGAAGAAAAAAAAACTTGAAGCCTTCCTTTATGACTGTGAAGAATATTATTCCAAGTGGTGTACTGCTGGTGATAAACTCTTATATAGTCATGTCCTTGTGTTGTAGGAATATATCATTTTTACAACACCTAGAGTTCAGTCTCCTCTCCCCAAACAATGCACGCTCTTATAAGCCCTCATTTTCCTTTTATGACCATGTTGTACCTCTTCCAACTTACAGATCTGCATTATTTTTTGGACAGCTCTGTGGCTTACAGTATGCCGCATCTGTCTAACTAATGCTTACAAAAACACCCTGTGCAGGTGATACGCTTCTCCCGGGTTCCCATAACCCACATCTTCGAAGAAATGCTTTCCATACAGCAGTCGAGATTACATTTCCTATGCTGCAACCTCTAAATTCCATTTTAAAGGTTACATCCCAGGTAGCATAGGAGACGCGAGCCAGAGAAGTGAGTGCTCAGGAACAAAAGTGGGTGGGTGTTGGGGGGGGCACGGACAAAGGCAGAGTAAAGGATGGGAGGGGAGAAAAGCAGACAGAAATAGCAGAGAGGGAGTCTGGCACATATGCAGCTAACAGAGGAGAGAGGTTACATGCAGCTTGCTGAATAATTCCAGCCAAAACATAATTAAAATGCAGACAGGAATGGATCCACATCAAACAGAGCACAGAACAGAGATTGTAACACAGTGCTTGCTTGCCACCTATAGTCCTTTTACAGGATCAGAGCCTCTATGATATAATCCAGACGGTAATCACAGGGGTGCAGATGCATGATGGAATTTTCGGGGGAACTCTTGGCCACAGAGGGAGTGTTGAAATGTTCTAGTAATGAGAAAGCAAGACTCGTTTTAACTCTTTGGTAGCCCGTCCCAGAGCTCACGCTGGTACTCCAGCACAGAGGAATGTTTAGCTCAATAGCGTCGTCGTTTCAGACATCTAAGTGACCGGATCTCCATTTTCATTCAGAACACCTAGTTAAAAAAAAAAAAGCTGATGCGGTTTATTCATTCCAGACATAGGCCTCACGACTCAGAAAATGGTCACACGTGAATATGAAGACCTAAAAATATGTAAATGTGAGGTAAAATGTTATTCGGTTTTGGCTACGATTCACGACACATTCTTGAAAGTGTTGGGTTGATCTTTGATGCGGTTTATTGAATAAAAAGCCTGCACATTTATATTGACATCATTCCTCACATTAACGTTTGCCATGGACGGGAATCAAAAGGGCTCCATTCATTTACTCGAACAATAAGAGGTTGGCTGAATGTAAAAATCTACTATTATTTAGTCTTCAGTCTTTATTTCCATATGTCATGATGGTTACACATGTAATGCATTGTAAGCAGAGCGACTCAATGCGGAAGGCAATGCTTCTACTATATTATTAATAAAGCTATTCATTTAATAAGTCAAGGTAAGGAATAGGGGGCACAATAAGTCTCATGTCACCATTTCTTTCTGTATGCCTTGTAACACAGTGTACAGGAGCAGAGACTTTCTGTCTTACTGGATTCCCTAATCCTGTGTAGCACATCATATACACTTGAGAAAGAGGTAGGTTACAGGTTGTATATGTACCATAATGTGCTATACTTGGGATTGCACATGATTTACATTTACCTCTTTTTACTATTCTCTATTGTGTTGGGGAGTTTGGGTTACCATTTGTATGCATCATACTCTTATCAGTGAGGCACATCCTTTATTTTCAGAATGATGCAATGTTTTTCATTTTGAAGTGTTTTTATTCTCTAGTCAGTTCAGTAAAGCTATTTTATTCAGATACTTGTTTTTCATATACTCTAGCTTATTTCCTTTGTTATGTCCCTGTTTATAGAGCATGAGTAGCACCTTATTATACTAGTTTGTATTAGTGGTGCCCACTTTCTTCATTTTCCAACAAGCTAACAAGGGATCCATAAAGGCAGGCCCAATTCATGGTACACTATCCATTACACTAAGCTCTCTCAGCCAATCACCGGCCACGGCACTGTCCCATCTCAGACACTCATCTTTGGAGTGACATCCCACTTAGCCAATCGGTGACTGACTAGCTGTTGCTGTCCCATCTCAGTCTGTCACTGATTAGCTGAGTGAATTGTCACTCTCATCTCTGGAGGGACATCCCGCTCAGCCAATCAGTGACTGACTAAGAAGGGGCAGCGACACGGTCGGTGATTGGCTGAACAGGTTGCTACTCTTGTCTGGAGAGTGACAGCCCGCTCAGCCAATGACTGGCCATCGCTGGACACAGGAGTGTGGAGAGGTAAGTATTGCACCGAAACAGCTAGACAATTGTTTAGCTGTTTTAGTGTAGTATGTTAAGGTTCGGTTCACAAGTTTGCAAGCTTTACACCAAAAATTTGTGAACCTGACAAACCGAATTTGTGAAAAATTTGATCATCTCTAGCTGTGAGAATCAATTCTCTCATGTGTTTCCCTAAATTTTGACATAAATGCAAAATAATATGATATGATATATTTCTACTTTTTACTAGAATAAATTTGCATACAAGCCTTGATAACCCTCCCCCCCCCATAGTGTACAAGGCTTACAAATGACATCTATCTATCTATCTATCTATCTATCTATCTATCTATCTATCTATCTATCTATCTATCTACCTACCTATCTATCTATCTATCTATCTATCTATCTATCTATCTATCTATCTATCTATCTATTCATCTATCTTTATCAGCTATCAGCCTATTACCTTCGCTGTTAATTTTCTAATATTTTGTTGCATTGTTGAACATGTTGCCCTTTCCCGCACTGAATGTCTGAATGCTTTTATCTCACAGAATAATTTTATGTTTTCTCTAGTTTGCTCACTTATTTTATGTGAATGTAGGTATTTACGGGCCATGCAAACATTTTCTAGCGTTTTTCTGAGTGCATTGTTCGGAGTTGTGGTTCCACTTGAAATTTGCTCATGACAAAAGCTCACAATGGAAACAGTGTTTGGCTTTTTGCGACATAGAACTATTATGATTCGATTTTCAACCAAATGACTTCAGCCCTAGCATAAAAACGCTAGCACAATGCAAAGCGAAATGAAGTTAAAATCAAAGGGCCAGCAGTTTATGTTGTCTATAAAGCCGCTTATATCGTGAGTGTACATCGTTACATGTGTTCCTGTAACTCTCTGAACCTCATTAAGGCATGTAGTCCTAATATATGACATGCTTTAGCATGTGGGCACAATAAAGGATCTGTCACCGCACCAAGTCTTCATTCAGCCAACATGGTGTGATGTACTAATAAATCTAGCCTACAGTGGCTTTTATGTCTTACTTAATGTGCACATTGCTCTCATACCCACAAATCTTGTTAGCATAATGTGAGCACTGCCAACAGTACTGATACTGTCTAATGCTACAAACAAAAGATGCAATTGTGCGAAAAAAATCTGAATTATGATATGTATGAAGATGAAAGTTTACAGTATATGAATTCTTAATTCATCAAAGATGAGCAGTGGAGCACACATACATATTATCCAAGATACAGGAAATGGATAATATATGTAGCAATAAATTAGATGCAGATTCTAAAATAATGACCTTCCCTACATTTTAAGATGATTCACAAACTTTCGCTCCCATGAAGCTTTACAGGATGATAGACTCAGCTGGGAGCCATTGAAGGGACAGGCGTTAAAAAAAAAATGTGGACAATGACATCCCATGAGGGACAGAGCTGAGAAAGTGCTCACTTTAAAGCCCAGCTGAGGGCTAGATGTGTTAAAGAGAACCAGCTGAGAGCTCTTTGCTAATGAGAAGCCCCAGTAACAAGCTGACCCTGTGAAGTTTACAGGAAATAACAGAACAAGCTTAGGCCAAGGCATTATAGTTGTACACTCTGCATGTTATTGGGGTCCCGGGGCTCACCAGGTGGATGCTGGAATCAGGCTTGCTGAGGCAGGTGTCTAAGTTATCCACTGGGAAACATACAGGACAAGATGTAGAAAGGGGAAGATATTACACGTAATTATAAGCAGGAAGGCCCAACTGGCCACTATAGTAAAATACACATAACATTATAAAGCAATAGACAGAGCTGCCCTTTAAATCTCAGCATCTAGTGGTTGACTTGCAATATAAGTAGGATTTACTGGACCCTATCAGGGAATCTAATTTCACTTCTGAGCCTGTGGCAGAAGACAGAAATCATTTTGTAAAAATGGCTATGCTTCCTTCTGTAATGTTATTTACTCGCTTTTCTTTCTATACTTTAAGCATCAAAAAAAAAAAAGTGAGAGGGGTTATCACAGGATAGGTTATAAGCCGCTGTTTGTAGGGTTTAATTACTGGAACTAAGATCACAAAAGGGGTTTGTAATAGTGTGGTGCTCAAGCCTGTGCGCTAAAGCTTCATTCACTCATTCATAGATTACTTTCATAGTGATGAGGATGACCAAGTACAATGCTCAGCTATAGAATAGGACCCCCAGTACTAAAACACATCACTAGTAGGACTGAGTTAAGAAGCAAAACTACATACCTTCCAACCGTCCTGAATCTGGAAGGAAACTACACCCCTCGAGGAATGTAACAGGGGGTATAGTGAGCACATGGACCCCACTGGTGACAGACACAATGTGTCGTAAAATTGAAAAAAAATATATTTTTTTACACTAAAACTTGGTCTAACCTTAAATTTTTCAGGTTGACAAGGGGTTAAAAGGAAAAAAAAAACATCAAACTTGTAGAGAAATTTCCCCCGAGTACAAAAATACCCCACATGGGGACATAATATATCATGCGGATGCAGGACAGGCCTCCAAAAGGAAGGAGCACCATTTGCCTTTTGGAAGCTGAATTTGGCCAGAAAGGAGGACAGAGGTTATGTCGGGTTTGCAGAGCCCCCGTGCTGCAAAAGCTGTGAAAACTACACCCCTCAAGGAATCTAACAAGGGGTATATTGGGCATATGAACCCCACTGGTGACAGACACAAATGTGGAACAATGTGCCGTGAAAATGAAAAATTTTATTTTTTACACTAAAATGTTGGTGTAACTTTGAATTTTTCATGTTCACAAGGGGTTAAAAGAAAAAATAAACCACTAATCATGTAGAGCCATTTCCCTTCCCATTACAAGAGTACCCCACAAGTGGACACAAAGTGCAAAGCCGGTGCACGGAAAGCCTCAAAAGGGAAGGAGCGCAATTTGGATTTTGGAAGCTGGACTTGGCCAGAATGGAGGACGAAGGGCTCGCAGAGCCCCCGTGCTGCCAAAACATTTGAAACCCCCCACAAGTGACCCCATTATGGAAACTACACTCTTTAAAGAATGTAACAAGGGGTATAGTGGGCATATGGACCCCACTGGTGACAGGCACAATGTGTTGTGAAAATGAAAAATTTAGTTTTTTTACACTAAAACGTTGGTGTAACTTTGAAATTTTCATATTCACAAGGGGTTAAAAGAAAAAATGAACTCTAATCATTTAGAGCAATTCCCCCCGATTACAGGAATACCCCACATGTGGACACAAAGTGCAAAGCCGGCACACGGAAAGCCTCCAAAGGGAAGGAGCGCAATTTGGATTTTGACAGCTGGATTTGGCCAGAATGGAGGACGAAGGGTTAGAGGGTAAGAGAGGAGAGGGTGGCAGGAGAGAAGAAAGGGTGGCAGGAGGGTTAGGGTGCCAGCAGGGAGCGTGTCAGCAGGGGAGGGTGCCAGCAGGGAGCGTGTCAGCAGGGGAGGGTGCCAGCAGGGAGGGTGCCAGGAGGGGGAGGGTGTCAGCAGGAAGGGGGTCAGGAGGGGGAGGGTGTCAGCACGGAGGGTGTCAGCAGGGGAGGGTGCCAGCAGGGGAGGGTGCCAGCAGGGGAGCGTGTCAGCAGGGGAGGGTGTCAGCAGGGAGGGTAGCAGGAGGGTGAGGGTGTCAGCAGGGAGGGTAGCAGGAGGGTGAGGTTGCCAGCAGAAGGGGTGGCAGGAGGGGAAGGGTGTCAGCAGACAGGGTGGCAGGAGGGGAAGGGTGTCAGCAGGGAGGGTAGCAGGAGGGGGAGAGTGTCAACAGGGAGGGTAGCAGGAGGGGGAGGGTATCAGCAGGGAGGGTAGCAGGAGGGGGAGGGTGCCAGCAGAAGGGGTGGCAGGAGGGGAAGGGTGCCAGCAGACAGGGTGGCAGGAAGGGGAGGGTGTGAGCAGATGGGGTGGCAGGAGGGGAAGGTGTCAGCAGGGAGGGTGGCAGGGTGCCAGCAGAGAGATTGGCAGGAGGGGAGGGTGCCAGGAGGGAGAGGGAGGAGGAGGAGGCGGCAGCAGCACGGGGGGTGGGGGGCAGCAGCACTGGGGGCGGCAGCGGCGGAATCGAAGCAGGGGGGCACATGTGGGAGCAGGCGGCAGTAATGGAGGAGGCAGGGGCACACGAGGAAGGAGGCAGCAGCGGCGGCAATAACGGAAGCGGTGGGGCACACAATGAAGCAGGCGGCAGCAAGAGAGGAGGTGGAGCAGCAGGGGGATACACGTGGGAGGAGGCCGGCATTGCGGAACAGCAGCATCATGGAGGAGGCGGAGGCAGCATGGAGACACACGGGGGGAAGGAGGCGGCATACTGGAGGACGCAGGGGCAGCTGGGGTACACAATTCTTCTCTGCTCGCCTATTCTCGGTGAGCAGAGAAGAAGATTCGCCCGTGATTGTCCGGCCGTTGATTGTATTATGTATTGGTATATGGAAGCTGCACAGCTGAAGTATTGCAGAATCTGTGAACCAGTAGGATTTCTGCTTTCATCTTTCCTATCACCTCTTCTCTCTGTTCTTTTATTGCACTCTTTTCACCCAATCACAGTGGACCCTACATGCTGTAAAGGAAGTTAGTCCCTTGGGTGGGTGGGGGGAGCAAGAGATTTCAGTTTGGGATGGTGTGGAGGAAGGATGCAAGCTATATAGCTCTCCACAGCAGTCTTGTCCAAGCCCTGGTCCTCTGCCAGGTCCCCAGAGTTCAGTCTTAGCCAGTACCCCGCATGGGTAGGACACTGTAAGACAGCACACTGTTACCAACCTTTTCACAAATACTCACACAAAGCACTATGCAATGTTTAAACTCTTAGGAGAGGACCAGCCAAAAGATAACCTCAACCTGCGCCGTGGACAAGGAGAAGTCACAGTGGAGGACAGTATCCACTATAGAGCCACAGAGCTAGGAACTGATCCGGGTGGAGCAAAGTTGCAGTAAGCCTATGAACTCCATCTCGCAACGCGGGCGTCATCAGGTAACCCTCAGCATTCCGCTCATCCCAGGTAACGAGGTCTGGGACCTGCTGGGACGTGTTTCACTCATTAGTACAGTTCGGCCAATGCTAGTGGGCATAAGGTGGTGTGAAGACTTAAACAAGGGTCAATACACAGGCACAGGTGTTCTTCTTCTTCGTCTTCTACAAGTATTCTATTGTATCCTCCAACATCCCGGCAGAGCACATTACTACATGAGTTGAGACTCTCACGGCATCCTCCTCTCTGCTACTCAACAGAACTATTTCCTACTCTGCAGTTATCTCGCAGATCTGGTTGTCCTATGTTCTGGATTAGAACTTTGTCAAGTGTATATCAAAGATCTTCTGTATTACCTGCTGCACATTTACAAGTAGTAAACCAACTCAACGTTATCTCAAGAGTCTGTGATCATTCATCACCACCTACACAGCATATACACCGCAACCTTGGGACACTTCCCCTTTGTCCCGGGTGGCGGGTGGGTCATTACACTGCTCGGGGAGGGTCATTACACCGCTACTATCCGGGAGGGTAATTACACCGCTCTGGCCATCCGTGACTACTGTGACATTATCCCAAGGGACCCAGTAGCAACCCGGCAGGACAGTGACCACAGGGGAAAAGGGTACAAACGGTCTTACACACTCAAAGCAGGAGTGCCATCACAACTGTGAGCCCACTTGGCTCTGGTGTCACGTGACAATATAATAAGGTTCGGCTGTATTTCTGCTATCCACCACCAGAGTGGTGTTACACTACAACATATAGTAAGGCCGTCCCTCTGATATAACACCTCACAGGGGCACACCCCACCTACATGGGAGGAGCTATATATTTTTTAAAGCTTTTCTTTAAAATTAAACAATAAAAATTATTTAAAATAAATACACAAGTGTCACAGTGCCAACAACGCGATCCCCTAGACAGATGTTCACAAGAGTTATTAAAATACACAACAGCAAAGTATGACATTGAAGTTCTCAATAACCCACGATATTGGCGCATTACAACAAGGTATGTACAGGGACCTCTGTAGAGTAGGTAAATTATGCCATATAACCCAGGTCACAAAACGAAAAACAACGTAAATGCGCGCATACATATGGGAGGTGCTATCTAATAATGGTCAGTGAACATGTTCGTATGTTCGTACAAACATGTCTGCAATTTGTTCGATGATCGAAATGGTTATAATGATCATTTTTGTACATGCGAACATCCCAATATCAGGCTCCCAACATATTGCTCACCCTCCCCTATTTCCGCATATATCAGTGAGCTGCTCTGGACTCTTACTTCAGATCCAATTACGCTGGATCTGGAGTCCTTCGCATCTCAAACTTCCGATGCAGGCCGTAAAATATTTTAACCATGGACGCCGCTTGAAATTCAGACTCTCCTATTGTTTCAATGGGATTTCTCGCGCCCTCTGCTTTCTTGGGCATAGAGTGGAGGCGCACAAGACATCCCATTAAATCAATGGGACAGGCTAAATTCTGCCACTTTTACTCAGTGCGAACGGGTCCTAATTCCTGAATTGACCAAGACTCAGTGGAATCTATTGAAATATCATGTTTCAATTAACTAATTGATTGACCCAAACCTTATTGTCTATGAATATAGAAACAAAATCAACTCTAGCATTTTGCCATGCTCCTGTGGTGGGCAACCATTTACAGGATATGAGACGCACATGTACAGTACAATATGTGTGGGCTGAGTGTGTGTAAAAGTCTTTAGCAACCTGTCCCCAGCCTTGTGCTGAAACACAACTAGATCCATATGTTTTTAACTAACGAAGAATATATATCTACTCATACCTATATAGTCAGCACTGTTCTCTTATTTTTTTTAACCTTTCACATCTCAAGTGAGAGTTAGTAGAGGACAATGAATGAGTTAAAATTTCCTGCTCACACAAAAACTCAATGTATAGAGGTCCCAGTGCGGCCCTAACCGATCATAAGGAGTATCTGACAATGCTGAGCTCAGCTCTGAAATCCAGCTACACCTGAGGCAGTCCTGTGGGAGGCTGAGTCATAATGATGTGCTAAACTCACACAGGCAGAAGCCAGTAACAGAGCAGAAGCGGAGGTGCAGGGGAGCCCGTCGTCTTGGGAACAGTCACAACTGCTCGCTGAGGATCCATCTTTTCTCTACAACGTTCTACTTTTGTTGGTTTCACTTCAGAATGTGACACCCACCAACACCTCAAGTTGAATAAAACTGGCAGCAGTAGAAGAGCTGTGAACATTTCAGCCCTATGCCTACCATAATCATATATTTTTCATACAGTTTTTTTCAAGCAGTATTTCCCAAGACTTGAAAATAACTTGTCTGCTGGCAGCTTACTGACACGGGTTACTGTGGCATAATAATGTCTTTGAAACTCCAGAGTTTTACTTGAAAACATTTGCTCTTAGCTCTGGAAGAAATTCTCCACCTCTAAAAAGAAAAAAAAACACTTAAACGGCAACTGTGTCTAATATTATTGTATGTAGAAGTTTTGCATCACATAGACATTTCATACAGTATAACAGATAAAAACAAAAGTACAAAAAATATCAACAACATTTTCCACTCTTTATAATTGGCCTTACATTTAATAGGCTTTAGACTAAGCATCAAAACCACATATGTTTATTCAATGTAATGTGGTCAATATGCCATGTATTATAGTTAATAAAATGCCCTAGAGCCCACATTCTTTGAAAACATTAAAAGAGTTGGTCACTTTCAATTTACTATTTTGTAAACTTTATTAATCAAAAAATTAGGCACTTACCCACAGGTGTGCGACCTCTTTAATTGCACAGGACGCATCACCCCATAAAACAAATGGAGGCTCCAGTGGCAGGTGCTGCGCCAACCTCTTTAACTATAAGCATGTCTAATCACATGCTTATAGTTAGAACAGAAGCCCTGATTGACAGTACAAGAAGCCATGATAGGCCAATCTGTACTTCCAAGAACAGCTGCTCTATTAAAGGCACATCTGTTACATCACCCGTCTCCACGCAAGAAGGAGACAGGACCCACTAGGACGGAGCAGGGAACTTCAAGTGCAGAATTGAACCGGAAGCTCTTTGAATAGCTTCTGTGGACAGGAGGGAGAAGGGACTGAATCAGCTAGGGAGTGCAGTTGAATAAGTTTTTATTTTTTGTTTTTCACATTAGAGTTGCTGCACAGCTGAGGGGGGTCCCTGTATATGTTGCATGGTCCATGTATATGTTGCATGGTCCATATGGTCCATGTTGCACAGTGTGACGGGCTTCCCTGTATAGGGATTCTGTACGGTGGGGTTAGGGTTCACTATATGTGGATGCTGCACAGCGTGGGGTGCTTCATTACGGGGAGGCTGCACAGGGGGTGGGAGGCTATACTATATGAGGATAGTGCATATGGGGCCCTTACTATATGGCAGGGGTCCTCAACTGGCGGACTGCGACGGCCAGCTGTCGGGACCCTGGCTGCGGCGCTGCTCCCTGCACAGTAAGTATCTATGAGCGCTCGTAACGAGCGGTCATAGTTACCGAGCGGCAGCAGCACTGACAGAGAGGAAGCCATTGGCTCCCTCCCTGTCAGTGACCTCTCAGTGGCCGCATTGGTCACAAGAGGCCACGCTCCCCCTCTGGTGTTGGCGCCGGTGACGTTCCTGTGCCGGCGGGGAGTGCGGCCTCTAGTGACCGCTGCAGTGCGGCCACAGGAGGAAGAGAAGAGGATTCCCAGGACTTAGGTGAGTATAAGTGTTTTTTTTAATGCTATATGGGAGGGGGATGGGAGCACACAGGGGGGCTATATACAGGGGAGAGAGCACAGGGGGAGGCTATATACAGGGGGGGGGAGAGCACAGGGGGGCGATATACAGGGGGAGAGAGCACAGGGGGGCTATATACTGGGGGAGAGCATGGGGGGCTATATACAGGGGGAGAGAGCACAGGGGGGCTATATACAGGGGGAGAGCACAGGGGAGCTATATACAGGGGGAGAGAGCACAGGGGAGCTATATACAGGGGAGAAAGCACAGGGGGGTTATATACAGGGGAAGAAAGCACAGGGGGGCTATATACAGGGGGAGAGAGCACAGGGGAGCTATATAAAGGGGGAGAGAGCACAGGGGGGCTATATACTACAGGGGGGAGAGCACATGGGGGCTATATACTGGGAGAGAGCACAGGTGAACTATATACTACAGGGGGAGAGAGCACAGGGGGAGAAAGCACAGGTGGGGCTATATACAGATGGAGAGAGCACAGGGGGTCTCTATACAGGGGGAGAGAGCACAGGGGGGCTGTATACAGGGAGAGAGCACAGGGGGACTATATACTGGGAGAGAGCACAGGTGGGGCTATATACAGGGGGAAAGAGCACAGGGGAGCTATATACTACAGGGGGAGAGAGCACAAGTGGGGCTATATACAGGGGGAGAAAGCACAGGTGGGGCTATATACAGGGGGAGAGAGCACAGGTGGGGCTATGTACAGGGGGAGAGAGCACAGGGGGGCTATATACTGGGGGAGAACACACAGGGGGGCTATATACAGGGGGAGAGAGCACGGGGGTATATACAGGGGGAGAGAGCACAGGGGGGCTATATACTGGGAGAGAGCACAGGGGGGCTATATACAGGGGGAGAGAGTACAGGGGGGCTATATACAGGGGGAGAGAGCACAGGGGGGCTATATACTGGGAGAGAGTACAGGGGGCTATATACTAGGAAAGCACAGGGGAGCTATATACTGGGAGAGAGTACAGGGGGGCTATATACTGGGAGAGAGCACAGGGGAGCTATATACTGGGAGAGAGCAAAGGGGGGCTATATACTACTGGGGGAGAGCGCACAGGGGGGCTATATACTACAGGGGGAAATATATACTACTAAGGCAGTCACCCCCTGTGTACCTAATTTTAAAGGGCCGGTGAGAGAGAGAAAATGACAGTTTTCCTACTAATAAGCAGCAATTCTGTATGTAAATCTATCTATATCTTATACTAAAAACTGTATTTTAATCCATGGGAAGAATTTGTCCTTGTACATTTATTCATAAAGTAAAGCCTTCAGCTGCAGAAACAATGCTGAACTGTAAGATAGCTGTTAAGACAGAGAAGCACATGGTACCTCTTATATATTCATCAGTTCTTCCAAAATGTAGAAACTGCTTTTATTCTTCAGTGTAAAGTGTAAAAGAAGCGTTCCAATACCCCTGAAAAGCTGAGGGCTGTAACACCTTTTCACCCCCTCTCCTAGGCTTTCATCTGTCAATCATAAAAAGCGTCGGCATTCCGCGTCGGAATCCCGCCTACCTCACTGTGTCAATAGGATGCCGTGCACGTCTCCTCTCTCCATGGCTCTCCATTAAAAGAACTGACATGTCTGCGGCGGGAGCTCTGACACGGAATTCCGACGCTTTTACTCAGTGCGAACATACCCTAACATTCTATTTTATTATCTATACTTTAAAGTAATTTTGGAATCTTGCAATGAAAACTGTCAGTCTGGTCACTAAAACTAATAACAAGCTGACAGTAATATCAAGCAGTTTCCTCACCATCACCACAGACAGGATTACAATGAAAGGCGACACAAGTATACAGATAACACAGGATTCACCATAATGCATAGTAGAAACTGAAGTACAAACTCAGACAAGTTGGCTGTCCCATATAATTGTATACAAAAAAAAAATGAAATATAAAAAAAAAACAACAGTAAAAAATTGTTCCATATTAGAAAACAAAACCCTTCCGTACCTGGATGACATATTCCTTTTAAATCCTGCCTCCTTCCAAATTTTTGAAAGAAAGAGTATTCTAGTTTCCCACTTTTTCAATGGTGGAAAATCATTCTCCCAGAACCGAGGGATATTCTTTACTTATCCTGAATAAATCATGACACCACTTTGTATAGGAGGTGAAGGTGTCATGCCTCAAAAAAGGGCAGGTAGGAACCTCTGAGATCTCAGCATCACAGGTGCACAATATCTTACAAGATGGTCTAACTACCTTGCTTAAAGAATATGAAATCAATGCTTTCTTTCTCTCTGCTTACAAAAGAAACACGTATTCCTGTTCCTGTAGTTTTTGCCTGGGGAAAAATAAAAACTGCGTCCTATCAGTAACCAATGTTTTAGCCCATGACAGCACAAGAAAATTACATTTTTAAATATGGGTCCCAATAGCACCTTATATCCTGCTGCTTGATGTAAGAGCCTCCATCTCCCTCATTATAGGGCCACCTCTCACTGAACATCTACTTGGGGAGCTGAACAGTACAACACACATTGGCCACTTGTGGCTCGTGAGCCCTTGTGTTTCTTAGAGACATGAGACTTGAATAAAACATGTTCAGTGTCACAATTTAAAGAGAGTGTCTGGGAACGATGATTTTCTTTTTGATAAGTGGCTTCAGAAATGTGCAGGTTTCTCTCCTCTCATAGTCTTAGCCCAGGCTCTGCAGAATGAATGGCTGGAGCAGACTCGCAGACTTAACGCCAGTGTCATTTTTTACATTGTGCTATGTATCTGGTGATTTCATTTTTCAAATATTCAACGATTTTGTATGAGACCTTTAATAAGTCACTAAAATCTGTTTCTTTTTCCTTAACCGCAGGCTTAAATCAATGTGCAGAGCTGATGCAAAGTATATATTATTTTAATGATAACCTGCTGGGTTATGAAGCTGTTAGTCACTTTTTGAGTGGATAGAGCAGAAGGGCGGCACAGAGGACCCTGCTTGAGGACGTCACTTGCCTGCTAGGGTTTAGTGCTCTGATCACACTCATATGTTACTAGCCAAGCAGGAATATGACATCATGACAAGGCAAATGATAACAGGTTCACTGTAGGACTTGTTTAGTCTTTGTCCACATTGTCATTTCAATTCTGTTCTCCCATTATTTAAACCTTGGCTAAAATACTGTAGTTCTTGAAATGAAGCTTCTTTTTGGTAACAAGCCATATTACAGATCTGCATATCAGGAAAGCATAGTACATATATTACACACATTGATGTGAACCATAAGTAACACAGCATGTGCCCATCATGCATCATATGGCACTGAGGTTGGATGTTAAAGTGTTTTCTGTCAGTGAGGTGGAGTCTATCTTCTGGGAAAATGCAACTGTAAAAGTGAAGGACTCCAGCGCTTGTATCCACATAAACACAAACTGTTTTATCTCTTCATAGGTAATAAAAATTACATAATAATGGTCCAAATGTTGAGCCATATTGAACTTATACAATAAAGGCATACTCAAAGTGTGATTATTATTTTTTCATTAATCAAACATAGACCATACCGTTATACCTTTATAAGAATTGTGTAAGTTCAAAAGGTGTCAGGGATCTTAGAGTGTAAACTGTGCTTATATTTATATAATCATTGTTGCCCATAAAGATATTAAAGAGGACCTGTCACCCCCGTGCTGGGGTGACAGGCTCCCGACTCCCCGTTACAGCCCCCTATACTCACCTGATCCCGCCGGGTCCCGCTGCCTGATCCGGTTGGGTCACGGAGATATGAGCGCCCGAAGCCCCGCGCGCGCGCTCACAGGAGAGTCCGACGCTCATAGAGAATAATTGGGGAGTCCGATGCTCTGTCATTCTCTAAGGGCATCAGACTCTCCTGTGAGCGCGCGCGCCGGGCTTCGGGCGCTCATATCTCCGTGACCCGACAGGATCAGGAAGCGGGACCCAGCGGGATCAGGTGAGTATAGGGGGCTGTACTGTGACATACTGTTTTTTTTTTTTTTTTTAAATTAAGCATTCATACAGAATAAATGAGAAATTAAAATTTTCTAAATTTGCTCATGAAAAGTTATGATAAGAAAAGATAAGATAAGAGATAAGATAATCCTTTAATAGTCCCACCATGGGGAAATTCAGTGTGTTACAGCAGCATAGATATTACACATACAAAAAGCTAAAAGGTAAAGTAAAGGCATTACGATTAAGGTACACAAAGAGAATAAAAGGTAGAAAAAAAGATACAATTAACCCTTAGAGGACCCGGCCAATTTACATTTTTGCGTTTTCGTTTTTTCCTCCTAGTGCTTAAAAGGCCATAGCACTTGCATTTTTTCACCTAGAAACCCACATGAGCCCTTATTTTATGCGCCACTAAATGTACTTTGCAATGACAGGCTGAATTTTTTCATAAAGTACACTGCGAAACCAGAAAAAAATTGTGGTGAAATTGAAAAAAAAACACATTTCTTTTCTTTTTTTTTTTGTTTTTACGCCGTTCGCCCTGGGGTAAAACTGACTTGTTATATATGTTCCTCAAGTCGTTATGATTACAATGATATGTAACATGTATAACTTATATTGTATCTGATGGCCTGTAAAAAATTCAAACCATTGTTAACAAATATATGTTCCTAAAAATCGCTCCATTCCCAGGCTCATAGCGCTTTTATCCTTTGGTCTATGGGGCTGTGTTGGATGTCATTTTTTGCACCATGATGTGTTCTTTCAATCGGAACCTTGATTGCGCATATGCGACTTTTTGATTGATTTTTATTACAATTTTTCTGGATTTGATGCGACCAAAAATGCACAATTTTGCACTTTGGGATTTTTTAGCGCTTACGCCATTTTCCATGCAAGATCAGGAATGTGATACATGTTTATTTATTTGTTTATTTTTATTTATAACATGGGAAAAGGGGGGTGATTCTGACTTTTATTAGGGGAGAGGGCTTTTTATTAATAATAACACTTTTATTTTTACTTTTACACTTATACTAGAAGCCCCCCTGGGGGACTTCTAGTATAAGTGCACTGATCTCTCATTGAGATCTATGCTGCATAGATATGCAGCATAGATCGATGAGATAGGCACATTAATTGCTTCCGGCTGCTCCAGCTGGAAGCAATTGAGTGCCGAGCCGGACGCATGGAGGCGGCCCTGGATGTACGGGTACGTCCAGGGTTGCCTAAGGGTTAAAACATTAAACTATTTTAGTTCTTTGCATAGGTCAGTGTTGGTTGTACAGCCTAACCACTGCAGGAAAAAAGGACTTCCGATATCGCTCCTTCTCGCACTTTGGGTGAATTAAACAATCACTGATAGTACTCCCCAGTGCTATCACGGTCTCGTGCATAGGATGGGAGTCATTCTCCAGTATGGAGCTGACCACTGACAACATCCTTCGCTCCCCCACCACCTGCACCGGTTTCAGGGGGCTTACAGAGCTGGCCCTTCTGATCAGCTTGTCCAGTTTGTTCCTATCGCTGGTTGATATGCCGCTCCCCCAGCTCCCTTTCGTCAAAGAAGATGGCTGATGCCACTACAGAGTTAAAAAAGGTCCTAAGAAGTGCCCCCTGGACTCCAAAGGCCCTCAGCCTCCTGACCAGGTAGAGCCTGCTGTGGCCCTTTCTCTACACTGTGTCCATGTGATCAGCCCAGTCCAGCTTATTATTGAGAACCACACGCAGATATTTATACGTGTTCACTGTGTCAATGTCCGTCCCCTGGATGTCTGCTGGACTTGGAGGAAATTTGTGCTTGCAGAAACAGCCTATAAGGAATTTGTGCAATGCACTAAGGACACTATGCTATCATCGTCACCCTGCCATGTGACATATACTACACACTACTGCACCCAGCTAGCACTGCACTATACTATATGTTGCAAGTTGCAATCAATAGTGCTCACCACAAAAAACCAAGCAGGCCAGTTATTTTCTTATTTATTATCACTTGATGGTGTGCCAATATTCATACATTTCCTCAAAATTTAGATTTAGGTCATGTTCACATAGCGTAAGTTGTTTATTAATCACAGCAGTTGTTGCCGATTTGCAACAACGACCGTGATTAACACACAAATTGCGTGCACAACTCCGGGCCGGAGTGTATACACATAGTATACACTCAAGTCAGGATCACTAGCGGCCATATAAAAAACTGACATGTCAGTTTTGTGCGGTCCCTATTCATTGAATAGAGGCCACACAAGCCTAACAGGTCACACAATGGAGACTTTCCATTGTGTTTAATGGTGAATTGGGATGCAAGCACACACAGATGCGCCGGCATCCCAATTCAGCACAAATGAAGATTATCCAGTCGGTACTGCAGTACCGGCCGAGATTATCTTCACTGACACCAGCCGTTCTGTGACACGGCCGGGTCACAAAACGGACAGTATAATGCTTAGTGTTAACATGGTCCTAAATTGTGAAACATACAAGCAAACATACAAGCAAAATGTTTTATTCTCATGAAGTCAATACTGACAGTTCTAATATCAACAGATTATGTCTAAATGTTAAAAGGGGAACTATCAGCAAGTTAGACAAATCTAACCTGCTGATAGCCCCCTATAGTGCAAGGGACGCTGAGGAGGAAGGTATGTCTCTTACTCTCCTCTTCAGTGGCAGTCCCATGCTGTTAGGTTAATTTTTGCTCTGGAGCAGCGTAGGTAGCACTGCTGCGTCATCATGCCCATCTCCTCTATTAATTATCTTTAGAAGGGGCAGACCGGATGACACAGCAGTGCTCCTAATGGTGTTCCGAAGTGGAGTTTACCCCGACTAACAGTGCAGGACCTGCGCCAAGGAGGAAGGTAAGACATATATCTTGCTCCTCAGCGTCCTGGGCACTACAGGCGGCTACCAGCAGGTTAGATTTGTCTAACCTGCTGATAACATTCATGTCCATCATCACAGCAATGATACGCAACTAGTAATTGTGCAAAGTATGTAAGTGGCTCAGCCTATGGCTATTTGTGTGCTAGAAGAGGCGCCTACTGAAGGATGCTGCCAGACCAGAACACCACATAAATACAGAGCAGATAATAGACTTTGTGATGGCTCTCTGGCTAATCAGCATTGATCCAACTGACCTTGTCCATACATCTATTGCTGCAAAAAGTCTGGATGTAGATCAGCATTAATCCACCTGCCAGGGGAAAGAATGACAAACAGGATTATTCCATGCCGTCTCCTGAGAGCTGGGGCCAGCCAAGTTCAGAAACTTGACAATAGCTATGGAAGTACAATAGAGAAAAAGAAAATAATTAACATTTGAAGAAACAGGAGTTGTATAGTATGTGGTATTTGAAAAATTATCCTTTTCTTTTTACTGGTTTGTATCCTATGATTCTATATGAATGGCTCATATTACATGATGTTAGAAAAGTGAATAGTCATGTGTCATATACAATATATATTCCCAATAAAGATACATTTGCAGTAAGGGAGCAACCTGAGCAACCTAGTTGCTTTCTTCCTGTTTGGAGCTCACAGCTGACCTTTCAACAAGAACATTCTGCCCAGACTACAAGTCTGCTTCTAAAACTGTGATTTCATTTACCAATAAAGAATGCACTTTGAAGCGGGAGGCTGGGTCTGACAGTGTCGAGGAAGTTCTTTTTTATTTCCTATTAACCAGGATAAACAAACAGAAGGTCATACAATGCTACACCAAAACAAACAAAAAAAACTGAATTCTGCATTGTTTTATCATATGAATCGCTGAAGGCTTTTCTTAATCTTATATAAATTTATGTGAGAATGCTCATCAGATGAGGCCATCATGGCTCATTTTCCTTTTTCACTATTTTGAGCAGCACCTTTGTTTTCATGCTGCCAGGGCTTTCTGTCATTGGTATAACCATTGGAAAGGATACGTTTGAATACTCCATTATTTGAAGTGTTAAAAATTTTCTTCAATTAATAAACTGCAAAGTGAATGAACTGAAAAAATATTTGGTCAATATATTAATATTTGGTGTGGCCCTTTACCTTCAATTGCCTATTCTTAGTGACAGACTTGATGCTGTTCTTCCTCATTGTTCTTCCTTATGCTAAATATAGTTCTTAAAGACATTGGGGGAGATTTATCACACATGGTGTAAAGTGAAACTGGCTCAGTTGCCCTTAGCAACCAATCAGATTCCACCTTTCATTTTCCGAAGGGTCTGTAAGGAATGAAAGGTGGAATCTGATTGGTTGCTAGGGGCAACTGAGCCAGTTTTATTTTACACCATGTTTGATAAATCTCCCCCATTGTCTGTGTGTTTGGGATCATTGTTATTTTGTAGTATAAACATTTGGAGGGAGAAAAAAAACCTGTTGGTCACTACACAGGTGATTTACTCCTAGACCATGACTCCAACACATTTGGGCTAGGTGATTCAACTATATCTGAGTATTTCTTTCAGACATAAACGGCCTAAAGAGGACTGATCTGCAATCAGAGACACTGACTGACAGCTGAAGGAGCAGGAAGCCGAGCAGCAGAGATTAATTTATGAAGAAAAGAGAGGAGGAAGCAGCAGTGATGTGTGCCAGAATGCAGTACAAACTCTGAGCCACAACTGAGATTTTGCATAACCCATTCCATGGACAAATTACCAAAATGCACCCTGCTCACAAGGGGACTGCCAGCTACAGCACAGTGTCAGCACTTTGGGTAGGGCTTGGCTGCTGACATATTCCCTTTAAAGGCTGTCTTTTGATATTTGGCAAAAATACAGTATCAGCAGAAATGATGAGATTTCAAACCTCAACCACACAATACAGAAAAAAGTCAGGGGAATACATATGTGAACAAAAATATTTGGTGAGTCTTTTAAAGCAACTCTGTACCCACAATCTGACCCCTCCTAACCGCTTGTACCTTCAGATAGCTGCTTTTAATCCAAGATCTGTCCTGGGGTCCATTCGGCAGGTGATGCAGTAATTGTCCTAAAAATACTTTTAAACCTGCAGCCCTGTGTCAAATTGGCGTGGCCTAGAGTGTCGCTGCCTCCTCCCCACCCTCTTCACCATTAGTAATGCCCCTGGGCAGGTTTTTTTTCTATTCATCACTTGTCTGAAAACTGCACAGGTGCCTTAACGATGCAGCACATGTGCAGTGTTCTTACAGGAGATGAATAGGAGAATACCTGCCTGGGGCATTCCTAATGATGAAGAGGGCAGGGAGGAGGGACGGAGGGCTGATGCAAGTTTAATGCACAGACACTCTTGGCCACGCCAATTTGACACAGGGCTGCAAGTTTAAAAGTTGATATTTTGGACAATAACTGCATCACCTGCCGAACGGACCCCAGGACAGATCGTGGATTAAAAGCAGCTATAAGAAGGTACAAGTGGTTTGTGGGGGGCAGATTGTGGGTACAGAGTCACTTTAATTCTGCAGCACATCAATTTTTACAGTATGTGCAAGCAGCAGATTTGTTGCAGTTCTTTTTTTTAAATAAAGAACATTTTTCTACATAATGTGCATAATACAATGGCGGTGAACGCTAAGCAAATCACTGAAGACCAAAGGAGAAGGACTATACAGAGTTTGATGACAAGCCATGATGAGAATGATCATGAGATAAATCATGAATGCATGTAAGGCTGGCTAACATAGAGGTAACAGCTGACAACAAATATGCTTTTTATGTAGCATGATATAGAAAATATGCAGGGACTGCTATTTATCTCCAAATTCCCTTCACCTGTACCTTAAGCAGTGATGCATACAGTACAATATTGTACAGTACAGTACTGTATGCATCACCACTCACCGCACAATTGCCAAAATAGGTGAATGTTGTGGCAATAAATACTCCACAGGAACCTGGGTCAGTTTGCAGTTGAAACTGCATTTATTTATAAAACACCGATGTGACTGACATCAGAATGTGAACATCAGCCTCAGGGCCGGACTGGGACTAAAAAGCAGCCCTGGCACACAAACCCCACCAGCCCACATACAAATCTCCCCCAATCATTGCGCCAATATAGAACCAGTGAGACACGACCTGGTGACCCCGCTCCTTTCCTGGATTTATCTGTATCTGTGACAAATCCCTTGTGAATAACATTTTCAGTCGAACTAAAACTCTTTGAACACCTTACATTTATACAGCTCTCAGGGTATGCTGGGAGTTGTAATTTCTGATTGGACAACCCTTTAATAAATCACTGTGTGCAGAGTCTCTTGGTGGCTGCAATCTGTGAGTGACAACCATCAGCCCTGAAGGTCCAGCAATACATCTGTCTACAGCAGCAGTTATCAGAGGATTGTACTACTGTACTACAACTCCCAGCATATCCTGAGGGCTGCAGACTGTCAGTAAATGCTGGGAGTTGTAGTGCCTGCAGCTGTTGTAGCCCTAGGTTCATCATACACTGGATGCTTTGTGGCATATAAGAATACATGGATCTGTGGGGGCTCAGTGCAGGGAAGTGACCCTAGAACATCACTAATAAGGAATAGGAGTAGATGTTTTTTTTCTATCCCCTATTAGTGCTGTTCTGGGGTCACTTCCCTACACTGAGCCCCCACAGATCTATGTATTCTGATCTTCCACAAAGCATCCAGTGTATGGGACCTAACTACAACAGCTGCAGGCACTACAACTCCCAGCATGTACTGACAGTCTGCAGCTCTCAGGATATGCTGGGAGTTGTAGTGCCTGCAGTTGTAGTTGGGTCTTAGTTTTAAAGTTTGCGCTAGTGTACTGTAGTGACCACGGGGCTGTGTCAGTACCTCTGGGGAAGGAAGGCAGCTGGGGGTGACAGGGGAAACAGCTGGGGTGACAGGGGGAGCAGCTGGGGTGACTGGGATAGGGGGAGCAGCTGGGGTGACAGGGGGAGGGGGAGCAGCTGGGGTAACGGTGAGGGGATTAGCTGGGGTGACAGGGGGAGGGGAGATGCTGGCAGGGCCGATTCTGGGGTCTGTGCTGCCTGAGGCAAACCTCAGGCCGCCGCCCCCCTCAGTGGCACTCAGGGGAGAAGCCTGGGGGAGAGGGGAGCAGCTGGTGGGGGACAGGGGAGAAGCCTGGGGGGCAGGGGAGCAGCTGGTGAGGGACAGGGGAGCAGCTGGTGGGGGACAGGGTAGAAGCCTGGGGGGCAGGGGAGCAGCTGGTGGGGGACAGGGGAGAAGCTGGGGGACAGAGAGAGGGGGGTCAGGGAGAGAAGCCGTCTGGCAGGGGGACCAGTCGGACGGCAGGGGGAGCAGCATCTGGGCTGGCGTGAGCTTCTGGCACAGACACAGTGTCATACGGGCCGGAAGCTCACAGGTGCAGCCCCACGGTGGCCGCTCCTGTGCTCATCGGGAGGCCGCGGCGGTTCAGTACAGGAACGTACATGTCCTGCTCCCCAGCCTCTCACATCTCCCGGTGCTGGATGTCTCTGCAGCCTCTATCCTTCTGCGTACTGTGTGTACGTCTTGAAAGCGCTTACAAGCAGAAGGATAGAGGCTGCAGAGACATACGGCGTCTGGAGATGAGAGGCTGGGGAGCAGGACATACATTTCTGTACTGAAGTTTGAATAGCAACGCTGCGGGCTCCCGCCACTGTGCTGCTAATCGGAGGCTGAGGACTGCCGCCAGACTGAGGGGGCCGACCACTGCCAGATGTGATCAAAGTGTCTGACAGTGTGTCCAGCAGCGGCCCTCAGCCTCCGATTAGTAGCTGCGGCGCTGCCATTCAAACTTCAGTACACCACCAATCAGCATTATAGCCCCGGCAGCCCCCCGGACTGACAATCTGGACAGCCCACCGGGCCAGAATGCCAGTCCGAGCCTGATCAGCCTCCGTTGGATCAGATTTTCATCCCAACCAAGGTATTAACCAGATTAAACCCAAACAGAAAAATTACTACCCCCTCCCCCTTTTTATTGTCTTATATGACCAAATATTTATCCCTATTTACAGGCATATACCAAACATTTACCAACACTCTTCCTATTCCCTGAGGAACTTGTCGTTACAGAACAAGGAAAACGCATTGGAGTCCATCCGAACCCAAACTTTCGGCATTTGATTAGCGGTGGCTGCTGAAGTTGGATAAAGCCCTAAGGCTATGTGGAAAACATGGATATAGTCATTGGCTGTATCCATGTTTTCCAGAAAACCTTAGAGCTTTATCCAACTTCAGCAGCCACCGCTAATCAAATGCTGATCGTTCGGGTTCGGATGGACTTGAACCCGAACCCGGTTCGCTCACCTCTATTGCCAACCTATCTCTATACCTGCTATTGTTTACGTCATGTATTGATCTTAATATACCCAAGACCGTTGACAGCAGTGACAGGACAGATATCCACAACCCAAGTATAGGGTTAGTCCCTCCTGACGTTTGGGGATGCTTAAACCAGGGGGTCCCACCCCAGCAATAGGTAGGGCGCAACAGGGGTGACCCATCTCTCATCCCTAACACTTGTAAATAATCATAACCACCTAGTTTGTACATATTTGTTTGTGTTTAATGTATACACATTTATGTAATTGTGAATAAATATACGCTATAAGATGTATTATAGCTAGTGATGAGCGATATTCGAGAAAATCTCATCATCCGTTTTCTGTAAGTTTGGGCCCTATTTCTCAGTCAATAAACATGCAGGAGACTCTTTGGTACACCCTGCGATCACGTGGGACCCATACATGTCGATAGCAGCAATTGGTTCTCCAGATCAGATGACCCTGCCATATAAAAAAGCACGGCCGGCAGTACTCGCTTCAGACGTATGCTGTGAGAGATTGGAGACAGAGCTGCTGCTGGTCAGGGACAGTTTTAAGAGGGAATTAGCGTTCCAGTATGCAGGGAATACTAGCAAAACAACCAAACAGCCCTTGTAAGGGCTTCAAATCGTTTTTATTGTATTAATACAGACTGCTGGCTGGGACTTGCAGTGCAGCTACCACGATTTCAGCAGCACACTGTGGTGATTTGCTGCTGGTAGAAAGGGGACATTAGCTGTTGCATACAGACCCCTAAGAAGTTCTCAGTACTATTTTATTGGGACCTCTACTATATTTTCTGATTTCTGTACTTCTTACACAAGGCATATCTAAGTTCACTACTGCTTGCTCAGTGTAAAGGGGGTGTCACAGAGTGTATATAGGTGCAGCCACAAACAGATTGTATCTCACAGCCCCCTAAAAACTAGTGGGCCCTCTACTATATTTTCTGATTTCTTTATTTCTTACACAAGGCATATCTAAGTTTACTACTGCTTGCACAGT
Source organism: Dendropsophus ebraccatus (assembly GCF_027789765.1). NCBI lineage: Eukaryota > Metazoa > Chordata > Amphibia > Anura > Hylidae > Dendropsophus > Dendropsophus ebraccatus. The sequence goes on along the minus strand of NC_091463.1, from coordinate 37,676,302 downwards.
GCAAAGGGGGTGTCACTGAATGCAAACACCCAGTAACCTAGTTTGCTGTCCCTGAATGCAAACACCCAGTAACTTAGTTTGCTGTCACTGAATGCAAACACCCAGTAACCTTGTTTGCTGTCACTGATTGAAAACACCCAGTGGTCTTGTTTGCTGTCACTGAATGGAAACACACAGTAACCTTGCTTGCTGTCACCAATTTCGGGTTGGTTCATATGCTACCTCTGTTTTAATGGTTCTCTGTGCCTTTACCGCTATTCTGTGTCAGGCAAAGTTTTTGGGTGGTTCATCATATGCTACCTCTGTTTTAATGGTTCTCTGTGTTCTCACTGCCATGCTCTGTTAGGCTGAGTTTTTGGGTGGTTCATATGCCTACCTCTGTTTTAACCAGGATTAGGGATGGTCTGAATCTGCCGAGGTTCGGGTTGGTATGAACCCAAACGCTCGGCATCAGATTCCCGCTGTTTGCCCGCTCTGTGCAGCGGATGGATACAGCGGGAGGAACGCCTGGAAAACTGGGATACAGCCTATGGTTATGGCTGTATCCCAGTTTTCCAGGCGGTCATCCCACTGTATCCACCCTCTCCACAGAGAGGGCAGACAGCGGGAATCATTTCCGAGGGTTTGGGTTCGTACGAACCCGACCCAAACCAGGTTCGGACCACCTCTAACCAGGATCTTGCCCAGAATTTGGCATAATGGTGCCATTAGGTAACCTGCTGTTTCCTGTCCATTTCCGTTGCGTTTCCATCATTTTCTGAGGTTGACAGGTTTTCACACGACCTTCCCTCTACCGAACTTGGGTCCCCTGCAAAAATGCTTGAGTTTCCCAATGACTTCAATGGGGTTTGTTACTCGAAACGAGCGCCCGAGTATCGGGAACTATTCGTCTCGAGTAACGAGCACCCAAGCATTTTAGAACTCGCTCATCTCTAATTATAGTGCTTCAACCACAGTCCCACTACTTGTTTGATTCTTTTTAGAAGCTTAGGACTGTGGGAACTCAAAACCCATTAAATCCATGGGTTCCTCAAACCCAACCATAGGATTTACAGTTATTCAACACCAATATCACACATACTTACATAGTTTGTACGGTTGAAAAAAAAAAAAACACATGTCAAGTTTATCATGTCCATATGAAAAAAATAAGTGTCCGTTATTCGAGCGACATTTATACCAAATAAAAATTTAAAAAAAGAAAGACATGCACCTGCCCCATTCCCCTGCCAACAAGGACAAGCAGCTTTTCCTGCTTTCACATCGACATGCAGGAAACTCGTACCAAGCCAATCACTGAGATGGCTGAGGAGGATCACAAGATAAATGACTATTGGAACAAATACAGTAGGAAACTGGGGCAAGTGAGTATCTTTTTCTTTCATTGTTATCCCAGCTAGAGTCCATATGCTACAGTTATGCTGTAGGACAACCCACTTTAAGATGTACATGCCTTTTAGATTCATCTTGGTTTGGTTGTGGTTTTAAATATAAATATATTTCGCAAAATGTGTGAATGGAAACAGATTTTTTTGTGTTTCTTATTAACTTATGTTGTAAATGCCATTAATGGTAAACTAACAAAAATAAATGCTGGTTTATCCATTGTGGTTTTGTAGCATTTCGGTGGGTAAGTTCTGCCTCTGAATGACACCCTGCTTCGCTGTGACATAAGGGGGCTTGACTGGCTATCCCTACAGTGATGGTGCATGTGGGATGTTTTCCCTTATTGTTGTGTTGTGGAAAGTGCTGAGAAGCACAGAAATTACTTCTGCTGCTGAGTCATGACCATGAAGGGACATAGAGTGTCACCACAGCCAACAGAGGGAGCTGTGAGGGTAGGAATGGACACCAGGGAAAGTAGAGGAGAGCTTCCAAATGAAACCCCATCAGTGGTTAAAACTGTTAGCGGAGAGTAGACCAGTAAAGATGCGGTGTAGTTACAGTCACTCCTGCAAAGCACTCTGCTTACTGTTCCTCTTATTTGTAAGTAAGCATGTGCCATATTATTAAGAACTGCTAAGCTTGTGAACCACCTATATATTGAAACCATTGAGTTTTGGCAAATCATGTGTCTGTTGTCAAATCTAATGTTCTGGCAATGAAATTGGGTAATGTTTTTGTGGTTACTGCTTAGGCTGGGTTCACACTACCGTGGTCAAAACTATGTAAAAAAAAAAAAAATCCAAGGGGATAGTCAGGTAACAGAGCTGAGGTCAGGATAAGCCAGGTAACAAAACAAGGAAGAGATATGAAAATGCTTAGCATGCTTGAAACTAAGTCTAATAGCCAGCAAAGACTATGGGAGGTCATATATAGGAGGTCAGATGTCCGCTCCAGAACAAGATTTGACTGTCCCCCCTGATCCTTACCAAAAACACATGCAAGGAACTGATTTGACTGGCGGGAGACCTGACAGACACACAATGCACTGCAGCACAGCTACTGGGATTTGAATGATCCAACTGTTGACATATACCTGTGGTGCCCCAGGTTGCTAGGGAAGCCATCGGGTATCTGTGATGTCACTCAGCCAGGAGGGAGATACAGAAGGTTTGGAGAATGCTTCTGCAGTGCGCCCATTTTGCAGCCACCAGAGTTTGTTTCTGAAGGTCCGGAGTGGTGCTCCAGCCTTGCACAATTCTGAATTGCGACTAGATAAGTATTTTACAGTTCTTGAAGAAGCCATGAAGAAGCATTGTGCTGCACTATAAAATTCTTACAGAAAATTTTTAATTTTTTGTACATAAATTAAAGACAAAAATAATTGGCAGCAAGACAACAACACAAGCATACAATTGATTAGTTGGATTAAAACAAAGTTACATTTTTGGATTTTGGATTCTCTTAGTCACTGACTGATTTTCTCTGTCATAGTTGGGCAGAACTGATAAACATTTTGTGCATGAACAGCTGTTTATGTCTGAAACAAAACAGTTCTGTAGGCACTAGTATACTAAAATCACTATGAATTTCTGATATTAAATGAAAGAACATGTTTGGTTATTATTACTCTTATAAGACTTACCTTGATAAACCATTTAAGTAACCCAAAAATAAACCTACCAGACCTACCAGAGACCAACATACTGGGAACCTACCATGTGCACGTCTGTGTCCTAAACTATGTTAATATCTTTGTTTCTATTGAATCCTCCACCGTGGAATCCTGCCAGCCTCCCTGTCATAATGACAGTCTAGGGGATGCTCGCGCGGCTCTTCTCACCGCGCTGAAGAATGAATATATGACAGGGAGGCTGGCGGCATTCCACGGTATTCCGCCACTTTTGCTCTGTGTGAATGTAGCCTATAACATTCTTAATAGGTTCTCATCAGGATAATGTGGCTGGCTTGGAATTGCTGTTGTATTCTGATGGACCATTGGGGACTATTGTTATGTCATGCATAACCACATTTTCACTGCTCTTAAGATGGTTGTGGACTTTTAGTGTACACAAAAATGTGACCTCACCTTTGTGTATGGTAAAAATGAGTTGAGTTTTATTTTTATTTTTTTAAATAATGGAAGTCAACAGAAAAACGGATCAAAATATATGCACAAAAATGCATTTTTTTTTTTTTTGCATAAAACGGGGGGGACTGCAAAAATGCAGTGTGAACTACAGATGAGTGAACTGTTCGGACTTTTGGTCCAAAAGTACTTCACCCTCTCATTATGCCTGTGATCCCGGCCACATAGTTGCACTCCCAGGAATATGCGGCCAGGATATTCCAGGGAATCCATGGGGAATTCCCTGGAATATCCTGGCCGAATATTCACAGGATTGCAACTATGCGGCCGGGATCTCAGGCATAATGAGAGAGCACCGATGACGTTGGACCAAAAGTCCGGCGGTCCGCTCATCTCTAGTGTGAACCCAGCCTTACTCTCTTATTTATATATCGCTAAATCCAAAGCAGACCGGTAAAAGAAACCAGTGGAAGAAACCAATGGGATCTCAACCTTGCTAGGAAACAGTACTAACTACTGAGCCACCTTGCTGCCCATTTACTGCCTTTCCTATTGCTTTTTTCCTGTTAAGACTAAAATAATAGCTTAAGTAGAAACTACAAATTCGCTTTGTACCTATAATCTGACTTTAAAAATATTATTCATTTATTCCCGGATTTACATATAATAAACTTTAACAAATCTCATACATTACAAATTGGATGCTCCATCACACTTGTACAGCCAGCACACAGCAGTTTCCCCTAATCAAGGCACTTTTGCATAGCCAGCTACTGTACATATAGCTACTTTTTCACTATCTTTGAACAAGTATGTATATTTGTTTTAGACATAATCATGTAAATCTCATGGCACAATTTGTAGCTTGGTGTCCTGAGCAGGCATTCTCCATCCCTCCCTTGAGTTTACTTCAACAGATGCTAATTGCTATACTATCTGATGACACCCTAACTTTGTCATGTTACATGTGCTGCAAATTCCTGAGCTTATCCTCTGGGTACAGAAGCCACTTGAGAAACTCTTAAAATCTAAGCGCCTAAAATGTAAGGATTTTCTGCAGACAGAACGAAACTGCAATTATCTTAATTAATTGAAATAATTAAGAACACAGCTGGGGAGCTATTGAAAGCGACAACAGCTGTGTTCATCTCCATGCATGGAATAGAAATATCAACCTTGAAGCTTGATGTAAGGCTTCTTCTGCTGGGTTAGTGGGGAAGCTGAAATGACGGCAGTGGCTACTTTATTAATAACCTGAATGTTAAACTATTAATCATGTCAGCTTTTCATACTCTTAAGGAAAATTATCTAAAACTTTAGAAGGTGTCATAAAAAAAAGAAAAAAAGAAAGATGTTGTGTTTTTGGAGTATGAGTTCACCTGGATCAAGACTCTTCTAAAGCGAAGCTCAAATTGAGAAACTTATGATAGTAAAGAACCTTTGCAGAAAATTCTTAGCTGAACTTTTCCGACAGACAAATGAATCTTCCTTTACCTAAATTGGAACCTATTCTATCCACCCTGATGTATCTGCCTGTCACTGGAGCATGGTACAAACTATTTGTATGAGTATATTGGATAATGAAGGACATTGAAAAGAGGAGGTTGATGGTGGATGAACCTATATGTATTAGGCAACCTTTAATCTCAGGTATGATGGATTTTATGATTTGTCAGGAATGGAAGGAATTTCCACTGTCGATTATTTTACTATGTTCCATTAACCCTTAGACGACCCAGGGTGTATAGCTACGCCATGGAAGTCTGTCCCCAGACGACCTAGGGCGTAACTGTACGTCCTGGGTGGTTCTCCCACTATGAAGTGTGCTCCGGAGCGGAGCGTGCTTCATAGCAGGTGGGGGCAGGCTGCAATCAGCAGCCGGGACCTCACCGGTAATGACACGCTGCAGCGATCGCTGTCGTGTGTCATTAACCTCTTAAATGCCGCGACCGCAGCGTTTAAGTGTAAGTGACAGGAAGAGTCCCCTGACACTTACCGATCGGGACCCCCGCAGTGTGACCCCCTGCACTAAGCCTGCACAGGCAGGCTCAATGAGCAGATCGCCGATAACACTGATCAATGCTATGCCTATGGCATAGCATTGATCAGTGTGTGTAATCACACTAGTGTATGTAAAAGTCCCCCAAAGGGACTTCAAATGTGTGGGGAAAAAAAGTTAAAAACACCAACACACTACCCCAAAACCCCTCCCCCAATAAAAGTTGAAATCACCCCCCTTTCCCATTATATAAATAAAACATATAAAAATAAATAAACAAATAATCATATAATATACCGTAGCGTGCGTAATTGTCCAATCTATTAAAATATTACAAGCGTCATTGCGAACGGAGAACGGCGTAGACGAAGAGAGTGCAGATTACCAATTTAATGTTACATTATGTCACAGCCGCGGCGGCGTCCCGCGTTCCGGGCCGCCGCCGCGACCGCTTCCTGCCCCATGCAGCAGCCGGTGTCCATAGTCGGGGACCCGGCGCTGCTATCACCTCGGCCCCGGGGGGCGCCTCACCTCTCCACGCGCCTGTCTCCCGCTGTGCCGGCCGGCGCGCGCGTCCCCGCCTCCTAGGGCGCGCGCGCGCCGGCTGTCTCAGATTTAAAGGGGCAGAGCGCTCCTAATTGGTAGTTGCACCTAATCACTCCCCTATAAATCCCAGCTTGCCCTGTTCCCTGTGTTGGAGCCTCTACATGCTTCCCATAGCGTTTGGCCCAGCTCCCTGTTGTTCCTGTGTCCTGTCCGTTACCTGGTCCCAGGTCCCTGTTCCTGAGTCCTGTCCGTTACCTGGTCCCAAGTCCCTGTTCCTGGTTCCTGTTCCCCTGTCACTCCACCTGTTCCCGTGTCCAGCCTGTCACGTGCTCTCTCATCTGCAGACTATTGCCTGTGCCATCTCCTGCCACGCCTCGCCTGCCGACACCAGCAACCAAGCCAGGGGTAGCGACCTGGGGGTCGCCTGCCGCAGCAAGTCCATCCCGCCTTGCGGCGGGCTCTGGTGAAAACCAGCGGCCCCTTAGACTCCGCTCCCTGGTGAGGTTTGTGCCATCGCTGGTGCCGGTCCAGTGGATCCACTACTCCGGGCGTTACAGTAGGCTCCAACCATGGATCCCGGCGAGGTGCCCGATCTCCGTGACGTCGCCAGAGTGGTCACTCAGCAGGCGCAACAAATCCAGAAACAGTCACAGCAGATCCAGCAACTCACTGCCGCCTTACAGCAGCAGACTACTGCCCAGCGCACACCACCTCCTGACGCTTCTTCTTCACTCCGACTGGCCCTCCCAAGCAAGTACTCTGGGGACTCTAAGTTGTGCAGAGGATTCTTGACTCAGTGCACCATGCACATTGAACTTTTGAGTAGTCAGTTTTCCACCGAGCGCTCTAAAGTGGCTTTCATCATCAGCCTATTAGAGGGTAGAGCCCTGGCCTGGGCCACGCCACTGTGGGACCGTGATGATCCAGTTGCTGCCAATCTCCGGGCCTTCCTATTCGAGTTTCGCTCCGTCTTTGAGGAACCTGCCCGTGCTTCTTCAGCAGAGACTGCTCTCCTCAACCTCTCTCAAGGCAGCTCCTCTGTTGGTGACTACGCCATCCAGTTCCGCACCCTGGCAGCCGAATTGGACTGGAACGAGGCCGCCCTATTGGCCACCTTCAAGAAGGGTCTGTCTAGTCGTGTGAGAGACGTGCTCGCTGCCCGAGACCTGCCTACCTCCCTGAACGAACTCATTCTACTGGCCACCCGAGTTGATACTCGTTTTTCGGAGAGGGAGGAGGAGGTTCGGCATGAACATTTACTAACCCGTTCCCGTCGCCATCCCCAGCTGGCGCCGGTTTTCCAGAATCCTGACCTTTCGATGTCCCAACCCTCTCCTGAGATTCCTGTGCAGGTGGAACGGGCTCACCTGACGCCTGATGAAAGAATCCGGCGCCTGGAGCAGAATCTCTGTCTCTATTGCGGTGGTTCCGATCACTTCCGGCTGGGATGTCCCCTACGTCCCCAAACATCCGGAAAATGCTCGCACCTAGGTCCGGTGGGACAGGTGTCCCTAGGTGTGAATGCCACCATTCCAAGTCTGTCTATGCCAGTTTCCATCCGGACTCTCTCAGGACGAAATCATCAGACTACTGCCTTCCTCGATTCTGGGTCAGCAGGCAGTTTTATTGCGGCAACATTGGTCCAAAGATGGCGGCTACCCGTGACCCGACTAGCCAGGCCCCTGACTATCTCCTCGGTCACAGGCGAAATTCTTACCGACCGTGTGTACTACCAGACCGCACCTTTAGTCCTCCAGGTGGGTCCTTTACATCAAGAAGAGATATCCTTCTACGTCCTGCCCCATTCTTCCCCCGCGGTCCTCCTGGGACTCCCGTGGCTGCAAGAACATGCCCCTCAACTGGACTGGAGAACCGGGGAGATTCTCAGTTGGGGTCAGGACTGTTCCAACCAGTGTCTCAGGGCACCTCAGACCAAGTGTACTATGTCGTTTTCTGTCCCAGCCAAGCCTCTATCTGACCTACCGGCAGAAGACCAAGACTCGGCGGATGCCTTCTCTGCCGAGGTGTACCCTCTCTCCGTACCCAAGACTAAGGTCGGGTCCTCTCACCACCGGGAGAACTTACAGAAGGTCCTCGTCCACAGACCCACAGTCCCTTGCCATGTTTTACCGCCTGATCGCCTAGCACCAGTCGTCATCTCCTCGCTTCGGAGAGTACCCCCCGGAAAGACTCATGTTCACCCTGCGCTTCGAAGAGGTATTTTGAAGTGGGGTCATTCCTCGTTGGAGGCCGGGCACCCTGGAGTCCGTAAGACCGGCCAACGGATCTCTCGCCACTACTGGTGGTCCAGTTTGTTTCAAGATGTCAAAGACTTTGTGGCTTCCTGTGCCATCTGCAGGCAAGAAAGAGGGGGAGGCCAAAGGGGGGGGTACTGTCACAGCCGCGGCGGCGTCCCGCGTTCCGGGCCGCCGCCGCGACCGCTTCCTGCCCCATGCAGCAGCCGGTGTCCATAGTCGGGGACCCGGCGCTGCTATCACCTCGGCCCCGGGGGGCGCCTCACCTCTCCACGCTCCTGTCTCCCGCTGTGCCGGCCGGCGCGCGCGTCCCCGCCTTCTAGGGCGCGCGCGCGCCGGCTGTCTCAGATTTAAAGGGGCAGTGCGCTCCTAATTGGTAGTTGCACCTAATCACTCCCCTATAAATCCCAGCTTGCCCTGTTCCCTGTGTTGGAGCCTCTACATGCTTCCCATAGCGTTTGGCCCAGCTCCCTGTTGTTCCTGTGTCCTGTCCGTTACCTGGTCCCAAGTCCCTGTTCCTGAGTCCTGTCCGTTACCTGGTCCCAAGTCCCTGTTCCTGGTTCCTGTTCCCCTGTCACTCCACCTGTTCCCGTGTCCAGCCTGTCACGTGCTCTCTCATCTGCAGACTATTGCCTGTGCCATCTCCTGCCACGCCTCGCCTGCCGACACCAGCAACCAAGCCAGGGGTAGCGACCTGGGGGTCGCCTGCCGCAGCAAGTCCATCCCGCCTTGCGGCGGGCTCTGGTAAAAACCAGCGGCCCCTTAGACTCCGCTCCCTGGTGAGGTTTGTGCCATCGCTGGTGCCGGTCCAGTGGATCCACTACTCCGGGCGTTACACATTATATATAATAAAAATGTATAAAAAGTGATCAAAACGTCCGATCTTCACAAATATGGTATTAATAAAAACTAGAGATCATGGCGGAAAAAATGACGTCCCATACAGCCCCATAGGTAAAAAACTAAAACCGTTATAAGCGTCACAATAGTCCCATTATATTATTAACTAATTGCCAAAAAAAAGGATTTCATTCAAAATATATATATATAACATTAGAGAATCTGTGTAACCTGCATATGGTTGTGATCGGGCTGACCTATAGAGTAATAGTATCACGTCGCTTTTACCATATAGTGCATTACGTAGACACAGGAACCCCCCAAATGTTATAATATTGCATTCTTTTTTACGATTTCACCTATTTATATCTTCATAAATAATATATTTGGGATTCCGTCATACATATTATGGTAAAATGAATGACGCCATTACAAAGTACAACTATTCCTTTAAAAAACAAGCACTTACATGGCTTGTAGATAGAAAACTGAAAGTGCTAGAGCTCTTAGAAGGGGAGGAGGGAAAAACGAAAACACTAAGATCAAAATTTGCACGGTCCACTGGGTAATTTTGGGCCTGGTCCTCAAAGGGTTAAAGTGTATGTGTTATGACAAATAAAAAAAAAAAAAAAAAGTAAACAAACAAACAAACAAAAAAATCCTGCAAATATATAGTTTTACCCCTTAATTGTACATTGCAATGACAGACTTTATTTTTCCATAAAATATGCTGTGAAACCAGAAAAAAATCATTTGTAAGGTCAAATTGACATGTTTTTTTTTTTTTATCAGTACCTTGATTGCGCATATGCAACTTTTAAAGTTGACAGCTGCATTTAAAAGGCTACTTTTCCTGTCCTCAATGGTCTAGTGGGGAGGAATCGTGGGGTTGAAAAAATGCAAACGCTATGGCCTTTTAAGCACAAGGAGGAAAAAACGAAAGGGCAAAAATGGAAATTAGTCCGGTCCTTAAAGGGGTTAATGTTCCAATTTTATTAGAATTTTTTTTTTTTTTTCCTTAGCATCTACACACTTTTTGAGCAAATTTTCTGCTCAAATTTGCTTAACACAATTGGAGTTTAACATTTAGTACTTATAGCCTTCAGTGGCTTAAATGTTTTTCTATTTTTCTTTTATCTTTTATATCTTCTGACATGACTCAATACACTATTCAGTAAAATATTTATAAAATGTTCCCATTTTGTTTTTTCATATTTATTAAGCAGTAAAGAATCCAAGGCTACAGGACTAAGCGCTTTGCTTAAATTGAACTTTAACTTCCATAATTCAAAGAACTGGTCCTTTATGTCCATTTTATTGAATATCAAAACTTTTGATGCTATTGTGGTTATAAATCATAAATTTATAATAAACTATAATCTGTAGTAGACTTTACTTTAATTCTTTTGATATTAAAAAAGGTTAATTTTACAATTTCTATATTACTTTGATTAACTGTAAGTCACCATCAAAATTTCATCACTGTTTTCATTGCCAAAATGAAGTAGATGAAAGGATCGTTTGTGGTCATTGAGGACAATTAAATTACAAGGCAGCCAAATTGGTTTTCACATCTGCCTTGAGACTTTTCATACTTGCCCAACTTTGCAGGTCTGGAGGGCGGTGTTTCCCAATTATGACTTTCTTCTGGTATGAACACAAAATGAATACTGTTAATTATAAATTGTACCTACGATAATTATAAACCTTTGGACATGTCATAGTTATATGTCAAAAGTATTAACTAATGGTGGAGCATGTGGTGTACAGATTTGAAGGGATTTCCTGGGACTTCTCACCAAGAACATAGTTTTAGGTCAATCTTAAATGGGTACTCCAGCTGGGGGGGGGGGAGGGACCGAGGACAAGGTGGCTGAGGGAAAAGACGTCCACTCACCTCCTCGGTTCCAGCGGCGGGTCCCGCATCGCTCCAGTGCCCCGTTCCCGGCCGCAGCCAGTCAATGAAGGAGGCGGGATCCTTTTCAAGTCTGCTCAGATCCCGCCTCCTTCACTGACTGGCTGAGCGTACTTGAGACGTCACGTCTCGGGCCCGCGTCAGACACCAGGAAGCTCCAGGGAACCGGGCACCGGAGCGCCGCTAAGCGGGACCAGCCGCTGGAACTGGGGAGGTGAGTGGACGTCTTTTCCCTCAGCCACCTTGTCCCCGGTCCCAGCGAAAAAGTGCCCCCCCCCTCCCGCTGGAGTTCCCCTTTAAGTTTAGATTGATAGCCTCATTGAGTCGGCACTATAGGGGCATTAAAGGGCCGAAAGGAAGCGCACATTGAGCGCAAAATGATCGTAACCTGTTTTATTTGTTTGTATCCACAAGCATGTTGGAATAATAAACACCTTTTGCATTACTGGACGAGTGCTGCAGCATCTCTTTGCTCTTCGTAGAAGTTGTATCATTATTATTTTGTAAAGGTCTACAGTGGCAGGGCAATGTTGCCCCTGTCCATAATATATTATGTAGAGAGGCTTCTTCAGCTATTTGCTTGTGAGTACATGTGACCATTCTCTTTACTGCTAAGGTAAACTTGCAACAGAATACATCTCTTTTTACTATCTATGTTTTTCCATAGACTTTAATGTATTTACTCTACTGTGTTTAAGGGGTTATCCAGCGCTACAAAAACATGGCCACTTTTCCCCCCTTTCTTGTCTCCAGGTCAGGTGTGGTTTGCAATTAAGCTACATTTACTTCAATGGAATGGCATTACAAACCCCACCCAATCTGGAGACAAAATTGGGGCAAAGGTGGCCATGTTTTTGTAGTGCTGGATAACCCCTTAATAGGAACATTTGATGGAGTGGTCTGTTTTGTGGTCTGTTTTTCCCAAAATTTAAAAAATACATTTTCCATCTGGATCCAAAGAGGCGATGCGACCCCTGTTTGTGCTGCAGTCCGGCATGCCCACTCACTACCTGAGTGACAGTTAAAGCTTGGTTTCCAGCAGGCCCGATTTGGTAATCTGGCAGACCGGGCAAATGCTCGCTGGGCTGCCCGATTGCCAATCCGGGGGGGCCGCGGGCATATGCCCCCCGGCCCGGTCTCCCCCTTGCTGTTAAAGGACCGCGGCCGCCGGACCTCTTGTAAGATCAGTGAGCCCGGACTACCTCTCTCCCGCTCGGCAGCTGACATATGACATCATCATGTCACATGTCAGCCAGCCGAGTAGTAGAGAGGAGATGTCGGGGCGCCGCGGGGCTGCATCAGTGAGCTTCCGGCCGGGGCCGGCGTCCCGGAAACTCACTGATCTTACAAGAGAATCTGCCAGACCAGAGGGAGATCCAGGATCCAGGTGAGGTGAGTGTATTTTTTTTTTTTCCATTTTTACATAAATGCTGCAATGTGGGGCCTACACAGGGGGTCTATACTAAAAGGGGGGGGGGGGGGGGTTGGCTGGCTGCACAGGGGGTCTATACTATGGGGGAGGGTCCGGATGCACAGGGGGTCTATACTATGGGGGGCTGGCTGCACAGGGGGTCTACACTATGGGGGGCTGGCTGCACAGGGGGTCTATACTATGGGGGGCTGGATGCACAGGGGGGTCTATACTATGGGGGGCTGGCTGCACAGGGGGTCTACACTATGGGGGGCTGGCTGCACAGGGGGTCTATACTATGGGGGGCTGGATGCACAGGGGGGTCTATACTATGGGGGGGCTGGCTTCACAGGGGGTCTATACTATGGGGGGGGGCTGGCTGCACAGGGGGTCTATACTATGGGGGGCTGGCTGCACAGGGGTCTATACTATGGGGGGCTTGTTGCACAGGGGGTCTATACTATAGGGGGGCCGGCTGCACAGAGGGTCTATACTATGGGGGGGGCTGGCTGCACAGGGGGTCTATACTATGGGGGGGGCTGGCTGCACAGAGGGTCTATACTATGGGGGGGGGCTGGCTGCACAGGGGGTCTATACTATGGGGGGGAGCTGGCTGCACAGGGGGTCTATACTATGGGGGGGGCTGGCTGCACAGGGGGGTCTATACTATGGGGGGCTGGCTGCACAGGGGGTCTATACTATGGGGGGGGGGGCTGGCTGCACAGGGGGTTTATACTATGGGGGGCTGGCTGCACAGGGGTCTATACTATGGGGGGCTGGCTGCACAGGGGGTCATTACTATGGGGGCTTTCTGCACAGGGGTTCTATACTATAGGGGGGGCTGGCTGCACAGGGGGTTTATACTATGGGGTATCTGGCTGCACAGGGGGTCTATACTATGAGGGGGCTACACAGAGGGTCTATACTGTGGAGGCTACACAGGGGGTCTATACTGTGGGGGACTACACAAGGGGTCTATACTGTGGGGGGCTACATAGGGGGTCTATACTGTGGAGGCTACACAGGGGGTCTATACTGTGGGGGGGTCTACACAGGGTCTCTATACTGTGTGGGGGCCACACAGGGGGTCTATAATGTGGGGGCAACACAGCAGGTCTATACTATGGAGGCTAAAAAGTGGCCTATAATATGGTGGCTAAAAAGGGGCCTTTAATATGGGGGCTACACATGGGGTATATACTAAGGGGGCTATACAGGAGGGCTATACTATGTGGAGGCTACACAGGGGGCCTATATGATGTGGGGGAAACACGGGGGATCCTATACTATGTGGGGGCTACCTGGGGGGTCTCTACTCTGGGGGGCTACAAAAGGGAGGCTATACTATGTGGGGGCTACAAAGGGGCCTATACTATGTGGGAGCTACACTATATGGGGGCTACACAGGTACCTATACTATGTGGTGGCTACACAGGGGGCTATACTATGTGGGGGCTACAAAGCGGCCTAACCTATGTGGAGAGTACTTTGAGGGGTTTATACTATGAGGGTTACACAGGGAGCTACACTACATGGGTCTACTATACAGGAAAGGAGTGGGGCTATATGACATGGGGCTGCTGCACAGGAAAAGGTGGGTTATACTACATGGGGCTGCTGAAAAGGGAGGGGGGCTATAATATATGGGAACTGCTTTACAGAAGGGGTCTATACTATATGGAGGCATGAGGGTTCTATAGTATATGAAGAAGCACGGGGGACCTAATACTATGTGGGGTTATGGAGGAAGCCTATATGGGAGCAAAAAGAGGGCGTATGGGGCACAAAGAGGGTCAAACTATATTGCACACAGAGGGACCCAACTACTATAGGGGGCATAAAAGAGTGACCTAATACCGTTTGGGGGCAGAGCCCACAGGAGGCCTGTTACTAAATGGAAGCACAGAGGGGGCCCAGTAATATATAGGGAACAAAGGGGGCATAATAATATATGGGAATATAGAGGGGCCTAGCTACTAGTGGGAGGCTCAAAGTGGCGCTAACTGCATACATGGGGGCACAGAGAATAGCAATGTAACTGTGTGAGGCAATACACATGAGGACTTTGTATAGAAAATAGCATGGTACTGGAATGAGTAGCCTAAAATGTTTGTCTGATAGATTCTATGGAGACAACTGGAGAAGACTTTGTGATAGCCGGGCCGGATGGAGAAGAAAAGGAAAAATGAACAACGATGATTAGCAAAAAAGTCGCTTGCAGTTCATGCAGAGAAGACACCCCCTGTGAGTCACTGGATGTATCTGCACTATAATCACTTATTATGTCTGCAGAACCTGCGTATGCTGGATCTACTTCTATATGGTCACTGCTTAGGGAATTATCCAGTTACTGTGTTGTGAAGATGGTAGTGGTCATGGTGTATTATTTGCCCTGTGTATTCTGGTATCATTGGTAATTGTGTTTATATGGTGGATTTTATTCTGTATCAGTATTTAGTTTTTTGGGAAAAAGCAGCCATGTTTTTGAATAACCCCATAGGTAGGCGTCACTGAATGAGGTGGTTAAGAAAGGTGGGAGATTCTCTATAATGGCAGATTCTGCCTGAGACTGCGTCTGATCAGTTCTGCATTCTGTACTGTAGTCGGCAGTATGATAATACTTTCCAGTGCATCTATGTATTATCTGTTATATCGCTCTTTGTGTAGTGGTAGTGGACACTTATTCCTGTCTGTGGTCCTTTTTTTCGCCTTCTTGTTATGATGATGGAGGTCACCATATGAAATTAGTGGCAAAGGTTGTGACCTAGTAAATCAGAGTTTGCCACAGCTTGCTTTGCTCTCTGTCTTAAGACCAGTACAAGAGCTGATTATTGGCAAGGAGAAATGCTAGAAATGCTCCTTCGGCTTATAATCAGCCCGTGTAAAAGGGCCTTAACACAGAATCATCATCATTTGCGCAGCCTGGCTGCTAGGTTAATCGTACCTTGTGAGGGCACTGCAAACAAACACTGGGGGTATTGTATGTGGGCTGGTAGGGTTAGACTGCCAGGGCTGCTTTTTAGTCCCAGTCCGGCCCTGCTTTAAAGGCATGCTCCTTTCAAACATAACTCTTCATATGTCGTTGCCCATGGTGAGACTAACAGTTCATTCTGTACTTTTTATTATCTATTCATTGTCCTTCCCCCAGTTCCGAGCTTCTGCTTTGTGACTGAGCTTTCTGCTTTCTCTCCCCCCCCCCTCCCCTTCTAAGACAGCTGATGTAAATAAGACCCTGACAGGCTTTATCTGCAACATTGTAGCTTCTTTGTAATGTTGGGAGTGTTAGTCACATGGAGTTCATCAGCAACTTGATCTCAGAATAACCCTCCCTACAAAGGGGCCTGTGCAATGTGGGGGGCTACACAGGAACCTTTACTATGTGTGGGCTATAAAGAAGCTGCAGTAAGCGCTACTGCGAGTGGCCTGGTATTTTGATAAACTGCTGGGTCAGCTGGTATGATGGTGTGGTAGCTGAGTGGGTCTAGGGTCACTTGGGCACTTATCACAGTAGCCTGGAGCGGTGTAGGACACACTCGGACAGTTAGGGGCCCCGCCAGCAGACACAGGTTTAGCCCAAGTGTAGGTGGGTATAGGTGCGGGTGTGCAAAGATAGGCCAGAATCCAACACTTGAAAAGAAGAACAGTTTATTCATAGAGTCATAGATTCATAAATACAGGTGTATTTGGTAAAAAAAAATACAGTTTAGTGCAATACAACAAATTCTGGCGGTTACTCAGGTGGTTGTGGTTGAGGTGGAGACAAAGTGCTTGTGAGAGAAGGTTTTGCAGAGGAGAGAGGGTGCCTGTGCTTTATTTGGAATAAGACCTGGGTCCTAGGGGCAGACAGGTTTCTGGGTGTTCAGGTGATCTCTCTGCGGCATCGGTGGCTGGCCTGGTGTTAGTGACAGTGCAGCCATATACGTGCTCTTTCCTGCAACTTTTTTCTCTGGTTTCGCCGTTTACTGCAGTTTAGTTCAACATAACAAATACTGGCGGTTACTCAGGTGCTTGTGAGAGAAGGTTTGGCAGAGGAGAGAGGGTGCCTGATGGTTATTTGGAATAAGATTTGGATCCTGGGGGCAGGCAGGTTTCTAGGTGGTCAGGTGTTGTCTCTGCGGCATCGGTGGCTGGCCGGCCTGGTGTTATCGGCAGCACAGCCATGTACGTGCCCTTCTCTGCATTTTTGTCTTCCCCTGCTTTGGCCTTTTTCTCTTCTTCCACCAGGAGCGGACCCCTCTGATCTTATTAAATCTTTTATGCTCCTCTCCAGATGTCCACGGCTCGCAATCAAATTTCATCGTTGTTTCCTCTATCAGAATCTCATCCTTCTCCATCTTTTTTTGCCGGTATTTGGTGATGTCACTAATTTTGTAGGGTACAAATATTATCCTCTTCTCCTCCTTTATGATGTTAAGTCCA
This sequence comes from Dendropsophus ebraccatus, assembly GCF_027789765.1. Lineage (NCBI taxonomy): Eukaryota > Metazoa > Chordata > Amphibia > Anura > Hylidae > Dendropsophus > Dendropsophus ebraccatus. The sequence continues at coordinate 37,659,445 of NC_091463.1, read as the reverse complement.
TCCTCTCGTTTTTTGTCCACTGCTGTTACCTCTGTAATGTAAAAGAAAAGACATCAGAATCATCCTGTGCTATGAGCCTCTACCTGCTGCTCCATAGAAAAATACAGGTTACAAAGGTCAACTCTCAGTATAACACTAACAGAAGGTTAAATGTGAGGACCCTCCATTATCCAATTTCGATTTTCTTTTCTTTCAAATCAACTGGTTTAAGAAAGTTATATAAATTTGTAATCTACTTCTATTTCGAAATCTCCAGTCTTTCAGTACTTATCAGCTGCTGTATGTCTTGCACGGAGTGGTGTATTCTTTCCAGTGTGATACAGTGTTCTCTTCTGCCACCTCTGTTTATGTCAAGAACTGTCCAGAGCAGAAGAGGTTTTCTATGGAAATTTGCTCCTGTTCCCAACATGGAAAGAGGTGGCAGCAGAGAGCACTGTGTCACACTGGAAAAAATACACCATTTTCTGCGCGACATACAACAGCTGATAAGTACTGGAAGACTAGAGATTATTTTACAAATAATTTACAAATCTCTATAACTTTCTGACAACAGTTATTTTAAAAGAAAAAAGATAATTCGGAGTAACTCTTAAAGACACATCCATCCTCCTCCTTTATATATAGTAATTATTACCTGGTTCATGGACAACTACTTCTTTTAACTCTGTGTTTTCTGGCTTCCGGTGATGACAACGTCGAAACCAATAAATAGCACTGTGAAACAAAATAAAGTCCTTAGATAAACTTATATAGATGACACAATTCATTTGCCTATTCATTTATCAGCCCTCCCCTTATTATCTGTACCAACTGGTGTCATAAATTTATGTAGATTTGTAATATACTTCAATTTAAAAATCAGTATTATTAGGAGTGGAAAGAATATACCTCTTTCTGCAGGACATACAGCAGCTGATAAGTACTGAAAGGCTGAGATTATTAAACAGAAGTAAATTACAAATCTATAGCACTTTCTAACCCCAGTTGATCTGAAACAAAAATAAAAAAAACAATTGAAGGAGTTCCCCTGTAAGCTGAGTTTCCGAAATTCATACATTTTTCCTTTCCCATCCCCCTCAGGCTTCATGTCTGGCTTTGTAGCAGAGATCCCATAACCTCAGAGCAGTCTGTAACTTTCCAGAAGAGGATGAGACCCAAAGACAAGATTACAGCAGCTCCTAGCCCGATAAGGACTCCGCCTGTTAATAAACAAAGACAGGGATTCATGGATGATTATTATTATTATTATTATTATTATTATTATTATTATTTATTTGGATATGAACTTCATTGTGGAAGTGACTACTCACTGTTATGGCCGCCAGCCTGTTGGGTGGGATTCTCCATCCCTGAGGTCACTGTCCAGAAAGGAAAACACAGACATTAAATACATAAATGTAATTTTCATTTAGAAGAATAACGTTCATGCAGTGTGAAGCCCTTACCTGATGTCTCTATAACCATCTCTTTTCCATCACATAACACACTCACTAGCAATAGCAGATAAATGCTCGGAACCTCCATCATCTACGACTGCAGAATCAGGAGTGAGGCCAGTGCAGCCCAGACACATAGAACACTTCACCTAGCATTGTGATGTCATAGAGCACTGCACATTCCATTGTGATGTCATCAATCATCAGAGCTGTATTGTCACACTCACTAGTTGGATATAGCATACACACATAAGGGGAGATTTATCACAGCTTGTGCAAAGGAACAATGGTGGAGTTACCCAAAGCAACCATGTTCCAGCTGGATCCTGATTGGTTGCTATGGGCAACTAAACTTTCTGCACAAAGTCATAGAGACAACACAGAGAGGAAAGGCGTCTTACCTACATTCTTTCATGGCTTCTCCATTTCCTACATTATAATAAACTCATATCTCTATAAATGTCCTATTGGTCACATAATTGTGATCTCCATTTATTCTTTTTATTTGCTGATCTCATGTAATGTAGCATAGAGGGCAGCATACAGGGGCTATACCCCATATACACCATACATTATATACCCCATATACGCCAAACATTATATACCCCATATACACCATACATTATATACCCCATATACACCATACATTATATACCCCATATACGCCAAACATTATATACCCCATATACACCATACATTATATACCCCATATACGCCAAACATTATATACCCCATATACGCCATACATTATATACCCCATATACGCCAAACATTATATACCCCATATACACCATACATTATATACCCCATATACACCATACATTATATACCCCATATACGCCAAACATTATATACCCCATATACACCATACATTATATACCCCATATACGCCAAACATTATATACCCCATATACGCCATACATTATATACCCCATATACGCCAAACATTATATACCCCATATACACCATACATTATATACCCCATATACACCATACATTATATACCCCATATACACCATACATTATATACCCCATATACACCATACATTATATACCCCATATACGCCAAACATTATATACCCCATATACACCATACATTATATACCCCATATACACCATACATTATATACCCCATATACGCCAAACATTATATACCCCATATACACCATACATTATATACCCCATATACGCCAAACATTATATACCCCATATACGCCATACATTATATACCCCATATACACCAAACATTATATACCCCATATACACCATACATTATATACCCCATATACACCATACATTATATACCCCATATACACCATACATTATATACCCCATATACAACATACATTATATACCCCATATACACCATACATTATATACCCCATATACACCTTACACTATATACCCCATATACACCATAGATTATACACCCCACATACACCATACATTATATACCCCATATACACCATACATTATATACAACATATACACCATACATTATATACCCCATATACACCATACATTATATACACCATACATTATATACCCCATATACACCATACATTATATACCCCATATACGCCAAACATTATATACCCCATATACACCATACATTATATACCCCATATACACCATACATTATATACCCCATATACGCCAAACATTATATACCCCATATACACCATACATTATATACCCCATATACGCCAAACATTATATACCCCATATACGCCATACATTATATACCCCATATACGCCAAACATTATATACCCCATATACACCATACATTATATACCCCATATACACCATACATTATATACCCCATATACACCATACATTATATACCCCATATACACCATACATTATATACCCCATATACGCCAAACATTATATACCCCATATACACCATACATTATATACCCCATATACACCATACATTATATACCCCATATACGCCAAACATTATATACCCCATATACACCATACATTATATACCCCATATACGCCAAACATTATATACCCCATATACGCCATACATTATATACCCCATATACGCCAAACATTATATACCCCATATACACCATACATTATATACCCCATATACACCATACATTATATACCCCATATACACCATACATTATATACCCCATATACAACATACATTATATACCCCATATACACCATACATTATATACCCCATATACACCTTACACTATATACCCCATATACACCATAGATTATACACCCCACATACACCATACATTATATACCCCATATACACCATACATTATATACAACATATACACCATACATTATATACCCCATATACACCATACATTATATACACCATACATTATATACCCCATATACACCATACATTATATACCCCATATACGCCAAACATTATATACCCCATATACACCATACATTATATACCCCATATACACCATACATTATATACCCCATATACGCCAAACATTATATACCCCATATACGCCATACATTATATACCCCATATACACCATACATTATATACCCCATATACAGCATACATTATATACCCCATATACACCATACATTATATACCCCATATACACCTTACACTATATACCCCATATACACCATAGATTATATACCCCATATACACCATACATTATATACCCCACATACACCATACATTATATACCCCATATACACCATACATTATATACCCCATATACACCAAACATTATATACCCCATATACGCCATACATTATATACCCCATATACACCATACATTATATACCCCATACACCATACATTATATACCCCATATAAACCATACATTATATACCCCATATACAACATACATTATATACCCCATATACACCATACATTATATACCCCATATACACCTTACACTATATACCCCATATACACCATAGATTATATACCCCATATACCCCATAGATTATATACCCCATATACACCATACATTATATACCCCATATACAACATAAATTATACTCCATATACACCATACATTATATACTCCATATACATCATACATTATATACCATATATACACCATACATTATATACCCCATATACACCATAAATTATATACCCCATATATTATATACCCCATACATTATATACCCCATATACACCATAGATTATATACTCCATATACACCATACATTATATACCCCATATACACCTTACACTATATACCCCATAGATTATATACCCCATATACACCATACATTATATACCCCATATACACCATACAGTATATACCCCATATACACCATACATTATATACCCCATATACGCCAAACATTATATACCCCATATACACCATACATTATATACCCCATATACACCATACATTATATACCCCATATACACCATACATTATATACCCCATATACGCCAAACATTATATACCCCATATACACCATACATTATATACCCCATATACACCATACATTATATACCCCATATACAACATACATTATATACCCCATATACACCATACATTATATACCCCATATACACCTTACACTATATACCCCATATACACCATAGATTATATACCCCATATACACCATACATTATATACCCCATATACAACATACATTATACTCCATATACACCATACATTATATACTCCATATACATCATACATTATATACCATATATACACCATACATTATATACCCCATATACAGCATACATTATATACTCCATATACATCATACATTATATACCATATATACCCCATACATTATATACCCCATATACACCATACATTATATACCCCATATATTATATACCCGATACATTATATACCCCATATACACCATACATTATATACCCCATATACACCATACATTATATATCCCATATACACACCATACATTATATACCCCATATACACACCATACATTATATACCCCATATACACCATACATTATATACCCCATATACACCATACATTATATACCCCATATACACCATACATTATATATCCCATATACACACCATACATTATATACCCCATATACACCAAACATTATATGCTTCCCCGACTGCTCCCCCTGCCCCCCGCTTCTCCCATGCTCCCCCTGACCCTCAGACTCTCTCTGTTTCCCTAGCTGCTTTCCCTACTTCTCCCCTGCTCCCCCTTCCCCCAGATTCTCTCTGCCACCCCAGCTGCTCCTCCTGCCCCCTGATTCTCCCCCGGCCACCCCAGCTGCTCCCCCTGCCCCCCGATTCTCCCCCTGCCACCCCAGCTGTTACCCCTGCCCCCCTATTCTCCCCCTGCCACCTCAGTTGCTGCCCCTGCCCCCCGATTCTCCCCCTGACAACCCACTACAACTCCCATCATGCCCTGGCAGCTACAGACCTTCAGGAACTGCTGAGAATTGTATGTCCAACTAGACATACATATGTCTGTGCTGCAGTGACATTTTATCATAACATTTTCCCCATGCGGTGAGTGGGCCTGTGTGCTTTGAAATGCCAGGGCTGATTTTCAGTCCCAGTCCGGCCCTGGTTTCCAGCACCAAGTCCAGTCTGTAGATCCCTTACCTGTGCTGTGGATATAAATAGAAAAACACAAGTATCCACTTACGGTAATGGGAAAACCAATGTGCATTTGTTTATTTGGTTTTTTTTTTTTGATGGACACAGTCACTGGGAGTAATGTGGCTGGTATTGTTTATGGAGGCTGATATGATTATGGACACTGGCAACATAAATGGAAGCACTTTGATCCACACTGCTCCTGGGGACAGTATCACTGGAACTGTTATCAAAGAGTAACTTGCCTTTTTATGGTCAAATGAAATAGAAAAAGGACACATGGCAATCTTGTTGCACTGTTAGATCACAATGTTAACTGGATTGGGTGAAATACATATTCACCTGTAAAGGCTGTCCAGTAATTTCTGTACCCCTGTACATAATATTTTGTCATTCTCTGGTAACCTGTATGGTGTCGAGGGACAGGTATAAGGAAAATGTAGTCCAGTTCTTCAGAAAGGATACCCACTGGGATATCAGGTTCTATGTTGGAACCTGCCTGCATCTTATTTCCTATGGGGAGTTATACTGGAAGAGTCACTGGTAGAGAAGGATTTGGGTGTATTTGTAGATCATAGACTACAAAATGTTACGCACTGTTAATCAACTGCTTCTAAGGCTCTACTTAGTTGAACTTGATGGACAGGTGTCTTTTTTCAGCCGTACTACATAGCTATGAAACAGACCCTACACTGCTGTTGGCATGCACTGTAGTAGTTATTATGTCTCCTGGACCAAGACTGTAGGCAAGGTACATAGGCCTTCATAGGGGTAGCTTCCACAAGGCTTGAATTACAGCACATTTTGGGTACTGATCATTAGGTAATAAGCATCCATCCAGTGCTGAAAAATACTGTATGATTAATAAAGTCACACTGAAGCTACAAGTCTGACGGCCTGGAACATGTTCATCTTACTATGAGCTGCCAGAAACTGAAACGTCACTGACTTTTTTCTGGAAAAACTGGCAGTGCTATTTGTGACCTGGAAATGATATTTATGACCTGGAAAAGCCATGCCTGGTTAATTTCTATGATAGTCTATTTAAAGGATTTTTAATGTATTTTTTGTAATAAGACATAACTTAGTTGGGTCCACTTCTATTTAACAGTGTTGTGTTCCTTCCAAATGAACCCTGAAGATTAACCCTCACTGGGCTTATTCAATTGTTAAAAAGCAAGCAATATCTATAGCTGTTAGCATATCAAGATGCAGAGTTAATCTTTTTAATATTTTGAACAACAAAGGCATTTAAAGGGACTCTGTCAGTTGTATATTATGCTTAGAGGGATGTCAGCATGCAGCACAACAAGCAGCACACCTTGTGGCAGATAGTTGATAAGGCGAGGGATACATAGTGACCAAATACCACTGTGTCCCATAGCCTGTTACCCTGACTATGCCACTAATGCAAGTGAATGGGGTCGCATTGTAAACCACAAATGGACTCTGAAGCAAAAACTCATTATTAATAATAATAATAATAATAATAATAATAATAATAATAATAATAATTAATAATAATTAAATTATACTTGTCTCTTAGCTTCTGTCTGTTTTCCAAGCTTGTGTGTCATATAGGCAGTACAGAGCTGAGCTGCAGCATGCACACCTCTCCCCTCTCTACCCCTCCTTGCCTGGATCTGCAAATGAACGTTAATTGCTGCCATGTAATAATGGCTTATGAAACATATATAAAAAAAATTTCCCATGTCTGAGACATGCACCAGGGCCTGGGTGCAGCTGTTATTTCTACATTCCCTATGACTACACCTCTGTGTATAGACTGCACTAAGCAGCAGCTTCTACTTCCCTGATAGTAATATTTTCTTCCTTGTGACAGCAGAGTTTTTAAAAGTCGATCGTTGATGTTCCATTGTCATTGAAAGTTTACAGTAAAGTTCCATCCTCATTGAAGCTCACCTTACAAACTAGAGAAAAGAGAGAATACTGGAAGCACTAAGAGCATCTCTGGCAGGAGGAATGAAGGAACAGATGTGCCATGAATAGGACAGGGAAGGCCCCCTGCAAGGAGAATATATTAAACCTATAGATCAGTATCACAGAGCGAGCTCTTTGCCTTTTAAAGCTGAAACTGCATTTTAAACTCTAAATTGTGTTGCAAGTGAAAGCAGCTTTTAAGGCAGTCGTCTGCCTGTGTGTGCCAGGATATTCTGTCTCCCTCAGCATCCATCTGCTCTCCGCCTCACAGAGCAGCCGCCATATGCGGAGTCCCTGTGCAGACTGCCTCTCATATGCTTCAGTGCTGCATGTCAACAAGGGTAGGGTTGAGACATCTCTTTTCCTCTGTATTTTTCAATGTACAGGAGAGAAGCGAATGGAATATTTTCATATGCAAAACTTTTGAAAGACTGAAGGAGTTTAGCAATGATTTAACCCCTTAAGGACGGAGCCATATTCCGTTTTTGCTCTTTCATTTTCTTCTCCTTGTGTTTAAAAAGCCATAGCGCTTGCATTATTTCACCTACATGAGCCCTTATTTTTTGTGACACTAATTGTACTTTGCATTGACTGACTTCACTTTTCCATACAGTATGCTGCAAAAACGGGGAAAAAAATTGTTTGTGCAGTGAAATTGAAAAAAAAAAAAAAAGACATTTTTTATTATTTGGACATTTTTATTTTTTTGTTGACACTGTTCGCCCCATGGTAAAATTGACATGTTATTTATGTTCCTCAAATTGGTATGATTACAATGATATGTAACTTGTACAACTTTTATTTTATTAGATGGCTTTTAAAAAATGAAAACCTTTAAAAAAAAAAAAAAGTTCTTTAAATTGCTCTATTCCCATTCTTATAACGCTTTTATTTTTTGGTCTGTGGGGCTATGTGAGATGTAATTTTTTGCGCCATGATCTCTACTTTCTATTGGTACATTGATTGCATATATTGGACTTTTTCTATATTTGACGTGACAAAAATCATCAAATTTGCACTTTGGCGGGTTTTGGCGCTCACACCGTTTACTGTGCGAGATCAGGAATGGGATAATTTAATAGTTTGGGCGATTACGCATGCGGCAATACCAAATATGTATGTTTGTTTATATATTTATTTATTTTTATTTATAAAATAGAAAAAGGAGGGTGATTCAGACTTTTATTAGGGGAGGGGATTTTTAATTAGTAAAAAAAAAAACTTTTAGTTTTTTCTTACTTTAACTTTTAGTCACCCTAGGGGACTTTTATTTTTACTGCCAGGAAGTCTCCCTCACCTTCCAAATCATGGCAGATCCACTTCAGGCTGGGGCTTACATTAGGGGACAGGACAGTGGGGGGTAATCTCTTTATAGCTGTAACCCCTCTGCAGACAGTGCTGAATTTATGTACCCACATGTGCCCTGCTCTTTGTTCCATGCTTCCTGCAGTTTCTGTAAGCCCTTGTGTTTCCCACAATATGCCTGCACTTACACTTCTGTATATACTGTGCCTGTCCTTACACTCAACCATTCAAAACTCTATACATAAAGTCTCTGTCTTTCTGCACAGCTCTGTGATTCTCACTTCCTGATTGGTCCATGCTGAACACCCCCCTTCCCCATTGCTGTCATGTGACCACACAGACCTCTGACAGCAGCCCTGATTCTTTATTCTAGCCTGTTGTACTGTGCTACTGCATTGTGGTTATCTGCATCTCCATTCTGTATCTACAAACTGCTGCTTTTTCAGGTTTATTCACTTACTATAAATTATACTCCACATGCTGATTGCTATACTGAACAGTAACTTATAATATGACATATTCTGCTGTTTCGCATTGTTTGTTTCATCTGTTTTATATGTTATTCAGGATAAAAAAAAAATCATTATTTTTGGGGTGTGGAACCATTTGTCTGTATATCAGTGATTTCTTAAGTTAAAATTTGCTTTGGTTTAAAAGTGGATTTGGATTACAAGCATGGTCCCAGAACAAATTATGCTCGTAATCCAAGGCACCACTGTACTCTCCTTCAGCTGTGCTCACAAGTAGACTTAATTGATAGCCAAAAAAGCTAGGTTCGAAGAACTGGAAACTAGCCGGACCTTTCACATTTGATTGCTGAAGCCTTCATGGTCCATGCGGAAAGAGGAGACATCCCAAGAACCACCTGGAATTCCAGGATACAGCCTAGGTAATAGGCTGTATCCTGGAATTCCAGGCGATCCACGGGATGTCTCCTCCGTGAAGGCATCAGGAATCAAATGCGGAAGGTCCGGTTAGGTTCCAGTTCGATCGAATAATCAGTGCCAATGGGTCTTACCCTTTACATTTTGTGCAGATCAAAATCCAGTGTCCTATTTTTTGACACATCTAGGGGCCAAAAGACAGCAGGAAACCTGTTTTCCCTAATGCAATAAGACTATAGGGAAAATCAGCCACAAAGCTGCCTCAACATGTGTCTGTCTTTTACATCCATAATTATACCCAATAAAATGGTCTGACTAGCATATTTTGTATCAGGGTCTATCCATTTCCCGTCTACTTATGTGGTTTCATTACTAGCATTGGCAGCCTGTGTACTATTTTCCTTTTAGATTACTAGCATTACTATATAATATTACCAGCCCCCACAGGGTTTCAGCCTTTTTGCACCAATAGCACTGACATATCCACTTGTGTTCCTAGTTATGTGGGAGATTGTGGGAAACAATTAGCACAGTAAAAGTCAGCGTTGTGTGGCCATTATTCATAGATTTTTGGTAAGCATTCAAACTGCGTCTTACAGTGGTTATGACAGATAAAATTACCAGAAAATGCCTGGAAATTGACCAAAATGTTGTGCTGAGCTTTTGTTTCTTTCGCCTCTGTAACAAGATTACCTTATCTGAGGAATTTCTACAGAGTGTTGATCTACATTATGGCATCATTAGACACACTACATATGCATCCAATAACTTATTAGCCAGTTCAATTGATGGGTTTCCCAGACACAAAAAGGGTTAACTGTTGCGGCATCAAAGTCATATCATTAGTCAGCTTTGCCTTGGGGATCGTACTCATTACACCTCCCCCTAATAATTTAAATGTGTCTGTGATCTATAGAGTGAGGCTTTGCACAAGCAAATCTCAACCAGATGTCGAAGCTTTGCCCCAATTAAAGTAGAAAGGGGGAGGTGCAGCAATTTATTAACTGGAAATGATGGAGCTCATTCTACGATTGGGACGTAACCTTATGAATTAGTATTATTTGATACAGACTGTTATTTTGGATGTTAAATTAATTTAAGACACACAAGAGGCTGAGCAGAAAGTGCCACAGCATGGTCTTAACCCTTTGAGGACCAGGCCCAAAATGACCCAGTGGACCGCACAAATTTTGATCTTAGTGTTTCCGTTTTTCCCTCCTCCCCTTCTAAGAGCTCTAGCACTTTCAGTTTTTTATCTACAAGGCCATGTAATGGCTTATTTGTTACAGGAATAGTTGTACTTTGTAATGGCATCATTCATTTTACCATAACATGTATGATGGAACCCCAAATATATTATTTATAAAGATATAAATTGGTGAAATCGCAAAAAAGAATGCAATATGGTAACGTTTGGGGGGTTCCTGTGTTTACGTAATGCACTATATGGTAAAAGCGACATGATACAATTATTCTATAGGTCAGTCCGAACACAACCATATGCAGGTTACACAGATTCTCTAATGTTATATATTTTTTTTAAATGAAATCCTTTTTTTTGGCAATTAATTATAAATAAAATGGGACTATTGTGACGCTTATAACGGTTTTATTTTTTCACCTATGAGGCTGTATGGGGTGTAATTTTTTCCACCATGATCTCTAGTTTTTATTAATACCATATTTGTTTTGATCACTTTTTATACATTTTTTTTTATATATAATGTAACATAAAATCGGTAATCCGCGCACTTTTTTCCCTCTTTTCGTGCACGCCGTTTACCGTTAGCAATGACGCTTGTTATATTTTAATAGATCGGACAATTATGCACGCTACGATATATTATATGTTAATTTGTTTATTTATTTTTATATGTTTTATTTATATAATGGGAAAGGGGGGTGATTTCAACTTTTATTGGGGGAGGGTTTTTCTTTTTTACACATTTGAAGTCCCTTTGGGGGACTTTTACATCCAGTACTTGGATTTTTACACTGATGAATGCTATGCCATAGGCATAGCATTGATCAGTGTTATCGGCGATCTGCTCATTGAGCCTGCCTGTGCAGGCTCAGTGTAGCAGATCGCCGATCGGACCGCACGGAGGCAGGTGAGAGACCTCCTGCGGCCCTTTTTACCGATCGGGACCCCCACAGCGGCGGCATTTAAGGAGTTAATGACACGCGGCAGCGCGATCGCTGCAGCATGTCATTACCGGTGGGGTCCCGGCTGCTGATTGCAGCCGGCCCCCACCTGCTATGAAGCGCGCTCCGCTCCGGAGCACGCTTCATAGCGGGAGAAATACCCAGGGCGTACAGTTACGCCCTAGGTCGTCTGGGGACAGACTTCCATGGCGTAACTATACGCCCTGGGTCGTCTAGGGGTTAAATAATTTCTGGTGTGATCTATATGGTACATCATGACTGCTGCATATGGCAAGCACTAACTGTATAATAGTCTTCTGTTTGAGTAGAGGTAGAGCGGTGATGGGTGAGAAGTACAATACCGTATATGACCCTTCAAACTTTGGATGCCCTCTGGTGTCCATTGACGTCATAACAACTTTCAAACTGAAATGCTTTGAAATACATATATACACTAAAGGGAACACATAAACAACACAATATAACTCCAAGTAAATCAAACTTCTGTGAAATCAAACTGTCCACTTAGGAAACAACACTGATTGACAATCAATTTAACATGCTGTTGTGCAAATGGAATAGACAACAGGTGGAAATTATTGACAATTAGCAAGACACACTCAATAAAGGAGTGGTTCTACAGGTGGGGACCACAGAACACTTCTCAGTATCTATGCTTTCTGCATGATATTTTGGTCACTTTTGAATGTTGGTGGTGCTTACACACTCCTGGTAGCATGAGACAGACTCTACAACCCACACAAGTGGCTCGGGTAGCGCAGCTAATCCAGGATGGCACATCAATGCAGGCTGTGACAAGCAGGTTTGATTTTTCTGTCAGCGTAATGTCTAGAGGCTGGAGACGCTACCAGGAGACAGGCCAGTGCACCAGGAGACCAGGAGGAGGCTGTTGGAGGGCAACAATCCAGCCACAGGGCCGCTACCTCCGCCTTTGATCAAGGAGGAACAGGAAAAGCACTGCCAGAGCCCTGAACAATGACCTCCAGCAGGCCACAAATGTGCATGTGTCTGCACAAATGGTTAGAAAGAGACTCCATGAGGATGGTATGAGGGCCTGACATCCACAGATGGGGGTTGTGCTCACAGCCCAAGACAGTGCAGAAGGCTTGGTATTTGCCAGAGAACACCAGGATTGGCAAATTTGACACTGGCGCCCTGTGCTGTTTACAGATAAAAGCAGGTTCACACTGAGCACATGTGACAGACGTGACAGCGTCTTGAGACTCCGTGAAGAGTGATCTGCTGCCTGCAACACCCTCCATCATGACCAGTTTGGCAGTGAGTCAGTAATGGTGTGGGGTTGGCATTTCTTTGGAGGGCCACACAGGCCTCCATGTGCTCACCAAAGGTAACCTGACTGCAGTTAGGTACCGAGATGAGATACTCAGAACCCTTGTGAGACCATATACAGGTGAAGTTGGCCCTCCTAATGCAGGACAATTCTAGACTTCATGTGGCTGGAGTGTGTCAGCAGTTCCTGTAAGATGAAGGCATTGAAGCTATGGACTGGCCTGCCCGTTTCCTAGACCTGAATCTGATTGAGCACATTTGGGACATCATGTCTCTATCCACCAATGTCACATTTCACCACAGACTGTCCAGGAGTTGGCAGACCAGATGTCCTGGACTGGGAGGAGATCCCTCAGGCTCATCCGGAGCATTGCCAGGCATTGTAGGGAGGCCATACAGGCACGTGGAGGCCACACACAATGATGATACTCATTTTGACTTATTTTAAGGACATTATATTAAAGTTGGATGAGCCTGTAGTGTGTTTTTCCACCTTAATTTTGTGTGTGACTCCAAATCCAGGCCTCCATTGATTAATAAATTTAATTTCCATTGATGATTTTTGTGTGATTTTGTTGTCAGCACATTCAACTTTGTACAGAGCAAAGTATTCAATAAGAATATTTACTTCATTCAGATCTAGGATATGTTTTTTGAGTGCTCCCTTTATTTTTTTTGAGCAATATCTATCTATCTATCTATCTATCTATCTATCTATCTATCTATCTATCTATCTATCTATCCGTCCATCCATCCATCCATCCATCCATCCATCCTTCCTTCCATCTATCTATGTCCCACAGACAGCTGTCATTCCAATGGCTCCAAGTTCCATTGCTTAGCTCTACTTCCTAGTTGTTGTGACATGTAAATTCTGCAGAAACTGTCACAACTGGCTTCCTTAAAGGGTACGCTCGTTTTACCATTTTATCATTGTGATGATAGAAAAACCTTCTTTCCTCTAGACGTAGAGGATGCTCCCTTGTCAAAGTTACAGGTATAGGTATAAGAAGATCAACCCAACAAGAATTACTGATTGGAAGCCTCAGACTAATCCAAACTTTTGACATGTTTGTGCAACATGAAGAAAATACAAGAATTCACAGTGAAAGAAATCCAATTTTATTCATTAGAACTTCCAGAAGACTCAATGGAGGGCATTCACTGACTCTTCAAAAGGGCATTTTATCACGCAAGGAGCAGCATAAAATCCAGCATATCGCTATGCAGGCAAAGAAACTGGAAACACATTCACAGGTAGCAGCTGTTTCGCACGCATGCAAGTTTTTTCTGACCTCACCTTTCCTGCACATCATGGATATTTAACCCATAAGAAGATGACTTGTGGGAGGAAGTGTTACAAAAGTGCTTAAATACCCATGGTGTGCAGGAAAGGTAAAGGTTGATGAAATGCTAGTGTGCGAAACAGCTGCTACCTGTGAACGTATTTCCAGTTTTCTCGCCTGCATAGCGATATGCTGGATTTTATAAATAATTGCTCAATAAAATGCTGGATTGCTCAATAAAATGCCACTTTGAAGAGTCGGTGAGTTCCCTCCATTGTGTCTTTTGGAAATTCTACTGTACACACCTATGCTGCTGGATAAGGTTGCATCGCCTGAGTGACTTAAAAGCTTTCTCACTAGCTGTCTGGGATTATTGAAAGTGAGGTGAGTGGTGCCGAATGCTGTGTCTCACGTCTCTGCTCCAATTTTATTAATTATACTTGATAACGTATACTTGATACAGATTGCTGGTGGAAACGTTGTATGGCACATGGCTAAATAAAATTGGATTTCTTTCACCATGGATGCTGTCGGACTGATGTTATGGTTCACTGCTATGGGATTGTGAACTCTGATGTGCATCCTCCTATTTTATCTAAATACTTAATGATCTATTGGTGCTACTGGACCCCCTATTTTACCTGGTATGTCTGTGCAACATGTCAAAAGTTCATTCAAAAGACTGCAACACTTTGCTCTTGTTTCTGTAAATCACTATAACCACAACTATTGTACATTATTTTTATATAAACATAACCTTAATTTTATATCTAAGCTAAAATAATGTTCAACGGCAGACATATGCTTTATATAGTGTATGCTTTTAAAGATGGAAACTGCAGTTCTCTAAGGAAGCACTTGTACACATGGAAAGGATGCAAGTTATGCAGAGTTTGCCCTTGTCAAACTTCAAACATTGGTCCCTGAGCCGAAAGGCAGTACTTCCAAAATCTGGATGAAGAAGCTCAAAGGTGTTTAAAGGTTAAATACATTAGATTACTTAATTTGTACTCCTCTTTTTCTACATGTTCAGTTTGTATCGTAGTATAAGGCAATGTTCACACAACGTATCTTTTCGTAACTACGGCATCAAGGCTTCACTTCCTGGATAAAATGGTGATGTCACGACCCAACTCCCAGAGCTGTGTGGTCTGTGGCTGCTGGAGAGGATTATGGAAGAGGGATGCTCAGTGTCCCTCCAGTGCCCTGTGTCCCTCAGTGTCCCTCTGCCATCATCCTCGCCAGCAGCCACAGCCCGCACAGCTCTGGGAGTCGGGTCGTGACATCACCATTTTATCCAGGAAGTGAAGCCTTGATGCCTTAGTAAGTGCAGAGAAAAAAGCACTTTCAGTGTATTTCCTGTAATAAGTGTATATTGGTGATTTTACTTATATTTTACTTATATTTTACTTACTTATTTTACTTATAATTATTTACAATACTTTAATAAAAAGAATTTCGCTGGATTTCTCCTTTAAATCTGAGCAATGTAAGGTCTCCATTTCAGTTGTTGAACAGTACGCATCTCTTGACCGCCTACACTTAGATGCCTACCATAGAAGGATATATTACTGGATATAGCCTTGGTGTATCAATACTTTAATAAAGTAATACTTAAATAAAAAGTTGTATAATATAGAATATTTATACAGTACATATCTCATGGCCGCCTACACTTAGATGCCTACCATAGATGGATATATTACTGGATATAGCCTTGGTGCATTGACTTGGTCCACAGCTCATTTATTTGTTAATATATTAATTCATCTATCCATAAAAACTGACCTTCTCTACATATTTTTTTTTTCTTGGATAAATTACATGGACAGTAACTTTTCAATATTTGTATATTTTCAGAGCTAAATGAATTGACTTGCATTAGTTGGTGTCCCTGGTGAGGTGTACAGTCTAATTTCTTTATTCTTTAGCCACACACATTCTACTGCTAATTCAATAGGGATCCAAATAATCTATTGCTGAATCTATGAAATATGAAGGTTAACTAAAGGTTGTCCTCCAGGCTTCCCTGTACGGAGGCTCAGTTGTGCCAATTACCTCCTTTTTACTTCATTTTCTCACGGTGGTTTAGTTGGCTGCAGTTTATAATCCTTCTGTCCTTGTTCTAAGGGAAATTCACCTGGACATGTGCTCATACAAAGGAATAAATCTGAATATATACATCTGCAGTGTAAAGCATGGGGGGATGGGGTGGCGAGAAACTAAATGGCCAGTTCAAACAATTGAAATTATGATTGCAGATCTTCAGGTAGGCTAAAAATCATCATTGTGAGTAGGGATGAGCGGACCGTCGGACTTTTGGTCCGACGGCATCGGCGCTCTATTATCATGCCTTTGATCCCGGCCGCATAGTTGCGATCCTGTGAATATGCAGTCAGGAAATTCCAAGGAATTCAACAGCCATTCCCTGGAATATTCTGGCCACATATTAGCGGGATCGCAACTATGCGGCCGGGATCAAAGACATGATGAGAGATCGAACTGCTTTCGGACCAAAAGTCCGAGCAGTTTGCTCATCTCTAATTGTGAGATGCTCAAATCACTGCATTTATATGCAGTCACTTAGTGGTCTAGAATGTTAACACCCATCACCATTTTGGTACCCAGTGCTATGTGACTATAATTATTACCATGTGGTATAGTTATATGATATAATTAAATTTCATTGCAATATTGCGGAATCACCATATGTAAACACATTGCAGTACTGGTGTACAGTATGTAATACCAATCTTTGTCAATCACACCCTTCATGTTTTTTGTTTTATTTTGCAAAATCTGCACAAAAAAAAGCTGCAAAAAGGAGTTGTTAAAACTTCATATCGGGCAATTGCACAGGCCAAGGAAGTGTTACAGTCTGGTGGAGACATTCCTGGGAAGCTATTGCTGTGTGTAGTGTACATTATCCTGCTGAAAAATGCTATCTAGAAGCGCTGCCATTAGAGACATGTCCTGTGTGTAAAACTGAGCCGTTAGTGTCCCTCATATCACTACTAGTAGTGACCGGCCGGATGTGATGGCTCCCCACATCATCACTCTAGCAATTTGAACAGTGTGTCACTCCACAACAAAGGTAGGATCAAATTATTATCTGCACTGGTCGCCTTCTTGGGTGATCTGGAGCCCATTTAATATGAGTGTGTGCCATTAGTTAAAGGGGACGTTTACTGGTTCCAGAAAGTGCAAGAGATTTGTAATTTACTTCTATTTAAAAATATCAAGTCTTCCAGTACTTATCAGCTACTGTTTGTTCTTTCTAGTCTGAAGAGCAGGAGAGGTTTCCTATGGGGATTTGCTACTGCTCTAGACATTTCCTGACATGGACAGAGGTGGCAGCAGAGAGCATTGTGTCAGATTGGAAAGAATATACCACTTCCTGCAGGACATACAAAAGCTGATAATACTTGGAAAATTTTTACAAATCTTTGACACTTGCTGGGACCAGTTGATTGAATTTTTTTTTTGTGACTACCCTTTTAACAACTGCTCCCAACATCTCCTAACAGCTTGGTAAGAATGACCTAGATGATGATCAAGTAGTTTAAATTACCATCCAAACTGCTAAAAATGACCGGTCAACTTAATAAAAAATGTTAGAGTGCATCATAGAGTCATGTCTAGCAGTCAATGATCTCTCACCAAGAGGTACACTACCCAAAAGTGGCTTCTGAGAGCTGGGAAAGCACTTTTACGCCGTCTTGTGGCAGTATATAATCAGACCATGCCTGTAATCACTTACATATTTGCCAATACATAACTGCATGCCGAGTCTTTCAGCAATCTGACATTTCTATCTGGCTACATTATATCTTTTGTCAATGAGCGTTGCTTCGAGATCAATAAATCGTCACACCATATAGACACCTGAAGACACATTAAGATCTGTCAATCAAGTCCAGCGTGGTGGAGAGTAGCAATCTGGGGCCAAAGTTAACCTGTACCTGGCCGTTTTTAAAACTATGATTGCTCTAGAATGCTGCAGTATACTATAGTAAATCATACAGTAGTCATTGTAATAAGTGATCCAGTAACAGCTTCATGCTTCCCATTGTTCTGCCAGAGACAGGTTTGCTGGACTATAATATTGATGGCCTATCCTTGGGACATTACATTCATATCAGATTGGTGGGGGTTTGACTCCTGGAGCCCCCGCTGGTCACTTGATTGAAGGTGCTGTCCTGGAAAACCCCTTTAATTTACCTAAGACTATTCGACAGTTTTAAAGAGTCTGCTGATCACTGTCAAATCCTGTATGAATGAATGAGGCACACTTACTACCATAGCACAGCGGTGCACTAGTATTACATTTTCTATATAGTGTGCGCCGTATCCATCATTACGGCATATACATGTCTATCTGTCAGCTGATAATATATGATGTGATACACGGTTCCTACATCAACTTAGCACTAGAGTACGTCTCTGTCTCGCTCTCTTTTTTATTTTTATTTTATTTTTTTATCACAATAGATAAGAAGCTATTTATTGTGGTAGGTACAACAGCTGTCAACACAGCAATAGATTGTAGAAGACTATGGCATCACTAGAGTTAACCTGCAGGGGATAAGTCAATGGCTTCCTGCTCTAAGGTAAGGAACGTTGTCCTGTAACAAGTCAATGGGCAGCACAATGTGTGGAAACTGCAGATAGGGATCTTCATATGATGTTCCAAGCCATGGTACCTGCCCCATCACTCATTCTGCATTTAGAGCCAGCTCTCTGATGAGGAGCTGTTGAGTTATTAACCACGGGAGCTGACACATTTTCACATGCTTGGGCATTGTGCCATCCCATCTGTACTAACAAACTCTGAATAACCCTTTGACTGCACATAGCTGTAGATGAGTGTGTGCGATTTCATGATCTTCACATTCTGCAGCTATGAATTAAAGTATTCTAAAAATATATCATATTTTTATGCTCAATAGAGTGTGATTTCCAGTTTGGGAGTCAGGACACCTTTTTCTGCAATACCCGACTGGATGTGTCACAAGAATTTATAGATGTCATGAAAGACTTACATTAAAGCTGACTTTATATAACAAAGTTTTGTTTCAATTCGGACGTCAGTGAAATTCACGGTTAGACACTGAGACCCCTGTCCATACGGCTGGCTTTAGCACAAATGGACAAGAAATATGATAGAAATAGTGGAAAATAAATTGAATAAATTGCATTGCGTAGTGGAGAATTGCATAAAAGCTTCTCCATGTCCATAATCTGGACTTAGCTCAAACCTCTAGCAAGGTGCAGATACTGTTCTGCGACAAATTAAAGCAATTAATGTCATTTTAGGGGGAAAAAAATCAACAAGTCACATAGACAATGTCCAAAGTTTTGATCGGACAAAGTTTTGAATGGAGTCTTGGTGCTAGTAGAGATGAGCGAACCGGGTTCGGGTTTGAGTCGATCCGAACCCGAACTTTCGGTATTTGATTAGCTGGGGCTGCTGAACTTAGATAAAGCTCTAAGGTTGTCTGGAAAACATGGATACAGCCAATGACTATATCCATGATTTCCACACAGCCTTAGGGCTTTATCCAAGTTCAGCAGCCACCGCTAATCAAATGCCGAAAGTTCAGGTTCGGATCGACTCGAGCATGCTCGAGGTTCTCTCATCTCTAATCTCTAGACATATCCAGTAGAATCATGTGACTGTGCGTTTCTCTCCCTAATTCACTGGTGAATCTAACTCATTACAGGAGACAGGCTTCATAGACTTAGCAGCCTTAAAGGAGTACTTCTGTGATTTTTTTTTAAAGCTTAATTAATACACATTACAACGTTAGATCATTTTTTAAATGTTTGTTAATAAGCTATCTGGCCCCTTTCCTGAGCAAGCTGGAAGCCATGTGATGCGTCCAGCCAATGAAAAGGACTTTTCTCTCCTGTTCACTGCTCCGCAACCCGGAAGTGACGGAGATCTGAGGACGGCCGACGGAGATGACTGGGTCATGGCTGGCGGGAGATTAAAGCGGCATTTGTCACTGGAGGGATAGTAAGTATATATGCTGTGTGTGTCTGTGTTTTTTTGTTTTTTTTGTCCACTGGAGTACTCCTTTAAGATAAAGAAAGGGGGGGCCAACCTATCTATATTCCTGTAATGAGAGTGCCACTCACTGTCTGCTAACTACCAAATACAAAATAAAAGACAACACACATAAATAGTGCTCCCCACTAATGTAAACACAATAAGCCAGCAAGGTAATTAATCACAATGAAAAATATTTTTTTGAATGACTAAAAAAAAAAAAAAAAAAAAAAAAAAAAAAATCACATTTTTTTTTTTTTTAACACTTAAAAAGGATTTATGTATCTCTAAGGTACACCAAGGAAAAATAAGTGTATAACCTACATGCATGCAAGTAATATTTCCACCATAATCGGAGTGAAATGACACATGATTAAGGGTAAGGCTGGGTTCACACTGCATTTTTGCAGTCCATTTAATGTATCCATTTTTAACCCCTTCACGTCATTAATACGTATATATACGTTCCTGATAAAAAGGGGTTATACTGTAGATGTGTGTGGGACTGCTGCAGTGAGAGCGGTCCCGCACTTATCAGTGTTTCCAGGGTTGGAGATAATGACAGGCAGCTGCAATCCCGGAGCTGCTTGTCATTAACCTCTTGAATGCCATGACCGCAATGTTTAAGATAGGCAGTGATATAACAAGCACCTGGCAGGCTCATGCAGGCTCTATCCACAGATCGCCGATTACACTGATCTATGTTATGCTATGTCATAGCATAGATCCGTATATGCAATCTAATGATTACATTTTTTACAGTGAATAAAAGTTGATTTTTTAAAGTGTAATAAAAAAAGTTTAAAAAAATATTTAAAAAACCCTTATAACCCCCTAAGAAAAAGATTAAAACACCTTGTTGCCTATTATAAAAATCAAAATATGTAAAAAGTAAATAAATAAAAAAACATATTACATATTGTAGCATGTGAAATTGTCTGATTTATTAAAATATAACATTATTGTTCCCGCACAGTGAACGGCGTAAACTAAAACTAAAATTTTAATTATCAGATTATTAATTTTAAATATCAGAAAAAAACAATAATGAAAATGATCATAATTTTCTTTTACACCAATATGATATTAATAAAAACTAGAGATCATGGCACAAAAATTGACACCCCAACCACCCCTGTAGGTAGAAAAATAAAAGTGCTATGGCTCCTAGAAGGTGTGGAGGAACATTGCATTAATTTGACCTGGACATCCTGGCACCAATGACCTCGGTCATGAAGGGATTAAAGGGGTATTCCCCCAAAGAGCTAAAAAAAAAATGCTCCCAAACCTAGCTGCTCTCACTCACAAAGTTCCTCTGAGTATTTTGAGACGTTCTCCGTCTTTCTAGCTGCTGTTGTTCTATAATTACAAGTTTTTCTAAAAGCCGAACTATATCCAACATGGCGTCGTCCACTACATCTCCCATCATGCAATGCTTCTGCCTGCCTGATGCCATGATGTAGCAGAGCTGATATCTACAAGATATAGCAGATTTGAGGTAGTGAGGTTGTAGAGGGGAGGTAGTAAGATAGCAGAGTTGAGGCAGTTACATAGCAGAGTTGAGGCAGTGACATAGCAGAGTTGAGGCAGTGAGATAGTTCTACCTCACTAACTCAACTTTGCTATTTCACTACCTCACTAAAAGTTGAATTATGCGTAGAGATTCCCACAGCACTCCAGAATATCAAACAAACGTGGTTTATTGCATAGTGAAACAGCACAAAAAGTCAAAGCGACGTTTCGACGACCTCCGTCGTCTTTTTCAAGCGTGACTATACAACAAACAGCAGATCCTCTTATACAGGTGTGTCAATTGGTGCTAAACAGTGATAGGTGCATTGGTGCACATGATTAGGGTTTGACAAGCAAACAAATAAAGTTAAGAAAATTAAAAAAAATCAAGTTAAAAAAATCAATACAGGTGAATACATAAGTACACTATTGTGTGTACAAGTGCTCAAGTGTAGTGAGAGCAGCTTGAGCCAGGCGGCGAAGCATCATCCAATATCATGTTTCAGTTCGTATCAGTCTTATATTTACATAGTTCCTTGTAGCGGCTCTTGCTCACCACCAGTGGAGAAAGAACGTAAACCATTGGCAGTAGTGCGCATGTCAGCGCTCCGTGCATAGTAGGTAACACCCATCGTGTCTGAATCCCAGACGGGAATGTTGGTTGTAGTAGTAGTGGTGGATCTTGGTACTTCAGACAGCCTGATGCAGAAAAGCGGCATCACCCCGGACACTAATATCAGCCGGTACCGCCGCCACTGCAAAAATGGCTGATTATTCCCATGCCAACCACATACACATAGTGTGAACAGTCACCTAATTAATATACAAGACAATCATGCCGGTACTTGGGACGAGTATAGGAGATTAGCATCACCCCGGAATGTATATACTATCCGGTACCGCATTCTCCTTTCATCCTGTGGCCCCTCCGGGCCCCTTCCCATAGATCGCTTGTAATGATATTGGTGTGAACACCGTTATGTATGAATGGTGACTGAAAATAGTCCGCATAAGACATCCGGGTTGCAAGATATCTAACTTACTGCCTTGGTTCGTCCTTGCTTCGGTGGGTGGTGAGTCTGTCCGCTACAGTCCAATACCAATAATATATTATGATCTGTAAGACAAAAAGTTGCAATAAATATATAGAAGATCTAATGTAAACAATTAACACACTCAGAGCGATAGTACATAGATCGCAGGGGTTACAGTGAAAACACAATTCATCTCATCATATGTCGTGAGGTCTTATATTCCACATTGAGTCCTGCTGGACTAAGAGCATTAGTTTTAAAAATCCATTCTAATTCACGTCTGTGTAACGCTAATTGTCTATTGCCTCCTCTCGCAGGTAGATGGACTTTATCCACCACCATACACTTCAAGTCCATCTCCTGATGTCCGCTCTCAGCGAAATGCTTGGACACAGGTAAGTCCATTTTCTGTTTCCTTATGCTGTACCTGTGTTGAGTAAATCTTACTCTAAATTCACCAGTGGTCTCCCCTACGTATATCTTATTACATGGGCACCATAAAATATAGATGACATAATCAGATTTGCAGGATAGATAATGTTTGATTTTATATTCTCTCTTTGTTGCAGGGTGAATAAAGCTAGAACCCTTCACCATGTGTCGGCACGTAACGCACCCCAAACATGGGAAGCATCCCACGCTTCGTGACCCCAGGTAAGTTTGTGTGTCTGTTTTTCTCTGTGTTACATCAGTCATCACCAGTTTGTCACGTAAGTTAACTCCACGTCTATATGACAGTAGAGGAGGGATCTGAAATTCTGGAATCTCAGGAAAACTACGCTTAATGATAGGCCAATGTTTGTTTATTATTTGTCCTATCTTAGGAGAGTTGAATTAGTGAGGTAGGAGAGTTGAGGCAGGGGGTCAGAGGGTTATTCAGGGGAGGGCTGCGGGATTTGTAAGGTGAGCTCTGGGGGGCACAGTTCGGGGGGTGCTGCAGGAGAGCACCGGGGGTTGCCGTGGGAGAGCGCTGGGGGGCTTTACAGTGCAGGGGGTGTCGGTGAGCAGCGGGGGTGGGGCCACAGTGGAGTGCCAGGGGTGCCGCAGGAGAGCATCAGGGGGTGGTTCACAGTGTAATGGTGCCGTGGGTGAGCACTGGGAAGGGTGCCACAGATGAGCGGCAGGGGGTTGCCCCGGGTGAGTGGGGGGGCGGGGGATTGCAGAGTGTGCGGTGTACCGTCGGTGAGCACTCGGGCGGGCACAATGCAGGGGTTTTTTTCCACGGGTTAGCACCAAGGGGGGTCCACAATGTTGATGAACACTGGGGGGGCACAATGCGGTGTTAGGGTGCCGTGGGCGAGCTGGGGGCTGGTAGGCACACAGTGCAGGTGACCTGGGGGGGCTGCTGTGACAGAGGGAGACAGTGATCAGCGGCAGTGTCCTCCCTCACTTCAGTGGGCAGGGTTGAATGTGCTAACCCAGCCCATTAAAGAGATGGAGGACATGTGATCCCAATACGGAGCGTGGGGGTCAGGAGAAGGGAGCAGTGTCAGAGTGAATTGAGATTTGATGATTCTATGCGTTTAGTGGAGGTTGATGCACCTAAATAACAGCAAAACTGTGAAGAATCCATAATAAATTGATATTGGATAGATGTAAAGCTATGGGTGGGCAACGTATTAATGCAAAAAAAAAAATTGGGAGGGAATACCCCTTTAAACTGTTACTTTTAACACACACAAATATGTGGTTCATTTTGATTCGGAATGTACACGGAATCTGTGTCAAAAAAATCAATAAAGTTTGTGAAAAATAAATGAATATACTACCACATAAATGATCCAGTGAATAATAAACAACCAAGCCAAAATATATATCTACAGTGTGCTTTACGTGCTCAACCAATAAAGTGACAAAGTGCATTTACAATGTAAACACCTCTAATCAATGATAGTACAAAGAAGTGACGGAACAGTTGCAAAATCATCCAAAGTAATCCAACTAAAGAAACCACTGATGAAAAAAGATACATAAATATTACACAAAGGATCCCTCTTTACTATCAAAAATACAAAACACTCAATTGATCATGGTGCAACCTGCCTTGGAACGAACTCTGCGTATATCGTCACCCTCCGGTGACTTTGTACTGAGGAATATTTTTAATTACATATTCATTTTCAGTCATTTCTGCTGTAGATAAAATTCTAGCAAAATGCTATACACTATATATGATGTTCATTGACAACCAACACAGATCAGCCATAACATTTAAAACGGATATACAGTATATAATAGCTCATCACTTTGGTTGAGATGGACAGGGCAACAAATAAACAGAGCTGACACAGGAGAAATAAGTAAGGATCTGAGTAACTTTGACAATGGCTACATGGCTACTTTTGTTGTTTTAAAGGATAGAGAACTGAGGCATGGGTGCTAAAAAGCTCTTTGATGCACATAGGGGAAAATAGTAGCAGAACTGAAGCAGAAAAGCTACTATAGTACAAATGATAGTAAAGTGTCAGAACACACAGTGCATCACAGCTTGTTGTGTATTTTTTATTTTTTTTGCAACATGTCGGCGACTGGGCAAAGAAGAAATGGCACCATGCACTATGGGAAGAAGGCAAGTCAGTGGAGGCAGTGTGGTGCTCTGAGCAATGTTTTACAAGGTAACCTTGGGTATTTATGTCAGTGCCTCTTGGAAACATACAGGTAAACCCATCCAGAGCAGCGCTATTCCCTGATGGCAGTAGTATCTTTCAGCAGGATAATGTGCCCTGCCAAACTGCAGAAATTGTTCAGAAATGCCTTGAGGAACATGACAGCGAAATCAAGGTGATGACTTGTCCTTCAAATTCCCCAGATCTCAATCCAGTGAAGCATTATTGGGAAAAGCTGGATAAACACATAAAAATGTTGATCATTTTCTAAAGCGTATGAGTATTGTCCATCTCTAAAATATATTGTCAATCTTATGGCTATATTACCATGGCCGTCATTATCAATAGACCATCGCCTTTTTCCGATAAATGCCAGTTCGTTCCCATAATGGAAACATAGAGTGTATTGTCTATCTCAAATTAAATCAATAAAATATTAAAGGAGAAGTCCGGAGAAAATTTTTATAAAATTTTTATTTTTAAAGTATTGTATTGCCCCCCCTAAAAATGTTATACAAATCACCAATACACACTTATTACAGAAAATGCTTATATAGGGGTTTTTATTCCTGCGCTTCCTACTGCATCAAGGCTTTACTTCCTGGATAAAATGGTGATGTCACGACCCGACTCCCAGAGCTCTGCGGGCAGTGGTTGCTGGAGAGGATGATGGCAGGGGGACACTGAGGGATACAGGGCACTGGGGGGACACTGAGCATCCCTCTGCCATCATTCTCTTTTCGCCAAACTTGTCCTTTAATTTTTACCACAGATTTTCAGCTAGAGATATTTTTCCACCAGTATTTTAGCTATATGTGAGGAAGCTTCGCTTTGACGCACCCTCAACCCCCCCCCCCCCCCCCCCCCGGGCCCATCAGGTGACTGTGGGATACGGAGGGAGTACACCAGGAAGAATATACGTCTTCCCAGTGGCGCAAAGATAATAACCTTGTGTACTCACACTGTCATCCATAGAAGCCCAACAAGTGAGACAAGACATTGACATTGAATTGTTAGCAGACAAGTAAAAAGAAGAGAATGAGTTCCCAGTAGTGTAAGACTTCTTTCCTCTATCCCACTATACACTCAGCTGTTCTTTTACTCTGACTATCCAGAGGAAAAACCCTTTCATCAACCCGGGCTTCTGAAGCTATCCCCATGCCAAGTCCCTTCATTCCATTATTTCTTCATCATTGTTTAATTTTCTTTTAATTTGAAAAACATTTAGAAACAAAGTTTCTGTTCAGGTTTCGAGTCTCATTACAAACTTACGATGAGAATGTTCATTGCTGCACTAGCTTACGTGTGTTATGTCAAGGTGAGAAAAGGGCTCCTTGGCATTTTCACTTCGCTAATGAAAAACGATAAGGAACTTCAACTCGAGAAACTTACTGAATTCTCTTTAAGAAATAATACAATAGGACCGAAAAGTGCGCTCCTTAAACTTCCTTGAACACTGGCAATGTTTTACTTATTCTCCAAAAGTTTAAGTATTGCTGAATTCAGCTGCTCAATTATTTATCCCGTCTCTCAGCAATGCCTTATGTATTCTGGAGATTTCCATACATCTCCTTATATCACCCCAGTTTTCTCTGTCTCGCTGCTTTTTAAGTTATTCTGATCCTTCCCATAACATTTCACTTTCTATTCCCCACTAGCTGCCAGTCTGGAAAAACAGCACAAAGTACAATGAACTAAGGACTAGACCGCAAAACGAGAGATTTGTTTTGTGTGAAATGTTTTCTTTGGACTGGTTTATCCTAATGACGTTGTAGCTGGAAGACAGGGGGAAAACACAAGGAAAGAGTGATAGGCACCATGGGAGGAGAGAATAGAAGGTTGCATGCGGTGCAGAAAGCAGTTCTCAGTGAAAGCCACTCTGGATAACTATTGATCTAGGTCAGACAGCAATTTCTAGTACTTTAGATCAATGGTTTCCGGGGAGAATGTGAACTGCTAATGCATTCTATAAAAAAACACACAGAGGAACCCCTTCATTGCCAGAGGTCACCCGGAGGTCTCCACCTAGCTCCAGTGTCCAGACATATGTGGTTGTATTAACATTGACAGCGGGGTTTTCACCTCTAATGACCCCATTCATAATGTAGATTACTGTATTTGAGCTGCTTTTATGATTATTTCCCCTGTGATTTATGTTCTGAAATGTAGAAATTAATAACCCATATCCAACAAAAGTCTTATAAATACATTATATGCAGATTAAGAGTAAAATGAAAAGAAAGCTAAATGTATTCTCTATACAAATACATTTAGCATTTACATGAATAAATAGAGATAAATCAGAGTTCACAGATAAACTCAGACCCTGATGCCTGTGGAAACCAGAAGACCCCGCTTCCTCACTAAGGACACCAGTGGTAACAGTGGCACATGGTAAGCGAGGGTCCTGCTTCGGATATTGCATTAGAGCCGTGGTACTTCAGGTTATGCTTAGTTCTTATTCTATATGTACAGTACATGTGTAGGAATTGGCAAGTTAAGGGTCTGGTAGTTGTATGCAAAAGCCAAGGGGTCTTGGAGGTGATTACAGTAACGCAGTTCACAGTCCAGTAACTTGCTCAATAAAACCTAAATGTTTCATCTCAGAGGCAGATGGTGGATTCAAGGATACACTGCACACTAGTTAGGTCTCAATATAAAGCTCAAACCTTACAAGGTGCAGGCAATGATGGCTTGGCCGTGGTAACAAATAGACTTGAAGTTCTTTGCATGTCAGCTATTCCTTTTGCTGCTCTTGAAAATATGTTTGACCTAATCACTCAGAGTGGTTCTAGTCATTGCAGTCCACCATAGTAATCCCTCTATATAGCTGCCACCCTCCAGGAGTCCAGTGTGCTTGCAGCCTCTCTTACTTGGACTCTCAGAGGCAGGTGGCTTTTTACACACTTAGGTCCCGTTCCCACTGAGCAAAACTAGCAGAATGCTGTTAGCCTCCCGCTCATAAAAGAAGTCTATGGGAGGCACGCGCTCCTGCCCTGTCCGCGCTCATTGGGAACGGGGCCTTAGAACGACGTAACGGGGTGTGGCAGCATGCAGAGGGGGTGTGGCCTCTGCATGCTCTGTGTTGGCGTAGATTTCACTTTGAGCGCACGGACGGGCTCCGTTGTCCACAGGATTTATGTAGATGCAGTGCGAGCCTTAGTGCTGAAAGAACATTTTAAAGGGGTTATCCAGCGCTACAAAAACATGGCCACTTTCCCCCTACTGTTGTCTCCAGTTTGGGTGGGGTTTTGAAACTCAGTTCCATCGAAGTAAATGGAGCTTAATTGCAAACTGCACCTGAACTGGAGACAACAGTAGGGGGAAAAGTGGCCATGTTTTTGTAGCGCTGGATAACCCCTTTAAGCCCGGCACAAAAACCACTGGACTTAATAAATGTCCCCCTTAAACTATTTAACTGTTACTTAATTTTGCATTAAGGAAATAAATGACTAGTAAAA
Source organism: Dendropsophus ebraccatus (assembly GCF_027789765.1). Taxonomy (NCBI): domain Eukaryota; kingdom Metazoa; phylum Chordata; class Amphibia; order Anura; family Hylidae; genus Dendropsophus; species Dendropsophus ebraccatus. Next base: position 37,629,901 of record NC_091463.1, on the reverse strand, counting down.
AAAAAAAATAGATATCCATAATTATTACAAGGGGTAACTGGGATTAGGGAAATGTATCCCCTAGGCTGCCTCTGGGGCACTGGTGCCTTAGCATATAAGGCTGTGTTCACACACAGTATATTTCAGGCAGTATTTGGTCCTCATGTCAGGTTCTCATAGCAACCAAAACCAGGAGTGGATTGAAAGCACAGAAAGGCTATGATCACATAATGGTGAAATTGAGTGGATGGCCGCCATATAATGGCAAATATTTGCTGTTATCTTAAAACAACGGCTGTTGTATTGAAATAATGGCAGTTATTTACTGTTATATGGCGGCCAAACACTCAATTTAAACATTGTGTGAACAGAGCCTTTCTGTGTTTTTATTCCACTCCTGGTTTTGGTTGCTATGAGGACCTTACATGAGGACCAAATACTGCCTGAAAACTTTTTAACTTTGCTCAACATCAAAGGGGTATTGTGTGTGTCTATAATGTCATAAACTGCAGTTCTATTCCCTGACAGATAACCATGTACTGTAGGCCTATGCAAGGATTATCTGTATTTCTATGTCTTTTGCTGATTCAGTGTGCCACCTGTTTGCAGAGACAGTATGTCTGGTCAACTGCTGCTTCTCAGCCATAAAGTAGCCTTCCAAGAATCTCCTCATTCCCTTAGCCAATCAGGGCTTACTAATACTGTGCACTGAATAATTTACTACTAGGTGGTCAACCCTTTTAGGTTACCTCAGGTCTCTCTCCACCAATGGAAAACACTGAAGTATATACAGGGTGTTAGTGTAGGTCTGTGTGTTTTTTTTCCAAAGTTTGCTGTAGTATCCAGAACAAGAGAGTGAGTTTCTTCCAGGAGCCTGGCCACAGGCTCTTTAAAGTCAAGTATAACCTTCCCATTAAAGTCAAGTATAACCTTCCCATTGGACATAAATGGAGCACACCTGTCAGATATCACATTGTAAGATAGAAATCTTCATCACTTTATTAATATAAAAAAATGCATTTAATTCGTAAAGTTAAACTGCATTTATTACTGGGATGCGCTGATGATACAAAACCATGAATCAATAGACATCATTCATAAAATACATCAATTCGTTTTGTAATCATGATTATCACATTTATCACTGTGATTCATAATGGCAATGCTCTAAGCCATTAAAGTTAGTTCATCAATGGGATAAATCATCTATGAAAAACTTCAGTTAGTAGGTTATAGATTCAAAAGTAAAAGGATGTCAGTGAGAAAAATTATAGATAATCACAAATATACCTGAAAAGGACCCAGATAATGATTGCCAGATATAGGGCTGGTTAGGTGGTTAGACAGTCAAGCAATGTATTACTGTTAATAGAAGGGTTCTATTTGCATTGTGCCTCCAGTCAGGGGCATAGCTGGGATTCATGGGGCCCCCAAGTCCCCCCCTCCCCTACGCACAACACAAAGCACTTTAATATATGTGGGGAATGTGGCAGCTACAAGAGTGACTGGCAGAGCAGAGAGTCAATGGCTGCTTGCTCTGTCAGTCCACTCTATTCAACTATAAGGACCCATTAGGAGCCTTTATGGTTAAAAACATACAGTAGATGCAGGAGCACACTACCTTCTGCTTAACGCCTTATGTACTGCAGTGTGTAAGTGACCCAAAGTTCAGAAGAAAAGGAGATCTTTGCTTTACTGCTTGTGCACTGATAACCCCTGACCTCGGCACAGACCGCTGCACATTTTCCTACCTGATTGAAGCAGCAAAAGCAGAGGTCATGGGTTATTAGTGAAGTGAAGCAGAGGTCTCTTTGTCTTCTGCTTGTTAACCCGTGTTGCATCGTGTAAATAAACATTGGATCACTTACACACAGGACACAGGAAGGCTCTTACCTTCTCCCCGGGCCCCCCTCCTACACGGGCCCCATAACAGCTGCCTATCCTGCCTCTGTGGTAGCTACACCACTGCCTCAAGTCTACATCTGATGCATTGGGATAACAGCAAAAAGATATTCCAGTGTATACCATGATTCATCTTTATGCGAAAAGAGTCAGTGGAGCCTTATTTTAGACTCTCAAAACACAGAACTAACCAGATATCACTCCAGGGAAGGACCCAGCCTAGTGTACCTTTGACATCAACTGACTGAACCAAACATCCTAATGATTACATTTGGTTTGTTTCCTTTCTGTGTTCCCCCCAAAAAGACTTCCTCCTAAAATAAGACACCCCAAATAGATTACCAAATAGCCTAAAGTAAGACAACCCCCCCTTCCAAATAAATAAATAACTAAGTCACCCCCCTAAACTTAGCGACCCCCTAAAAAAGTAAGGTCGCCTCCCCCCTCCCCCCCAACGAACACACCTAATCCCCTTGTGGACCTTCACAAGTCCTGCTGCACGTCTAGGCACAACATGCTCCTGGTCCCGCTGCAGTGTAGGAACACTGAGGACATTAGTTCGTTTTCCGGGGGCTGCAGGGAGGCCAGGGGAGGGCCGGGGTTGAGAGACAGGGTTGAGAGCAGGGGGGAGAGAGAGTAAGACATAGTGCAAAGTAAGACATAGTGCCTCTTTGGGAGCAAAAAGTTTTATAAGGTACTGTCTTATTTCTGGGGAAAAACAGTATTTATTGTGCCTCGAAAGTATGGTCTATATAAGAATGTTCTTCTCTTTGCTGGAGAGCTGTCGTGTACCAGAAAAGCAATGTCATAAAGACGTCATGGTTATCGAATTGTGTTTGTCAATGACACTGTCAACATCATTCTGCAATGAGTGTATTAACGCAGTTATATGTTTAGTATACCAGCCCCAGGTGCTTAAAATGGATATTGCATATAGCAGTCAGTAAACGGACAGTATAATCAGTGTGTAGCAAAATATACAGCAGGACAGCATCTACTTCTCTCTACTAGGCCATGGCATACCGCTGCTGAAATGCGTTAACAGGTTGTGCTGATGAGATACACAGTGCACTACTATAGATAGCTTGTGGGGTAAAAAACAGTTACTGATCCGCTGGCTTTTCAAGATGTTATCTAAGCAGAAGTCAAACAAAAAGCAACAGTACAGCAAGAAGGGGGTTACACAAAACACTGAACTGCTAATGCTGACAAGCTTAATGGAGGGGACACGGCAGCTCTATGGACATACAGCTGATGAAGTAAAACATCTGTTAACTGATAGGCCTACCTCCTGGAGTTGATTTATTTTTATGGATTTGGGGTATTAAATATTAAGTGAGCACCCGGGATGAGAAACTTTCAAGTCTTTCTAATCCCCCTAACTAATGAGAATTTATCAAAGCTTAATACAAAGGCGTGTACGTGTAGACTGTAGAAATTTATCAAGGGCTTTGAACCTATTTTTAGGTGAATAATTTTTCACCCATTTTTGGTCTATTTATGAAGTAGTATTCAATGAGCGAATATTTTTTAGAAGCTTAATTAACCCTTTGAGGACCAGCCCAAAATGACCCAGTGGACCACGCAAATTTTGATCATTGCGCTTTCGTTTTTCTTTCAGTTTTCAGTTTTCTATCTACAGAGCCATGTAATGGCTTATTTGTTACAGGGATAGTTTTACTGTGTAATGGCGTCTTTCATTTTACCATAACATGTAAGATGGAACCCAAAAGCTATTATTTATGAAGACATAAATAAGTGAAATTGTAAAAAAGAATTCAATATGGTAACGTTTGGGGGGTTCCTGTGTCTACGTAATGCACTATACGGTAAAAGCGACATGACAATATTACTCTATAGGTCAGTCCGAACACAACCATATGCAGGTTACACAGATTCTCTAATGTTATATATATATATATTTTTTTTTATGAAATCCTTTTTTTTTGGCAATTAATTATCACTAAAATGGGCCTATTGTGACGCTTATAACGGTTTTATTTTTTCACCTACGGGACTGTATGGGGTGTCATTTTCTCCACCATGATCTCTAGTTTTTATTAATACCATATTTGTGAAGATCAGATGTTTTGATCACTTTTTATTATTTTTTTTATATATATAATGTAACATAAAATCGGTAATCCGCGCACTTTTTTCCCTCTTTTCGTGTACGCCGTTCACCGTTCACAATGACGCTAGTAATATTTTAATAGATCGGACAATTACACACGCTACGGTATAGTATATGTTCATTTATTTTTATATGTTTTATTTATATAATAAGAAAGGGGGATGATATTGGGGGAGGGGTTTTGGGGTAGTGTAATAGTAGTTTTTAACTTTTTTTTTTTACACATTTGAAGTTCCTTTGGGGGACTTCTACATACATTTGTTTGATTTGTACACTAATCATTGCTATGCCATAGGCATAGCATTGATCAGTGTTATCGGCGCTCTGCTCATTGAGCCTGCCTGTGCAGGCTCAGTGCAGCAGATCGCCGATCGGACTGCACGGAGGCAGGTAAGAGACCTCCGGCGGTCCATTTTAACGATCGGGACCCCCCCAGTCACACTGCGGGGGTCCCGACTGGTAAGTGACAGGGGACTCCCCCTGTCACTTACACTTAAACGCTGCGGCCGCGATCGCTGCTGGGTGTCATTAACGGTGAGGTGCCGGCTGCTGACTGCAGCCGGCCCCCACCTGCTATGAAGCGCGCTTTGCTCCGGAGCGTGCTTCATAGCGGGAGAACCACCCAGGACGTACAGTTACGTCCAGGGTCGTCTGGTGACAGACTTCCATTACGTAACTCTACGTCCTGGGTCGTCTAGGGGTTAATACAACCTTCTGGCCAGTAGATGATACACCACTAGGAATTAAAGGGGTTATCCAGTGCTTACAAAAACATGGCTACTTTCTTCCAGAGACAGCCCCACTCTTGTCTCCAGCTTGGGCGGGGTTTTGCTGCTCAGTTCTATGGAAGTGAAGAGTCATGATGTCTCTGAAAGAAATTGGCCATGTTTTTGTAGCACTGGATAACCCCTTTAATAGACAATTGAATAGACATAATTCTTTTTCTGGGACTTTTTACTTAGACACATTCACTATGGCAGTGCTACATTTTAATAAATCAGTTTTAAGATATTTGAACAATCCTCATTAGAATAGTCACACAAATTAGACTCCTTAATAAATGTCTCCCTATATTCCTTAACATTTACATAATTTTGATCCAATAGAAAATAACAGAACCCAATAGCCAAAATTTCTCAACAGTTTAGTCTTCTTTTTCCCCATTACCACATTACCCCCTAGTTGTTTCATGATACCACCCAGAATATTAGGTAATACCGTCATGTAATTCTTCAAAGGGCTTTCTTTTCTACATAAATTATCATTAGTCCAAACAGCTAACTTTACCATTTAGAGACCTTTTTCAATCTCTCAGTAAACACTTAGACCATCTGAAGATGTGATATGCAGTACTTTACTCTATAACCATAAATCTATGCATTGTGGGATACAGATAATATCACTGTTAATTTTATCATTAGTAACAATGGGCCACCACTTCCTTTTACATCCATTCTGGTATATACCAATGCTTAGGGCTGTAACATGAGAGCAAGTTCTTGGATATCCCCACTAGAGCAGGATATCTTCAGGAGAATCAAGAGAAGGGTGTAAAGACTTACATGTAAGGTTTATTCCCACCCACTGGGGAGAAATTCAAACCTCTATTAAGTACAGAAGTGTTTAAGTGATAATTGACAGATTAACAACATTATTATATTTCACCTCTCGGGGACGGTATTATTGCTTCCTCCTTCTCCTGAATGTCTGACTATGTGATCGGCACTAAGATCTGGCAATCCTTATACAGATCCTTCCCAGCTATCTTTGTGACTGTATATCATTTCTTTATCTGACATCCTTTTACTTTTGAATCCATAACTAAACTTTTAGGGCTTGGTGCATTGCTGATGAATGGTGGTGATCTATGTGATAATCATAGTTATCAAATGAAATAACCTATACTTATGAATTATGTCTATTGAATTGTCTATTTATTCCTGGTCGTGTATCATCTGCTGGCCAGAAGGTTGTATTTATCATGCATCCAAATAATTAACTATGAATTGGATATATTTTTATACATAGCCTTGTATTTTTAATATTAATAAAGGGAAGAATTTTTTAAAGACTTGAGACTTTTTGGTTTTCTCTGTATGATAAGACACTGGTTGCTATAGAGTAAGCTTTTTTCTATGTGCTGACATCATATGTCCAATAGACATCCTTTTATATTCAATATCTATACTCTTATAATGGAATATGTATAAAAGAATCAAGAATATGCTTTCTACAGCACTTACCTTATCCTTGCTACTCCATTAACGTTCATCGGAAAAAATATTTCTGGGTCTGAGTACATGACTCAGGGCTGCGGTTATTATCGTATATGACATCACAGAGCAAGGCCAGACCTTTCCATGATACATCTTTCACAGCTTCTAACATAGCCTCAGGCCATACTGCAGCTGTATCTGTGATCTATGAAAGTAGCGGAAGAACCTAACTTCATAACAATGACAGCTCTTAGACCCAATTAGAGACCATTTTAACTGTTGTTAATCTCCATTAGTCTTCATTACTAACGTGACTTCCTTTGAGGATAAAATCCCCAGATCTATTACAATTGACAACTTGCTTTGTACTGTATATCTCCCCACTTTAGTCAATGTTCATTGAATGGTTCTTTCTAAGAGAATCATTTGATTCACATGTGTATGTTAAACTACAACCATTCAATATATACATTCCTTGCAGGCACAGATTACATCCCCTTTCCACTTACCATTCTAAATTATCTGCTTATAAATGGCACACAACTTCTTAAAGGGGTTTTTAGGGTATTTAACATTGATGACCTATCCAGAGCATAGGCCATGAATGTCTTATTGGCTGTGTGCAAACACCAGGCATCCCTGGTTAGCTGTCTGGCAGAGCCAAGGCTCCAGTACATGCCCAATAAATAACTGGAAGCTTCAGCGCCACATTGTGTAGTGGTGGGGCCAAGGAGCCACAGAGCTAAATAATGGGGGTAACAGGTGTCGGCACACATGGATGTGCTATGCTTACTTCTTTGGATCAATATGAGGATTAGTCACCAATAAAGCTGACCTGTGTGAGAATATCCTTGGACATTCACGTAGACAAGCCTGTCCTAGCATCGAAATCACCAAGTTGAGCTTATAAAGTAACATGTTATACAGAATTAGGGGGTGGATTTTCCTAATTTAAGTCCTATTTAAGTTCTTTATATAAGTTAATTTAAGTTTTTTTAAAGCTGCTTTAAAGATCAGCAGTGAAAAGAGCATTTGTGGATCAGTTGAACGTGGACCAATTAATCAGGACAATGTCTGCCTATTTGGCTAATATTCCCTCCATGTAAGACAGCCTTTTTTCTTATGCAAGTAAATTGATGTTTTAAGGTCTTTATAGATGTAACAATCTTGCAGCCACAAATGAGTGCCTATCAGGGAGATCAGAACTTGTTAGCATTGCCTTTAGATGGCACAACTAGTGGGGCAGCCAGGCCGCATGAATGATCCCTGTATTGTTCATGCGGCCATTTACCTACATTGTTATCGGCCACACATCTCCTGTTTACTCTGGGAGATGTGTGGCCGGTAAACAATGATTTTAATTTAAAGACAGCTCAAAAGATGTGATCAGATGAGGGTCAAATGTTTTCCTGCTCCACAGCTTATCTCTGTCACTTTTACATGGGACGATTTACGGCTGAAGCAGTGTTTTTAGCAGTGCTCCTTGCCGATAATTGACCCTTTACTTATAACTAGCCTTTAAGTGCCAATCTGGTCTTCAAATGTAGTGATTTAGTTAATTTTGACTCAAGTGTGTTAGTTTATTTAGAGGTGTCCTTCTGATCTATAACACTCTCTCATGAGGATCTTCTAGCCCTATGTTGGCTACTACCAACCTATTCTTTCTGGTACTAAAGTCTCCCTTTTTAGAATTCCCCTCCTCTCAGCGCTATGATGCAATATTAGGTAATACGTTTGCCAACACTTCGTTTTCTATGTTTCCTGGTGCCCATCAATGTTATCATAGCCAAGTAGTGCCACCACACCTGGTTACCCACTAGCCACCACGTGCACAATCCAAAAAGCATATTGTATATTGTAGCAATTACAACATTATGAAACTCAGTCTCATGATTTAAATCATTTAAGGAGGTTTTGTATATTCTCTAAAGGGCTGCATTTGTTTCACTTTAAGGGATATTTCTATGTTGGGCATTTACGGTATAGGAAGAAAAGTTGAAAGCCATAGCACTTCATTAAGGCAGAGTTAAAACTTTGCTGATAGTGTTTAGTGCTAATAAAGTATGTAACGCTTCATTGCAATGGAGTGCGGGTGCTTTCATCTCTTCATCCTCTGATAACAAGGGGTGAAGTATGGCCTACACCTGACGCTGTGTGCACCAGAGGAATTATTGTGATTATATTGGTTTACAGCACTTTTATAAATATCTAATAGATATGGGTCCTAGAACATCATATCATAGTACCATGTGCAATGCATGTCATTCATGAGAATATCTATTTCTCTATTCACAGCTACTAGAAGTGATAGAAAAAAAGTATTTACTCTTGAAAGAAATTTATTGTTTTTAATGTATGATGTCATGTGATCAGGTCCTAATTCTCTGATCACTTCTAGTCTGAATTCTGATACAACCATTCACTGAACCTAACGCCCACTCATGTCTTTAACAATCTTCTACATAAAAAATGTAAATTCTTTTCATCTGTCTGTAGTAATCACTTAGTACTATTCCAGATTCTCCCTTCCCTGGGTACCATTGATCTATCACTGTCTTGGATTTCCTCCCACCTGTCCGGCAGGATGTTTAGTATATCCTGCTCACACACTCCTATGTCTCTCAGCTCTAGTTGGTGCACCAAAATATCTTCTGTTTGGACCCCATTTTCTTTTCTATTTATTTCTATACTGGCTTGTTTCAGCATTGTTTATATGACTACAATATTCCAATATTTCATTCTGGACCTGATTCTGTTTTCTTATGATAACAGACATGTTTATAACCTACAAGATAATTTTTTATTGTAATTACAGTTATACATTTACATTACAGTTTAGGTAAAATAATAGATACCGTGTTTCCCCGAAAATAAGACAATACCTTATATTATTTTTTTCTCCAAAAGAGGCGCTATGTCTTATTTTCAGGGGATGTCTTATTTCTCTCCCCCCAGCTCTCAACCCTGGCTCTCCGCCTACCCGGCTCTCAAATCTGGCAACCATCCCCCCCCCCCCCGGCTCTTAACCCCAGCTCTCAACCTTGGTCCTCCCGCAGCTTTCCCCCGGCTCTCAACCCCGGCCCTCCCTCCTCTCTCAACCCTGACTCTCAACCTTGCCTCTTCCCCGACCTCCATGCAGCAGACCCCCCCCACCACTCCCCAAATACTGACGAATGTCCTCAGTGCTCCTATACTAAAGCAGCAGCAGGACCAGGAGGGTGCGATGGGACGTGGGCCTGGAAGCACAGTGGGCTGTGCAGCAGGACATGGGGGCCATGGACCCCTCTCCTGCCCCACCTTGAGAAAAGACATGTAGAGATGTGTGCTGGGTAGACAGTGGTCAGAAAAACATTTTGAAAGTTCCATTCTCCTGCTAAGCATTGTGAACTAGAAATCCAGTGATAATGCACGGCTATTTACTGTCATATGAAGAAATTCTTTTGGTGCCAATCAACTATTTGCTGAATGCAAGATTAGGTATTAAAATTCATAGTAACAAGCCATGTTCCCCACAACATCTGACACCAGGGAACACTGGGACTGCTCTTATACATATTAGTTTGTCATCAGTTCATTTAGTTCTCTGTTGACAACTTATGTACACATTAAATGCCACTGACCGCAACCAGCACTCTTCACTCAAACATATGTCGCCCGCAGGTCACAACCTAAGAACATTTTTACAAATAATGAAAGTAGGATCACCATAGCATTGTGGCTTATGCTTATAATTGGAGCCCAGATGCGTTCACAGATCTCTTATTTGATGGATCAAAATACTCATAATGTGAACTCTTGGAGTTTCTGTCATTTTCTCAGTACAAATACCATTGCACTGCTTTTGCCTTTAAGAAATGACAGCAACGTTACTAAGGGGCTTTAGGTTAGGCAGCTGCCTTTTCACAGTCACAGCCTAGCAGCCCAGCTTGTCACCCATGGCAGTATAACAGCTGGTCTCCCATACTAGATGTTGGAACTAAAAAAAAAAAAAAACTCCAGTCCTGGCCCATGATGTAACCAATGTTTACACAAAGTGATAATTCGAGCAAATCATTGTTTAACGATTTTGAAGCAACAATTTGGTTTTTATAACAATCAGCGTTTAGACGAATAAATTGTTAGAAAAATCGTTTTTATGATCACTTAAGCCCATTTTACACTTATGTGAATCATTGAAAGACTGTTTACACGAAGAGATCTGCACATTTTTAGCGAACAACCAACGACGACTTGAAAGATCACAATGAACGATTTCTCACTCGTTTATCGCTTGATCGTTCACTGTGTTTACGCAAGCCGATTATCGCTCAAATGCCATCGTTATTGTGAAAATTCAAACGATAATCATTCTGTGTAAACGCACCATAAGATTGAAATTTGCACCCAGCTGGATGTCCACATCAATAACAAAGTTGATTCTTTCTGCTACCAGAATAAAATGCAACAGCAAGAACATGGGTAGTTGAGTGCTACCACTTTTTATTTAGAAGTAATAAAGACAATACACAGAGGAATACCATAAATAGTTAAAGGATATTACTAGTCATGAAGAATAAATTGATGGGATGATGTGCGAAATTTGCTTGAAGAAGCATAAATCATCCTAGTAAACAGAGCTTGCGATGTAAACTCATTATTCCCGTGTTAGTGTGCAGCACGCAGCTCGGCTCGTTGTAGTAACAATGCATATAAATAAGACTTCACATACTGAATATGTAATATGGGTAAAGTAATGAGGCATGCCGACTGCTTTAGCGCGGGCCTAATTTACCTAAGTAAAGAAACAGAACTGAGTTATTCAGAAGTGCCAGTTTCTTCAGCTCAAGTTACAAAGCAATTCAGTGTGAACATTTTTTCGGTTGCTGCTAATAAGCAGAGAATGACACTTCTATCTCTAGCCATTGTGACATTTATATAAGAGGAGTGAGAAAATGTTACTGACAAAGGAACTTTTCTAAACTACTTAATAGGGCCTTAAAGTTTACATTTTCAACAACTTTATTGTTGTTTATTGTAGTACTAATGGCTTGTTACTAATAGCATGGTTGCGAGAGTCCTGATCACTTGTACTGACAGGCAGGGGTAAGCCACTTACCTCCGTCCTGTCGGATCTTCGATCTCTGCATAGTGTCTGCCATCAGGCAGACTCTATGTAAAGATCGTCAATAAAACTGATGAATGCTATTTTATGGCCTAGCATTCATCAGTATGTGCAATACAAAATGTGTAAAATAAATAAATAAAAGTTTTAAAACATAAAAAAACTAATAAAAAAGCCCCAATTAACATTTATAGTATCCCATCTTCAAAATTTTTCTCCTACACCAATATGATACCAATAATATATAGAGATTATGGCGCAAAAAAATGACACCAGCCCTGTAGGTGGAAAAATAAAAGCGCTAAGGCGAGGAGGAACATTGCTTCAATTTGACTTGAACATCTGTGCATCAATGACCTTTGGTCATGAAGGGGTTAAATTACAAGAATTAAGGTTGTGGCTCGAAAAAAAAATCCATTATTTGGTGAAGAGGAATTTATTTTAGTACTGTTCAATTTATAATTCTTAAAATTCTCAAAACTCCAGTTTGATATAGTTTACTATAATATTGTCTCCGTAGTACCAGGGGTTTATTATTTTCAGCCTCTGGTGAGTTTCTGACAACCTGTACAAACTAATCTGAATCCTGAACATTATCCTTCTAAAGGAAGACTGGTGAACTCAAGCAAGGAGAGTCCTAATTAAATATTTCATTACATTTATGTCTGTCACTGTCTTCTTGTCCCATAGACACTATGTGGTCCCATGAAGTTGTGCAGAAATACATTGTCATATAACTTAACCCCTTAAAAACCTTTAATAAGCATTAACGTTAAGATGTCAGAAATGAGTGAACTTAGAGTAAGTTCAGCACTGTAACTTACCTATGTCTGTATCCATATTTTCCAAGCCCCCCTAAGCATATCTTCCAACTTTAGTGGAAGCAAAGAGGAACATTCATGACACGTCCCCTGTAGCCACACCTTCATAGCCATGTCAATTATTACCATCATATAAGAAACAAATACTATCACCACACCTTCACAAAATGGTACACAGGCTCTGCACACAATATACATGATTACAGTGCAGCTACATCCAGTGACTTACAGGGGGAGTCTTTGCTGATTGGAGTTGACCACTTTTTCTTTTCTTCTCCATTTGGCCAGGCGATTATGAAGACCACTCCTGGCAATGTCTCTCCTCCGCAGAATCTGCCAATCAAACATCTGTGTCCTCATGTAGTGATCCTGCCCAATATGGACCCTCTGTGCCCTCAATAAGGCCGCTCTATGCCCTTTTAAAGTAAATAAGCCATCTTTGCGCCTCCACATAGTAGTTATACCTTTCTGTCTTCCCCATATGGTAGTTAGATCTCTGCCCCCCCCCGAATAGTAGTTAAGCCCCTCATGTCCCATATAGCAGTTAGGACCCTCCGTCATATAAAATGTTAAGCACCTCTGTGCCTCAATATAATAGTTAGACCACTTTGTCTCTATATAGCCCCTGTACATACCCCCCTTTGTGCCCTCATGTGCTATAAATGCCTCCTCTGTGCCCCCATCTAATTTATAGAGGCCTTTTCTATGCCTCCATATAGTTTATATGAGCCCCCTTGTATTCCCATGTAGATTATAATGGCCTTCTCTGTGCCCCAAATAGATTGTAATGGCCTCCTTTGTGCTCCATACAGACTATAAAGGCCTCCTCTATGTCCCAATATATAATATGATAGCGTCCTCTGTGCTTCTTATAGATTGCAATGCCCTCGTATTGCCCCATATAGTTTATAATGGTCTCCTTTGTAACCCACATAGATTGTAATGGCATCCTCTGTGCATTATATAGGTTATAATGTCCTCCTATGTGACCCACATAGATTCTAATGGCCTTCTCTGTGCTCCATATAGATTATAATGTCCTCCTCTGTGACCCCAAACAGATGATAATGGCCTCCTCTGTATTCCCATATAAATTATAATGTCCTCCTCTGTATCCCCATACAGATTATAATGTCCTCCTCTGTGTCTCATATGTATAATAGTTTTATATAATCCCTCTGTGCAGTGCCCCCACCAGAAAAAAAAACAGCAAACAAAAACTCATCTGTCACCGGCTCCCCAGCAGCTCTTCTCCTGGTAGCCCACATTATCCTCTGTCATCTTCTAGGGAGCAGGTGACAGGTTAGTTATTTTTATTTTATTTTTTTCCCATCTGACGGTCCTCTTCCTACCTTCTTGCGGTAGTCTCAACTGCTGATTAAGCCCATACTTCCAAACATAGTTCCAAATCCAAACGTTAGAATATAATGAAGTTTTCTGACAATCACCACTAATTATTTATCTTATTGCCTAGTGTTTATAAATGTAATTTAATTGTGTTCAGTTAGTTTTGAAGAACCCCCTCCCCCCCAAAAAAAACCACTCATGATTAATCCCTTAAAGTCATACTGTCACACCCCCCACACCCCCTTTCTGTATGAGGACTTCACAACGGCAGAATTTAGGCTTTACAGCTGTGTAGAAAAGTTCTCATACAAAAAGCGGGTGACAGTATCAATTTAAACGCTGCAAAGCATAGTGATTGCTGCGTTTAAGGAAGTTAGTGACAGGATAAGCACCTGTCACTGGCTGATCACTTGCACTGACAGATGGGGGTAAAACACTTACCTCTGTCCTTTCAAATCTGTGATCTGTGCATAGGGTCTGCTCTCAGGCTGACTCTATTTATAGATGCCAATAGTACTGATCAGTGCTATGCATAGCATAGCATTGATCAGTAAATGAAATCTTAGAATTGCATATATAAGTCCCCTAAGAGTATCTGACAAAATGTGTAAAAATTTAAAAAAAGTTTTCAAACACAATCTTAATAAAATAAATGAAAGCCCCCATAAATTTTAAATTACCTCCTTTCCCATTATATATTTTTTTTTACACCAATATGATACCAATAAAAACTAGAGATCATGGTGCAAAAAAACTATGCCCCAACCATCCCTGTAGGTGGAAAAATAAAAGCGTTATGGCTCTTCGAAGGTGCTACTTCATTGTGACCTGGACATCTGTGCATCAATGACCTTTGGCATGAAGGGGTTAAGAATACTCTGCTACCAGTCTCTGCGCCTATTTACTCTTCTGCAGTAAGGTGCCTTGGAATATAATCTTTGTTTAAGACATGTGGATTATCACTATCAATGGAATTCATCGGCATTAGCTGTGTTAGCTTAGAAAAGCTTTGATTTGTTACAGATGGAAATACTAAATAAAATATCCAACATCTAGTAACCAATACCAGCGCAGATTATAGTAATAAGTAAAAAATGGTGGAAAATTATGAAAAATATTTCAGGTGGAAATGGGACTTAAAATAGTTCCATTAGGGAGCTCGGCATCTGGTCATCTCCTAGTAACTCTACACCTGGAGTGCCTGATTGCAATCACTCCTACCAAAAAGGAATAGAGCATTTTTTCCAGCATTCTTCCTCTCTAACTACTGTAAAAAGCGGAAGCCATAACATATACATTTATGCATCCCTCTTTAAAGAGCTAAACCAACAAGGATCTTAGTGTTTTTTCCCTCCAAACACAGCTGTTTCTGCTTTTCGGGCTCTTATTGAAACTTATTTACAAATGCCTTTCTGGCATCTGCGCTGTTTATATTGCAGTGCTGTGCTTTGAATTAGCCCCTCCAAATTACATCTTCAAAGACTTCCAAGTTCAACAGCAGTGCTTACTTCTTCCCTTGGCTATGTTACCTCTCCCTTATTGCCTCGGCAAAATCAAATATATAATCCATCATCTGTTTCTTCCAGGGAATCCCAGCCCGCTGTATCTAATCTATCCCGGTATTGAAGTGTGCCAGATCTTGCATGTGATATGTAAAAAAAAACAAAAAACTTGTGTTCAATAATGTTAACTTCATACCACATGTATTTCCCTTGCTGAAATCAAAGTCTGTGACCCATTGCACCTTCTAATAGCGGTTATTACATTACCAGAGGACAAGCTAGTAGTAGAAGCCAGAAGCGCGATGGTGGCATGACTTCTGTTTTTTTTCTGGAAGTAGTTTGCAGAAGTCAGAGGAGTTTTGAGATACAATCAGAATACAGTGAAAGATATCTATTCTCGAGAGGTAACCGGCTAATTGTGCATTCCTGAGGTGAAGTGCATTCAGATCACTATCCAACTATTTGTGAGCAATGCTGATGGGCCAGTGCTGTGAGAACAGAAAGGGTTAATTGGAGTTCAGATCTTTTCAATAGACTGAGGTAGCGAGCAAGCCAGGCAGCCGGTCTGGGTTAAGCAGCAGTTCCTGACGAATACCTAATACTGCTGGAAATGTGATCCCAATCAGGTAGGACTAACAGAAAAAAATCCAGCTTGCCAGAGAAGTATAGTGAACAATAAAACCTACAGTATATGAGTATGAACTATTTTACACACAGTCAACCTTTTACATTGTCTTCTGGGTCCTTTACCATCTTGTCCTGTTGCTCATTTACTGTAAGGAAAAAAAATATTCTATACAGGAAACATTTAGAGAGGGCCAAGTCCAGGTATTTAAAGGAAAATATTGAGGCCTCATTTACACATTCAGTAGTTTTTTTTAGGACTGTATAATATGTCCGTAATCATTGTCTGCAATCGGCAATATGTCTGGAGTGCATCTGTAATCCGTATTTTTTCTGGATCGGCAAAAAATGGAAAAGTAATAGTTAAATGAAGGTGATCTATATTTTTGCAGACATTACCGATGTTTCCTACTTAAAAATTAATGATGTTCAATGGGTGAATATGTGCCGCAATAACGGACCACACTAAGACACGTCCCGTTTTTTTGTGGCATGGCCTGAGCATCCATTAAACTACAGACAGTGTAATAGCCTAATAGAAATCAATGTGCCCTAAATTTGTCCGTAATTGCGGATCTGTAATAAATTTACTGGACAAGTGAATATGGCCTAAGATGAGAATCTGTTATATATGTGAGGCGCACATGGCCATTATAAGTCATTTGGAGTTTTAGTTTATAAATTTAATTGTAGCAACTGTGTCAGATCATGCATCATATGTCCTGGGGGGAGTTACTTTGGGAGAGTCGCTGATAGAGAAGGATCTGGGTGAACTTGTAGATAATAGACTACAGAACAGCACACAATGTCAGTCAGCTGCTTCTAAGGCCAGCAGGATATTGTCATGCATTAAAACAGGCATGGACTCTCGTGACCGGGATATAATATTACCGCTTTATAAAGCTTTGGTGCGGCCTCATCTGGAGTATGCTGTCCAGTTTTGGAACCCGATTTATAAAAAGGATGTTCTAGAGCTGGAGAGGGTACAAAGACGGGCAACTAAACTAATAAGGGGAATGGAGCATCTTAGTTATGAGGAGAGATTAAAAGAATTACATTTGTTTAGTCTGGAGAAGAGACGTTTAAGGGGAGATATGATTAACTTATTTAAATATATAAATGGCCCCTACAAGAGATATGGGGAAAAGATGTTTCAGGTAAAACCCCCTCAAAGGACAAGGGGGCACTGCCTCCGCCTGGAGAAAAAAAGGTTCAATCTCCGGAGGCGACAAGCCTTCTTTACAATGAGAACTGTGAATCTGTGGAACAGTCTACCACAGGATCTGGTAACAGCAAAAACAGTAGAGGGCTTCAAAACAGGGCTAGACAAGTTCTTAGAGCAAAATAATATAAATGCATATGTATAGAACCTATCACCCCTCCCCCTTCCCTGTATCCATCCCCTCCTTGGTTGAACTTGATGGACATGTGTCTTTTTTCAACCGTATTAACTATGTAACTATGTAACTATGAGGGCCATCAAAATGGGTATATATTTAACTAGAAAAATGTGCTACCATTGCGCAAACCACTAGTTAGACCATACAAAAAATAACACTGTGGATAATTTTTGGAGAATAAGCAGGGGTAAGCCAGTGGTAGTAGGACAAACAAGTGGAATGCATCGTGTGGTCCCCCTGGCTAGTTCTCCTGATCCGCGAGACCCTGAGTGAGCAACACACTTCACATGTAAGCTATATAAATGAGTAGGCCGCAGGGAAAATTTTGCCCTTTGCGTATGTGTGCTTTCCAAGTCACAACCGAAGCCTGGCCCAATACATTACATTTACAGTAGGAAAAAAAAAAAACCGACACCCCTAATGTAATGATTACTTGCGTCACTTTTTTTGCACCCTAAACCAGCATGGTACATTGCATAGCACATAATTTTTTAAGACGATGTACTCTCTCCATCAACCACACAAAACAAGTATTATTTCTGGGTGGGAGACCAAGTTAGAGTGTGTAATGTATGCTGTGTGCTTTGTATTCAAAGCCTATAGTCAAAAACTGGGCACAAACATGAGGCATCTTAATGAATATAATGTTTCTGATGCATCTGAAAATTGAACAAATGATTAAATAAAAATAGAACTATTTGGTCAATGGCTCAAATCATTTAGTAAAATGAAGCAGGAGACATTGTCTTGTCTCATCTATTTACCCAGCTGGCCATTACTGAGGCATTCATTATCCTTTTCATATCACTTTTGGGAGAGGATTGTTGTGTCAGTCCTTGTTTCCATTTTTACACTGTGCTTTTCTTATTGTGCATTTCTTTCTATTGTTGTCTGGGTTTTTTGGAATTCACAAGATTGTGAAAAAAAAAAGTCCAATATAACAATGAACATATTAGCATTTAGGCTATAAAAATACTTTTTGTTTTTCGAATTCTCCAATAATTTATCTCAAACTAGATTTAGTATAGAAATGTTTATAAGTATACTATGAGTTCACAATATGGTCATATTATTATATCATATATCATCCATAAGTTATTAGCATTGTGTACCTAGCATATTAAGGGCTTTATCCAGTTTAGTAAAACAGATGTTCAATAATCCCTCCTCTCCGAGACTAACTATATTTTCCATAATTATTACTTTATCAGTATCCTTCCTCGAATTCTGACTGTGCCCCCTTATGCTCCAAACAGTGAAAATTGTGTCTGAGCATTCTTTCCCATGCCACTGGCGAATTCCCTCTCCCCCCTCCATTTGGGGATGGACCAGTGTGTCTGACTGGCTTTCTCTGAACTCTGTGATGCCAGTCAGCCCCCTCCAGGGTCAAGTTGCTGGCGACCTCACTGTAAATAACCCTCACTGTAAATAACAGCCAGAGACATGTGAGGCTCTGTCAGTAATTTTAAGTTGCCTCTTATCTAATGGATAGCGCATAGCATGCATGATGGTTCCAATAGACTACACACACAGAAGAAAAGATCAGACACCCCTGTTCCTCTATAGCATACCCTCATAAACAGCAGCAACAGCAGCATAAAGGACATTTTAGAGCAGTACTGAGCAATCTAATCTGGGAATCAATCACTTCGGTAAAATCTAATACAGTGCAATCTTTCTGCAGTCTCTCATTTTGCCTCTCTTCATCCACTACTCCCTTACCTCTTCATAGACTTCTAAGTAAATCATGTAATCTGATCACTGTATCGCTGATCAAGACTATCTGTGCTGCTAGTGCTTGAGTGTTGAGTGAGCTGTTGAGTGAATGATGTTTTGTGGAGTATGGGCAGGAAAGGGGTATTTTGCTCTGATAAGTTATTTTTAAAGTTGTAAAGTGGGTGCACCTGAATAATTACCTCCTAAATGAACCCTTATACAGATCCTTTAAAATACAAATGCAATATTGATACAACATGGATGCAGATAAACACTCCTAATGCTACGTTTACACAAGACGATAATTGGCCCGATCGTACGATTAACAATGTCGGAGTTGAAATTCCCGGCTCCTCTCTTCAGCCAATCAATGCACTGAAGAGGGGAGTCGGGGACTTCGAACACCTGCTATGTGGAGCAGGAAAGGTATGCTCGTGGCGGGGATGGCGATCGGAGCGGCGTCAGCGGGGGTGGCGATCAGAGCGGCTGGGGGGACGATCGGAGCGGCGGCGGGGTGGCGATCGGAGCGGCGGCAGGGGTGGCGATCAGAGCGGTGGCGCTCGGGCGGCGATTGAGGAGCTGAAGAGGAGCCTTTGAAATTCCCGGCTCCCCTCTTCAGCCAATTAATGCACTGAAGAGGGGAGCCGGGGATTTCGAACACCTGCTACGCGGAGCAGGTAAGGTATGCTCGTGGGCGGGGCGGCGGGGGCGATTGGAGCGGCGGCGGGGGGGCCATCGGAGCGGCGGCGGGGGTGGCGATCAGAGTGGTGGCAATCGGGGAGGCAGGGGTGGCAATCGAGCCGGCGCAGGGGGCTGCGGACGAGCGGGGGGCCGAGCTGCGAATGAGCGGGGGGCCGGGCTGCGGGCGGAAAGCCGGGCTGCGGGCGGCCCGTGGCCGGACTTTCACGCGACGACTTTTTACACTGAACGATCGGCAATTTTTTTGCGAACGCCGAACGACGATTTAAGAACAAGTTAAAAGATCATAATGAACGATTTCTCGCTCGTCGTTCGATCGTTCGCTGCGTTTACACGTACGATTATCGTTCGAATTCGATCGTTATCGTGCAAATTCGCACGATAATCGTTTTGTAAACGCAGCATTATAGATTTCAATGAACTTTTTAGACAGTGTCTGCAGATATGTATGTTGTAGGATATTTGGTGCAAGGATTACTGATGTTGGAGGTTTCAGTGGGGTTTTTAGGGAAATATGTGTAAACTAGGCTGCAAATCTCTTTGGCTCTTGGGCTCTGTGCAAGTCAAGTGTTCCAGGGTATCCATGTGTCTGTCACGTCTAGATGGCTGCCAATTAATTATCATATCTCCAGGCAAGGTTTAAGTCGCTCAGTGAATTGGTCACGTTTGCAGTCTGTCATTCCTGTTAAAGTTACCATGGAGAATCAACACCAAATGAAATCTATCTCGAATAAATCATATTTATTTGTAATAATGTGTCAAATCCCACTTGATCTCCACAACTATGTCTCAGGGCAGGTCTGGAATCCTGCAGATAATTACACTTCCAGATAATAATAATGATATATAACCAGGATGCCGGTTATTGGTCTGTAAAATCCACTTATTACCTCTTCCTTGTCATAAGCATTTAATGTAGCTCAAGGTCAAGAACTTTACATTTATTTACTGGTAGACATTATATGGTGAAGATAGTGACAAGACGCCGACATGGGGACAAACATGACTCAGGGATAAAGATTGAAAAAGGCGATTTTTCCTTTGTCTCCAGTTTTAAACCTTTGGGGAGAAATGCTATTGTCTGACTACATGTTATCATAGTACTGTACTAGGCTTTATTTTTCTAGAGCCATGATCATACTGACACTAAATGACATAGGGCCTCTATAATACCTTTGTACACTTCTGACTTGTGGCATTTTCTATAGAATTCTCCCCTAAATGCAATGCTTTTAGAGAAGGATATCTCCACATTTATAACATAGAGGCAGTGCAAAGCCAAAGCAGCCATATGCCCTCCATGCTCATACAAGCTTTATGCTATAATACGTGAGACTTTATTCAGAGTTGAAGCTAGGCTTTCTTTTACCTGGGACACAGACTGTTTGTTGGTATCTCACATGGTATATAGAACTCGTAGCAAAAACTCAATAGACTACACAATTATTTACAGTACATACTTTACTAGACTTGACCTTAACCACTGGACTTGACCTTACTTACCAGACTTGACGCCATTTACTTGACTTGACCTTACTGGACTGGATTTTACCAGACTTGTCCAAAACTACTGGATTTGTCTTTTTACTATGAAACATAACTCCAGCCACTATAACAGTTTACAGGCCTCCAGCAAGACCACCGACAAAACCACCTGCCAAACCAGTTGCTGATCAATGCATAACACGATTAAATGGCTACCTGGTGCATCACCAAAGAAAATCAATCAAATAACTGCACATTCAACTATCTTTATGGCCAAAATTATTTTTCTGCAAAAGTATGTACTTACATATACATTTATAGAAAACATACGCCTCTATTTATTTTAAGAAAAAAATTGTATTTCTATTTTTGAATGAGAAATCTATTTGTTCTATTTTGTAAAAATTATAGCTGAAACAGTGCAGAACTACTTCACCTAGCAAACCCAAAACAGCTGAAACAGTGCATAACTACAACCCCCAGCAAATCCCAACAGCTGAAATGGTGCTTAACTACAACCCCCAGCACACCGATAGCTGAAACTGGGCATAACTACTACCCCCATCATACCCTTGTAGCTCCAAAATTGCATAACTGCTACCCCCAGCATAACCTGATAGCTGAAAAAGTACATAACTACATGATTATTAGGACTTACACCCACCCCAACCGCTTTAGCTATTTTGGGACCAGGAGTTGGTGGAAGCAAAGGGACCATGTAAAAATATATATATTTTTTTATTTTTACTTTTTTTAAATAAAGATATACAACAAAGCTATAAAATAAAGCTATAAAATAAAATTAAAGAAAAAAAGATTCACTAAGCTAACATGTCTTGAAAGATTCTTGCAATTTACATTATTTATTTATTTATTATCATGCTTTAAACCAGGGGTGGGGAACCTTTTCCGTGTCGAGGGCCATTCGGGCATTAATAAAATCATTTGAGGGCCGCACTCAATGTTATACAGTGCGTGGCAGCGGGGTCGAGTGGGTGTGCAGCACCCGGGGCAAGGCAAAGTATTGTTTCCCTAGTGCCCCTGCTATTGTAGTTAACCCTCTGTGATGCTTTTGTACCTAATGTGAATCCTTAGGGATGCCCGGTAGCCAGAGTTAATCCCCAGTGATGCCCCTGGTAGCTGTAGTTAACCCCTTATTGATGTCCCTGGTAGTATATTTAACCCCCCAGTGATGCCCCTGGTAGTCATAGTTAACCCCCAGTGATGCCCTGGTAGTCATTGTTAACCCCCTGTGATGCCCCTGCTAGTCATATTTAACTCCCTGTGATGCCCCTGGTAGTTATAGTTAACCACCAGTGATGCCCCTGCTAGTCATAGTTAACCCCCTGTGATGCCCCTGGTAGTTGTAGTTAACCAAATAAAAAAAATAAACATCCCACTCCCCTTTCCTCCGCTCCTACGCTGCCCAGGTTCCCTTCCCTCCCCTCTAGCATGTGCAGTCTCCTCCTGCAGGTGGTGCGCGATGAAATGACGTCATCGCGTGCGGCCAACAGGAGACGGAAGATGTGCGCTGCTCTGGAGGGGAAGAAGCCAGCACAGACAGCATCCTCCTGTGTCTGGCAGCTGTCACAGAGGATGCTGTGTATGCCATCTCCTTCCCCACCAGAGCGGCACACGTCACAGGAGAGCCGCGGGCCGCATCAGCGGGTCTCATGGGCCAGAGGTTCCCCACGGCTGCTTTAAACCAAAGCTATACTTACTTAAAATCCAGGTCAAGTCTCTTGAAGGCAGTTTTTTTTTGTCTTGTGCTAATTGAAAAAAAGAGACTAAAAGAAGGAAGTCACAGCAGTACAGAGAGTCACAGCATCAATCAAATGACTACCTTCTCTGTGAGCACCAGAACTTACTGTTTTTAGTCTCAAGGACAAGCTTACTCATGTATGTCACATCCTGGAACACAGAAGTGTCTGCACCCGTGAGGCACGGGTAGGGGTGTTTTCTCCTGACGGGGTCAGCTGGTACGGTGGTAGGGTAGCTGAGGGTGTGTAGGGTCACTTGGGCACTTGTCACAGTAGCCTGGAGTGGTTTTGGACCCACCTGGATAATTGGCGCCTCACCAGCACAAAAAGAGATTAGCACACTTTTACAGGTGTGTGTGTGTAGGTACAGGTGTGCAAAGACGAAGCCAGAGTCTAGTGGTAAAAATAAAGTACTTTGGAACAAAGTAGTGCAAACCAAGAACAGTACACAAAGTAACAGTGCAGTCCAGTACAGTACAGTGTAACAATTGCAATCCTGCAGAATACTTAGGTGCTGGAAGTTAAGGTAGAATACTGGTGCTTTTAGTAGAAAGGTGCTTTGCAGTAGAGAGAGAGAGGATGCTCCAGAGGGGCCCGGTCCAAAGTAGTAGAGTGTTCTCTACCGAAACAGTAGAGGTGAATAAAAGAAGAATAGGAGAATCCTAACCACTTATGCCTCCTAGGTGGGTAGTACAAGCCCCAGTCCTTTGTTATATGGGTGAAGCAGACTCCCGAGACTTCCCAGTTGTCCTGCACTGCACAGTGGGATACATAGATGTTCCATACCTTTGCCCCACTGTTTGGCTTATCTCCCCTTTTAAAGAGTTTGTACATAGTAGATGGCTGCTTGCATAAGAAATAAAGTCTTAAGTTGCTTTCCTGTGTCCCTGACAGGGGACCTGGCCAAAACCAGGCCCTGCCTTAACTTCAGCAGAGTCATCTGTTTGCTTCCTCTCACACTGGGAACTAGGCTAGAACTGACTACTTACTCCCACCAAGAACTAATTCCTCCTATAGGGGCTAACAAAACCCTCCTGTGAGTGGTGGGGCCTGTGTTAAGATGGTATAGGACAGAATCAGAGGAAAAAGCACCTGTACATGTCAATGGATAATGCATAAAATGTGACATTAAATACTTAACCTTTTTTACCTTCAGCTGACTCTACACACACAAAATACATAGAAAATACTATTAGTGACACCTACTATTAGTGACACCTACACCTAATAGTACAGTTACACCATCTCCCACTTGTGTGACCCTGAGGGAGTTACTTACTCAAGTGCAATAGACCAACACCCTGTGCTTGGACACTACAAATATACTGTATATTCTGTAGTCCACTACAACTTTACTTCACTTTCCGTGGATTAAGTCCTATTCATGTTTATTTGCATGAGATGTGCAAAAAAAAGTTTAGGTAATAATGTCATGTCCAGTAACTGCAGGGCAGGCAGTATCAATTCCACTGGTGGGCTCTAGGCACCCCAGTCTGACACTGCCGATGCTGTCTCTGTCTACTTGCAAAGCAGGTCCTAGACCGTCCACAACTGGGCAACACTCCTTCCTCTAAAATAAGTGCAAGAACACTACTTTTATGGATAGTGGTAAACTCAGCCAGGGAAAAGACGGAAATACACCAACAGTGAACCCTACACTTGTCCCCACCCACTGTCCCTGCCTACTTGCCACAATCAGCCCTAGGCGCTGCGGACAACTGGGTTACCATCCCGGACTTAATGTATTTTGCCAACCCAGACCGCAGACAGAAAAGACAAACAAGTATGGATGTTCAAACAGGCAGAGGTCACAAGTGGGCAGCAGAAGTACAAAAATGTAATCCAAAGAGAAGTCAAGTCACAAGCCAAAAGGTCAGGGCAGGCAGAAAACCAAGATAGTCAGAGTAATGGAGCAGAGGTCCGATTAGCCAAGGGTAACACAGGAAAATTCAAGAAGGAGCTGAGCTTGCTAAGGAGGAATTAGACTCAATAGCCAGCAAGGTATAGGCAGACACTTAGGCATTTTATAGCAGACCAGAAACCTGGTCCAGAAGGTGATTGGGCCAAACACGGAACAGAAACAGCAAGGGTGAATGGAGACACCAGCTGTCAATCACTAAAGCAAAACAAAGTTAACTGTGTAGTGGCAAGGAAGAACTCAGAAAAAGAGAAAACAAAGAGTAGAAAGAATAGGACAGTCTTCAGACTCCACTCAGAATGCAAACAAAACACAGAACAAGAGAAAATTCATGGCCAAAAGCATGGTCTCTGCTGTATCTTCCAAACCAAGGACCACACCAAGGTCCCAACAGATGTAGTCATAACAACAAGACAAAACAAAAAACAGGCAAAAAGGAAGGGCCAATGATTGGCTTAGCGGGTTGCCACTCTTGTGTCTCGAGAGTGACAGCTTGCTCAGCCAATCACTGGCCGCGGTGCGGCCCCTTGGTGCAGAAGACAGGAAAGCGGACACAAGGGGAGCATGGGCAGGTAAATAAAACGAATTTAGAAAAATTAGCAAAATCAACTGATTGAACTTTTGCTGTATTCGCTTCACTTATCTCTAGTCTCAACACTCCCAATTGTTAGAAACTTTTGAAATGTCTCTACGGCATGGATAGAGACAATAACGACAGTCATTGGGTGTCCACACATAGACAAACATTGTATACACACAGCATTACAGCAACACAAAGTATCACCAAATCATGTTGTTGTGAAAAGCTGGTAATCCCACATGTATGACTTATCTCAGGATATACTGAGTATAGAGATAATTTAGTAAAGAAGATCACATCTATGTAAGGCCAAGTAATAGCTACATAGTATTGTGAACGACTTAATAGACGAGGACCTCTCAGAATAGAAGGATATAGTCAAGACAAATACTCACGAGTGGTTTCATTTCCTACTGTCTTTTTTCTACCTTGCTCTTTGTAATAATTCTAGCTTTTAGCGATTTCCTGCTTGTCTGCTTGTAGCTGTGAAATCTGATTATTTTTCTGATTGCACAAATTGCTTTTAAATTTCGTTCATTACTGTTACAGTATAGTATCATTTACATGAGAACTAATGAAGATTATGGCGAGAAGAAGTGAATGGCTCCCTTGAAGTATACAGAAGACTGATGCACTAATAAAGAAAAGGAAGATATATGTGCACACTTTAAGTTCTATAAAGCTTATGCAATAAGCTACTCATTTAACCCACTCTCAGTCAGTTTGAATATACATTTTACATAGCTGCAACATTGTAAATATTCTTAAATATTTTTTTAAATGACTATACTATGCAAATTCTAAAGCTAACTGAAACATATAAAATGAAAAATATAGAGACTAATTGTGTGCCTATTCATTTATAGCATTAATAGATTCACATAATGTTCTATGGTGATAATTCGATTTCAGCTTGTATAAATATCAGAGAACAGATGGATGGGAACAATGTAATTAAGCAGTATAGCATAGCTTTACATCACATGTACTTTATATAAAGCACAACCGTCATTACCAGTAACTTTTGACAAGTCCTCGACATGTCAAAAGATACTGATCGCATTAGGCTTCACTTCTGATACCCACTGCAATCCCAACATACAGTTCCCTCCCTGGCCAATCAGGTGCAATTCTCTTACTTCATTAGCGTTAATGTAATGAACAAGTCCCAGCTGGTTGGGAAGTGTAGCACTCCTGGTCTCACACTCCCCTGGTCATATCTCAGGATCGCAGAAGGTCTCGGGACCATTACTCTGGATATTACTTGGACGTCATAGTAATGGGACTGTTTATATTGATGTTTTCTTGTTTGCGTGTTTCAGTGTGTGTGTGTGTGTGTGGGGGGGGGGGATTCATGCGAATCAAAAAAAGTTTCACTAAAAGGCTATGTTTACAAAATGTCAAAAATATTGAAAAGGCGGACGATTTTCATATTTTAAAAAACGTCTGTTTTTGCTGAGATTTAACTGACTGCAATGGCAATGCATTGAAGTCAATGGGAAAACAGACGTCCAATGCACACAGTGTATTGAATAACAGAAGTTTTTGCGGAGGGCATCAGAACATAATGAACATGATCATTATTTTTGGACGTCTTTTGCAAACAGCGGACATTTTTTATTAGTTGTTCACACACAGTTTTTATTTTCTCACTGTTCTTTCTCTGTTTTTACTATTAAATTCAAAGAAATTTTCAATTAAACCAAACCCAAAGGCCAATTAGTAATCCCAAACTAAAATAATGTGCAAACACCAGTCATTGCACTAAGTGACGTCCATTATTTTAGACTCAAATAACGGACGTCATTTTAAACGGAGCTGAAAAAATGTTGTGTGAACATAGCCGTACTGTGGCATCTATCATTGAGAAAGTTATCCCTCATTCTAAGGCGGTGGAGTTATGCAGCACTGGTAGAGGCATGGATAATTCTCAGTAATAAGAGATTTTTCCTGCCAGAACAACAGGAAACTGGAAGACATGTCTATGTTTGCTGTACTGGTGGCAGCTTTTTTCACAAACAGATAGAAAAAGAAAGAATTACATACTTTTAATATAAGAGGAAAATATTGTAAAGAGGAAAATGCTCGACATAAAAGCTGTGAACATGAATAGAAATATCATCTTTTGTAATAAGGGAACTAAAAACTAAGAAATTCTAAACAGCAATTCCCAGAGGAAAATAAAAGGGAAGGGTGAGAATCATTAGAGATGTATAGCCACATACATTTCCTCTTCTTGTTGTTCAGGCCGTATAAAGAGCCTTTTCTTGTATACTCTGCAGCCCTTATTTGTTCTGGCAGCTCTGGCCAGCACCTCCGACCCATCTCTGCACCCAGAGGACCACGTGAACCTTACAAGATGGGGGGTGCAGCATTCCTGAACTAGAAAGCTGGAGATGCAAGACTACGGCAGAGCATGGAGGCAAAATCTGATTTCAAAACAATACAGGGCTCCAGGCCTCTCTCGAAAGTCTGTATTTGCATTATAGACATGATGTGAGTGTTCTCTGTGCAAGGATAATAAACTGGAGTCAATGGGAATGTGCCCAAGAGGGTCAAACTTTTTTTTTTTAATGTGAAAGTTTGTTCTTTTAAGGAAACCCTTATGTTTTAGAACATTAAATAAACCCAAAATTACAGCAGAGGTTATTGGAAGACACCACTGTCTTGAGAGAGAATAACTTGGCTCTTAAGATCACCTTTCCGCTTTAATTATAATAAAAAACAAGTAAGATACATTAAATTCACAACTGAGAATTTTATATTTATCTAAGATCTAAGCAATAATGTAGTCCTAAAAAAGGCACATCTAAGAAACGCTTACAAATGCTAATAGCTTACAAACTTGTATATCTTAGGCAATTGTTCTAATAAAATCCAAGGATACAAGATTGATCAGATTTAGATGGGACCACCTAAGTACTTAAAGGAGAAGTCCAGTGGTTTTTAAAAATTTGTCAGCCGGCAGGGGAAGGGGGGGATAATAAACACTACTTACCTCTCTCCATGCCCGGGAAGCAATGTGACAGGCTCGGAACCCCTGCCACTCAGGGAAAATTTAGCTGATCTGGCTGATGGATTGCTCCATCAGCCAATCAGTGACTGCAGCAGTGTCCTGTAGCAGATGGAAGTGTGCAGTCCATCAACCGGGTTGTGACGTTGCAGCTAAAGGAGATCCCGGAGCCTGGCAGAGGTCTAGGAGCGATGCAAAGGCACGGGGAGAATAAAGTAGTGGTTACTTATTATGTTCCCCCCAGCCTCTGCCAGCTGCCAATTTTTTTAGTGAGTGAGCTGATATTTTTTGAGCATGCTCAGTAGCTAGAAGAGAATGCTGGGACCTACATGGTTTTTTGTAGAACTATTACTCTCAGCTGGCAACAGAAAGGTAGTCAGTGTTTCCTGCCCATGATTTCATAATTACATTTATGAGCAATTTTTTCTGAACATATATACCCTGATCAGGGCCTAGTGTTCCTGTTACAGACAACTACTTTCAAGCACTGCATCATTTCCTATTGTATTGTTGTTATAAATACATTTTTCAATATCTATATTACAATATCAAAAAGCACAATTCAAATTGAGGAAGTAGCCAGTCTCACTAAGATATGCAAATAACCAAATGATCAAGCACCTAGATCTGATCTGTGCCATGTGGTATGAAAGTTAGATTGAAGCAAACTTTTTTAGCCACATGAAACATTAAGAATGGAATCAACTGAGCACAGTATGAATGTGTGATGTATCCTAAGGCTGGGCGATAATGGCCTAAATCAATATCGCTTTTTATTTCACATGTAGCCGTGGTAATGATAATTGACCGATAATGATGACATGCCTCTTGCAAACCACACCCACTTGCCATGCCAAACGGGCGATATTTTGATTTAAAAAAAAGTTACTCACTGAGCAGCAACCCGAGACTGAGCTATATAGTCTATTGTCAATGTTATTATTTATCATTAATAGGGGGTTTCAGCAGAGACCTGGATGTGTATATAAAGGTATATAGCCACTACAGGACGTGTATACACAGGGGGTCACATAGGGATAGGGGTGTATGACTATATCGGGGGGGATAGGGGTGTATAACTGTACAGGAGGCACATAGGGATGGAGGGAGCAGATAGTGGTGTATTAGTATACAGGAGGTACATAGGGATGGGGGAGCAGATAGGGGTGTATGACTATACAGGGTTGGGCGGATAGGGATGGAGGGGCCAGATAGGGGTGTATGATTATACGTGGGGCGGATAGGGGTGTATTACTATACGGGGGGATAGGGGTATATGACTATACAGGGGGGGCCGATAGGGGTGTATGACCATAGGGGGGGTGGATGGGGTGGATGGCTATACAGGGGGCACATAGGGATGGGGGAGCAGGTAGGGGTGTATGATTATATGGGGGCGCAGTTGGTGTGCATGACTTTATGAGGAGGAGCGGATAGGTGTGTTTAACTATATGGGGGGCCGGATAGGGGTGTATTACTATACAGGGCGCGGATAGGAGTTTATGACTATACAGGGGGGGCAGATAGGGGTGTATGACTATACGAGGGAGATGAATAGGGGTGTACAACTATACAGGGGGCAGATAAGGGTGTATTACTATACAATGGGCTGATGGGGTATGGAACTTTACAGGGTGCACAGACTATTGACTATGCCACATAAAGACACACTGCATGCTGGGACCTGTAGTTCCCTCTGTAACAATACAGGGCTGTAGCCTAGGAGGAATGAATGGGCTGCAGCAAGCAGGATGCCCACACACACATAACTTATAGGAGACATTGCTGTGTGTGGGTATCCTGCCTGCTGCAGCCTACTCATTCCTCCTAGGCTACAGCCCTGTACTGTTACTGAGGGAACTACAGGACAGCCGCCCCCTTATTGCTCCTGCTATGACCTGTGTCCTGCTGGCGTCCCGTGAATGGGACTGGTGTGGGGGGGGGGTGAACTCAGACGGGACGTGGGATTGGTGCGTTGGGAGCAGGGATGGAAGCAGGCGCTATGTAACGGGCGGGGGACGCTCAAACAGGCTGGGTGCGGGCATTCAGACATTCTCACCAGGACCCTGCTGCTCCTCCACCTCCCGCTCTGACACCGGCATCCCTGCACATAGCAACGCTCATGCTGGGCCACGTGTGTGTGTGTGTGTGAGGGCGCTGTGATGGGACAGGTGCAGGGGGGGCACTCTGACGGCGGGAGACATGTGCAGGGAGGGGCACTCTGACAGGATGGGCACAGAGGGGGGCGCTCTTACAGGATGGGCACAGAGCGGGGCGTTCTGACAGGACTGGCACCACAGACCATAGAAATAAAAATATACCGCAAATACCGTCCTGGCTAAGTTAAGGTCAGAGACGATATCGGTATTTTTGTGGTATATATCCCAGCCCTAATTTATCCTGTTTGTCAATGAACCAGCTATCATCACAAACTGATAAGGAAAGAATTGTTTAACTGAGACCTTTGTTTAGCACTTTAGTACAACGGTACATATGAAGGTATAGATGTCAGCACTGTTCAAAGTTGCATGTCCAAGTGGTCGCATGGACAGACCATTCTATATTAAGAGGAAAATTCGACATCACATAGCAAACCTAGGGTGTCAAATAGTATCTACACAAACTTTAATTATCTAAAAGTAGCTAATCAGGAGGCCCCAATACAATATTGACCTATGACCCAGATATGGAGCTACAGGTGTTCTATTGACCTGATGTCACCAATCACTAAGGCTATCATACTGCAGAGCAAGATGGCAATGGAGGCTGGAATGAAGGTCCATCCTCTTCAATAATGAGTCCTTATTTTCTTTCAGATGAAAATTGGTCTGAAGACAATGTGGCAACATCATGAAGAGGCCTTTGCAAGGGAATGTCACACAGGTTTTAGTCCCAGGATTATGATGTGGAGTGGCATACAGTAATACTGTATACTGTAGACAGGCCCCCTAGTCTACAGTTATAAATTATACAAATCCCCAATATACACTTATTACGGGAAATGCTTCTTTCCCTGCACTTACTACTGCATCAAGGTTTCACTTCCTGGATAAAATGGTGATGTCACAACCAGACTCCCAGAGCTGTGTGGGCTGTGGCTGCTGGAAGGGATGGTAGCAGGGGGACACTGAGCATCCCTCTGCCATCATCCAGCAGTCACAGCCCGCTCAGCTCTGGGAGTCGGGTTGTGACATCGCCATTTTATCCAGGAAGTGAAGCCTTCGTGCAATAGTAAGTGCAGGGAAAAAAGCACTTTATAAGCATTTTCCGTAATTAACATATATTGGGGATTTGAATAACTTTTTTTTTTTTTGGGGGGGGGGGGGGGCAATACAATACTGTAGTAAAAAATTTTGCTGGACTTCTCCTTTAATAGCTCAGCATTATGTTCAGATATGATCTGCCACAATCCCGACTGCTATCTGCAGCATGGGACCGTGGCTATTAGCGGGAGCAGGCAATTTCCGCTCCCGCTTATTAAGAGCGTTAGATGCAGTTTCCCGGAGGGGGAATGACGCTGATCCTGGCTCGGTATTCTATTGCATTGGTCTGCAGCAGGCCAAAGCAATAGAGCACCGATCTCATGGATCGGTGCTGTGTAATACAAGTACACTGATCTCTATGGGAGATCAGTGTAGTTGTATTAGAAGTCCCCCAGGGGGACTTCTAATTACTGTACAAATTATTTAAAAAAAAAAGTGTTTTCAATTAAAAAAACCCTCCCCTAATAAAAGTCTTTTCCCATTTTATAAATAAAAATAAATAAATAAACATGTTTGGTATCGCCGCATGTGTAATCAAGTGAACTATTAATTTATCACAATCCTGATCTTGCACGGTAAACTGTGTAAGCGCAAAGACCCGCAAAATTGTAAAAATTGCGCATTTTTGGTTGCATCAAATCCAGAAAAATTTGTAATAAAAAGCGATCAAAAAGTCGCTTATTTGCAATCAAGGTACCGATAGAAAGAACACATCTTGGCTCTAAAAATTACACCTCAACCAGCCCCATAGACCAAAGGATAAAAGCGTTATAAGTATGGTAATAGAGCAATTTTAAGGAACCTTTTTCTTTCTGTAGAAGGTTTTAAATTTTTAAAAGCCATTGAATAATATAAAAGCTATGCAAATTGCATATCGTTTTAATTGTACCAACTTGAGGAACATATGTAACATGACAGTTTTTCCATAGGACGAACGGCATGAAAACGACCCCCACCACGCATATAATTTTTTCTGCCTTTGCAGCATAATGTATGCAAAAATTAAGTCTGCCATTGCAAAGTACAATTAGTGACGCAAAAAATAAGGGCTCGTGTGGGTTTCTAGGTGAAAAATTGCAAGTGCTATGGCCTTTTAAACACAAGGATAAAAAAAAAGAAAAAACAAAAACACAAAAAAGAAAATTGGCTCCGTCCTTAAAAGGTTAAAAATCCTACCTTGGCCGGCATTTGTCTTCCATTGAACACATTGGTCAGGATTTGCGAAGGAAGCTGCCAGCCGCGGATCTTGATGATATGTGGCCCAACTGCATTCTGCTTGGCAGAACATTCTCCAGACAACTATTAATAACTTCACTGACAGCATGGCAAGGCATGTAAATTGAGTGTATTTCTGCATATGGTACTTATACTCTATACTGAATAAATCAAGTTTTGGAATGTTTTGTTTTTACTTTTCTATCACTTGAATATCATTAACATGTCTATCCATTCTGTGATTTCCATAATACGAAGACATTTCCTTCTTGGTGTTGCAATTTTGTTTTTAGGAGTGTAGATACTGTCAACCCATAAAGAAAATACTCAACAAAATAATACAGCTATTAGATAGCTGTATGTTTGCTCTCTCTTTCTCTGTGTATATATATATATATATATATATATATATATATATCTGTGTCTGTATCTATCAATATTTTTCAACATTAAATGTCATTATTGATAAATGTATGCTAAACTCTAAAAATATTGGGCCCCATATACTAACAATGCGTCAATTTTAAGCCGTTATACTTCTTTCACACATGCCCTATGTAAATCTGGAAGGTTTTTCACAGGACAATACTAAAATCCGTCCATCCCACCACTCTAGAAGTGGCTAATTTTTAGAATAGAAAACCTGGCAAGAAAATTATGGTTTGCTTAATTGATCTGTCGGTTGTGGCAAGTTTTAAAGGACATGCCCCAAACACGCCCACTTGGTGAGTTTTTGGATGAAAATTTGGGGTTTGCTGGGTTTTTGGAAAAATTGTGTCACACACCTTTAGTAAATATGTTGGAAAACTACACAGACAAGGAAAATAAACAAAAACCTGACATTTTGCTGCTAGAAACACATTAGTAAATTAGCCCCATTATCTTGTATGAAGCCATCTTTTATACCTGTGATGAAATAAAGCCCACATTGAGTGTTTTGCAACTACTCGGAGTGCTGTTGTTGTTTTGTGAAGTTAGGTAGATAGGCGATAGATAGATAGATAGATAGATAGATAGGCGATAGATAGATAGATAGACAGATAGATAGATAGATACATAGATAGATAGATAGATAGGCGATAGATAGATAGATAGATAGATAGGCGATAGATAGATAGATAGATAGATAGATAGATAGATAGATAGATAGATAGATAGATAGATAGATACATAGATAGATAGTTTACAGAGATATTCTTTTTTTTTTCTATCTCCGATATATAGCTCAGATAGTTACACGTCTCATTTTACTATTGGTTGGATTGGTGCCCATATTAATGACTTGAAAAAAATCTAAAGTTGGAAAGAAAGGAGGACCCTTCAATGTGAACTTGGCAGTCATATGTTTATTGATTTATGAAATAAAATACACAAAGGAAATGATAATATTGATCTTGCCATTTTTTTTATTTTAAGTGCAAAACCGATCTGTGAAATACTCTGGTTTTAGTTATGTGCAAAATGTATGAAGTAATAGCAATTCAGACTGAAAAAAAATATTTTACTGTGTATGACTTTTACAATCAATGTAATTTATTCACCACATCTCTGTACACAGTAAGATAATGAACAATGATATGAACAAATCATCTGGATGTTGTTAGCCAACTTTAACCCCTTCACATCAGACATATGTATATATAGGTTCCTACTGTACATGCCCCGTGCAGTATGAAACACATATATATGTTCCTGCACTGAAGGGTTTTTAAATGTGTGTGGGACCACTCAATGTGAGTGGTTCGCCACACATTAGTGTTGCCGGTGCCGGAGGTGATAACAGTCAGCCACGGTAACACTGCTGACAGTCATTAACCCCTTAAGGAAGTCAGTGACAGGACAATCACCTGTCACTGACTGATCAGGACTCCTGCAGCATGTTTACGGTGGTCCCCATAACTTACACTGGCAGGTGGAGGAGATCTCCTTACCACCGTCCTGTCCCTCAGGCAGGCTTTATGAGAAGATTGCTAATAGTGGACCTGGATTTCTGGTAATTTCAGCTTTGTTTTATAGCATGATAACAACAACAACTAAATAAGGAATGTGTATTGCAAACTTGCTTTATATCACATCTACTGTTGATTTAGATTTTGAAATTTATAACGGATAAAGGATTAAAGTGAATCTGTCAGATGCAATTCTGATTCAAAACTTCTGACACTGTTAGATGCCTGTTGGGTAAAGAAGACACATGGTACCTTTTGTATATCTGTCTGTGCATCCATAATGTACATTTATGCTTTTATTCTCTTCTGCAAAGTGTGTTGGAGGCTTTCCAAAACTCTGAATTGCTGTACAATGGAAGGCCTCCTTGCCCCCCTCTCATCCTTATCCCTGCTTGGTTGACAGCCAGCTGAAAATTGGGCCACAACAGGGGAAAGGATAGGAAAAAGAGGAGCAGGCATTACAGCTTGCAGCAATTCAGCAGTGATTTTCTAAGGGTCCATTTACACAGAAATATTATCTGCCAAAGATTTGAAGCCAAAGCCAGAAAAAGACTATAAACAGAGATCAGGTCATAAAGAAAAGCCTGAGATTTCTCCTCTTTTTAAATCCATTTCTGGCTTTGGCTTCAAATCTTTGGCAGATAATCTGTCAGATAATCTTGCTGTGTAAATGGACCCTAAGCCAAAGCCATAAGATACTTTCTTCTCTTTCCTTTACTGGCTCTGGCTTAAAAAGCTGCTTTAAAAACCCCAACCAAAAACTGCTTTTGTGATTCCATGTTTAGGCCAGATTCACATGTATCGGATCTGCAGTGGATTTCACTCTGCAAATTTGCAGCTAAATCCGCTGCAGATCCCTTGCGTGTTAGTTTTTATGAGAATACATACTCGCAGCGGGATTGACATCACGCTGCGAGTATGTAAGTGACAGTCCTATTAACCCCCCACTGGCCAGAGCATACTGTACCTGCTCGACGCTACGGCTTGCTTCTGGGGTTCCTGGTTGGACGTCCTTCTCAGCCAATCAGTGGGCTGCCACGCCGCAGCTCACTGATTGGCTGAGCAGGTCGTCAAGACGCCAGGAGCCCCCGAAGCAAGCCGGAGCACGGAGCAGGTACAGTATGCTCTGGCCAGTGGGGGGTAATGGGGCTGTCACTTACATACTCACAGCGGGATGTTAATCCTGCTGCGAGTATGCATTCTGATAGAAACTAACAGACAAGGGATCTATAGGGGATTTAGCTGCAAGTTTGCAGCGTGAAATTCACTGTGGATCTGCTACGTGTGAATCTAGCCTTACGCTAGTCTCTTCACAAGGACCTGTGTTACCATAATAAACAGCTGGGACAAAGCTAAAGCAGCATAAGACATAGAGGATGCGCTTGAAAATTTGAAAGGGGTGTGGCAGGGTGTGAAGGGGTATGACAGACAGTGACAAGCTCTGATGAGGTGTTACTTGTTTGTCCACATGCAGGGATATATATATATTTTTTTTTATTAATGTCCAAGGACAGAATATTTAATAGCAAAAGTGAAACACCTACAGGTCAGAGCTGGTTCCTGTTATATCACAGTATTAAATATATTTGTCATGAGCTGTGAGAGATTTTGAAGAATAAATTGTAGACATTGCTCAAATTAATGACAGTTTTTATATATTGAGCCAAACCATGTCCCTGCAAGATTATTTATCAATCTGCTGCTCTCCATGGTATAATAAAGTATATTACTTAACATTGGAGACTGGAGAAAGACAAAAAAAAAAATTAAATCAGATTCCATGAGGGAAATTTATCAAGGACATGGGCCAATTTTAAGATTCTATTTATGAACCAGTATTCGATGGGCAAATATTTTTTAGATGCAATTTAAAAAAAAAAATCTGACTTTATTCATTGAAAAATTTGCATAATCCGGGATTTGAGCCTAATTTATGATCTGCATGTTTTTTGTTTTGTTTTTTTAATTGCAGGTTGGTGCCGACCTATGTCTGGTCAGTACCAGGAAAATTGTTTTTCACAATTTTTGTGAATATTCCATTAACAAATATATCAATATTTTGATAAATTAGGATGGGTTTACATATATCAGGCCGTCTGGCATCCTTCTTTTAAGGACAACTGATGCCACAACTGATGGCAAAAATGCATCAGTTGTCACCAGTTGCCCTATCCTTTTTTCCATTAACTATCAGGTTGAACGCTGCAAGATGTGTTCCGGCATCTATTGCATGTCCTACCACATATAGAAATAAACAGGAGAGTAACAGAAAGAGCACGGTGTAGAAATCTACACTGTTTTCATGACTCCCGATGTAGAGGAAGAGAACTGATTGCTGAAGCTTCTTTCTGCAACTCCTATCCACTTCTGTGGGAATTACAAAAACAGCACAGAACAGTCTTCTCACCTGTTGTAATCCTGGTCACCTCTACCAGCCACAACCAGGCCATAACCTGTAGATAGGCCATACATATCTGTTATTGGAATTCTCCTTCACATTTTGTGTTGTTGAAAATTTTTATAGTTTAAAAATAAAACTTTATGCAACTATGTAAATAGAATTCTATTAAAAAAAACTGTACAGAAAACAATACAGCTATGGTTGTTTATACTCCCTTTCAGCTAAGTGACGTTCCTTCTTTTGTGAGAAATATGTAAGGCGACACAAAATGGAAGCATAACTCTTGCATTAAGTCACAAATATTGCAACGTCTATGACCAGTTTTAGTGTCATACTACAGAGTAGATAAAGGTGATGCATTGAGCTTCTATATACAGATTGAATTTTCCTCTCAACTCATACACATAAAACAGCATGTAAAATAAACCATTGTGCTCTGGAGAAACATGACTGAAAGTGGAGAAGGACATGAAACAGAAATTGTATGGGAAAATATGCTTCCTGTAACATAGATTTTTCACCATATCATTCCTTAAAAGAAAAGTCAGGCAAACTTCTGATAGGCGGCAGGGGCAGGGGAGAAAATAACAATCATGTATTGCATACCTCTCCCCATTCCATGATCTGCCACCTAACTGGCCCCGCAACTTCTGCCAGAAGGCGTTTTCCTCTGAGTTGTGATGATGCCCCGACTTAGGGAAAAAATCCTGTCCCGGCTGTTGGACAGCCCACTCAGCCAATCAGTGACTGCAGTTGCGTCCCGTCCCAGTCACTGAATGGCTGAGCAGCCAGTCCATCAGCCGGGACGGTAACATCGGCTCTGCTGGATATCTTAGAGCCTGGCGGGAGTCCTGGATTGGTGATCCAACTCTGGAGAGGCACGGGGAGAGGTAAGTTAGTATTATTTGTTATGTTTTCTGCCTGCTGTGGCCAGACTTGTCCTTTAAAGTGGATGTCCACCTATTAGAATCCACCAAAAATAAGTTGATCCTAGTAATTTACGTTACCCTAATTCACAGTTATCAGTTGTTACATGCAAGGTATCCAGCAAGTATTGTATTTCCCTAAAGTACCACCATAGGGATAACAATTATATAACAATACTATTTGAAATCATTAGGCAATGTTTGATGGATGTCTAGGTCATAGGTCTTCCAATGTTAACCTAGGCATGTCTAAAATTAACCTCCCACCACAATTAATTCAGAATTAATTCAGGTTAACTCCTTAAAGTAAAACCAAAGCTGATATTGTAAAATATTGTAACCCTAAAAAAAAGTTTTTATAAAAAAAGAAATCACGACATGGGTATTTGCATAATGTTTAGATTTGTTGGAAAGAGGAATGTGAAAATACAGAAGAAATGCAACCACGACAGGATAAGGAATTTGGCTGTTTTTGAGTATGTAGACACCTTCGGTATGTTTCCTTGTGTCTGAACCATGGATCTTCCATTTCTTTGAATTCACTACTGTTTGTATAACCATTTAAGTTTTTTATCCACATTGTTATGCATGAAGCATCAGCAAAGGATCACTAGTTAAGCAACCATAAAAAATTTAATCAAAGAGGTTATCCTGAAATTAGCTATGATCATCTATCCATAGTAAAATGTTTTGATCTTGGAATAATTGCTTTAGCGTAAGTCTGAAAATCTGGTGAAATATACAAAGTTGTGTATAAGATCCTAAGTGAGAAGTTATTTTTAGCTTAGGGGCAATTATTTTGTAATTTTTTTTTTTTCAAAACATTCCATGTTTGGCAGTTTCATTATATATGTAGGAGGCTACCTGGTCCGTCTCCACATTTCTAGAACAGATTCTTACTCTCTGGGCTTCTGTCCATAAAGTTTTACAACAGGTTTCCTGAAACTCATACACTGGGTAGCAAATAATAAACACAAAGGGGTGATTTATCTACCCTGAACCCTGTGTATTTTACGTCTGCAAAAAGTTAAAGATTTGTGCACAAACCATGGCAGGTTGAAATCATAGTGAAAATCTCCAGAAGCTCAAGAGTAGTATCCTCCGGCTCACAAGATTTACTGGATCGCCAGTGTGTCTCAGTAGATCTTGTGTGGGTCATGGGAGGTGGATATTTATATAAAGTGTGAAGGTTTTTTTGTTTTTTTTTACTGAGAGGGTCAGAGGAGGCCAGAAATGGGTCAGGCCAAGCCAAGCATATGGACTAGAAGTAGGTGGGTAAACTCAGGTAATGTGTGTAATTTTGTTGCTCTTAAAAGTTTCAGCTATGGTGATGTCCTGGAAGTTATTATTTGCCTTTGACATCTAAAAATTAACTTTAAGTCATTTAGATCTATTTTTCCTTTTTTTGTAATTAACCCTTAGAGGACCGGGCCAATTTCGATTTTTGCGTTTTCGTTTTTTCCTTCTTGTGCTTAAAAGGCCATAGCACTTGTCTTGCCCTTATTTTTTGCGCCACTAATTGTACTTTGCAATGACAGGCTGGATTTTTTCCTAAAGTACACTGCAAAACCACAAAAAAAATAAAAATATGGTGAAATTGAAAAAAAAAAAAAAAAAAAAACGCATTTTGTTTATTTGGGGGTATTTGTTTTTACGCCATTCGCCCTGGGGTAAAACTGACTTGTTATATATGTTCCTCACGTCGTTATGATTACAACGATAGGTAACTTGTATAACTTTTATATTATGTGATGGCTTGTAAAAAAATTCAAACCATTGTTAACAAATATACAGTATGTTTCTTAAAATCGCTCTATTCCCAGGCTTATAGTGCTTTTATCCTTTGGTCTATGGGGCAATGTGAGGTGTCATTTTTGTGTTCTTTCTATCGGTACCTTGATTGTGCATATGTGATTTTTTGATGCTCTTTATTACAATTTTCTGGATTTGATGCAACCAAAAATGCGCCAGTTTGCACTTTGGGATTTTTTGGCGCTTACGCTGTTTACTGTGCAAGATAAGGAATATGATAAATTAATAGTATGGGAGATTACGCACGTGGCCATAGCAAACATGTTTATTTTATTTATTTATTTGTTTACTTTTATTTATTACATGGGAAAAGGGGGGTGATTCAAATTTTTATTAGGGGAGGGGGCTTTTTATTAATAATTACACTTTTTTTTTTCTTTTTCTTTACACTTATACTAGAAGCCCCCCTGGGGGACTTCTAGTATATGCACACTGATCTCTTATTGAGATCTTTCCTGTAAAGTTATACAGCATAGATCAATGAGATCGGCACTCATTTGCTTTTGGCTGCTGCCGAAAGCACACGAGTGCCGAGCCGGGATCAGCGCCATTTTGGCGGAGACCCCGGCAGGTAAAACACACAGAGATCGCTCCTCCGGGACAACGTCCCGGGGGGACAATCTTGGGTACTAGACACCGGGGGTCGGCTTCATCAAGTAATCAGATGCAGCTGTCAACTTTGACAGCTGCATCTGATTCCTTGATCAGCGGGCATGGCAATCGGAACGTGCTTGCTAATAGCCTCGGTCCCAGGCTACATGCGGCACCCAGGATTGTGGCGGGTCAGAGCGCGCCCGCCACGCGGCCCTGCTCTGAACTCCCTTACCGATCGCAGGGCGTAAATATACTGCGGTAATTAAGAGGTTAAGTCTTAATTTACATATAAAAGCCCAAAAAAAAACAGATAAAGAATTCAAGATACATCTATTTTATCATCTATACTTAAAGCGACTCTGTACCCACAGTCTGCCCCCCCCCTCAAACCACTTGTACCTTTGGATAGCTGCTTTTAATTCAAGATCTGTCCTGGGGTCTGCTCAGCAGGCAATGCATTTATTGTCCTAAATAACAACTTTTAAACTTGCAGCCCTGTGCCCAACGGGCATGGCTGAGAGTGTCTGTGGATTAGACTTGCATCGCCGCCTGGGTCCCTTCTCCCCACCCTCTTCATCATTAGAAATGCTCCTAGAACATTTTCTCTTATTCATCACCTGTGTGAACACTGCACGTGTGCTGGATCTTTAAGGCACCTATGCAGTGTTGAGACAAGTGAT
This sequence comes from Dendropsophus ebraccatus, assembly GCF_027789765.1. NCBI lineage: Eukaryota > Metazoa > Chordata > Amphibia > Anura > Hylidae > Dendropsophus > Dendropsophus ebraccatus. The sequence goes on along the minus strand of NC_091463.1, from coordinate 37,588,864 downwards.
GAATAGAAAAAACCTGCCCTGAGGCATTCCTAATGATGAGGAGGGCGTGAAGGAGGAACGGAGGGGCATTGCAATCCTAGGACATGGATACTCTAGGCCATGCCAATTTAACACAGGGCTGCAAGTTTAAAAGTTGTTTTTTAGGACAATGACTGCATCACCTGCCGAACAGACCCCAGTACAGATCTTGGATTAAAAGCAGCTATAAGAAGGTACAAGCAAAGGGGGCAGATTGTGAGTACAGAGTTGCTTTAACCAACTTTATTCTTCAGGAGAGGGGGGGAAATATTAAACTACTCAATATTTTTATTATTATTTGCCAGGAAGAAAGTAAATGGGCGTGCAGTAATGTAAAACATTTTTAGAGGGTTGAAAAACATGGCTGCTTTCAGCAGCACCACACTTGTGTGTTGACTGTGTCCAGTATTTTAGGGTCAAAGTCAACAAGCTGGGATCAAACAAACTGGGTGGCATAGTACAGAAATCAGAATTCAAAGGATTGTCAAGAATCAAGAGCTGAGGTCAGGAAAGTCAGGCAACAAAGCAGATAAGGGTACAGGAGACTCTTGCATGCTAGTAAAAACTAGTGTAATAACTAGTCTTGCATAGAAAGCAGTGTAATGGAATCTCCCTGATCATCCACCAGAACACATGAGTATAAGACACCTGACTGGCAGGGACACCTGCCAGTCAAACATACTTAGATGCAGCACAGCTGCTGCCTATTAAAGCTGCTTCGGATGAAGATGTGAGTGCCCGTGCTGGAGCCGCACGCTCAATTGTGTGCACTAACAGGTTTTCTGCAGCCATATTCATTGAACTGTTATGTCAGTTTTTTACCGCACCTCTAGGGATCCCAGCCAGAGTGTATACTATGTGTTTACACTCTGGCGGGGGTTCCCTTAGCCTGAAGCACAATGTAGGTAAAGGAATAATCACGGCCGTGTTGCAAATTGGCAAAAACAGTTATGACTAATAATTTACTTACTTTGTGTGAACATAGCCTAAAAGTGAATGAACCAATGTTTTCTTTTTTTTAATTCAGGAAAAGGAACTTGAACTTACGCTCTGGGATTCCCACCCTAAGAGATTTCTAATTGGATAACTGAGTATATTTTAAGAAAAACAACAACCTTTATATAGTTTTTTTACGTTTCCTGAAGTTTTCCTCTAAGAAAAAGAACAACATAATATTCACAGCCAGAAGGCATAAAAAAATGACAGAAGACAATAATGTTTCCTGCTTTGTTAAGATAACACCCAGGGGTAAAGCGAGCGGAAATGTCAAGTGTTCAAAATATTTGTGCTTACAGTTGAAATCAGACGTTTATCAGACTGCTAGAAAATTACATGGTAAACACAATAAACAAGACAAGGTACAGTACATATACAGAGGAGCTCTCGCCGCATATGAAACAGTCTTTAGACATGTTATGCGAACATCATTAGTTTTACATACTGTAATATGGGGTTCTGAGTTTCTATGTAAGCTTTGATTTTGGGCATGGTAATTTACTCCTATCTGGCCATCAAAGCGAGATAAGTTTCTATGAATAATGCTGATTTACGAGCTGCTAGATGCACACAGCATCTGCACAGTGAGCATGGAACCGCTCCAGCCCATTCGTGAGATTTTATTTGGTGATGAATAAATGTTCTAAACAGATAATGTCAAGCGTCAGAACTCCCCAACTGTACAAAGAGCTGCAAGACATCATTGCTTTATGTATTTTCAGCATGCTGGTTTCTGTTTCCACTTATACACATTATTTAGAGAACGTTTTACTGAGATATGCTGATTGGAAATTGCTGCGGCTGCCAAGTTGCCCGGAAAGTTCAGATAACTCTATCCTAGTTTTCTTCGGGTGTGATGGAACGTGGGACAGTAATGACTGCAATCATAAGAGAAGTGCAGTCATATCAAACATGTAATAAACATTCAAAATGAGAAACACGATACAATAGACAAAGACGGTGATAGAAAAGACATGCAGGGGTAATTATTGTAAACAGCAATGCAATCCGAAATGTTATAAGATATCATATGCCTTGTTTATTTAGCGAATGAACTGAGCCCTAAATACGTCTTTAACCATGACAGGTCGCTAATGATAAAAAGATGGATGATAAAATATAATGCTGAGCAGTCATCACAATTTTCTGTTAGAGAGAGAGTCAAGTAATCACTGATAATAGAGAAACAATGGTGAGACATAAATACTCTCTGGATGATGCAGAAGTTGTACTGTTTGTTTACAGTTCAATGCAGCTAAATCTGGGAGAGGAATAAAGATTTAGGCACAATTTCCTCGAATAACCAGTGAGTTGTCTTATTAAAGAGGATCTGTCTGCTCTCTTGACATATCTATTTTAGTAAATACTTGTATTCCCCATGAAACATCAAAGCAGGCACATTTTTTCTTAACGTAATGTTCTGCTTTTATTCCCCCTATAGAGAAATAGCTAGCAGGTTCCATGTATCAATCACTATGTAGTTATTGCTTAGTTATATGTATTGTAATTAAGAACAATTAGAGATAAGTGAAGCTAATCTGGCGAATCAAGATTTGCTACGAATCATGCAGTCAATTCGCTTAATTCTGTGAAGCAAATTCCCGTTCATTTATTAAGGAAATTCTCCAAAAAAGATTAAAAAAAAATTAACCATATAGGGACAGAGAGAAGAATGGCGGAAATTGGAAGATTGACTGGCTGATTGACTTTCTTATTGTGATTTTACGATTTTTCACACTTTTACAACATGCTTAAACAAATTTTCCCATTTATAATAGTGCCAGTATTGTAACTACTATAGTTTGGCTGTTTTAATTACATTTATCAAGATTCGATTTGCGAATCTTAGCGACTTTGACCAAAAAATTTGTGAAGCTCGCAAAACGAAATTCCAGCTGTTTCGCTCATCTCTACATACAATTATGGCCAAAAATTTAAATCTCAACTTCAATTTTCAAGTTTATGGACAATTCTCAATAATTGATACTGGTTTTCTTGTTTTTAGCTAAAAAAAAAGTTTAGTGAGATGGTTCTGGGAGCAATAGTCTGATAGGCCCTGTTCACACTGAGAAAAACTGCAGAATTCCGCTGTGCTCAGTGTTCTGCAGTGAGTGAAAGGGAGGGCGCGCGCGCATCCGCTCCCTCAGCTCTCTGCTCAAAGAAGTGACATGTCACTTCTTTGAGCAGAGAGGGAAGGAAGAGGCCACGCACGCGCCCTATCATTCACTCACTGCAGGACACTGAGCATGGCGGGATTCCGTGGCAGAGAATTCTGCCGTTTTTGTTCGGTGTGAACTGGGTCATATACTGTATTTGATGCATGCTGAGTTCTCATGCTATAAACTATGATTAATTATAGTAAAAAGCCTGTCAGTCAAGGCCAGAATTTGATGGCTGGACTACTTGGACTACTGCTTTCAACATCAGCTCACTGAACTGTTTATGCCGAGAGCAATCGGTTCTCATAAGTATCATAAGTAAAAGTTTTTTGTAACACACGCCATAACTTTTTTTTTTTTTTATTGGACAAATGAATAAAAAAAGGCAATTAAACATTTAGGATGTAAGTAAACATTGCATTGATAACTGTATTGTATGGGTTGTTACAGTTATGTATTACCAAATTTGTAGAAGAATAAGTGACTATTTTGGGGAGATATACAGTACAAGTAAGGTGTGATAACTGGGCAGCTTCCAAGGAGCAGAAACTGAAGGGATCAAAGCCTAAGAAATAAGCAAAAAAGGGTGAAAATGAGAATAGCGAGCAGCTGTTCTCATATGGATAGTAAGAGATGAGCGAATCACTCGGAAATTCGTTTCGCAAAGTTCAGAATTGCATTCAAACGAATTTCACTCAAAACAGTGGCGAGTGAACATGTTCATAAATATTCTTATGTTCGTACAAAATGCCACTAATTGTTCGTTTTTGCCAATATGAACAATTTGTTTGATGAGCGGAATGGTTATAACAATCATTTTTGAACAAGGGAATGTTTATCTTGTGATATACGCAACTGTGTAATGTTAGCAACTGCTTAATGTACGCAACTGCGTAAGTATAAGCTAACATGTGTGGTTGCTATCGCGACCGCCATGTTTAACGAATTTGCGAAGCAAATCTGATGAATTTCACAGTCGCAATGAGGTGAAATAAACGCCCACTTCGCTGCGAATCAGAATTTGTCAGATTCGTGTCACTCATCTCTATGGATAGTATTAGAAAAGTAATGCCGACCATTCCAAAGTGCAATATTTGTTTCCATTTTATGGCTATATTTACAGTAAAAAAAAAAAAGTGTCCATCATTGGCGCATTTTAATTGACCTTAGCTTAGTGTAATGCATTAAAGTCAATGGAATGACGGTTGCCAAATGCACACAGTGTATTAAAAAACAGACGTCTGCACGTACACTACTGTTCAAAAGTTTGAGGTCACCCAAACAATTTTGTGTTTTCCATGAAAAGTCACACTTCTTCACCACCATACGTTGTGAACTGAATAGAAAATAGAGTCAAGACATTGACAAGGTTAGAAATAATGATTTGTATTTGAAATAACATTGTTTTTACATCAAACTTTGCTTTCGTCAAAGAATCCTCCTTTTGCAGCAATTACAGCATTGCACACCTTTGGCATTCTAGCTGTTAATCTGTTGAGGTAAACTGAAGAAATTGCCCCCCACGCTTCTAGAAGCAGCTCCCACAAGTTGGATTGGTTGGATGGGCACATCTGGCGTACCATACGGTCAAGCTGCTCCCACAACAGCTCAATGGGGTTCAGATCTGGTGACTGCGCTGGCCACTCCACTACGGATAGAATACCAGCTGCCTGCTTCTGCTGTAAATAGTTCTTGCACAATTTGGAGGTGTGTTTAGGGTCATTGTCCTGTTGTAGGATGAAATTGGCTCCAATCAAGTGCTGTCCACTGGGTATGGCACGGCGTTGCAAAATTGAGTGATAGCCTTCCTTATTCAGAATCCCTTTTACCCTGTACAAATCTCCCACCTTACCAGCACCAAAGCAACCCCAGACCATCACATTACCTCCATCATGCTTAACATCATTCTTCCAGCATCTTTTCATTTGTTCTGCGTCTCACAAACGTTCTTCTTTGTGATCCAAACACCTCAAACTTGGATTCATCTGTCCACAACACTTTTTTCCAGTCTTCCTCTGTCCAATGTCTGTGTTTTTTTGCCTATCTTAATCTTTTTCTTTTATTGGCCAGTCTTAGATATGGCTTTTTCTTTGCCACTCTGCCCTGAAGCACAAAATCCCGCAGCCGGCTCTTCACTGTAGATGTTGACACTGGTGTTTTGCGGGTACTATTTAATGAAGATGCCAGTTGGGGACCTGTGAGGCGTCTGTTTCTCAAACTAGAGACTCTAATGTGCTTATCTTCTTGCTAAGTTGTGCAACGCGGCCTCCCACTTCTTTTTCTACTCTGGTTAGAGCCTGTTTGTGCTGTCCTCTGAAGGGAGTAGTACACACTGTTGTAGGAAATCTTCAATTTCTTAGCAATTTCTCACATGGAATAGCCTTCATTACTAAGAACAAGAATAGACTGTCGAGTTTTAGATGAAAGTTCTCTTTTTCTGGCCATTTTAAGCGTTTAATTGACCCCACAAATGTGATGCTCCAGAAAATCAATCTGCTCAAAGGAAGGTCAGTTTTTAGCTTCTGTAACGAGCTAGACTGTTTGTAGACAGATGTGTGAACATGATTGCACAAGAATTTTCTAATCATCAATTAGCCTTCTGAGCCAATGAGCAAACACATTGTACCATTAGAACACTGGAGTGATAGTTGCTGGAAATGGGCCTCTATACACCTATGTAGATATTGCACCAAAAAAAAAACATTTGCAGCTAGAATAGTCATTTACCACATTAGCAATGTATAGAGTGTATTTCTTTAAAGTTAGGACTAGTTTAAAGTTATCTTCATTGAAAAGTACAGTGCTTTTCCTTAAAAGATAATGACATTTCAATGTGATCCCAAACTTTTGAACGGTAGTGTATGTCAAAATAATTATCATGACAATTATTTGCAGATGTGTTTTGCAAATAACAGACTTATTATTTAGTTGTTTGCACACAGTTTTGTTTTGATTTTTTTCCATCGGCCTTTCACCGCCTTTACTATTAAACTTAATGGACTTTTCAATTAAAGACACACCCAAAGGCCAACTAGTCCACCAAAACTAGAACAATGTACCAACAGCCATCATTACAGTGACAAGTGGCCAAGTTGCGAAATGACAGTGACCTATGGTGCTCAGATGAATAGGGCCATACAACTAGTGCCCTCAAAATCTGTATGCAAAAGGCTCTTAGGAATGGTAGCAACCAGGACATGTTCCTTATGCAAATAAAAAACTGTGTATTCCAACCAACTGATATTACATGCTTTATTTATAAACATTTGAATACATGCACACAACAGTCAGGACAGAGAAGCCTGTTGGGGGTGAATCAGGAACACCTCATTGCTGTGGTGTTTGGAAACCAGTAAAAAAGGAAACAAAACACTAATTTACTGCCATGAAAAAGACTCCTGAATGTAAACTTTTACTTCAACCATAATACAAACAACAAAAATCAGTGCTTTGTTTTCTCATACTCGTGAAATTGGATACAACAAATGCAGAGTTACTGCAGTCTCTTGGATATTATAAAATGTTGCTTGCTGCAAACAGATATTTGTGAGTATCTGGGGAGTTACTAAAGAGTTTCATATTAGCGTTATATCAGGGGGTCAGGATAATTCTGCCTGAAACTTTCTTAATTTTGTGAGAACATGATGTAGACATCTGTGGAAATATGAAATCAGATATACTAAGACATTGTATCAATTGTCTAGAAGAAAATGTATAGGGAATGTTCTAAGTAATCCAAACATGTTGAGAAAGAAAGCTGAGGGCACTCACCCATCTGGTGCAACGACTTCTTTATTCATAACATTTGTGGATAAAAGTCCGTACAAACATTAGGACACGCGGGCAGACGCCACACACCTTCACAGCGTCGACATGATGGCCATTTCGCGCGCATGCGCGCTTCTCCGTAGAAGCGCGCATGCGCGCGAAATGGCCATCATGTCGACGCTGTGAAGGTGTGTGGCGTCTGCCCGCGTGTCCTAATGTTTGTACGGACTTTTATCCACAAATGTTATGAATAAAGAAGTCGTTGCACCAGATGGGTGAGTGCCCTCAGCTTTCTTTCTCAACATGTTTGGATTATTCATATGCTCATGATTGAGGTGCACCCCATATACGACTAAAGCATAGTCCATAGAATCTGACACACTTCCATTGGATAAGCCACCAGCTGAGAGTAGTGCCGGTGATCTCTACACACGAGTACTTGAATGTTCTAAGTACACGTCAAAGTAATATATTTAACATTAACCCCTTAGTGACTAAATTACTAGTGACTAATGGTTTTATTTTATGTTTTTTATCATTGTATTTTTAGAGCCAAAAATGTATTTTTCTTTTCATTGACATAACCATGTGATGGCTTGTTTTTTGTTATTGAACATTTTAATGGCATCATTTTGGGTTCATATGACTTAGTTACAATTTATTCATTTTTTGGAGGTAAGAAGGGGGGGGGGGTCTGTGTTGTAAAGGGAATGTGTTATAAGAAAATGACCATTGTTTAATTTATTTTTAAAAAATTTTTGATGATGCTTTTTATTAACTTTTACTATTCACAAATAACCCTGAAATCTTAGTTTTTATTTTATTTTAACTGTAACTTCCTGTACAGAGATGTTCGTTCATTGGGTTTATGTCCATGAGGCCTACTATAAAACATGTCACTAAATGCTGCTCAAAACTATTTAGGCAAGATAAAAGATTTTCTAGTTTGGAACAGTTTCTATTAAAAAATAATAATAATTTGTGTATTTTATTATAATTTCAATGTTCAGCAGGCAAGATAAATAATGATGTGTTTTATTGACTGTAAACCCTTGTGAAAGTTCCTTTCTTCCTATATACCAAGATGTCATTTACTTTATCTAAGTTGTATTTTTTAGGGGTACTATCAGCAGTTTATATAACTCTAATCTGCTCATAGCCCCCTATTGGACAGGAGATGCCGAGGAGGAAGGTATGTGTCTTACCATCATCCTCGGTGTCGTTCCGATGCAGTTAGTAAGTAGTTTGCTCCATGCTCCAGAGAAATTATTATTTTTATTATGTTTAGCGAATTTGTAAAGCAAATCTGATGAATTTGACAGTGTAATATTTGTTTCCATTTTATGGCTATATTTACACTAAGTTAAAAAAAAAAAGGGTCCACTCTTAGTGTAATGCATTAAAGTCAAGTGTCGTTCCGGTGCAGTTAGTAAGTAGTTTGCTCCATGGTCCGGAGAAATTATTAAGAGCACTGGGGCACCCATTAGGAGCACTGTCCACCTCCATGGGAGCCGACAGTGCTCCTAATGGGTGCCCCAGGCATCTCTGTATAAAACTGTATATGTAAAGAAAGAGAAAAATAGTATAACAAATAGATCCATTTTTTCTGTTCTCTCACTGAAACTTGTGTGTCCACCACTGATGGCTGCAAAAGATGGACACATAAATCAATAGAACATGTAACAACAGAGGGCGCTTTTTTCTAACCTCAAGGTAAGATATTTAATAACAGAAACATATTTATTAAAATCAATTGCTAACATTGAAACTTTTGCTAACAATGAAAATTTTAATAAACTTTGTTGATATACAAAGAATTTTTTGTGGGGCAATCCCATTAATATAGAAATAATTAAATTCTTAAAAGGGAAGACAAATCTAACCTGCTGATATATTACTATAGGGCACAGAGCAATAAGGATGAAGGTAAGTTTCCTACCCTCATCCTTGGTGCCCCTTCTGTGCAGTTTGTAGGTAAATCCTTAGGCTAGTAAGGTAGTTTGGTGCACTGGGGCAGAACTTCTAAGAATGATCAGTGGACCGGGGCAGCCAGAACAGTGCACTGGGGATAGTGGCCCCGCCCCCAGTGCACTAAACTGCCTTACTAGCCTAAGGATTCACCTACAAACTGCACGGAAATGGCGCAGAGAATAAAGATAAGAAATTTACCTTCATCTTCAATGGCCCATGCGCAATAGGGACATATAAGCAAGTTAGATATGTCTAACCTGCTTACTGTTTTCCTATGTATCTATTATTTTGTCTTTTTTTCAATGAGGAGACAAAGATGGGAAAAAGAATCATGGAGACACTGAACAAAACTAAATGGCAAGGAGACTAGACCCAGAAGACATACATTTAACAGATTAATGGAAACATGAACACCAATTATATGAGACATAATTAAAAAAAAAAAGTATGCATTTACACAGTGTTCATCAGATCTCTTGTCTCCCAGGTTGGGAGGTCAATATCAGGACTAGTGATGCGTTCAAAATGTTCGAACGCCAACGCAGTAAAAATTAGGTTCCCCCTCCCACATCCCCAGGCACTTTTTTCCAGCTAATAAACATGCAGAGGGGAGGGACAGGCACTAAGAATAGGAAGGATTTAAAAAAAAAAAAAACTCTAACTGTGATTGGCTGGATAAACGACGTCACCTCCTGAATATAAGAGTAGTCATTTGAGATTCGTGTCAGTTGCTGTTTGGAGCTAGAGAGGGACAGGCTGTTTACCAGGGAAAAAAAGCTTTTATGTGAAATTACGTAGGAAGGGACCCCCAAAAGTCCTTGTTAGGGCTAAAAGTATAAAAAAAACATGTATTTAGAAGCTGTTGTGAGACAGGCAGTCTGTTCAAACATCTACCGATAGTGTATACGGCTGTATACTGTGAGTGTGGTATAATAGCTGTTATCTTGCTACTACTGATTTGTGCAGTCTGCATCCTGTAAAGGCCTTGACCATCCCTTTAATTTTGTTGTTGTAAAAACAATTATATATCTGGTATACGGTTGTATACTGTGATTGCGGGATAATACCTGTTATCTTGCTACTACTGATTTGTAGTTATCCTTAATTTTCGTTATTACATATTTTACACTGCACCTGACCTGACCTGAGTGCATACTGCTAGACCGAAACATACACTTCTACTTAATGTTCATAATTTGTTCAAGAATCTTAGGCTTAGACTTGGGAAAATCGCTCATCATGTTAGATCCAGCTAGGCATGCTTCCCCTGCTGTCCTATATGCATTCCAAAGATGTTGGAATCATTTCCTGAGGTGTCATTGTGCACTTGCTGACCTCCTGGTGGTCGAATATTAATTTCCAGGTCCCAAGTATTTTTCTCCCATAGGCTATAATGGGATTCGATGTTCGTTCCAATATACGAATATCGGGAGCTATTAAATCGAATATCGAATAATTAACTATTCGCTCATCTCTGACCAGGTCATAATTTGTTTAACATACCTGAAAATTCCTTAGTATCAATTAATGAATACACACAGTACATATATATATAATATAACAATGCAACATCGTGACCACTATTTTATTAATATTTTATTTAAAAAAATTTATTATTACCACTATTGTTTTTATAATTATCTGGTCTAAAGGTACAAACCAGGTAGTGCACTCGCAATACACCCTTATTCTTTCATTTATATTAGGAGGTTGAGATCATACTATATTTAAATCATCAACATTACTCTCACATTTAGTAAAATGGTTCACAAATAATTAGGCTATCTTGGCTTTATATTATAATCAGAGATCCACAATACTCCCTTATCTCTCCACATCAGTATCAAATCTTAAATCCTCAGTCAGTAAATAAACATATCAGACAATTATATTTATTTTGTTCCATGTGGGCTGCCCTATGATATATTTTCAGGCTGCAGGCGCCCTAGAAAAAATAGGAGACAGATCATTTTCTATATTTCTATGTAAGTCATCATTATAACAATGTTATAAACCCTTAAGCATATTACCGATTTGGATAGAGTAAAATACTAAATTTACACCTTACTCTCCAAATAATATAGACCCTGGATGCTGCTAACAGTAATAAAGAAACTGTGCAGTAGGGCATAAGCTCCTGCAGGTATAGTGTCCCACTACAGGTGGTTGTCTGTCTTACATGAACCCAGGTAAAACTAGTTCACTCAGGTGCCTCAGCTAGTTCAGTTTGTTGCTGTGCCCTGCTCAAGCCACTAGGTGCTTCACTCCCCCTGTGAACAGCTACAGTTCAGGTAAGAAGGTTTAGCCTGTTTACACACTCTCTTACACACAGTTCCTGTCACACTGCCCTATATCAGTTGAGGAGCAGAATAGCTCCAGTCAGGAGTTAGTTCCTGTAAAGGGAGAGAGGAGTTAGAACCAGTTCTAGAGTGTAAGAGCCAACAGCAGTCATGCACTGCTAGACTTAACCATGGGGTAACCTGAGTTAGAGGAACAACCCATGCCGTAGATCTTTACTTCAAGACAGTCACCCCCTAGAGAGAAAAGGCAGTGGGACTGATCCGCAGTGGAGCACAGATGCAAGTTAGCCGCTCTCTACTGACTACACTCGACTATGTGGAAAACTTCTGCTTGAAAAAGAGGATCTGTCTGCTCTCTTGACATGTCTATTTTAGTAAATACTTGTATTCTCCATGAAACATCAAAGCAGGTACATTTTTTCTTAACGTAATGTGTTGTTCTGCTTTTATTCTTCCTATAGAGAAATAGCTAGCAGGTTCCATGTATCAATCACTATGTAGTTATTGCTTAGTTATATGTATTGTAATTAAGAACAATTAGAGATGAGTGAAGCAAATCTGGCGAATCAAGATTTGCTGTGAATCGTGCAGTCAATTCACTTAGTTCTGTGAAGCAAATTCCCGCTCATTTATTAAGGAAATTCTCAAAAAAAAAAAAAAAAATGTCGACTGCACATGCTGTCTGGAGCATCACTGGGAGGGAGAAAGAGATCAACCATAATCCCTAGCGCTCGTCCAAACAGCTGTAGGGCCCTCTGTGATGTCAGCACCTTTCCCTCTAAAGACGGTTTAGTAACGGAGGTAACCAGTCGACTATGTGTGGAGGAGAGAGCAGGATAGCAGCAGACATTTAGAGCAGAGCAGGGAAAGACTAGCAGAACCATATAGGGACAAAGAGAAGAATGGCGGAAATTGGAAGATTGACTGGCTGATTGACTTTCTTATTATGATTTTCAGATTTTTGACACTTTTACAACAACATGCTAAAACAAATTCTCCCATTTATAATAGTGCCAGTATTGTAGCTACTATAGTTTGGCTGTTTTAATTAAATTTATTAAGATTCGATTTGCGAATCTTAGCGAGTTTGACCAAAAAATTTGCGAAGCTCGCAAAACGAAATTCCAGCTGTTTCGCTCATCTCTACATACAATTATGGCCTAAAATTAAAATCTCAACTCAATTTTCAAGTTTACCATGCCGTAGATCTTTACTTCAAGACAGTCACCCCCTAGAGAGAAAAGGCAGTGGGACTGATCCGCAGTAGAGCACAGATGCAAGTTAGCCGCTCTCTACTGACTACACTCGACTATGGGGAAAACTTCTGCTTAAAATCTTTAACCAGAAACAGAGGCCTGGGACTCATACTACCTTGGAGGGCAGTCACTGATACTGTGTAGGCAGAAGGCGGTCAGATAACAAAGATTTATCTTAACATGGGTACGAGGAGATTCTTCAAAGTTACCCTTCACACACATCCCGGCAGAGTACTGTACTAATTAGTTTAGGGCTCCTATCCAGCCCCTATCTACTGCTTCAGCTTTATTTCTTCTTTACCTTCACCTCAAGTTACCTACTGAGAGATATATTGTTGTATTGCACTGAAGATATTTTTCCAGTAAAGTTTGAGCATTGTTTAAATACTTAAAGGTCCGGTGCCCATGTGTCCAGGGTTGGTTATTACCACTCTTGGCCACTGTGAAAATTCCCCCCATAACACCAGAACCCACCAGCTGGTTCAACACAAGTATCCAGCGCCCCAGGCCACAGCACAGGTAGCAGGGATATGATTTTCTATTATAACTGTCTATGCAGTAGATATAGAGCTCTGTAGCAGGAAAACAAAGTCCCAACCTAGTCACTACAATGTTAGATTTGTTTGTAGTCACTGACTTTGAAACCATAGAATTTGTCTCCGCTATCACTCAGTTTGTTCTCTAAATTTAATTTATGTTCTCCTGCTTGTGTCCTTGGTTCTGAAAAGAGTCCATTATCCTTTGTCTGTAAACGGTCCTTGAGGCATTGTATTTCAAAGTCTACTGATGTTGTTTAAGTTCAAGGGTAGAGATATAGGCAATGCAGCAGTTGTATCTAAATCCTGGTGTTAGAGGTGGTCCAAAGGTCCTTCTGCTACATGTGGGCATATTAGTATTGTGAACATATGAGATGATAAATATTTGTGTTCTAGGATCTCTAACCTATGTCATACCGAGAACCTTTCATCACAGTAACTGGAAAAAAGACTCTTCATTTAATTTTGCCAGTCTCTGGGTTAAAATATATTTTTGAGCTTTTCCTTTTGTCATCCAGCTCATAGCATAGCAGTCAAGCATATATTGTATTATCTCATACAGATGCCTTCCCAGCTATATTTGCAACCTATGAAAAAAAAGAATAGAATACTTTTTTGTTTAGTTTTTTGAGGGGGACTTTTTTTTTTTTTTATCTTTCCCCATTTTCCAACTATCCAAACATTATTAAGCTGCAGGAGCAAAGGAGCTAAAGTCAAACCTTGTTCTACCCACTTACCCACTTGGTTACTCTGCATTACAAGCTGTTGGTTCACTTGAGAAGTGAAAAAGAAACACATAAACCCGTCTTGTATGCTTACTTCTCAGAGTTATGTTGTTTGCCTTGGCAGAAAAACTCTCAGAACTTTGCTCAATGCACACGCTGGACACATGGCATGTGAGATATACTGTAGAAAGAAGAGGGGAGCAAAATAGTCATTGAGATGCCCTAAACTTTGCTACCATTTTATATGCTATCCTGGAGGCCTGTAAAGAGTGAGAGGTGAGCCAAGACTCACAGAAACAGCCCATAAATCTGTGTAGCAGTGTGCTGTGCACCTGCTGACACTAGCGTCACAAACACCACGTTCCTTATTTCCATCTCTCCAGCCTTGTCCCTTAGTTTCCACTTCCATAAAGAAAAGGTTCATTACTTTTACTGAAAAAGTGAATTTCTTTTTACAAAAGTAGACCTACTTAGTAGACCTTACTTAGCTGCTTCTTTTGTGTACACTTGCAGCTTTACTAATTCTATGAAAAAGAATATGTTGACCATTTTACTACTGTAAAACCAAAAGTTCATACTGCCCGGTCAGTTGTAGAGTAAGGGTAAAATTATTGAACACTCCTAAAGGTGTGCTAATAATGCAGTTTTATTTTAATTAATTAAAAATAAATAAATTAAACATTCTAACATTCTATATAATAGACTGATGTGCTTCTAACAGAGTGTGCAATACATTTGCCCAATGTATGTAATTGGCTGAAAACACGTAGCACAACTCGAGCATCACACCAAGGTTAGACCACTGAACATGGAGAGGTAAAATTTACTTGTCTAAAATACTAGAGGATGGGAAAAGGTCCACAATATGCAGGTTACACCACAACAAAGTGAATATGAGAAAAACATATTTTTAGACTTAAATGCATCATTCCTCCCATATGAACCATTGCTTATTCTGCCCTGACTCCAGCACTGGCCATTCTCTTTTGAGTTCCATGTCAAAGATACCTTGAGAATTACTGAGATCAGTTAATATGGGAAAGAATAAAAAGAGATAGGGCTGCTGTTACAGCTACAGTACTCATTAATACTGTCTCCTGCAGAGTCATAGAGGGGCAGGATCTTCTCTTCTTCTATGTATAGTGTATGGGAGACATCATAGCAGTAGACATGAGCGTAATAATAATAATAATAAAAAAATGGCATAAAATGTGCGAACTTACAAATACTACTTGCCTGTCCTCACTCCCCCAGTGTCCTCTTCTGTGTCCCCGTGCCTCCAGCCTGATCAATTACTTACCGAGATGGGACAGCGCCACGGCCAGCGATGCTGTCACTCTCTAGACAGTCTGCTTAACCAATCACTGGGTGCAGTGCTGTCCTGCTTCAGTCAGTCACTGATTGGCTGAGCGGGCAGTCACTCCAGAGATGAGAGTGACAGACAATCATTGACTCACTGAGATGATTGGCTCGGCAGGCTGTCACTCATGTTTGGAGAGTGACAGCCCGCTCAGCCAATCACTTGCCGAGGAGCTGTCCCGTCTCAGTCAATAATTTGTTGAGCAGTTTGGAGGCAGGGGGGACACGGAAGAGGACACCAGGGGAGTGCGGACAGGACAGCATATCATATATATATACATATATATATATATATATATATATATATATATTACAAATTTCTTAAACAATGCGTGCAAAAAATAGCTTTGCTTTACTCATCCCTGCATAGCAGCTACATCTACTAGCCCAGGGACAACTAATTATTGGCTAATACATAAAATGCAATTTACAAGTAATTTAATGGCCAGCAACACCACTGTTCCTCCTGTAGGCATGGCAAACCTTTCTGAAAAGTAAAAAAAAAAAAAAGGACAAATCTGTTTTAAGAAGTGTATATAATATGGACATAATAAGTGTATAAATTGAAGCAAACACATATTAGCATTTTTTTCTTCATAATAAGAAATTCATTTTGTATGTTTAATGCTATAAAACATCATAAATTGCTGAAGGCAATTAAATTGTAGTCAAACAGAACACTGTAATTTGTCAACTCATCTTATGTTTGCTTCCTAGAAAATTCCACTTAGCACCTTGTGCTTTCAGCAGATCAATGGCAGCCATGACAAACCACTGCCGAGATAAATAGGATTCTTTGATGGAATGTAAGTAGCTTTCCAACTAAAATAAGTCACTTGATTTGTGGTCTCTTAAAACGGCAACAAGTGAAAAATGAATAGTTTCTAATGTGCAAATCAAATGTCAATGGATCAAAAGTGAAGCGAGTACATTAGATTTTCATGCGGACGGGAGCCATTTAATCCATGGTACAGGGAAGCATACATATTTCCTGATTCAAGATTTCTTGGAATGATCTTTGTAGTTTCTCCTCTACCATCTGGTATCTGCTATTGGATAGCTCAGGTAATTACTCTAAGTGACAGGAATGAGGCTGCATGCTTCAAAGGTACTCACTATACACCATTACACCACTTGTAGATATGGAGAGGGATGCAAGCTGAACGGAGAGAATTATTATCAGCTCTCTGAAGGAGGACATGATACCACTTCACAGATCAGGAGAACCTCATTAATAGGTCAGGATGAAGTTGGAAGTTACTCTGCTGGGAGGACAAGTACAAATTATATAGGCCCAGAGTGAAAAGACTAAAATAGGTTATGGTTTATATCATGTCCTTGTACATTTTACAGGCTACAGTTGGAGAACAGAAATATAGCAGCAGAGAATAGAAAAGGTGGCCGAAACAAAGCAAACTGTGGTGACTCTATGTAGTGTCTTATATAAACTGGCTCTTATGTGTCAGTGGTAGCCGTTGCATAAAAGCCCTAATGGTTAAGGCTCCTTTTAGAAGAAAGTTGCCCAATAAGAGTACCTATCCTTAGTTTATTTGTGTGGCTATTCACTTACATTATTGTTGGCAGATTACACAGGGGGATGTGCAGCTGACTAATAACTACTTTAAGTATGGCACAATCCCAGTGCTCAGTTGCACATTGCTTTCATGTGATTAGAGGTAAGCGAGCACCAAAAAACATGAATGCTCATTACTCAAGTCAATTACTTTTTAATACTCGAGTAGTCGATTCGAGTAATAAGCCCCATTGAAATCAATGGAGAACTTAAATACTTAATCAGATGCCTTCCACTTATCAGAGTGTATGGTACCTGGTTAATCTGAAAGTGACAGTCTGGCCCCCTGGGGGTTCATTTGACCCCCTAAGGGACAGACTGTGCTCTGTTGATACGGAGGGAGGCAGAAAAAATTTACTTACTCCTCCATCTGTATTCACTATTGCCACTCAGCCAATTAACGGCTAAGACTCGACACCACTGCAGCAGCTGATTGGCTGAACAGAGTCTGCTCAGCCAATCAATGGCCACAGTCCCACCTCGGCCGCTGATTGGCTGAGCTATGATAGTTAAGACAGCTTGAAGACCACACCAGTTAAAAGGATTGGCCACTTTAAAGTAAAATTGCTCAGTGAACAGTATAAGTAAGTGTACTCACTGTATATACTTACAGCAACTCCCTGGTTACCTCATAGAGCTAAAATCAGACTCCTCTCTTCTAAGCTGTACTGCCCCGCTCTGTGGTTAGTGTGTCCATAAGATGGCCGACATGGAGGATCATGTGACCATGCATCCCCCCCAGGGTCCACCACTGAGCCTGTATATGTCTATGGATCTCATGGACAGCCTCACCACAGAGCAGGGCAGTACAACCTGGAGGAGGGGAGTCTGATTTTGGCTCTATGAGGTACACAGGGAGCTGCTGTCAGTATATACAGTGAGTACACTTACTTATACTGTACATTGAGTAATTTTTCTATAAAGTGTCCAACCTCTTAAAATATATTTTCTCTGTTCCTTCCTCCCTCCATGTGGTTTAAAGTGTCACAATTGGACCTTCTGGATCAACGGGGAGCTTGTGTGATTGTGTCTCCGTATCCATGGAGACCTGACCTTCCAGATTAGCAGAGGATCTCTCCACTGATCTGGATAACTCTTGCATTGAAGTCAAAGAGTGTTCCCTCCAGTCTATTGTGTCCTATGCCCATGATACATGCTGTAAAACATATCTCTAAATGCTGTGCAGAAAGGTTAGGCAATATGACTGCCCTCATTTTAATCTGAAAAAAATGTAACCAGAAAAGTAAAACAAATTAGAAAAAATTACATTTTAGTATCTGGTGTAGTAAAAAAAAATGGCATGATGCCTTTAAAATGTACAGAATGTACAGAACATAATTTATTGTGCTATGTAGAGATGAGCGAACTTGCAGGAAGTTTACGTTACCACAAACCTGAACGATCAGTATTTGAATCACACTGCCTTGAGAAAGTGGATGCAGCATGACTAAAGCCTGGATACAACCTATCATGGCAAAATCTGGGGTACAGAATTTTCATCTTGATGAAGCCACTCCCTACCCCTTTAGGTTTAGACTTTATAAGTTGCCTTCTATTTGGCACATTTGTAGTCCATGATGGCACATTTAATACATGCACAAGCAATGCCACCTTGTTGTGTGAGGAGCTAAAAGCATCTAAATGACATAAATATGGTACAGGTCAATTGCCATGTTATGCATTGGCCCAACAAGTTAAAGTGGTTATCTGGCAAAAATCTTTTTTCTTTCAAATCAACTGGTTGCAGAAAATTATATAAATTTGTAATTTACTTCTAATTAAAAATCTAATTAGTCTTTCCATACTTATCAGCTGCTGTGTGTCCTGCAGGGAATGTAGTTTTCTGTTCAGTATGACACAGTGCTCTCTGCTGACATCTCTGTCCGAGACAGGAACTGTACAGAGCAGGAGAAGTTTTTCATGGGAATTTGCTGCTGCTCGGGACAGTTCCTGTCTTGGACAGAGGTGGCAGCAGAGAAAACTGTGTCAGACTGAAAAAAAAACACAACTTCCTGCAGGACATACAGCAGCTGATAAGTATGGAAAGTCTTTATGTTTAAATAAAAGTAAATAACAAATCTATAAAACTTTCTGACACCAGTTGATTTGAAAGAAAAAGATTTTCGCTGGATAACCCCTTTAAACTCTTACATTATATAATACACAGGACTCTTAGGCTACAGATAAATAAGATTGTGGGTTATATACACTATTCCCTTTAGAAAACAACAGTCTTAATTGGGAATCTGGGGTCTGACACGGTGCTTACAGAGGTATCAGTTGCACTAGGGCCCTCCTGCCTGAGATGGCCTGAAGGCCCCCGTGCCACAAAAGAAGACATCAGTATTATAAATGGTACATGGTAATCTAGATGGGAGGTAAAGTTATGTTCCTGTAAACTGTCACATTGTTTCTTTATGATAATAAACAGCTTCTGCAAACCATCACAACACTCTGTGTATTGTATAGATCACCGCAGAAATTAATCCTTTTTCAGATAGCTGTTTCCAGATAAGATGATATTCAGGTCCAATGGGACAGCAAGACAAATGATCTGCTTCCAGTTGTATATGAGACAAATTTCTCATAGTTACTTCAACTGAGCCATTGAGAGTAACCTCCCTATAATAATATTAGGAAAAGCACATTTGGAAAAGTTCTCGTTTCTCGAAAAAGCTGTTACAGTAATTTCATACAAGCTTCATATATAGGATGCTAATGTATGAGTATGATATCCCTTCATCATATAAAAGTGCACTTTATCAGATGAAGGGTGAGAATCTCCCGAAACGCGCTATAGTGGTGCTATACAATAAATCTTACAGTTTTCTTCTAGTATACTGTCTGGTGGACTCTTCGGGACAGTGCCGACCTTTGCTAGTACCTTTGTTTTAACTTTTTATTGTTTACTGCATTATATGGGCCCCATTCTGGGAGTATCCTGTTCATTGGTACAGTCAGCCTTTGCAGTCCCTACTGTCCTGGAACTACACCAGTGAACCTGGACAAAGAGGAAACCTGCATCTAGACATAACCCATACCTGGTCAGGGGGGACACACACAAAGCCCAGTGGGCAAATAGGTGAGCAGCATTGCATCTATCTTTCTTCTTCTATACCTGAGGGAATACACAAGGCGCCTGGGACTTTTTTCTTGTATATGTCACTGGATGTAATCATGACACAGTACGCCTTGTGAAAATGACGCTATAGCATATGCTCCTTAAAATTCATCCCACATCCTGTTCTCCTTAAAGCTATTAATAGTTACATGCCAGTGGTGGGATATACTGTTAAACTCCTGCCACCAACATGTCTATTCAGGGACATGCCGAGGATGGAATACATCCGGCAGCGCTGTTGACTGCATTGTGCCTTACTTAATATGCACTGTTTTATGCTGTGTTATTCCTATTTACACTGTTTAATTCAACAGTGTGAATGTACAGTATGTAATGTGGAAAGCACACTCTCTGTTTGGCAGGAAGTTAGTGAGTTGTTTGTGAAACTTAGAGCAGCTTTCATCCATGTTAGTGGTTGTCAGAGGAGAGTGGTCCAGGACAGCTTGGGGGCAACACTAGTCCCTAAGTATTAAATCCAAAACACTTACCTAATCCAGTCTAATCTAAGAGCAGGAATGTAAAGCCAGGAGCAAATTATCTGCCCAACAGAAATAGTACAGTAGGGTGTGGGGTCAACCCCAGTGTGCACGATGCAACAATCACAAAAGCAGCAATCTGCTGCTATCTCTCCGTGTAATAGGAGTGGCGGCAGCAGACCGCCGCTATCTTCTATGGGCTGCCTGATGGACAATCTAGCGATCACCCGGGCAGCTTCCCTTTCCCCACAACTCTTATCCGCTCGCTTGCTCCCTCTTGTCACCCCGTGTAATAGGGGCTTTAGTGCAACCCTCTTATCACTAACCATGGAGTATGGACACATTGGCGGCAGCTCTTCAGCCACAGTGACTATTGTGCCATTTAAGGGACTACTACATTCAGCATTCTCCCCAGTACCTTTGGCCCCCCCGCTAGAGCTGCTACTGACAGCATTGCTACTCTCATTGCATGTCCCTTCGGTCACACATCTGCTTCCCACTTCTATAGGATTTCAGATATAGAGAAGTCTGCACATTGCTAAACCTATGGTATAGGGGTCTGGATAGTCCAGTTGCAGCCCCAGCCAGGGCTGTATTTACCACTAGGCACCCGTGGTCCGGTGCCTAGGGCAGCACCTTTTAGGGGGGCAGCACCATGGAGCAGGAGGAAGAAAACAAACCTTTTTTTTTTTGTTTTTATTTTTTGAATCTTCCACCTCCAGTTCAGACTTGCCAGTAAATCTGATGTCTTTTTGAGGGGGGCAGGGCCGTATTTGCCACTAGGCACCCGTGGTCCGGTGCCTAGGGCGGCGCCCTGCGGGGGGCGGCACCCGCAGGACACATTTCTTTTTTTATTTAATTTTTTTTTTTTTTTACCCCCTCCGCCGCCCCGCCGCTGACATCCGCGCCCGGGTGGTGCGGGGGGGGGGGGGGGGGGGTCTTGTGATCAGTCGGCCGGGGGATCAGTCGGGCGGCAGGAACAGAGGCAGGCTGGGAAGGAAGGTCCCCCTATGCAGGGCCGGCGTGAGCTTCCGGCATAGACTGTCACACAGGCCGGAAGCTCACAGCGCAGCCCCGCGATGCCCGAACTTCCCTGCTCAGCAGCGGCGTGATGACGTCACACGCACGCTGCTGAGCAGGGAAGTTTGGGCATCGCGGGGCTGCGCTGTGAGCTTCCGGCCTGTGTGACAGTCTGTGCCGGAAGCTCACGCCGGCCCTGCATAGGGGACCTTCCTTCCCAGCCTGCCTCTGTCCCTGCCGGCCGGCTAATCCCCCGCCCCCCCCCCCCCCGCTGGTCCCTCTGCCCCCCTCCAGCTGGTCCCTCTGCCATCCCCCCCCCCAGCTGGTCCCTCTGCTGGTCCCGCGATGCCCGAACTTCCCTGCTCAGCAGCGGCGTGATGACGTCACACGCACGCTGCTGAGCAGGGAAGTTTGGGCATCGCGGGGCTGCGCTGTGAGCTTCCGGCCTGTGTGACAGTCTGTGCCGGAAGCTCACGCCGGCCCTGCATAGGGGGACCTTCCTTCCCAGCCTGCCTCTGTCCCTGCCGGCCGGCTAATCCCCCGCCCCCCCCCCCCGCTGGTCCCTCTGCCCCCCTCCAGCTGGTCCCTCTGCCATCCCCCCCCCAGCTGGTCCCTCTGCCATCCCCCCCCCAGCTGGTCCCTCTGCCATCCCCCCCCCCCGCTGGTCCCTCTGCCCCCCCCCGGCTGCTCCCCTGCCACCCCAGCTGCCCTCCCATCTTCTCCCCCTGCTCCCCCTCCCCCTGTCGCCCCAGCTGCTCCCCCTGTTACCCAGCTTCTCCCCCTTTCCCTCCCACCCCTAGTTGCTCCCCCTCCCTGTCGCCCCAGCTGCTCCCCCTGTTACCCAGCTTCTCCGCCTTTCCCTGCCACCCCTAGCTGCTCCCCCTCCCCCTAGCTTCTCCCCCTGTCGCCCCAGCTTCTCCCCCTGTTCCCCAGCTTCTCCCCTCCCTGTTAACCTGACTGCCCCCCTGTCGCCCCAGCTGCTCCCCCTGTTCCCCAGCTTCTCCCCATTCCCCAGCTTCTCCCCCTGTCGCCCCAGCTTCTCTCCCTGTTCCCCAGCTTCTCCCCTCCCTGTTAACCCGACTGCCCCCTGTCGCCCCAGCTGCTCCCCCTGTTCCCCAGCTTCTCCCCATTCCCCAGCTTCTCCCCCTGTCGCCCCAGGTTCTCCCCCTGTCACCCCAGCTTCTCCCCCTGCCACCCCAGCTGCCCTCCCATTTTTTCCCTCTGCCACCCCTAGCTGCTCCCCCTCCCCCTGTCGCCCCAGCTGCTCCCCCTGTTCCCCAGCTTCTCGCCCTCCCCCTGTCACCCCAGCTTATCCCCCTCCCCCTGCCACCTTATCTGCCACCCCATCTTCTCCCCCTGTCGCCCCAGCTTCTCCCCATTGCCCCAGCTTCCTTCATCGCCCCAGCTGCTCCCCCTGTTCCCCAGCTTCTCCTGCTCCCCCTGTCACTCCAGCTACTCCCCAGCTTCTCCCCCTCCCCCTATCACCCCAGCTGTTCCTCCTGCCATCCCCAGCTGCCTCCTTTCCCCAGTTACCCCCAGCTGCCTCCCTTCCCCAGTCACCCTGCTCTGCCCGCCTGCAGACGAGTTGTGGTCGGAGAAGTCATAATGATGGCTGCACCAGATGGAGAAGAAAGAAAAAAGTGAGCAACGGCAATCGGAGAAGACGTCACCTGTGAGTCATTAGTAACTGCACTGTAATCACTTCTATAGTGTGCAGAGCCTGTGCACCATTGGGGTCTAAATGGGTCAGTGTATGGTTTGCGGTAGTGTACTGACAGCCATGCGGTCACTACAGTACACTAGCACAAACTTTTAAACTAGAATGCAACTACAACAGCTGCAGGTACTAAAACTCCCAGCATATCCTGAGGGCTGCAGACTTTCAGTACATGCTGGGAGTTGTAGTGCCTGCAGCTGTTGTAGTTGGGTCCTATACACTAGGTGCTTTGTGGGAGATCAGAATACATAGATTTGTAGGGGCTCAGTGCAGGGAAGTGACCCCAGAACATCACTAATAGGGGATAGAACAACAACATCTCCCCCTATCCCCTATTAGTTATGTTCTGGGGTCACTTCCCTACACTGTGCCCCTACAGATCTATGTATTCTGATATGCCACAAAGCATCCAGTGTATGATGCACCTAGGACCCAACTACAACAGCTGCAGGCACTACAACTCCCAGCATGTACTGAGTCTGCAGCTCTCGGGATATGCTGGGAGTTGTAGTGCCTGCAGCTGTTCTAGTTGGGTCCTAGGTGCATTATACGACATATAGGAATACATAGATCTGTGGGGGCTCAGTGCAGGGAAGTGACCCCAGAACATCACTAATAGGGGATAGGGGGAGATGTTGTTGTTCTATCAACTATTAGTGATGTTCTGGGGTCACTTCCCTGCACTGAGCCCCCACAGATCTATGTATTCTGATCTTCCACCAAGCCTCCTAGGACCTAACAGCTGCATGCACTACAACTCCCAGCATGTACTGACAGTCTGCAGCCCTCAGGATATGCTAGGAGTTGTAGTACAGTGTAGACAGATGTATTGCTGGACCTTCAGGGCTGATGGTTGTCACCCACAGATTGCAGCCACCAGGAGACTCTGCACACAGTGATTTATTAAAGGGTTGTCCTCTCAGAGACTACAAATCCCAGCATACCCTGAGAGCTGTATAAATGGAGGGTGTTCTGAGATTTGTCACAGATACAGATAAATCCAGGAAAGGAGCGGGTCAGCATGTCGCGTTTCACTGGTTCTATATTGGTGGGCCCCAGGTGCCCCAGTCCGACACTGGACAGAAGCTGTCCCCAAATTAAGTCCCCGCCCTCCTTCCTTCCTCCATCACGTCTGATGATGAGAAGAGCGGGCATCAAGCAAAAGGGCACCCCAGTACTACTGACAGTCGGGGGGGTGCCGCTCAGTAGTACTGGGTGCTGGAGTGCCGGCCTGCCAGCTGTGCCAGGGTATACACCATGCATGTAACCTGCCAGTGCCGAGGGGAAGGGGGCACTAGTTTGAGGGGGGGGGGCGCCTCGGCATGCAAAGTGCCTAGGGCAGCATGAACTCTAAATACAGGCCTGGAGGGGGGAGGGGGTTAAGGTGGTATTGGTCAGGTCTGGTATGACAGTGTTAAATGTGACGCCTGGAGCTATTTCCTACCAATCTACCAATCCTGTGGTGAGAATTCCTTCAGACAATGTACAGACGTCTCTAATTATTGATTCAATGTGGAAACTTGTTTATGTTTCAAGCATTTAAATACCATGAAAAATCCGATTCCGAAACCACGCTCCACCATGTTCCCCAAGATGGGGCGTCTTCAGGTTTAGTGCCTAGGGCAGCAGCAGCTGTTAATACGGCCCTGGCCCCAGCTGGAGGTTGGATTCTGCACTTTGTTCGACTTCATCACATTCCAGATCTATAAAATGTACAGGCTATCAGTACAGTTGTGAAGATCTATAGCACAACTGTAAAAGGTTAGTGACCTCCCTTTCTGTTTATCGGGAGGAGGGTGTTTGGACTAATATGGTATTGGCATTAGGGAGTACCCTTTGTTTTTCTGTTTTCTTAAAATTATATTGACTGAAAGGCACATTTTATCCATGAAAGCAGGAATATAGCTTGAAGCTCCAAGAAAACAATGTAACATTTGTTGCAGGTCTCTCTCATGCCATATTTAATTTATAACATTTTTTTTTTAAGTGGGAGCGGGTCATTTGGGGTTTCTTCAAGCACCGGGTCTCCAGTTTGACTACAACCTTCCATCTCAATAATATTTCTGCAGAAATCACCCTGTGACATGCACATAGAGGAATAAATTCTGGGGATTGTGTAGATCTTGACACTTCAGCACAGTGAAAAAAAAAAATAATAATTCATCGAAAAAACATGTGACTCTTCCAGATCAGACACACGTCTTCACACTTAGTGAAAAGCAGTCCTGGGAGGAAAGGCAGCAGAGGAAGAGCTTTACTTGTGAGTTCCAGGAAGACCCTGGAGCAGCAGAGGTGAAAATAACACATGTTAAGACACGTTTTGCTACAAGTACAATTATCGAGCGTCTTCCAGTTCTTTTTCAGCTTTTTGACAATTAATGAGAAATTTGGAAAGAAATTAGCTTCTGTTTAAAGAGGAGTGCCAGAGCTTGACATAATACACGCTGCACAGTCTATTCCATGACGTGGTTCAGTAACGGTGGTCCATTACTTGGCCTGTTTTGTGGCCTGTTTTTGTCCAAATGGAAATGGACAGGGAGCCCTATTATTGTCTGTGTTAATAGTCTCTATGATTCACCCTGAGTGTCTCAGATTTGTCTCAGATCTGGGGTAGGCTGTTCACCTCCTGTGATGATGGGCCTTAAAGGGGTATGCTGGAGAAATACAATTTTTATTATTTTTATTTTTTTAATTGATTAATTAATTAATTTATTTATTTTACTTTCTTACATAAAATGTAAACCAATGGCTGTTTTGGAAACTATAGGGCTTCCGAAACCCTGGCCCAGAATACAGTTAAATATCGATAATGCTGCTGCATGCAGGGGAAGCTCAGTATCATTAGCACTTCATGCATCAGTGTTAGGAATATCCAACTGTGCCAGGACCAGGGCTTCTGAAGCCCTACAGTTCCCTACAGACGCACTAGTGGCAGCAGAGGGTTTGTGTCACCCCTTATTGCTAGTTAATATTAAAAAATTATATTTTATTTAATAAAGTTATATTACACAGTTATATACAGTATTTTCCTGCGTATACGACTACTTTTTGACCCAGGAAAGTCTTCTCGAAAGTCAGGGGTCATCTTATACACAGAGTGTCATCTTATAGGGTGAAAAACTCTGGAACCAGACTGGAGAATCTGTGGTTGCCGCATACGGTGGGGGAGCTAAAAAAAAGTCTGCATCCCTGCCATATGCGGTTACTGTATGAAGGGCAGAGCAAGCTGCAGGCTTCCGGGGTATGGGGAAAAAAGAGATACGGTAGAGTGGGGCAGTACCCAGAAAAACACACCTCTTTTACCTGTCTGGCCCGCCGTTGTATCCTACCGGTATTACTGTACCTTCTTCTCTGCCTCTCATATATTGCTGCTGTCTGTTGTTTTTTATAATTTTTTATTTGGTGTGCGTTGGAAGAGGGGTAGTCTTGTTCGGCGAGTATATCCAAAACTATATATTTTAACTGGAAAAGTTGGGGGTCGTCTTCAACGCCCAGTCGTCTTATATGCCGGAAAATATGGTCACTTTATGAAAATATAATAATGATGATAATAATAATAATAATAATAATAATAATAATAATAATAATAATAATAATAATAATAGTCTTTCTCCTGAACACCCCTTTTAATTTTCTGTTAACAAAGCAAACAAGATAAGTAGAGGACCTGCTGACAAGTCGTATGTACAAATAAGTGTAAGAAAAAAGTCGGCACATACTTTAAGTCATACAAGTTATACAAGAACGTGTGAAATTGGACAACTCTGTGTGTGTTCTAAATCTGTTGAAGCTGAATTTGCCAGTGATGCATAAAGAAAAATATGGGATTAACCCTGAATTGAAAGATTTGTGAAAGAATATGTGTAAAATAGTGCACTTTACCACATTGTTCCATCCAACTCCCATGTTTGTGGCTCCTGAATACCCTCTTGGGAGGCAGCGCTGTCAAACAGGATTTTTTCTGACAGTCTATAATTGGAAGAGACTTTGAAATGAACAACAGTGATTGACAGCTTTGCTTCCCCAGAACTTTTGGAGCAGGTAATTTCAATATTCACAGCCATAAGAACTAGACTTTCTAACTAGCTAAGTGTATTTATACAGATGGGTTATTAATGACTTTACACGAGACCCTGCTCATCCCTTCTTACCAGCTATAAACAATATTTTATTGTGTACTTGAAGGCATGGACATAATGGAAGACAATGCTATATAATAGTTACAGGACAGCACTGTGCAAAGAATTATACTTAGCTATATTAAGCTACTACACTATATTAAAATGGACAAAAGTAATAATTGCCCCAATACCCCTTCATGCTTTACATGTTCAGTGTGGCATCTGCTGTAGCATTATCTAGGCTTTGTATATCAATATTATGTCTTATTATAATATAATATTATTAGTTCACTGTACAACCCTACTGTAAGCAGAGTACAGTATGTTGTATTGTTATGTGCTAATGGGATAATATTATTTTGGGACTTCACTATGACAGTATTGGTTCCAGTGTTCTAGAAAAAAAATAGGACAGGAGCCATATAAGATTGTTTCCCAGGGCCTGCAGATCTAGTCAAGGACCATTAAACCATATTTCTTACTTACAAATCCAATTGCATCCTATTTTTAGATATATGTTGCACATTTCTTGTATTTGTGTGTTTTAGATTGCACTTATAAAAACTATTTTATTTTATTTTGTTTATTTTACAGCACTAACACATGCTATTGTAAAATTTAGAGATTGTCAAATGTAACATCAGAGCCTGTGCCTGGTGGGGGTGACAGTCTACTTCGTCAGCCTCAGCCACAGGCTAGGGTTTATTTTATAGAAAGTCAAAGATGAACCAACGTCCCAAAATGCATTTTTGGAGACAGGAGCCTTTGCTCCTGTATACTGAACATTAAGGCATGCATTGTATGCCTCACCACCAAAAAATGACCCCATACAACCCCATAGGTGAAAAACTAAAACAGTTATAAAATAAAAGTCAGAATTTTATTGAAATTTATTTTTTGCCATTTTATTAATAATTGCATTAACACTGTAAAACACATTTTTTCTAATTTCACAATTATATATATATATATATATATATATATATATATATATATATATATATATATTGTATTAAACTGTATTATGGTACAAAGAAAAGCACCATTACAAAGTACACTTGTTCCTGAGAAGAACCTCAGATAGGCCCTGTAGATAGAAAAATGAAAGTACTATAGCTCTTAGAAGGGGAGGAGAAAAAAAAGCGAAAGCGCAAAAAATGAAAATTGGCCTGTCTTAAGGGCTGGGCCATGAAGGGGTTAAGGGGGTAACTATCCACCTAGTAAGAATAACTATCTACTTAGTGGGGTACAACTGTTTACTGTTAAGAATCTACCTAGTGGGTGACAACCATCTACCTAATGGGGACAACTGCATACTGGGGGACAACCATATAACTATTTATTAGGGGAAAATAATCTGCCTACTTGGGGGACAATTATTTACAAGAGAGCAACTACTCATTTAACAGGAGACAATTTTCCATTTAAGGAAGACAACTTTATATCTATAGAGGAACCACTGGCAGGCAACTATCTACCTGCTAGGGGAAACCTACCAACCTTGTGGGGGCTTACCAAGGAGGTGGGGGCATAATAAATAGTGAGGATAGTGTTGGAAAAGTGCAGAGCCTAAGAAGTTTGTCCAAAAGACTTTGTAGAGACAAGTAGTAGCTATTGGAAATCATGATGATGATTATCTGGATGATAAGAGATCACCTCTGAGTAACTGGATATAACTGGACTGTATTTAGCCCCATTCTGTGTGAACTATATGTTTTTTTTTTGTCGATACTGGATTTTGCTTAGTGACAGTTTGGTGGCACTATTTAATATTTAGACAGAGGTATAATGTGGTCAGGATGTGGCAGTATTTTTTTGTTCGTTGTATAGTACTATTTTGCAAGGTGCTAAACATTGGGCTGCTGTGCTGCCCATATTGCAATATACTAAAATATGTTCTTCCATGATGAGCCCTCATTAGAAATATCTGAATTCCACAATAATTTGCATTTGTATAATCACAATAATAATGGACATATCATTACAGAAGAATGCTGTTATTACAGAAGAATGCTGTCATAACGGAAGGCCGCAGACACAAACAGAAGACAGGATATTCCATAGAAATGCCATTAATATTGGGAATGAGAGTCAATTTTGACAGGATTCCACAAGAGTAGGTTTGACATGTTTCTGAGCTGAGAAAATATTGTAACAGCTGCCGTACTTGGAAAGATGAATCAATGGATTTTTTTTTTTATTACACAAACAAAATTTTGTTTATTTTATATTTTAAATATTTCGTGAAAATCTAAAAAATTCCATCTAGGTCCAATTTTAATTGTTTTTGATTTATATAAGACTTGTTATCACTAAAATACATGCCACAATGTCTCTTAAGACACATACAAATTAGTTTAATCTATGACCAATTTCAGAAATATATGAATAAAAATAGATTTTTATTACTCTGTTATCCTATGATTTACTTCATTATGTAAAGATGTTCCCATATTCCTTGTACAATCACACAATATACCCATCTCCCTCAATATTGCTAATATGCAAAACACAATTTGGCGTCTGTGATGCATAGTGTAGGCGCAGTCATACAAATGGCCTGGCACACGACCAGGATACTTAGCGTTATCACATTGTATTGTAGCTTTTCAGAAGACATGTGGCAGTGATGCATCATTCTGTTCATATTGCCAAACAGGAGTCATTTAGTAGATACTGAGAACAGAAGCAATTATGGTATCTTTCTCTTCTTTAACCCAGTTTGTTCATGTTTGTGTATATTATCATTAGAATAGACGTCATTAAACTTGTGGACGCAGCCGGAGGCACGAGCCCTGCAGCTGGGGCAGCCTATAGCAGAGTGAGCAGTGACTGACAGTTACTCCCTCTTGATCTTCTACACTGTGCCATGGCTGCAATGCTCGTGACACAGACAGCTACTCCACATGTACTAAAGCTAGCAAGTAGTATCAGTACTGTTAGTACTTTATGCCACAGCGCCAGTGAGCAGGATCAGGGCTTATGCAGCCCTGCAGTCCCTGATGCATTCATTGGTGGCAGCAAAGTAGTAATGTCACCCCTTACTGCTGCCATTCAAAATAAAAATGTAAAAAAATAAAAAAAACTTCAAATTTTACACAGTTTTATAAATTAATAGAAAATATAAAATGGAACAAAAGAGGACAAAAAAAGAAAGAAAAATTCTTTTATACATTGTGAAAATAAACTCCTCAGCTATAGATGTGGGTCTCTTTAGCTAATGCATAGTTGTTTCACTTCAACACAGAAGAGCTCTTATATACTTTTTCCCTATGATAAAGCTCTTTTCATACCTTCTATATTCAGGATACACTAACTCTGCATCTGTGAATTTGCACAAAGGCCGTCACATATTAAATGTGAAAGGTTTGAAGTTTAGCTACTTTGGTCTTCATTGTCATAAAATACTTAGACATTCAACATCCACCTCCAGTTCATTGTTCCACGCTCCTATGTTTCCTAATTCAGGACTAAAGTGACCAATTTTGAAAATTACAAGTTTATTTTTGTGTTAATACAAACTGTAAGCAAATTACTAACCCTGGCCTGGAAATCATACCAGCACTGTGTAAAGCCTTTGTACAAAATGTCGGAAAATTGAAAATTCTAGAGGGAAAAAAACAAGATATTTATTTACTATGATTGCTATTTTGTAAGTAAACCCCTTAATTACTCTATGGAGTGATATGTTGGGATTTTATATCAGACTATATTGCTATTGCAGCTTCTGGTTCGGTACCAAAGCCAGTGTCATCTTGCTGTTAGGAACCTCTTGCCTCTTTGCCTTCTTCTTGGTGTAAGTTAGTGGGGTATCCTCTGCAATAAGCTAAACATGTCCTAATAGATCATATAATATGTGTTTTTGAAGCCTCAGCTCTATTAAAGGAGACTGGCTCTGTAGAATTAATATTATAATTACAGGGTTTTTAAGTCACTTGGCCAAGATCTGTAAAACAGGGTTCGGAAGACACCTTCCCTTATCATTATATGTACAGTACTGCACAAAGTTGTCAACAAGAATAAAATAAAATGGTAAAAAGTAAGAATGATTTAAAAAAAATTAAGTGTAATTGATTTATTTTTTATCAAAACTATGTGAATAAATAGAAGTGAAATCTATATCAGGACTACCCCCCCCCCCCAGTGCACCGATCCATCCTTACCTACCACTCCCAATGAATAATACCAGCAGATCATAGCCATGCCCCCAGTGCACCAAAACTCCTCATTAGCATTGGATATAAACTGATAATATCATGGAAACTAACATTTAGCCTTAGTGTGCCTGCTAATAGTTGCTCTTTAAAACACAGCCACTGAAGTGATTTTGTCACCCCCTTTCCATATGAGGAGTTCTCACTAAAGGAATGTTAAAGAAAAAATACCAAGTTTGTTGGACCATGTGACATGTTTCTGAAATCAGAGAATGAGGCTAGCTTTGCACACTTTAAAATAAAATAAAATCCAATGCTTCAAATGTTTTGAGTTCTGGGATGAATATATCAGATATAATGTAATAATAATAATAATAATAATGTAACGCCTGGAGTCTTGGATCCACTGGACCGTCACTAGCGATGGCACTTAACCTCACCACGAAGCGGAGTCTAAGGAGCCGCTGGTTTTCACCAGAGCCCGCCGCAAGACGGGATGGACTTGCTGCGGCAGGTGACCCCCAGGTCGCTACCCCTGGCTTGGTTACTAGTGACGGCAGGTGAGGCGTGGCAGGAGCAGTAGGCAGGAGTGCAGGTAGAGGTCTGTAGGCGTAATTGCAGGTGGCGGACAGTACTCAGGAACAATAGGAAGGCAGCGGACAGGGACGAGGGACCGGGTCAGCAGACAGGAACAAGGAACAAGGACTGAGGTCAGGAACAACAGGGAGCTGGGCCAAACGCTATGGGAAGCATGTAGAGGCTCTAACACGAGGGACAGGGCATGCTGGGATTAATAAGGAGTGATTCAGTGTAACTTCCAATTAGGGGCGGACTGGCCCTTTAAATATGAGACGCCCTAGGAGGCAGGGATGCGTGCGCCGGCCGGCACAGCGAGGGGACAGGAGCAGAGGAAGGTGAGACCGAACTAGAAGCAGTGGCCGGTCCCGGGCGCAACTCCTCCTCCCCGTGGGCAGCCGCCGGGGTCCCGCCGCAGCTGTGACAAATAATAATAATAATTATTATTATTATTATTATTATTATTATTATTATTATTATTTATTTTCAGGGGGGGGGTTACACTATGCACATCTGGTACTCTCTCCTCTGCGCAAGAGATTGATTTAGCAAGGAGAAAAAAGGAGAGAGAAGCTGAGTGCTTCTCCCTGTTCATGTTTTTAATGGAGGCCTCTGTCTGCGCCCAATCCCAAAACTTTTGTCTTTTGTGGGAAAATATTAACCATTATAATATATATATTTTTCCATTTTTTGTCTTCATGTTGTTTTCAATTTTGAAAAACAGATTTAAAAAAATGTTGATGTCTTGCGTTTTTAACCTTTGCTGTGGTTTTTCAGCTGGGTTTTTGAGCATTGAATGTGACTAAATATAGGCCTTTTATATTTTTTCCCCTGTGCCAGTGTCTGCTTTTTAGAATTTACTGCAATCAGAAAATTGTAGTGCTTCAGGGAATTACATAGCTGAAACAATATAAAGAAACTGCGAGTAATGAGTGATAAGAGATATGGATATTATCATTAAAATAAGGACATAGGGGAGTAAGGTCCTAATCAAGTTATATGCTCCTGTATAAAATTCTTACTGCTATAAATGTGTGAACAAAGTGAGAGTGATTTCATGGATGAGTACAAATATTAACCTACAACATGTGTTCTGTCAAGAAAAATGACATCAAAACAAATTTGGTCACTGAGAACCTTGATTTGTTTCCTAGTTACATAACTATATTATTTGCTCCAAGTTGGAACCAATTCTAAATTCTCAGTATGTTAATACATAATGAGTTGTGATGAGAAAAGCTAAAGTATTTTGGTTCTATAAAGAAGGAGTTATATTTATGTTACACTCGAGTCTTGGGATAATTAATAACCAAATGTACCCAAAAGCTACTAGTCCAATACCTTTCTAATTGGCAGACTCTTACCCTCCCTAGGTTTTTGTCATAGCGCAATGTTAGGCATGATGGACTTTGCTGCTTGGGAATCAAGGTGGAGCAAAGAGAGAGATTTATGGTGACAGAGTAAGGAGAACAAAATAAATCCAGGAACCGGGATGGACAGGGGCGTAACTACCACCACAGCAGCTATTGCTGCTGCTACGGGCCCGGTTGCCCGCTCCTGCAATACACTGGAACCCTTGAGCTGTCATTATTTGCAACACCTGGTGTCTGAGCGGGCCTCCTGGGTGCTGCAAATGTCCCTTTAACTGCAAGCACTCCTGATCAGCACTTGCAGTTAAATGTTAAAGGTTATTACTACACTTGATGGGTGTGTGGACAGTCGGGAGGGGCCCAATCAAACATTTGCTATGGGGGCCAACCCCTAGGGATGGACAAAAGAGTACTCAACTAACTAGAGTACTCAAATAGTACTCAACTATCTCCAAACCATGGACACCTGATAACCAAACACACTGACTGGCAGCAAAACAAGGTTGACAGTTGAAGTGACTAGAGGGACATTTGTAGGGAACAGATACACCACAAGCCAGGGGTCATGCCAAGTGCAAGACAGGTACGGCCATGACATTGACATCTACCACCATGGTTCTTCTTTGGATGCTGAGCCAGTGCTCTGATTGGCTTGGTATCTCAAGCCAAGTATGAATTTGCTGACCACTCCTACTCAGATTTTAGCTATTGGCCACAGAAACCTCTTCTGTACTCAATATAAAATTGTATGCCAGTGCACACACCATATAATACAACAGACGTTACTATGACCATCCAAATAATAAACATGCTCATTATTTACTACTTTTGCAAAAAGCACATTGTTTAACATTCACTCAAAACTCCGACTATTTAAATATATCTTTTTTTTTTTTTTTGCTGTGTGTGAACATTATGCAAAGAATAGTACTGTCTGTAGAGCAATAGAAAAAATATTAGAAAAATACTAAAACCTCATTGAAATCCGTGGCGGATTCAGCACCAATACATGTCCATTTTATGAAAATGATTGTAGTAATATGCATAAATTGGTGATGTTTTGGTGCCAGATTTACAACTATGCAAGAAAACTTCAGCGAAAGAGGCAAAAAAAAGTTGTGGTAACATAGCCTCAACATAGCTGCCATGACTTTTGTTAAAAATGAGTCTAAAGAGCCGCAGTCTCTTGAAATATTGTAGGGACAGTGACAAGTGTTCCAGATACAATATTACTTCTTAGTTGGCTAAATTATAGATTATACAAGGGTCAAACAGGCACTTAGGGGGGGCACAATTTTTCAGCCAACGTAAAGCCATTCTTCAAGAGGTGCTCGAATGACACAAGTCTTAGTTAATCATTTGGAGCTGCCTCGTCTTCTACTTAGAATATTGCAGAAAATCTGCTTACGAAATATGGTCTGTACTGTGAAAATGAAGAGAGGTAATCTGCCAACAGGCCTCGTAACTGAAGTATAATTAACCAATCCTACAAGTCTAAGGAAAACCCATATTCATTCCCTTGAGCACTTTATAATTAGATTATACATATTAGGTGAAAAGAGCACAAATTATTTAATGAAATGGTAATGAATTAAATCTAATTAAATAGCATGGTACAAATTAGCATTGTAAGGCTTTTTGATCTGGCAAGGTGTCAAGCAGGGAAGGATACAGTATTTGGATGTAATATCCCAGGGAGTTACATGAAAGAAGCCTGAACCATTGTGATAAAATTAACAAAGAACACATTTATTTAAAAGTTTTATTCATCTCAATTTATTATATCATGTAAGGGAGAACAACTCATATAAGGTTACACATTGGACTGGAAGTTGCCATAAAGACAGAGCTTTAACCATAATCAGATCATGATGTTCTGGTATCAGAATGATTGCTTCAAAAATAAGAACCAGTATATAAATTATATGGAATAAAGGAGGACAGCAGAATTAGACATGCTGGACAAGGGGGGCAAGTCTTTAGATTTTTTTGCTGGATAAGTTTAGACCAAGGGTGTCAAACTCAATTACACAGTGGGCCAAAATGAAAAGTTTTTACAAAGTCGTGGGCCAACCTTGATATCTATTGAAGCGTGCAAACAGCATTTCTGGCCGTTTCATTATAGCATTCCTGACACCCAGAGCTTTGCACTACAAAAATGATATGGTAAATCCCCACAATAGTGCCTCACATGGTAATAGTGCCCCATACAGTAGCATGCCCCCCCACAGGTGTGTCCCATACCGTAGCCAGCCCCCACAGTTGTGTCCTATACAGTAGCCAGCCCCCCACAGTAGTTTCCCACACAGTAGCCATCCTCCCCTACATTAGTCTCCCATACAGTAGCAAGCCCCCACAGTAGTGTTAAATACAGTAGCCAGCCCCTATAATAGTGCCCCCCATAGTAGATGCCCCCATCCCCCCCACTTGTGTCCCACTAGTTAGTTACGTTGGCAAGCTCAACGTTCACAGAAAAATTCACTCAGTGTACCTTTTGTCCATCTGGACTCTCACCATGTGGCTGATCTGCTTTTCTGGTGCTAGTAAGATGTAGCTCCGCTCTACCTCTCGCTTTACTCTCAGCCAAGCCACATCTCTAACTGCACTTCTCTCCTACTTCATAGTCAAGTGGAGTGTCCCACCCCAGGCAGCATGGTTACATCATCCCCTCACTCCCTGTGCTGGGCAGATTCTAGTAATATTCGAATAATTCGATAATAATATTATTATTATGGGTGGCAATATCTGTTGTGATGGCCTGTCAGCGGGCCGGCTTAAAGAAACCTATTGTTTTCCTTGGCGGGCCAAAAATAATGGAACCACAGGCCTGAGTTTGACATGCCTGGTTTAGACCATTAGGATTGTGTTAAAGGAAATTTTTTATGTTGAAAATGAATGCCATTTGGCAGGCATCATATAAATAGACCAGGAGGAGCTAAGCAAATTCATGCAAGGTATTATAGAAGAAATTCCAGCATAACATGCCATTTATTCATGTTAACTTCTGCACCTTGTGACGTCATGTGGGTGGGCCTAGTCGTCATGTGGGTGGGCCTAGTCATTCATTAACAGCTCTCATTTAATGGACACTTAGGGGGAGATTTATCAAACATGGTGTAAAGTGAAACTGGCTCAGTTGCCCCTAGCAACCAATCATTTTCCAAAAAGTCTGTGAGAAATGAAAAGTGAAATCTGATTGGTTGCTAGGGGGAAACGGAGCCAATTCTACTTTACACCAGTTTGATAAATCTCCCCCTTACTGTATACACAGATATCTGTCAATCACTGGCTGGATTGATCAATTGATCTTTTTTCTCATATGGATGTAAAAGATCATTTTAAAGCGAATCTGTACCCACAATCTGTCCCCCCTAAACCGCTTGTACCTTCGGATAGCTGCTTTTAATCCAAGATCTGTCCTGGGGTCCGTTCGGCAGGTGATGCTGTTATTGTCCTAAAAAACAACTTTTACCTTTTATTCACACGTTGTAACAGTGCGGCTGTATTTGCGGCTGTAATTGTGCGGCGGTATTTTTGGTGGTTCGTGTGTATGCTTGGAAGTATAGGATATGCGGCTGCACAGTGCACACTATGTCTGAATCTACGGCCCTATCGTAAACGGACCCGTAAAAAATGAACAAGACCATTGTTTGCGGCTGAACATGCGGCCGAGGATTGACAGGCGGTCCGTACGGAGTACTTCAAAAATAGCCCTCAATGATGCCGAATGCCGATGCCTCTAATAGTTAATATATTAAATTACTAAAACACATTTTCTTTGTAATCAAGACACTTTCGTTGGTCAATAATTTATTTCTAACGAATCCATCATTTTGCAATTAAATATACTGTTAAAAAAAATAGATATATAAATAAATGTATATTTATCTATATATTTATTTTTTGACAGTATATTGAATTGCACAATGATGGATTCGTTAGAATTAAATTATTGACCAACGAAACTGAATTTATTTCCACGAAAATGTGTTTTATTCATTAAATATTAATTAGTACAGGAAGCTCTATAAGCCGGTAATTCATATTCCCGGCAATAGAGCATTCTGTACTAATCATCACTTTACTTTAATTAAAACATCAAATGTTTCTTCTAATTATGTTATGACAATAGCATTATTAGAAGAAACATTTAGAATTATATGTGCGCTCAGCTGATTGGCTGATCGGATCAGCGCACATATAATGAGCCGGTCCGCAGCACAGTGACTTCATTGTGCTGCGGACCAGCGAAGAGGACACATCGGGACATCGGATGGTGAGTATAGAGCTCTCCCCACCCCCTCCCCGGCACTGCACCCCTCCCAGCAAGGAAGGGGGGGTCAGTTAACCCCTTCCTTGCTGGGATGGGTGCAGTCTGACATCAGTCTGGCCCCCAGGGGGTTAAGGGGGATGCAATACATCCTCCCTTAACCCCTTGGGGGTCAGACTTTAAGCAGCGATCTGTAAAGATGCTGCATACTGTAAGGAGCACAACACCGCTCACAATGATGGGTGTTGTGCTCCTGTTTGTGTGTTTTTTGTGTGTTTCTCCCTTTTTGTTTTTCAGATATCGGTATCCTGGGGATTACGTCGGATTCCATGGACTACGTCGATGACCAGCGGTTGTTCTTTGAATTTTTTTAATAAAATGGTCAATGAGGGGTGTGGGGGTGTTTTTATTTGAATAAAAAAATATTTTAAACTTGTGTCTTGTCTTTATTTCTTTACTTTATAGACTTAGTAGTGGAAGCCGTCTAATAGACGGAATCCATTACTAAGTTGGGGCCTAGTGTTAGCCGGTATAAAATGGCTAACACTAACCCCCCATTATTACCCCAGTACCCAATGCCACCAGGGGTACTGGGAAGAGCCGGGTGCCAGTGGTCCCGGAGCGTCAAAATTGGCGCTCCTGGACCGGGCGGCAGCAGGCTGGTAAGATTTAGGCTGGGGAGGGCCTAAACCAATGGCTCTTCCCACCCTGGTGTTACCAGGCTGCTGTCGTTTGGTTTTTAACCCGGCTGGTTATAAAAATAGGGGGGACCCTATGCGGGTTTTTTTTTTAATAAATAAATAATTAAAAAAAAATTGGGAAAACTGGGTGGGAAGAGCCATTGTTTTAGGCCCTCCCCAGCCTAAATCTTACCAGCCTGCTGCCGCCCGGTCCAGGAGCGCCAATATTGACGCTCCGGGACCACATATCCCAGAGCTATCCCACATGTGAGTTCCTGCTATGTTCTCCTTGACTTAGTGGTCAAGGAGTGGTAATTCCAGAGTTTGCCTGGGGATACGTTCCCTCCGACTCCAAATACTAGTGTTATCAGCACCTAACAGGTGTTGGCCTAGATAATCTTGTCACTCAATATTGTGTTTATGTTGTTTATGTTCATGTTTTTATCTTAGTAAACACTTACAAACATTTAAAAGTGTCACTGTCGTTCTAAATTTCAAATCTGAATCAATAGTAGAGGTGATATAAAGCAAGTTTGCAATTTACATTCATTATTTTTTATTTTATTTTTTTCATGGAAAACACAGCACTTCCTGTTTTCTGACTTTTTTCTCAAAAAACAGGAAACAGTCAGAAAACAGGAAGTTCTGTGTATCCCAGGCCATCTGAGTGCTCACAGAGAGAAGGCAGTCATGTGATTGATGGACACATTGAGCCGTGACTCTCTGTACTGGCTGGAATTCTTGTGTTTAGTCAGAAAATCTGCCTTCAGGAGACTGGACCTGGATTTCTGGTAAGTTCAGCTTTGTTTTACAACATGATAACAACAACAAAACAAAATAATGAATGTATATTGCAAACTTGTTTCATTTCACATTTTCTGTTGATTTAGATTTTGAAAGTTATAACGACCATGACACTTTAAAAAACATTGGGGGAGATTTATCAACAGGGGATTTTTCTAGATGTGGTCTATTTCTGCAATGGCAAAAATAGACTGTTCTATTTAAATTGCAATTTACTATCAGGGATAAGCCTGGTCTATTTTCTGTGGTGCAGATTTGTTTAGCTCAGAATTGTCTCTAAATAGTCTCAGAATTGTCTCTAAATAGTCTCATTGGCCCAGGTTTGCCTTCTGGGTAATGAGAATTTTCTTTTCCCTTTCTTTTTCATATCCCGGCATGCAGAGGATTACGTCGGATTCGTTTGGACTACGTCAATGACCGGCGGACTTTACTGTTCAATAAAATGGTCAACAAGGCGTGGGGGGGGGGGGTGTTTTTATTTGAATAAAAACATTTTTCTCGGTGTGTTGTGTTTTCTTTCATTACTTTACAGGCTTAGTAGTGGAAGCTGTCTGATAGACGGAATCCATTACTAAGTCGGGGCTTAGTGTTAGCCGTATAAAATGGCAAACACTAACCCCCCCATTATTACCCCAGTACCCAATGCCACCAGGGGTACTGGGAAGAGATGGGTGCCAGTGGTCCCAGAGCATCAAAATTGGCGCTCCTGGACTGGGGCGGCAGCAGGCTGGT
Organism: Dendropsophus ebraccatus; assembly: GCF_027789765.1. Lineage (NCBI taxonomy): Eukaryota > Metazoa > Chordata > Amphibia > Anura > Hylidae > Dendropsophus > Dendropsophus ebraccatus. The sequence continues at coordinate 37,549,162 of NC_091463.1, read as the reverse complement.
AATATTTAGGCTGGGGAGGGCCTAAACCAATGGCTCTTCCCACCCTGGTGTTACCAGGCTGCTGTTGCTTGGTTTTTAACCCAGCTGGTTATGAAAATAGGGGGGACCCTATGCGTTTTTTTCTAATTATTTATAAAAAAAAACAAAACGCATAGGGTCCCCCTTATTTTCATAACCAGCCGGGTTAAAAAACAAGCAACAGCAGTCTGGTAACACCAGGGTGGGAAGAGCCATTGGTTTAGGCCCTCCCCAGCCTAAATATTACCAGCCTGCTGCTGCCCCAGTCCAGGGGCACCTGGCACCCGGCTCTTCCCAGTACCCCTGGTGGCATTGGGTACTGGGGTAATAATGGGGGGGTTAGTGTTAGCCATTTTATACCGGCTAACACTAAGCCCCGACTTAGTAATGGATTCCGTCTATCAGACAGCTTCCACTACTAAGCCTGTAAAGTAAAGAAAGAAAACACAACACACCTTGAATTTTTTTTTATTCAAATAAAAACACCCCCACACCCCTCGTTGACCATTTTATTGAACAGTAAAGTCCGCCGTTCATCGACGTAGTCCAAATGAATCCGACATAATTCTCTGCTTGCCGGTATCTGAAAAAGAAAAGACACAAGCAAAAACAAATAGTAAGTAAGGGGTTAAGTCCCAGGGAGCCAGACTGTAACTCCCATGCCTATGCTGGAGGTCACCCAGCTTTCCCAGCATCCTGTAAGGTTAACCCTTACAGGATCCTGGGAAAGCTGGGTGACCTTCAGTATGGGCATGGGAGTTACAGTCTGGCTCCCAGGGACTTAACCCCCTGGGGACCAGACTGTTCTGGCACTGCACCTGCAAGGAAGGGGGTTAAGTGTCCCCTTCCTTGCTGGGGCAGATGCAGTGCGATCTCCATGGGGAAGAGTGGGTTGATGCTAGGGGCTGGGGGTTACCTGCTGAGTCTTCTTCAGCAGTTGGCAGCAGTCCCCGAATGTCCCGGTAAGCTTCCCCCCCCCCGCGTCGATAAGCTCCGCCCCCGAAATTGCTGCAGTGATTTCGGGGGCGGGGCTTAGGTAGCTGTATATAACATATACTGGATATTCTTTTCCCCAACCAGGTAAAAATCCAGAACAACCTCAGCTCTTTTTCAGAGATGAAGCTTGTATTTGGATTTCAGGCTCAGGGAAAGCAAATGCTGTTTTCTCAGGGTGAGGGTGGGCTGAACACCCAAAAGATTATACCTCAATTCATCCATAACTCCACAGTCTTTCCTTCAATTTGTATACTGTTTTTACGTCGCTTGTTAACATGTGAAGGACATTTGATTGCTTAAGAGCAGGATTATCCAGTTTTTATGTCTGAAAATTAATTTGATTGCTCTCTTGACTGATACAACTTGATGTCAACAATCATGCAGACATTTTGGAGGGAAAGTTCCATGGTTGGACTGTTGTTTAACTAATTAAGAACCTATGACGTTAAAAAAAAAAAAAAAAAAGAATCTATGACATACCCTTTCACCAATAGGTCCCTGAGGGGTCATACCCTTACCCTACACTGTCAGCCACTAATTTTACTTAATTTTTGCATGAAGTATGCCCTGAAACCAGAATTTTATTTTTTTTTTTTAAAGGGGGGTGAAATTGAAAAAAACACACCATTTTTTTTAATTGGGGGGTGGGGGGTATTTATGCTGTTCGTCCTTGGGTAAAACTGACATGTTATACATGTTCCTCAAGTTGGTACGATTACGATATGTAACTTGTATACTTGTATTTTTTTTTTTTTACTTTTTTAAAAAATGTTCCTTAAAATTGCTCTATGACTAGTGATGAGCGAGCATGCTCGTCCGAGCTTGGTACTCGATCGAGTATTAGGGTACTCGATGGTACTCGTTACTCGGACGAGCATCTCACGATTCCTGTAAGTTTGGGCCCTATTTCTCAGACAATAAACATGCAGGAGACTCTTTGGTACATCTGCGATGACGTGGGACCCATACATGTCAATAGCAGCGATTGGTTGGCCAGATCAGATGACCCTGCCATATAAAACTCGGCGCCGGCAGTGCTCGCTTCAGACGCATGCTGTGAGAGATCAGGGACAGAGCTGCTGCTGGTCAGGGAGAGTGTCAGTGTAGGATTTAGCGTTCCAGTAGGCAGGGAATACTAGCAATACAAACAAACAGCCTATTTCAGGGCTTCAAATCAGTTTTTTTTTTTATATCTATATTTATTTAATTATACATCTCCATTAAAGTTTATTTAGAGTAGTACATAATGAAAGTATTGAGCAACTAAGGAATATTCACAAAGGGAGTCACTTAACTTCTAAGATATATAATATTTTGCTGAGGCAAAAATATAAGTATGCACTGTTAGGATTTAGAAGGCAATGGGAGGGGGAAATAGGTGTAATGCCAGATTTAACATGGGATAGTGTCATTGGGAGCTTATTGAGAGTATCATCCAATCCCGAATATAGACTAACACAGTATAAAATCATTCATCGTTCTTACTATACACCAATGGCAATGAAAGGGGTTATCCAGCGCTACAATAACATGGACACTTTTCCCCCTACTGTTGTCTCCAGATCAGGTGCAGTTTGCAATTAAGCTCCATTTACTTCAATGGAACTGAGTTTCAAAACCCCACCCAAACTGGAGACAACAGTAGGGGGGAAGTGGCCATGTTTTTGTAGCGCTGGATAACCACTTGAAGCGTATGGGTCTTAGAGAGGATTCACTATGCCCACGGTGTAGAATGGAGAAGGCAGGACTGAGTCATATGTTCTGGTCATAACAAATTCAGAAGGAAACAGCACTGTTCACAGCAAACGTGATTTCTTTATTCACATCCTACTTTGGATTGGACAGATGTTCTGGTCATGTCCTGAAATAGTAAGCTTTTGGTCTTTGAGGAGTTACAAAAAAGAGAATTATTAGACCACCCCCTAGATTTTACAGGAGCGGTATTGGGCGAAAATGGAGAGAGGAGGAAATGTGGAGGCCTTATTGATAAGGTCCTTTTCCAGGCAAGACTAGTAATTTTGAGAAATTGGGTAGGAACAACAGGCCCCTCAAAACAAGAATGGCTTAACCAGGTCAACAAAATTAAGAAATTGGAGGGCCCACAGGGAGGGACAATGGGAAGGAGAGAGGTAAAGTTAAGCAGGATGTGGAGAGATTGGAGAGGGGAGGAAGATATCTGAGAACACAAGAGAGAGGATTAAAAGAGGCTTTTTTTTTTTTTTTTTTCTTTCGGTGTTCTGGCAGACCAAGGGAGGAGGAGGGGGGGGGGGGTTTAGGGTGGATCTGAAATGTTTTTATTATGTAAATGTAGAGTTAGCTGCTCATTGTAAGGGGGTATCACAACGTGTATCTTGGTCCAGCCAGTACCAGATTGTACCATACAGCCCCTCTAAACTAGTGGGTACTACACTGTATTGCTGAGATTTGTAGTACATCTTTCTAAAACTTCACTGCTCATTGGACGGGGGTATTACAGCGTGTATCTAGGTCCAGCCAGTACCAGATAGTACCGTACAGCCCCCCCCCCCCCCTAAACTAGTGGGTACTACACTGTATTGCTGGGATTTGTAGTACACCTTTTTAAAACTTCACTGCTCATTGTAAGGGGGTATCACAGCGTGTATCTAGGTCCAGACAGTACCGTACATCCCCCCCTAAACTAGTGGGTACTACACTGTATTGCTGGAATTTGTAGTACACCTTTATAAAACTTTACTGCTCACTGTAAGGGGGTATCACAGCGTGTATCTAGGTCCAGCCAGTACCAGACAGTACAGTACAGCCCCCCCTAAACTAGTGGGTACTACACTGTATTGCTGGGATTTGTAGTACACCTTTATAAAACTTCACTGTTCATTGTAAGGGGGTATCACAGCCTGTATCTATGTCCAGCCACTACCAGATTGTACCATACAGTCCCCCCAAAACTTGTGGGAGCACAAGTATTTTTCCTGATTTCTGTATTACATACGCAAGGCCTATCTAATTTCAATCACATCACAACTGCTTTCACAGAGTAAAGGGTGTGTCATGAGAGTGTGTCTAGGTCCAGCCACTACCAGATTGTACCGTACAGCCCCACAAAACCTGTGGGTACTACAAGTATTTTTTCTGATTTCTGTATTTCATACGCAAGGCCTATCTAAGTTCCATACTATGCAGTGTCCATAAAATGGTGAACCCCAGGGGTAAGGGTCGAGGATGAGGGCGTGGGGTTTCAAGTGATGCCGTTGCCGGAGGCCGTGGTTCAGGGCAGGGTGACACAGCAGCACCTGTTGAGGAGGTAGCAGTGGCACACCGCAGACGTCCACTCCCTAGCATCTTTGCCCAATTTACGGGGTCTCATGGTAGACCGATATTGAAACCAGAGCAGTATCAACAGTTGATCATGTGGATAGCGGATAATTTGTCCAGTAACTTATCCACCACCCAGTCTTCCACGCAGTCCAGTCACGCAACCCAAGGGAGTGGAACCCTTGCTCCTTTAGCTCAGCCTCCTTCCCCACAGCCTGGCCCCTCCAGGGGAAGAAGGGATTCAGATCCACCACCATGCTCTCAGGAACTCTTTTCTGGACCCTTCCCTGAGTCAGAGCAAACGGAGCAGTCGATCTGTCCCGATGCCCAAACTACAGTATGCAGGTCACGCAGTCAGTGGGTGATGAGAGTGGGGACTTGCAAGCGGGGGTGGAAGAGGTGTCTGATGATGACGATGAGACCCGGTTGTCAGACAGTGAGGTTGTTGTCATGGATGTAACTCAAAGTGAGGAGGAGAGTGAGGAAATGGAGGAAGAGCTGGTGGATGAGGACAAGGTGACTGACCCGAGCTGGGTGGATAAGCCTAGTGAAGACCGTGGATTTCACCCGCAGGACCCGTTAGAAGAGGAAGAGTGGTGGGCAGAGAGAGAAGCAGGGGCAGAGCGAGTAGAGCAGCATCTGTTTCACGAAGTCAAACTCCTGTGGCCAGGGCTAGATGTTCCCAAGTCTGAAGGTTTTTTTAAAGAAAGTGCGGATGACCGATGAACTATAGTGCGCAACGTGTGCCACGCCAGGTCAGCAGGGGAGCCACCACTACCAGCCTAACCACTACCAGCATGCGCAGGCATATGTGTGCTAAACACCCCACTCAGTGGAACCAAGGCCGTTCAGTGACTGCAAGTCGCACACCTGCTCCTTCCCCTGTGTCACGTGCTGGCTCTGTCAGTCCCCCCCCCCGCCCAGGCCCCAGGCACAAGGGCCTCCCGCCCTACACATACCCTTTCACCTCCACTATGTTCCACACCCTCCAGCAAGGTGTCCAAGCGCAGCATTCCACTGTCCCTGCAGCAACTGTCACTTGCCTCCATGTCGGCTACTGCTGGGCCTTAACTGGCATCCATGTTGACTACTGATGTGCCTGCCCTTACCTCCATGTTGCTGGGCCTTAACTGGCATCCATGTTGACTACTGGTGTGCCTGCCCTTGCCTTCATGTTGCTGGGCCTTAACTGGCATCCATGTTGACTACTGCTGAGCTTTTACTGGCATCCATGTTGACTACTGCTGGGCCTTAACTGGCATCCATGTTGACTACTGGTGTCCCTGCCCTTGCCTCCTTGTTGCTGGGCCTTAACTGGCACCCATGTTGACTACTGCTGGGCCTTTACTGACATCCATGTTGACTACTGCTTTGCCTGCCCTTACCTTTGTTGTCTTGTCCATTTCAAACCATATTATCTGTGGATGTCATCTTATCTTACGGGTGTCCTATGCCATTCTTTCACCAGTACCTTCTACCTTATTCAATGTTGTAGCCTTTTTTAAGGCAGGCTTGATCAGAGCAGTAATGGACATCCATGTTGACTACTGCTGTGCCTGCCCTTGCCTCCATGTTGGCTACTGCTGGGCCTTAACTGGCATCCATGTAGACTACTGCTGGGTCTTAACTGGCATCTATGTTGACTACTGCTGGGCCTTTACTGGCATCCATGTTGATTACTGGTGTGCCTGCCCTTGACTCCATGTTGGCTACTGCTGGGCCTTCACTGGCATCCATGTTGACTACTGCTGGGCCTTTACTGGCATCCATGTTGACTACTGCTGGGCCTTTACTGGCATCCATGTTAACTACTGCTGGACCTGCCCTTGCCTCCTTGTTGCTGGGCCTTAACTGGCATCCATGTTGACTACTTGTGTGCCTGCCCTTGCCTCCTTTTTGCTGGGCCTTTACTGGCATCTATGTTGACTGCTGTGCCTGCCCTTACCTTCCTTGTCTTGTCCATTTCAAACCATATTATCTGTGGATGTCATCTTATCTTACAGGTGTCCTATGCCATTCTTTCACCAGTACCTTCTACCTTTTTTTAATGTTGTAGCTGTTTTGAAGGCAGGATTGACCACAGCAGTAATGGACATCCATGTTGACTACTGCTGTGCCTGCCCTTGCCTCCATGTTGGCTATTGCTGGGCCTTCACTGGCATCCATGTTGACTACTGCTAGGCCTTTACTGGCATCCATATTGACTATTGGTGTGCCTGCCCTTGCCTCCATGTTGGCTACTGTTGGCCTTAACTGGCATCCATGTTGACTACTGGTGTACCTTCCCTTGCCTCCATGTTGGCTACTGCTGGGCCTTAACTGGCATCCCGGGTTTGTGTGTAATTACCAGTGAGGTAAGTTGCGTGTGACAAGGGGGGGAACCTGGTGGCGGCACTGCAACTCGGCAGCCTCACATATGTACCATGCCTGGCCCACGTCTTCAACCTAGTGTTGCTGCGGTTCCTGAAAACGTATCCCAATGTGGCTGACTTGCTCACCAAGGTGCACCGCATTTGTGCGCATTTCCACAAGTCAACCAGTTAAACTAACCCAACTGCTACATTAAAATTCAAAGTCAAATTCAAACTCAAAACAACGGTGGGGGGATAAGTGGGGAGTCACATGATGCAAGGAATGTTACCCCAACTGCTAGAGTCAAATTCATTTTCAAATTCAATTTACCTTCCTTGTCTTGTCCATTTCGAACCATATTATCTGCGGATGTCATCTTATCTTAGGGGTGTCCTCTGCCATCCTTTTACCAGTACCTTCTACCTTTTTTCGATGTTGTAGCTGTTTTGAAGGCAGGATTGACCAGGCCTTTCACCAGTATGGTCTACCTTCCTTGAATGTTGTAGCCTTTTCGAGGCAGGATTGACCAGGTCTTTTCAATAGACACTTGCCCTCTCTTAGAGACTCTTCAAAGGATTGAAAGTGTATTCATTTGTTCAAATCAAATTCCGGGGCCTCTTAAGAAGACTGTATTGTTATTCTTCGTCCCTTCCTCCAAAGATATGCCTCCCACGCACAACTGCATGTGGGTGTGAGGCTAAATCTAGCCATAATTGTATTGTACATCTTGGTCTGGGTCTGTGGTGTCAGGCTAAATTTTTGGGTGGTCCATATGCTACCGGTGTTTGAATGGTTCCATGTGTTCTCACCGCCATGCTGTGTCAGGCTAAATTTTGGGTTGGTTCAAATGCTAACTCTGCTTTAATGAAAATCGGTGTCCTCACCGCCATGCTGTGTCAGGCCTAATTTTTGGGAGGCTCACTTGCTACCTCACTTTTAATGGTTCTCTGTGTCCTCACCGCCATGCTCTGACGTCACACTACATCTGCGGAGGAGTGGGACTGGTTTCCGGGGGCCCGCTGATTGTGCCCCCGCCAACCAGCCAGCTGGGTTTTTTTTTTTTTTTACTCTTACTTTACTGTGTCAGGCCTAATTTTTGTGAGGTTCCACACCTGCCTCATCTAAAGGCCGGTTATACTGACTTTATGTTTTTTTTTTCCTTCAATTAAAATTTTAAAATCAAATCGACTTCAATTCAAGTGCTATTTTTGCAGGGCTGTCTGGTAATCTATTGTGTCTCCAAGATACACGCCACTGTTCAAAGGAACAGACAGTGATAATGGGGGATCCTAATTTAGCATCCTTGTGTTGTCCATTTCATACCAGACAATCTGTGGATGTCAACTTGCGGGTGTTCTCTGCCGTCCTTTCATTTTTTAGCTCGGGGCGTCTTAAGAACACTGTATTCTTATTCTTCGTCCCTACCTCCAAAGAGATGCCTCTCACGCACAAATGCATGAGGGAGTGAGGCTAAATCTAGCCATAATCCGCCAACAGGTGGTGCTCAAACTGCTGAACAGCACTTTCTACCTTCCTTAGATGTTTTAGCCATTTTGAAGGCAGGATTGACCAGGCTTTTCATCAGTAGCTTTTATCCTACCTTGGATGTTGTCGTAGCCTTTTTGAAGGCAGGATTGACCAGGTCTTTTTAATACGCAGGCTACCGCACTTGCCGTCTCATTGAGACTCTTTAAAGGATTGAAAGTGTATTTGTTCATATTCCGGGGCCTCTTAAGAAGACTGTATTGTTCTCTGTGTCCTCACTGTCATGCTCTGACGTCACACTACGTCTGCTGAGGAGCAGGACTGGTTGCCGGGGGCCCGTCGATCGTGTCTAGCCGTGGCCGAGGCCTCACCATCCCCCGGTCGAGAGGCATCAGGTGGACCCTTGATGGTGACTGACAGCTGGCCTAGCCAGTTAACTGTTAGCACCTAGGTTCGTGTCCACCAAATATCCCAGCCCCTGGACTCACTCCAATTTTTGGGTGGGCTCACTTGCTTCCTCACCTACTTTTATTGGTTCTCTGTATGCTCAATGCCATGCTGTGTCTGGTATAATTTTTGGAAGGCTCACTGGCTACCGATTCAACCTTGTTCACTCTGTCCTTACCGCCATGCTGTGTCAGGCTAAACTTTTGGGTGGTTCATCATATGCTACCTCTGTCTTAATGGTTCCCTGTGTTCTCACTGCCATGCTGTGTCAGGCTGAGTTTTTGGGTGGTCCATATGCCTACCTCTGTTTTAACCAGGCTGTTGTACAGAATTAGGCATAATGGTGCCATTAGGCAGCCTCAGAGGCATGCAGAGGCATGCTGTGTTTCCATCAATTTCTGAGGTTGACAGGTTTTCACAAGATCTTCCCTCTACTTGAGTCTCCTGCAAAAAAGCTTGAGTCTCCCATTGACTTCAATGGGGTTCGTCACTTGAAAGGAGCACTCGAGTATCGGGAAATACACGTCTCGAGTAACGAGCACCCGAGCATTTTAGTACTCGCTCATCACTATGACCATGCTTATGACGCTTTTTTTTTTTTTTTATATGGGGCTGTGTGAGTTGTCATTTTTTGTGCAATGATCTGCACTTTCTATCCGTACCTTACTTGCATGTATGAGACTTTTTTTAAATCACTTTTTATTAAAACTTTCTGGATTTGATGCAACCAAAAATGTGCAATTTTGCAACTTGGAATTCTTCTGTGCTTACGCCGTTTACCGTGCGAGATCAGGAATGTGATAATTTAATAAAGTGGGCAATTACACATGTGGCAATACCAAATATGTTTGTTTATTTATTTATTTATTTATATTTATAGTGATTCAGACTTTTATTATTTTTATTATTTTTATTATTATTTACTGTGCTTTATTAATAACAAATATACTGTAAAATTGCGACCTATAATCCAAAAGCCTGTATTCTGCTTACCCACTAGCCTGTCACACAACAGCGTCCAAACCTGCCAATAGGCCTTTAGCAACCCCATGTAACCCTGGGTGAAGGATCACAATTTCCACCACCAAAAGTAGGACCCCCTGCTGACTACTTACTGCCTGCATTTCTTTTCCACCACCCCTACTCTATCCAACTCTTTGTGTGCCACCACCTTTCCAGTGCCTTCTGAAGTGCTTTATTAAAAATTAGTGTTCATCATCTGATCTGTACAGTTCCTTGCACTTAAAGTCGATTAAATCATCATAATTAATGGTCCCACCCCCTTGAATCAAAACAAACCGGAGAACAGCATTGTTTTCCTTCTTCCTGGATTTTTGTAACTGCCGGCACAGATTTTGCATGCCTTCACAATCTCCTCTTCACAATGCATATAAGGTTAACATGTATTGGTTTATTCCTCATGGACACCCCCCCCCCCCCCCCCTATTCCCAACATCCAAGATGGGGATATGTAACTTGCTGGACACTGGTTGCATGGCATGCATGTGCCACTGCTGTAGTGGGAGCGCAAACCTTTGCCAATACCTCGACCACTTGAGCTCCCTTGCACTGCCGGATTGCTGTCTGCTGCATCAGAAGGTAGGCCTCCCTGGGGAAAAAGGGCTACATAGAAAAATTGGTCAGAGGTCTCAGGGTCAGAGCAAGAAGGATCCAGAGGGAAAAGGCATACCTAGGAAGGTTCCTGATTAGCTAAGATCTTCACCCTATTCCCCAACCTACACTGGCTACTAAAGACAAAGGTTTCTTACTAGGCTTGGAAACATCCTTGAGGATCCTCTTGGGAACCTTAACCTGTGGCCATGGCTTCTTTACCTGGGGCTCAGCTTCATCCCTCTGAGACTTGGAAAATCCACTCTTTTGGATGTGCTGGCTCTTCTTCACACTTCTTTGTCTTCAGGTAACTGAAAATTCTTTCTGCTTGTTCTTGCTATCTTTCCTCTTTTATACCTTTAACCCCACCCTCTATGTTTACCTTCCTCCATTACACCTCCCCCAGGTATTCCTGCCGCATACTAATTCTCTTTGTCCCCAAACAAAGCACTCTATTCCACGTTTTTCCTTAAGTTGTTGCTCTAAATCTACAAGAAGGTACTAGATAACAGCAGCACGACAGTATTGTTGATAACATTTTATTTAAAAGTTTATACTATTCTGGGAATTTTACTAGTTTTATAAAAAATACACTTTTAAGTATTTTCTATTCAGTATATTCCATGAGTTAGGTATCAGATTTTCAAAGAACACGTTTATTCTCCTTGTAATTTTGTGTTTTTGTAAGGCATTCCTTTGCAGCAGGCAATTCTATAACACCTGCTAAGATCAAACACTTGCACATAAAGTGTATAGTTGCCACGGCTATAAAGTCTTTACATTTTCATTCTTTTCTTTTCTTTTTTTTTTTTTTATAATAACTAGCTGCCTGCAAAGTTTTTTCCCGTAATTACGTGTTGACAGGACTGATATCTGAAGGGAGCACTACTTACTCTTTATGCACATTTTTCCTCTCTGCTTTACACTAAAGATGCTACAAAGTGCAGTAAATACAGCTCCATTGTGGACCTTTGTGTTTCCATGGTGACAGACAACAAACCTTGAATGTAACCTAATACTTTATATATGATTATGTCTTGTGTCCATGTCTTCTCTTCTTGTCTACAGATGGTATATATGATTTAAAGCAAGTAACAGTACCCATACACTTTATACTAAAGTTAGCCAATATAGAGTATAGGAGCCTACTGATTCTCCAACAAATGTTGTCGATTTAGATAAGGGTCAGGCTTGATGGATTTTCTGGTTCAATAGTTTTCATTAGAATTTTTTAGCTTTATTTATTTTGACTGAATAATATCAATAGCCATTACATGTGCAACAGATCTTGAGAAATAACACCTATTACACTGTGTATTCAGTGAGTAACTCAGATCTGCTACATTGACAAACTTATCTATGTTAGGTTTCCCTTCCATGCTTTGCATGTGCCCTTACATCTGTACTTAACTCATATTAATGGCATTGGAAATTTGTGGCTTTAATCAACTAGATATGATCTGTATATTAGCTTTGGATAATTATACATAATTAAAATTAGAAAGTGTTTACACTTGAAACCAACCCAAAAATGTGTTCTTTTTACCTCTGCAAGCTCAGCCGTTTGTGCTATGGACTGCTTCTTCTGGTCCTAGGACTACAGATGAAATGCTTAATAGTATAATTGTTCTGTCACCTTTTCAACTTATGGTTCATCAACTTCCTCTCTTATAAAAGTCTTTAGTGATTATTGTACGTTAGGTACCAATATTTCACAATATTTAGAACTTCACTTTTAAAATAGGTTCTTTTGCTTCTGGTCCAATAATCTAATGTATATTGGATAATAAAACGGTCCAATGTGCATTAAATAGCTTTTTAACCTTCGTTTATAGGCTAGGTTGACACTATGTAAAAATGACGATCATCTTTCATAACTAAGGCCGTCATTGTGCTTTAGTTATTTAAAAATGATGGCCGTTATTTTCGCAAGAATGGCCCTTATTATGAAAGGGAGCCAATATTTTTACATAGTGTAAATCAAGCCTCAGTGTGTAATGTTTTCTTCCGGCAAATAAGCATAAACATCAGATGTATAGACCAAATGTGATATAAACAAAGCATGAGACTCTAAACCAACTGGAGCATCAATACTGATTCATAGCTTGGAATAATATATGTGGAATCAAGTAAATGATGAGAAGAATTTATTTAGAATATCAACCCATGCAAATATCTATTATATCATAGCTAAAATGGCTTGGCTTATTAAGACATCGCACATGAATTATTGTATACTGTGTGACCATCGTAAAATATCAGAAATAAATTAAGGTTTTTTTCCCATGAAGAATGTTTAATTTTATTTAAATCAAGTCACTTGGAATTGGTTTTCAGTTGTTTTAAATAAATTTCTTTAAACTGGACGCGCTCAAGCATCTTTCACAATTCTTTTACAACCACATAAGTACAGGCGTAGCAATGTTGCGACCCCAAAACAAGCTGTGATAGATTTTTTTTCCCCCACCCAGCTTGTACAGGTTAAACATCATTTTAAGATGCTAGTTCAAGGGAAATCTCATACGAGTATGATTTCATCTGCGCTCAATGATCAGGTCTTAGGGCCCTATTACACAGGACGATTATCGTGCAAAAAATCATCTTATCATTCGAGTTTAAACAATAATCGCTCTGTGTAATTGCAGGCAATGATCAAAATTGTTCGCATGTCGTTGATCGTTGATTTAGATTTGAACCTAAAATTATCATTAATCGTTCGCTAATCGCTCGCTGTAATTCCACATTTGTTCGCTTAACTTCTGCATTTTTTCACTAATCGTTCTGTGTAATTGTACAATGTTCATTGTTTTGCTGGAATCAGAAGGAATAAACGATCATAGTAATGATCGTAATAACGATCGAAGTAACAATTGTAACTAACGATTATCGCTCTGTGTAATAAGGTGAATAATTTCAGGTTAGTTGTTAATCGTTAAAAATTGTTCCGTGTAATAGGACCCATACACCAGCCTGCTGACATCTCTGAAAGCAAACTCCCGAGACATAGGAAGACAAAAGAAGTAAGCCGTAGGGACTAGACATGAGCGAGCAATACTCAATCGAGTAGCTATTCAATCGACTATTGCACTACTCAAAAGATTTGTTTTCGCTCAAGTGTCCAATCGAAAATTCTAATCCAGCGTGCGCCAGGAGCTCTGAGCTTGCATAGGTTTCCTTATCATTTTTCTCGCCAAATGAAGCAGAACCAGAGTCCGCACCCCCCGTTCCGCACCCTCCATACCCCCTCCTCGCCCCCCTGGCGAAGCTAGCGTATTTGCCATTTTGCGAATTTTAAATAATTGAAATTGCATTTTTTTCCTTTCAGTTTTGCTATTGTAAGCAAAAATTATCAATATCAGAATGAAAATTAGCTGTTTTAATTAAATATAGATTATTACAGGGAGGGGTATAGCTGATGGGGACCGATAATACTGTTACCTGTAATAGTGGTTTACTACTGCTTCCCTGCTTTCCCATTTGTATTCCAGAAGTGTTTGCATCATTTTCTAAAGGTGTCATTATGGACTTGGTGAACTCCAAGTGGTCGAATTTAGGTTTCCAAGAAAAGAGCATTTTTTTCTCATTGACTTTAAAGAGGTTCGATATTCGATGTAATAGTCAAGCATCACTATCTATTCAAAACGAATTTCAAGCTTTCGAATATTTTACTACTGACTCATCTCTACCGGGGACCCTTTTAACCCCTTAAGGACAGAGCCTGAAATGGCCTTAATGACAGAGACAAATTTTATGAATATGACCAGTGTCACTTTAGTCATTAATAACTTCGGGATGCTTTTACCTATCCGGCTGATTCTGAGATTGTTTTCTCGTGACATATTGTACTTTACATTTCTGGTAAATTGGAGTCGATACTCATAACAAATCTTTATGAAAAAAACCCAAATAATGTGAAAAAATGTGAAAAAATGCATTTTTCCAACTTTGAAACTTCTTTGCGTATACAGAAAGTGGTTATACCACATAAATTATATATTAAATAGCATTAGCAAAATGTCTACTTTATGTTGGCGGCATTTATTAAACTATCTTTCATTTTTTTTAGACGATAGGAAGCTTAAAACATTAGCAGCAAATTTCCAAATTTTCAGTAAAATTTCAAAATCAGATATTTTTAGGGACCTGTTCAGATTTAAAGTGTATTTGAGGGGCCTGTATGTTAGAAAGCCCCACAAAGCACCCCATTTCAGAAACTGCACCCCCCAAACTCTGCAAAAGCACATCCAGAAAGTGTTTTAACCCTTTAGGGGAGTCACAGAAATAAAAGCTAAGTGTGTAAGAAATTAGAAAATTTTAATTTTCTGTGCAGAGATTTTATTGTAATCCAATATTTTTCATAATTATAAACCTATTACCAGAGAAATGCACCCCAATAATTATTGCCCCGTTTCTGCAGTTTATAGAAATACCCCATATGTGGCCCTATTGCGCTATTTGACGCAACCACAAGCCTCAGATATAAGGGAGCGCCTAGTGAATTTCAACGCCTCCGTTATATTTGGTCATTTTTGACTGTACCACTTCAGGTTGGCAAAGGCTCTGGGGTGTCAAAACCTAAAAAACACCCCTAAAGGGACACCATTTAGAAAACTACACCCCTCAAGGAATGTAACAAGGGGTGCGATGAGCATCTGGACCCCACAGGTGCTTCACAGATTTTCCGAACAATATGGCGTGAAAAAAGAAAAATTTATTTTTTACACTAAAACGTTGTTCTAGCCTTCAATTTTTCATTTTCTTAAAGGGATAAGAGGCAAAAAAAGACAAAAAATGTGTAGCGCAGTTTCTCCCGAGTACAGAAATACCCCACATGTGGCGATAAAGTGCCAAGGGGGCGCAGGACGAGCCTCCAAAGGGAAGGAGCGCCAATTGGCTTTTGGAAGCTGAATTTCACTGAAAAGGATTTCAAGGGCCATGTCGCATTTAGAGAGCCCTCGTGCTGCCAAGACACTGGAAACCCCCCACAAGTGACCCCATTCTGGAAACTACACCCCTCAAGGAATCTAACAAGGGGTGCAGTGAGCATATGGACCCCACTGGTGACGGGCACAAATGTGGAACAATGTGACGTGAAAGGGAAAAATTTCATTTTTTCACTTTCATGGCACAAATGTGCCCGTCATCAAGGGGTCCATATCCTCACTGCACCCCTTGTTAGATTCCTTGAGGGGTGCAGTTTCCAGAATGGGGTCACTTGTGGGGGGTTTCCAGTGTTTTGGCAGCACGAGGGCTCTGTAAATGCGACATGGCGTTCATCATCCATTCTAGCCAAATCCAACCTCCAAAATCCAAATGGCGCTCCTTCCCTTCGGAGGCTTGCCCTGCGCCCACATGGCGCTTTATGTCCACATGTGGGGTATTTACGGACTCGGGGGAAATTGCTCTACACATATTGTGTGTTTTTTTCTCTTTTAACCCCTTGTGAAAATGATAAATTCAAGGCTAAACCAACATTATAGTGTAAAAAATGTAATATTTCATTTTCACGCCACATTGTTCTACATTTGTGCCCGTCACCAGTGGGGTCCATATGCTCACTACACCCCTTGTTACATTCCTTGAGGGGTGTAGTTTCCAGAATGGGGTCACTTGTGGGGGGTTTCAACTGTCTTGGCAACACAGAGGCCTTTTGAATGCAACATGGCCCCTCAAAATCCATTCCATCCAAATCCAGCCTTCAAAAACGAAATGGTGCTCCTTCCCTTCGGAGGCTTGCCCTGCGCCCACATGGCGCTTTATGTCCACATTTGGGGTATTTACGGACTCGGGGGAAATTGCGCTACACATTTTGTTTTTTTTCTCCTCTTTTAACCCCTTGTGAAAATGATATATTGGGCTAAACCAACATTATAGTGTAAAAAATGTAATATTTCATTTTCACGCCACATTGTTCCACATTTGTGTCCGTCACCAGTGGGGTCCATATGCTCACTACACCCCTTGTTACATTCCTTGAGGGGTGCAGTTTCCATAATGGGGTCACTTGTGGGGGGTTTCAACTGTCTTGGCAACACAGGGGCCTTTTGAATGCAACATGGCCCCTCGAAATCCATTCCATCCAAATCCAGCCTTCAAAAACCAAATGGCGCTTCTTCCCTTCGGAGGCTTTCCCTGCACCCGCATGGCGCTTTATGTCCACATGTGGGGTATTTCCGTACTCAGGGGAAATTGCTCTACACATTAAATGTTTTTTTTATCTTTTAACCCCTTGTGAAAATGAAAAAACATGACAAGATTAATGATTTAGAGTAAAAATTTTACAAAAATTACACTAAATGTTGGTCTAGCCTTGATTTTTTTCCATTTCCACAAGGGGTTAAAAAAGAAAATGAACACAAAACGTGTAGGGTAGTGTCCCCTGAGTACGAAAATACCCCACATGTGGGCATAATGTGCCATATGGGCACAGGGCAAGTCACCAAAGGGACAGAGCGCCATTTAGAGGCTGGAATGGAGGATGGAGGCCATGTCGCAATTACAAAGCTCCTGTGCTGCCAGGACAGTAGAAACCCCCGACAAGTGACCCCATTCTGGAAACTACACCCCATAAGGAATCTAACAAGGGGTGCAGTGAGCATATGGACCCCACTGGTGACGGGCACTTACGTAGAACATGTGCCGAGAAAATAAAAAATACAATTTTTTTCATTTTCACGTCCCAAATGTGGCCGTCACCAGGGGGCCATATCCCCGCTGCCCCCCTTCTTAGATTCCTTTTGGGGTGTAGTTTCCAGAATGGGGTCACTTGTGGGGGGTTTCTACTGTCCTGGCCGCACAGAGGCTTTGTAATTGCATCATGGCATCCTCTAATGGGAATGGCGGCCATACCTACTTAGCTGGGGAAAAAGGGACAATTCTAATTTATTTGGGGGTATTAGGCCAATTATTAGTTTATAAGATTGAAAATGGCAGGTGTCCATCAAACTCAACCTGTGTTGATCCAGAGGAAGGCAAAAACCCCTCGTGAGGCAGACGACAGTAGCCTCATCACAGGGGAAAAATTCCTTCCCGACTCCATAATGGCGATCAGAATAATCCCTGGATCAACGTGACCCCTGAAATAGGAATAAGGGACAGAATTTAGATAATGTAGAACCCCAATGACGTGTGGTGCGCCTTGAAGCGATCCAGTATGCAGAGGCCGGGGTGATCAGGACAGGTGTCACACTGGTAAATGGTGTCCTTCCTGATCCCCCTGTTACGCCACACTCTGCACTTCTTCTGGGGTCTCCCTTTCTCCAGTGTGGGGGACGTCACCTGGAAAATGTTGTCCTGGTGCGATACGGGGTCCTTCATATCCAGAAGCGCTGGGTCCGCTCCATGGCTTCTAAATATTAGGGCTCTATTACTGCTTCTGATATGTTCGGATCGTGCCGCAAGCTACAGTAGCTTGGGCAGCGAGGGACCAGAAGAGGGGGTGCTGGTATAAAAGTTATCCCTGTACAGGTGGTGACCTTTATCCAGCAGTGGGAAGATCAGCTCCCGGACGATCTTCCCACTAACTCCGAGGATGGGGGGGGGGGGCATCTGGGGGCTGCATTCGGGTGTCCCTTCCTACATACACTCTAAGGGTACGTGCACACTGCGGAATCGCGACAGATAACCCTTCATGCATTCCACAGTTGGCACCCGCCGGCGGACTGATGCAGGCGCACGTCTCCGTCCGTGTCATAGACTCCATTCTATGCACGGACGGATTCCGCTCTCTGTCCAACGTGTTCATTCTTTGGATGGACGACGGATTCCGCCCGTGCATAGAATGGAGTCTATGACACAGATGGAGACGCGCGCCCGCATCAGTCCGCCGGTGGGTGCCAGCTGTGGAATGCACAAAGGGTTATCCTTCGCCATTCCGCAGTGTGCACGTACCCGAAATCTGTAAGTGTACCCTGAGGTACTGTCACAGAGTTTGTAGAATTTCACACCCTACCGTCATCTCTTATTGGGACGGTACTGGCGGAAAAGACGTGTCTGGGGGGCAGCGTACGCTACGCTACCCCCAGACACGTCACTGGATGATGAGGATGAATGGAGGAAAGAAGGATCCCCCCATTCATCCTCACTGGCTGTTTCGGTGTCGGAGGCAATAATAACGTATCCCTCTGACGCCGAAAACACCCTGGGGGCCATCTTTATATGGGGATTGGTATATGGGGTATGTAGTGGTGTAGTGTCAAACTTTATTCAATGTAGTGTGGTGTAATGTAGTGTTTTTTTACGTGTTTTTTTACAGTAAGTATAAAAAAAAAACCTACGCCAACAAAGGAGTTGCTGATAAATGCCGCACTTATGTGTGGCACTTATCAGCAGACCGTGGCAGTAGGATATAGAAAAAAAACACCCTACGCCAAAAAGGAGGAGTTGCTGATTAGCAGCGCACTTTCGTGCGATGCTGATCAACACTCAGCGGCGATAGGGTGCGGAAAATAGAAAAAAAAAATTAAAAAAAAAAAAAAAAAAATTTCTACATTCTGAACATCCCTGTAGCTGCTGATAAGTGTATTACACATATCAGCCGCTAGAGGGCAGCAGAGCGCAAAATACGGAAAGAGCCGACGCTGGAGCCGAAAATAGCCGAGAGAAGCCGAACGTGACGTCACGGAAGAAGCCGAAGACCCGAACGAAGACGAGGATGCCGCGAACCCGGAAGACGCCGATCAGGAGCCCGGGACAGGTGAGTAATGTACAAATACCTGCTCTGGACCCCTCGGCTACCTAGCTGAGGGGTCCAGGGCAGGTATTTACTATTTTGTGGGACTCTGATCGCCGTGCCACCGGCCCGATCGCCGTGAACGGCCGGCCGGCCGTTCACGGCGATCGGGCCGGTGGCACGGCGATCACCATTACTTTTTACAGTAATGGCGGTCGGTGCCGTCCTCGGACAGCACCGACCGCCATTTTTTTCCGGGTCATCGGGTCGCCGATGACCCGGAAAGGTTCCGATCGCCGCTATTGGCTGATCTGAATTGATCAGCCTATAGCGGCGATCGTAAGCACGGGGGGTGTTAACCACCCCCCGTGCCGTGAAGCTAAGATGGCCTGCTATGATTTATAGCAGGCCATCTTCCCCGACCGCTGTGTGTGAACACGCAGCGATCGGGGAAACATCGGGCGTAAATTTACGCCCTGATGCGCCAAGTACCAGGGCGCGAGGGCGTAAGTTTACGCCCGATGTCGTTAAGGGGTTAATAGAGCACAATATTTAAAAAAGTAAGTCTCATGTATAAACATAGTTTTGCCTTATTGTTCAGCAGTTTAAATACATTTTATCAGAACATTTCACAGAAACAATGTCCTCACCATTACTATGCCATCAAGAGTGTCATAGAACATAATGGATAAGCAATGCTTCTCACCTAAGGACTCACTTTCTGCAGTATTTTTTCACTAGTAAGTCATTTTGCACATTGTTGTAGATAGTCAGCACGGTAAAACATTATACGGATCATGAAAAGAATTATAAGGATGATATAGGAGAATATTTCGAGGGATGGTAATTTAAAGAAAAAAAGTAACAATGGCACTAGGTACGATAGAGAACATTGAGTTTTCACGCCCCAGATAATCTCCATTGTTCATATGTCAAGTTGCCAGAGTCAAGAAGAATGGCTGGAGATCCATATCATCTGGGTGGTTGGCTGAATATATCTTTCCTAGCAATACCTAGGCACATGCCAAACTGCACATACATTTCAGAAAGGAAAACTGGCGTAGCTACAGGGGTTGGAATGTTCGCATTTGCGACATGACCTGTACTGGGGTGGAGCACTGTAGATGTAGCTGTGAGGTTGAGGAGCATCTGTGATACTGATAGGACTTTTTATTTTTTTTTAAACAAATCTTCTTTATTCATTTATTCAAGAACATTAATCCATTTTCTTTCCACAACTGTCATTTAAAAATTACACATTTCAATTTCAATATTATACAAATCACTGCTTAGTTGAGGAAGGGCCCGCCACACCATCCCTCTCTATTTTTCACATGAACAGACTGGTACCCGTGTGGGGATGTCACTAACATGGTCCTTTTTCTGAACTGCTGTCCGGTTCCTGCACACGGCACCGGTCTATTCCCGAGCACTAGGCCGGCATGAAGCACTGGAGATGGGTCCTCTTGACCTCAGTGTGGCAATCTCCCCTCCCCTCTCTGATGCAACTCCATTAGAATCAATGGAGCCAAGTCACTGAGGGAAGGGGGTTTCATGACACTGGGGGCCAGCGGGCCCGCCCCTGGTGCTTCACGCTAGACCGTTGCTTGGAAATAGACTTGTGTGCGGGAATCGAGTAGCGGTTCAAAAAATGGACTAAGCCACCGAGACTCCCCGCTGGCGCCGATCCATTCATGTAAAAATCCCAAAGCAATGTACATATGGTACGTTCGCTTTAATAAAGCACTGCCACACTGCACTTTACAGAGCAGAGTCCTGCTTCCTCCCTATGTACTTGGGGAAAGGGAGGGGGGGGACTAACCTTTTGCATAGTGGCCCATGAATCATTAGCTACACACCTTTGGTTAGTGGTGTACAAGCTGTCTATAACATTATTCAATATCTGACTCACTCATTGTACCCAGATATCAATATATAAAGAAGGATGTTCTAGATTAGTTTAGATTTATATTGAATGCACTGTTGTTTGTATTAATCATGTTTTCTTTATGGGCTATCTACTCTATCTAGGACTCAACCTCAGGAGAAATCAGACTGAAGTGGATGTAATGAACACCATGATTGGACTTAAGTGAAACATCAGAGTTTTCTATAATAGAGTACACCTGAGTTGAAGTTTGCATCTCATCATGCTGAGAGTTTGATTTAAGGCAAAATGGGGGAAGGGCACATTGAGCCCTCACAAGTGCGTAGACTTGACCCGAATAATTTTCCTTAGTTTATATTCTCTACCAATATTTAGCACTTGGAATGAAATTTGAATCTGCTGTAGAGTCTAGTTCTGGTTTATGTATTGTCGGTGTTCAGAAATATATTCCCACATCTTCTGCAATCATTTGGATGATGATGATTATTATTATTATTATTATTATTATTATCTCATGAATCACGTCAAAACTAATAAACTTTAATGAAAGCACTAATTTAAAAAAAATTGTAAATTATTACCATAAATTTGTACTTTTTAAAGAATGTTATATAGTTTTCAGGTGAAACTTTCAGAATAACTAGTAATTTATTTATGGAAATTTCTGCTCAATCTATGCTAAGTCAAGTGGGAGGTCTTACTGATTAGCAGTTATCTTTGTATTGGTTGCATAGAGAGAGAGAGAGAGAGAGAGAGAGAGAGAGAGAGAGAGAGAGAGTTGTTAGTTACTGAATGGGGCAACCTCATGACTATGTAGCCCAGTATAATCAGAGATTTACATGAAGAAATGGCAAATGATCTTGAAACTTTTTCAACAAAACAAATGTATGAGCCCACCAGTCCAATAACATGTCAAATGTAGATTGCATTTACAGTGTAACAGGTTTCCTTTAGGGAATACTTTGATTCATGAAGCAGACCACTAGAAAAACATAAGAAAGTACTCCCACTAAAACAGTGATGCCTAACTAGTGACCAAGGGTCTGCATGCAGGTGGCCATAATTGTTAGAGCCACGGCGGCGTCCCGTGCTCCGGACAGGCCGCCGCACCCTCTCTCCCACTTCTGCAGCAGCCGGTGTCCATATGCAGGGACCCGGCGCTGCTGTTGCTTCGGCCCAGCGCCTCACCTCACCGCGCTCCTGCCCGTCGCTGTGGCGGCCGGCGCGCGTCCTTGTCTCCTAGGGCGTGCGCGTGCCGGCTGTCTCAGATTTAAAGGGGCAGTGCGCTCCTAATTGGCTTGTATGTTAATCACTCCCCTATAAGTTCCAGCGCTGCCCCCTTCCAGATGTTGGAGCCTCTACATGCTTCCCATAGCGTTTGGCCCAGCTCCCTGTTGTTCCTGATTCCTGGCCGCTACCTGGTCCCTAGTCCTTGTTCCTGGTTCCTGCTCCTCTGTCACACTATTGCTCCTGTGTTCAGCCTGTCACCTGCAGTTACGCCTACAGACCTCTGCCAGCACCATCTCCTGCCTACTGCTCCTGCCTCGTCTCGCCTGCTGTCACTAGCAACCAAACCAGGGGTAGCGACCTGGGGGTCGCCTGCCGCAGCAAGCCCATCCCGCCTTGCGGCGGGCTCTGGTGAAAACCAGCGGCCCCTTAGACTCCGCTCCCTGGTGCGGTTTAGTGCCATCGCTAGTGTCGGCTCAGTGGATCCACTACTCCAGGCGTTACAGTAGGCTCCAACCATGGATCCCGGCGAGGTGCCTGATATCCGTGAAGTAGCCCGAGTGGTCGCCCTACAGGCTCAACAGATCCAGCAACAGTCACAGCTGATCCAACAACTGACTGCAGCCGTACAGCAGCATACCACAGCTCAGCATTCATCACCTCCTGCAGCCTCTTCAAAACTACGACTGGCTCTCCCAAGTAAATATGGAGGTGACCCCAAGTTGTGCAGAGGATTCCTGACCCAATGCACTATGCATATTGAACTTCTAAACAGTCAGTTTGCCACCGAGCGCTCTAAAGTGGCTTTCATCATAAGCCTATTGGAAGGTAGAGCTCTGGCCTGGGCCACACCGCTGTGGGACCGTGATGACCCTGTTGCTGCTAATCTCCGAACCTTCCTGGCCGAGTTCCGCTCTGTCTTTGAGGAACCTGCCCGTGCGTCTTCGGCTGAGACTGCTCTCCTCAATCTATCTCAAGGAACATCCTCCGTTGGTGATTACGCCATCCAGTTCCGCACCCTGGCTGCAGAACTAGACTGGAATGAGGCCGCCCTAATTGCCACCTTTAAAAAGGGCCTGTCCAGTCGAGTGAAAGATGTGCTCGCTGCCCGAGACCTTCCTACCTCCTTGAACGAACTCATTCTACTGGCTACCAGAGTCTACACCAGGTTTTCCGAGAGAGAGGAGGAGGTCCGGCAAGAACGGCGTTTGAGTCTGCCCCGTCGCCATTCCCGGCTGGCACCGGTGTTCCAGAATCCCGTTGCTTCTATGTCCAAGTCGTCTCCAGAAGTTCCTATGCAGGTGGAACGAGCTTGCTTGACGACTGATGAGAGGGCCCGTCGACTGGAGCTGAATCTCTGCCTCTATTGCAGTGGCTCTGATCACTACCGGCAGAGATGACCTCAACGTCCTCAGCGTCCAGGAAACGCTCGCACCTAGGTCCGGTGGGAGAGGCCTCCCTAGTTGTGAATGCCACCTCTCCAAGGTTGACTATGCCAGTCTCCATCCAGACACCCTCAGGGCAAGTTCTCCAGACTACTGCCCTCATCGACTCTGGCGCTGCTGGCAGTTTCATTTCTGCTTCGTTGGTCCAAAGATGGCGGCTACCCGTGATCCAGCTAGCCCAACCCCGGTCTATCTCTTCAGTCACGGGCGAGATTCTTACCGAAGCTGTGCACTGCCAGACTGCACCTCTAGTCCTCCAGGTTGGCGCCTTACATCAGGAGAGGATCTCCTTCTACGTCTTGCGCCATTCCTCTTCCAACATCCTGCTGGGTCTCCCTTGGCTGCAATTACATACCCCTAAGCTGGACTGGAGAACTGGGCAGGTTCTCAGCTGGGGTCAGGACTGTCCAAATCGGTGTCTGAGGTCTCCTCAACCCAAGTGCTCTACGAGGTCACCTGCTTACGCCAAGCCTCTATCCGGGCTACCGGAGGAATACCAAGACTTCGTTGATGTCTTCTCGGCCAAGGAGGCGGACTCTCTACCACCTCATCGGCCCTATGATTGCCCTATAGACCTTCTTCCAGGAACTTCTCCTCCACGTGGTCGAGTATACCCTCTCTCTGTGCCCGAGACTGAAGCCATGTCCTCCCACATCCGGGAGAACTTACAGAAGGGCTTCATCTGTAAATCCACGTCTCCTGCTGGCGCTGGATTTTTCTTTGTGCAGAAGAAGGATGGTTCCCTCCGCCCATGCATAGACTACCGGGGCTTAAATAAGGTGACTGTCACAGAACCGCTATCCTCTTCCGCTAATCCCTGAACTATTCGTCTGTCTCCGTGGAGCTAGGATCTTCTCCAAGCTAGATCTCAGGGGAGCGTATAACTTGATCCGTATTCGTGAAGGAGACGAATAGAAGACCGCTTTCAACACCAGAGATGGGCACTACGAATATCTGGTCATGCCATTCGGCCTATGCAACGCCCCAGCGGTCTTCCAGGAATTCGTGAATGATATATTCCACGATCTCCTCTATGTCTGCGTCATTGTCTATCTTGACAACATCCTGGTCTTCTCCCACGACCAGCAGACCCACGTGTCCCATGTACGGCAGGTTCTACGAAGACTACGGGCCAACCATTTGTATGCCAAGCTGGAGAAGTGCGTTTTCCATCAGCGCAGCCTGCCGTTTCTTGGATACATTGTCTCCGACCAGGGCCTACAGATGGATCCAGCCAAGCTCTCAGCTGTTCTCCAGTGGCCACGTCCTGTGGGACTTAGAGCTATCCAACGCTTCCTTGGATTTGCCAACTACTATCGGCAGTTCATCCCTCACTTCTCTACCCTGGTCGCACCCATAATGGCTCTCACCAAGAAGAAGGCGGATCCCAGATGTTGGCCTCCAGAGGCCGAACAAGCCTTCAATAGCCTAAAGTCTGCCTTTGGCTCTGCTCCTGCTCTAGTCCGTCCAGATGTCTCCAAGCCGTTTTCTCTCGAAGTCGATGCATCTTCTGTGGGCGCATGAGCCATCCTCTCGCAAAGGGACACATCAGGCAAGACCAGAACCTGCGGGTTCTTTTCTAAGACCCTATAGGAACTATACGATTGGAGACCGTGAACTCCTGGCTATTAAGTTGGCACTGGAGGCGTGGCATCATCTCCTAGAGGGGACTAGACATCCCGTTAACATCTACACGGACTACAAGAACCTCCTCTGCCTCCAATCGGCTCAACGCCTCAATCCCCGGCAGGCCAGGTGGTCCCTCTTCTTCTTACGGTTCAACTTTACTATTCATTTCCGTCCAGCCGAGAAGAATATAAAAGCGATGCATTATCCCGAGCATCCGATGTCATGGGGCAAGAGGAATCCCCTTGTCACATAATACCTCCCGATCGCCTAGTACCAGTTGCCACTTCTACTCTGCAGAGACTGCCTCCCGGGAAGACTTATGTGTGCCCCGCACTCCGAAAACGCATCTTGAAGTGGGGTCATTCCTCTTTGGTGGCCGGGCATCCGGGAGCTCAAAAGACCGGGCAATTGATCTCCCGTCACTACTGGTGGCCCAATCTCCTTCAGGATATCAAGGACTTTGTGGCTTCCTGCGCAGTCTGTGCCAGGAACAAGTCACCCCGTCAAAGACCTGCCGGCCTACTTTTGCCCTTGCCAGTCCCGGACCGTCCCTGGCATCACATAGGGATGGACTTCATCACGGACCTACCTCCATCCGCAGGCAATACAGTCATTTGGGTGGTGACTGACCACTTCTCTAAAATGGCTCACTTCGTGGCCCTTTCTGGACTACCCTCTGCTCCCCGTCTGGCTCAGTTGTTCTTCCGACACATCTTCCGCCTGCATGGACTTCCTCTTCACATTGTGTCCGACCGAGGCGTGCATGGACTTCCTCTTCACATTGTGTCCGACCTTGGCGTGCCCTCTGCTCGCAGCTCCAAGTGAAGCTGGACTTCTCATCTGCCTATCATCCCCAGACCAACGGGCAAGTGGAGAGAGTCAATCAGATCCTGGGTAACTACCTACGTCATTTTGTTTCCAGCCGCCAAGACAACTGGTCCGATCTACTTCCATGGGCAGAGTTTACTTATAACCATCTGGACTCGAGTTCCACAGGCAAGTCTCCTTTCTATGTGGTCTACGGGCAACACCCTCGTCCTCCTCTGCCTCTCTCTCCATCATCTGAGGTTCCTGCCGTGGAGGAATTGATCTCTGACCTTCAGTCGATCTGGGAACAGACTCGACAGTCCTTACTCAAAGCCTCTGAATGCATGAAGGACCAGGCAGATAAGAAGAGGAGACCTGCCACAAACTTTCTCCCAGGTGACAAAGTCTGGCTCTCGGCCAAGTATGTCCGTCTCAAGATTCCCAGCTACAAGTTGGGTCCTCGATTTCTTGGTCTTTTCTCGGTGCTAAAACGCATTAACCCAGTCACCTACAAACTCCGTCTACCCCTACTATGCGAATCCCGAACTCCTTCCATGTCTCCCTCTTGAAGCCAGTGGTCCTCAACCGATTCTCCAGTAAAGCTTTGTCCTCCACCCCACAAGCCGTCTCTGACGACGTATACATTGTTGAAGACATCCTAGCGATGAAAACTGTCAGAGGAAGACATTTCTTCCTAGTGGACTGGAGAGGTTTTGGTCCTGAGGAGAGATCCTGGGAACCTGAATCTAATATCCTGGATCAGGATCTCATCAAGGAATTCTTGCAGACCAGAAAGAGGGGGAGGCCAAGGGGGGGGTACTGTTAGGGCCACGGCGGCGTCCCGTGCTCCGGACCGTGCACCCTCTCTTCCACTTCTGCAGCAGCCGGTGTCCATATGCAGGGACCCGGCGCTGCTGTTGCTTCGGCCCCGGGGGGCACCCCACCTCACCGCGCTCCTGCCCGTCGCTGTGCCGGCCGGCACGAGCGTCCCCGTCTCCTAGGGCGCGCGCGCGCCGGCTGTGCGCTTCTAATTGGCTTGTATGTTAATCACTCCCCTATAAGTTCCAGCCCTGCTCCCTTCCAGGTGTTGGAGCCTCTTCCCATAGCGTTTGGCCCAGCTCCCTGTTGTTCCTGATTCCTGGCCGCTACCTGGTCCCTAGTCCTTGTTCCTGGTTCCTGCTCCTCTGTCACAGTATTGCTCCTGTGTTCAGCCTGTCACCTGCGGTTACGCCTACAGACCTCTGCCAGCACCATCTCCTGCCTACTGCTCCTGCCTCGCCTCGCCTGCTGTCACTAGCAACCAAACCAGGGGTAGCGACCTGGGGGTCGCCTGCCGCAGCAAGCCCATCCCGCCTTGCGGCGGGCTCTAGTGAAAATCAGCGGCCCCTTAGACTCCGCTCCCTGGTGCGGTTTAGTGCCATCGCTAGTGTCGGCTCAGTGGATCCACTACTCCAGGCGTTACAATTATATACTTAATGTGATGTCTGCTGAGCCAAAAGAATGTATCTTCCTGTCACATGGTGAGATTGAAGTGGTTTATCTTATTATACAGACAACCAAAAAAGAAAAATAAATGGACAGCTCTCCTATAGCGCCGTTACATGCCATGACAACGTGCACTTGCATAGTGTGAATAGTTGTATAACAGAGCTGACCATTTTTTTGAGGTTGTCTGTGTTGCAGGTGGGGGCAAGTAACTGCCTCTTTTGGGCTCGTTCACTACACCCATCCAACCTCAGGGGTCATTTCAGCAGATATTAGCTGAATCCTGCTTGTCCAGTGTATATTAGCCTGGGAGATGCCAGATTATTGTGTAGGTCCATCCTGTATATGGGTCCACCCTACCGTGGTGGGATGGTTCACACTATTTGCAAATGGTATGCCAAGAGCCTCATCATTTTTATCTTTTTCATACCCTATTTGTTACGGTGTGCGGGGCTCTAAAGTGGTTTCTAAAGTAATGGGAAATATAAATAAAGAACATATCCTCCTGGTACCTGTTGGATCCATTTGGGCTAAAATAAAATAACACCAAAAACTTCAGTGAAGTTCTTACAAAAAAACATTATGTATGAAACCACCCTAACATGTACAGCATTGAAAATTCAATATGCTTAAAACACAATCACATCGGCCTTATTTTTATAGCAATTTGTGCCTCTTTGTTACAGTGACTGAGTTACTCAGTATGTCCATCTGTTTACCTTTTATTTTCCTTCCTAACACGCCTATAACCATCCTGATTCTCATTTTAATGGGACATTAACTTGGGAAGAGCACATTTGTTACGTACTTCAGTACATAGTAAATCTCTATGCTCCAATTGTAAAATGTCTCCCTTCAAACCAATTCGAAAGCAATGTGGCCCAAAAGCACCATCAACTAGAAGATGAAATTACAAGGATAGGTGGTGAACATATTCACACTACAACCAGCTGAGCTACAGAGGAATAGAAGCAGAGCAAAATATTTTGCTGAATAAAGAAGTTTCATTTCCCTTATGACCTTGTGGTTCCACTAAAAGGGTGTCCTGGGGCTCGGTTCATTTAAGTGACAGTTGCTCAATGGCTATAAGATGCCAGATACAAGACTAAGGGAATAAACTTAAGCATTGCTGACAGGCTCTAGTTGAAGAACTCTACGTATCAAAGTGAATAGAATCTTTTCCATGAACAACTATAGCAGCAGTTTATTCAATAGTTAGTATATATTCAGACATAGTAAGATGTAAACTGCTCCACAATTTAAGCACATTAGCTTACATGTGAGTACTAGAGATGAGTGAACCTGGTTCGGGTTCGAGTCGATCCGAACCCGAACGTTCGATATTTGATTAGCTGGGGCTTCTGAACTTGGATAAAGCTCTAAGGTTGTCTGGAAAACATGTATACAGCCAATGACTATTTCCATGTTTTCCACATAGCCTTAGGGCTTTATCCAAGTTCAGCAGCCCCCGCTAATCAAATGCCGAAAGTTCGGGTCCGGATCGTCTCGAGCATGCTCGAGGTTCGCTCATCTCTATAATTCAAAGAAAACTGCGTCAGATTTTCAAATTTAAATTTTCAAAGATTTGTCTTGAATTCTTAGACAATCTGCATTTGAGTAACTGGTTGTCAAAGGTAAAAAAAAAAAAAATGAACAATTGTATTAAAGCTGAATTGCTGGTGAGCTGAATTGTTAAAATGCCGTTTAAAAGCGAGAAGGAGACATCATTAATGCATTATATTACATGAGGAATTGTGACAGAGTTCAGCAGAAGAGTATATTCTGTGTCAGGCGCATGAGGGTAACGGATGACATGACAGCGATGGCAAAGCCTTTATAATTAGCACAAGGACTCAAAATTCCAAATGTACAAAAAGGTTAAACGTCACTTAAAGGGGTTTTGACACCTATATTCTGAAAAAAGAATTGACTGATGTAGTGATATTTATAGGCAATGAGGATGTGAAGAGCTACAGCAAGTGCAATAAGTCATTGTAAATTGCAATACATTCCAAAGGATCACTGGCAAGAAAAGACCTATTATTTTAATCAGCAAATAAATTATTTTTATGTGTAGATACAAGATGACACTTTGCATAGGAGGTGAAGGTGATACAATTCCTGCCTCTTCTAATACTTATCTATGTATATACTGTATATATAGTAACTAAATGCATACCATCTGGATTTCATGATGATTGTAATGATATCTTAGACTAGAACACTGGAGGCCCTAAAACTGGGTAATTTTTGAAATTGCAATTTACCTAAAATCTACATTGTACTCATTGTACTCATGGCTTTCTATATTGGGATTATAGTGTAATAGAATGATGTGAAATGGAGAGTCATTTTCTGGGGTAGATGGGTAGACATATATAGGTACACTACAAATTTACGTTTGTAGAAGTGGATTAGGCAGAAC
Organism: Dendropsophus ebraccatus; assembly: GCF_027789765.1. Classification (NCBI taxonomy): domain Eukaryota; kingdom Metazoa; phylum Chordata; class Amphibia; order Anura; family Hylidae; genus Dendropsophus; species Dendropsophus ebraccatus. Next base: position 37,519,382 of record NC_091463.1, on the reverse strand, counting down.
TGATCCTGAAGGGTTTGCTCTATGAAAAACATTGTTTGTAGCTAAATCCAGCCCGAATACTTAACATTTTTTGTATTTAAACTAGTAAAAAAATAATGGAAATTTCCAGGATTGATGTCAGTATAGTGCCATCTACTGTTTTGTAATATTTTTTTAACCTTTAGCTGTAGTGTGTTCTCTGCTTGGCAGAGGAGGAGTCTGCGATTGCACTATAATTTGTGGAGCAGCCATGTCCTACTAACCCTCCCTTATATTCCCCCTGCTTTTTACGATTTCCATCAGAGCCTTTTTTGTTTGTTGTTGAGTGCTTGTAAAGTACTTAACCTGTTTCTTTTTCAGTTTTTTTTTTCGGTTGGCTTTTAATATGTAAATTTTATTCTGTTATGTAATAAAAAATCACTGATCTTAGGGAGATCAGCTAAAAAAGACACGGCTGCTGGTTGAAGCTCTTAACACAGTAAAATCCTAGGTGCATTGCCCCCTAGGAAACATGAATAAGCAAAAAAGTCTCAAAACATGGAACTAGTCAGAAATCCCTCCAGGGAAAGACCTAGCAATGTAAGGCACATCTAGTTTTTAGTCAATTGGATGTGATGTAGCTGGATGGTAGATGGGGCATCGGAAAAGCAGGTTTCAGCTGTCTTCTGCTCCCTGGACAACCCCTTTAAGTATTCCATTGTGCTTTTGAAGATAAAATTGCCCTTTGTGAAGTTATTATGGAGGGGACTACTGAGCTGTATGTCAGGTTTGACACTGTTTTTGGTTGCTCTTTACTCAATTTGGAATGGCCACATACTATAGAGCTGCAGGTTTCTTTATTTATTGGCCTGCACACTATTTTGCAGCTTTTTTCTCCTGCCTCCTGTCTCTGCCTTATCAACAACCCAACACTCAGAGATCCAGCCACAGCACCGGTTGGTTACAACAGACCTATACTTCTTTAGGGCGTGATTTGCCTTCCTCTAATCTCAGGTACTCACTTCTAGAACAGACAACAAAAACTAACAAAAACATTATATCCTCCCAGGCACATGATCAACTCAGTGGGCTTCAGGAAGTCACAGGACTGGGCCATGAACATGGGTACCCTTACTACCAACCCCAAAAAGCAAGTTCAGAAAGCATGCTAGGCCTACAGTTGTCAAGTAATAAATACAACTGCCTAGTATATAGTATACATTATATAATATAGGTGTATATACAGCAATAAAAGTATTTGGAAAAATCACTAACTCATACACTATGTAAATAAAAGGGACCACAATGTTATGCTTATTCAATTGTGCTCTATGCTTTTCTGTGGGCACACAATATAGAGAAAACATTACAATGGAAAAACAATACATCATGTATTTAATTTTTTTTTTTTTTTTTGTAAGGACTGAGCGATTACTCATGAAGTGACAATTTAGTAAAAACAAAATTAGACAGAAAAATAAGGAATGAGATCACATATTTATTGTCAAAATATGAAGTGATCAGGGTAATGGATGGGTCTCTGAAGTGTCATAGGAGGTGTGGTAATGATAATACCATAAGTGTATTCATCACATACATATATACTTCATTTCTGCATATCCCAAACTTACTGACACGTGGCTGGGGCTTGTTTATAAAGACATTAATAATAGACAGATGAACAGAGAGAGGAAGTCATCGTGGTTTCTGGTCTTTAGGGAGTATTTTTATGGGAATCAAGTATTCTATTCATTCTTCCTAAATCTTAATCCTAAAATCATGGAGTTTGTATAAATCTTTAACCCTTTGAGGACCAGGCCCAAAATGACCCAGTGGAACGCGCAAATTTTGATCTTAGTGTTTTCGTTTTTCCCTCCACCCCTTCTAAGAGCTCTAGCAGTTTCAGTTTTCTATCTACAAGGCCATGTAAGGGCTTGTTTGTTACAGGAATAGTTGTACTTTGTAATGTCGTCTTTCATTTTACCATAACACGAATGGCGGAATTCCAAAAATATTATTTATGAAGATATAAATAGGTGAAATCGTAAAAAATAATGCAATATGGTAATGTTTGGGGGGTTCCTGTGTCTACGTAATGCACTATACGGTAAAAGGGACATGATACTATTACTCTATAGGTCAGTCCGAACACAACCATATGCAGGTTACACAGATTCTCTAATGTTATATATATATGTATTTTTTTTATAAAATCCTTTTTTTTGGCAATTAATTATTAATACAATGGGCCTATTGTGACACTTATAACGGTTTTATTTTTTTACCTATGGGGCTGTATGGGGTGTCATTTTTTTCGCCATGATCTCTAGTTTTTATTAATACCATATTTGTGAAGATCGGACGTTTTGATCACTTTTTATTAATTTTTTTTACATATAATGTAACATGAAATTGGTAATCGGCGAACTTTTCCCCCTCTTTTCGTGTGCGCCGTTCACCGTTCACAATGACGCTTGTTATATTTTAATAGATTGGACAATTACGCACGCTACGGTATATAATATGTTTATTTATTTTTATATGTTTTATTTAAATAATGGGAAATGGGGGTGATTTCAACTTTTATTGGGGGAGTGTTAGGAACCGGACAGCAGGACAAGACAAACAGTGAGCCCTAAGCTCAGCCCCGCCCACTGTCCTCTACCTATTTGCCACAATCCGCCCTAAAATGGCGGCGAGCAACTGGGCGGCAGTCCCTGCGCTGGCTAGGTGGGACACAAGGACAAGACAGACAGACAAAACACAATAACGAATGGTCAACAGTCCGGGTCACAACAAACAGGCAGCAAAAGTACAAAATCACAATCCGAAGGCAAAGTCAATATACAGGCAGTATGGTCAGGGGCAGGCAGCAAACAAGAATGGTCAGAAAGGCAAAGCAGGGTCGGAAACAACAGAGCAAGAATAGAAACACAGAACCAGGCAGAGACAAGCTCAATATCCGGCAATGAGAGCACAGACTGGGTTAGTTATATAGGAGGCCAGGATTCTGGTCCAGAATGTAATTGGACCATCCCCCTGATCTCCAAGCACAGACACCTGAGAACAAGACAGATCCACTGGCAGGATGACCTGTCAGTCACAGCAGAACCCAAACACAGATTAACCATGACATGGCCAGACAGAATTCAGCAGGTGAAGTCGGGTGTGTCTCCCAACAAGGTGAGCATATAAACCAGTGTTCAGACACAGCAAAACAAAACACAGAACAGAATAAGAGAATATCAGCGCCTTCTCGGCCGCACAGCATGAGCAGAGGGACGCATGACGCTCCGCAAAGATACCATCCTGACAGTACCCCCCCTTTTATGAGGGGCCTCAGGACCCTCACCAGACGAACCAGACCTGGGAGGAAACGGACCTCTTACAATACATGTCTCAACATCGCTAGAGATCTCATCGTCCGTCTCCCATTCATCAGAATCAGACTCCAACTGATGGACAACTGGTCTCCTGACAGATCTCCCATAACCGCTCAAATCGGTACCAGACACAGAGCCAATTTCAGCATTACATGAAGACACAGATATGGCACAATCACCAGGATATACAGAGCCAATTTCCACCTTACACAAATCAGCAGACTTGGTATCCTCGGCGGGACACACACTAACTACACCCACCTGGGCGCCCAGATGACCCTCCTGGTAGTCACCTGGACGCTGATGATCTGGCCTCGAGGGACGCTTGGCACAAAAGCTGATGTAGTGTCCACTTTCGCCACAATAAAAACAGAGTCCATTCCTTCTTCTGTGTTCTTTGCGGGCCAGGGATCTATTAATTTTGCCCAATTCCGGAGGTTCCTCCAGGGTGACCAGAGGACAAGTTATAGAAGGCAAAGGTTTAGAGGGGACAGAGGAAGGAACATCAATGACACAGGGGTGGTCATGGCATGGTCTATTTTCATTATGATCCCTTAGCGTGCGATTGATAAAAATCGCCAGGGAAATGGCCTCTTCAAAGGAGCTAGGGGTGGGGTGACTAACCCAAGCTTCTTTAAATGTCAGATATGTGTTCAGGTCCCCTGCACACTTGTCAGGCTCCTTGAGCGTGACCACTGGGGTGGCAGGAGTGGTAGCTGGTAGCTGCTGGGCTAATAACTGAACGTGCTTGGCCAGCTCAGAAACGAGGGCCGCAAGACCCTCAAAGTGGGCAGACAACTCCTGTGCTGAGTCCATACTAGCCTCAGGTAAGGAGTAAAAAAATTTTGGGCCGGATATTCTGTCAGGTACCGGACAGCAGGACAAGACAACACAGTGAGCCCTAAGCTCAGCCCCGCCCACTGTCCTCTACCTATCTGCCACAATCCGCCCTAAAATGGCGGCGAGCAACTGGGCGGCAGTCCCTGCGCTGGCTAGGTGGGACACAAGGACAAGACAGACAGACAAAACACAATAACGAATGGTCAACAGTCCGGGTCACAACAAACAGGCAGCAAAAGTACAAAATCACAATCCGAAGGCAAAGTCAATATACAGGCAGTATGGTCAGGGGCAGGCAGCAAACAAGAATGGTCAGAAAGGCAAAGCAGGGTCGGAAACAACAGAGCAAGAATAGAAACACAGAACCAGGCAGAGACAAGCTCAATATCCGGCAATGAGAGCACAGACTGGGTTAGTTATATAGGAGGCCAGGATTCTGGTCCAGAATGTAATTGGACCATCCCCCTGATCTCCAAGCACAGACACCTGAGAACAAGACAGATCCACTGGCAGGATGACCTGTCAGTCACAGCAGAACCCAAACACAGATTAACCATGACATGGCCAGACAGAATTCAGCAGGTGAAGTCGGGTGTGTCTCCCAACAAGGTGAGCATATAAACCAGTGTTCAGACACAGCAAAACAAAACACAGAACAGAATAAGAGAATATCAGCGCCTTCTCGGCCGCACAGCATGAGCAGAGGGACGCATGACGCTCCGCAAAGATACCATCCTGACAGGGAGGGGTTTTGGGGTAGTGTGTTAGAGTTTTAACTTTTTTTTCCTTACACATTTGAAGTCCCTTTGATTTTTACACTGATCATTGCTATGCCATAGGAATAGCATTGATCAGTGTTATCGGCGCTCTGCTCATTGAGCCTGCCTGTGCAGGCTCAGTGACCAGAGCGCTGATCGGACCACACAGAGGTAGGTGAGAGACCTCCGGCGGTCCGTGTGACTGCGGGGGTCCCGATCGGTAAGTGACAGGGGACTCCCCCTGCAACTTACACTTAAACGCCGCGGCCGCAGCGTTTAAGAGGTTAATGACACGCTGCAGCACGATCGCTGCAGCCTGTTATTAACGGTGAGGTGCCGGCTGCTGATTGCAGCCGGCCCCCACCTGCTATGAAGCGCACTCCGCTCCGGAGCGCGCTTCATAGCGGGAGAAACACCCATGACGTACAGTTACGTCCAGGGTCGTCTGGTGACAGACTTCCATGACGTAACTGTACGTCTAGGGTCGTCTAGGGGTTAAAAGACTTATGTATCACACTTATGTATCATTAGTAGGTCAGGTCCCTGATGGATGTCTTTGGATGGATGCAAAAATTATAAGCTTAACCCTTTGAGGACCAAGCCCAAAATGACCCAGTGGACCGCACAAATTTAGTTTTTTCCTCCTCCCCTTCTAAAAGCTCTAGCACTTTCTATCTACAAGGCCATGTAAGGGCTTGTTTGTTACAGAAGTAGTTGTACTTTGTAATGGCGTCTTTCATTCTACCATAACATGTATGATGGAATTCCAAAAATATTATTTATGAAAATATAAATTGGTTAAATTGGAAAAAGAATGCAATAGGGTAACTTTTGGGGGGTTCCTGTGTTTTTCAAGTAATGCACTATATGATAAAAGTGACATGATACCATTATTCTTTAGGTCAGCCCGAACCCAACCATATGCACAACACAACCATACGCACAACACAATCATATGTCATTGCTCTTAAATACATAATTTGTAGACATACTGTACACAGGTTTAGAGCGCAGTAAGGAGCCTTGGATCACCTCTTATCCTCTATGTGCAAGTACACATGGGGGCTAGGTTCACACTATGTAACTGCGTGGCTGTATTTTTTATGCGGCTGTAAATGTGCGGATGAAACTACGGCTGTGGGAAAAAAATAGACATGCGGCTCAAAACATACGCGGCTCAACATCATTTACTTGGAAATCTGGTTCAACTAAAAATAACAAATAAAATCTTAAGAAAGTGATGCAAACACCTCTGGATGCATCTGGGAAAGCAGGGAAACAGTTTACATGAATTGCTATTACCGGGGTTTGCGATCCTCTGCACTAATGCCGATGTCTCTCATGGTTAATCTATTAAAATAATAAAACACATTTTCGTTTTAATAAAGTGCCTTTCGTTGTTCAATAATTAAATTTAAACGAATCCATCATTTTGCAATTAAATATACTGTTAAAATAAATAGATATATAAATAAATGTATATATATATATATATATATATATATATATATTTATTTTTTAACAGTATATTTAATTGCACAATGATGGATTCGTTAGAATTAAATTATTGAACAACGAAACTGAATTTATTTCATCGAAAATGTGTTTTATTAATTAAATATTAATTAGTACAGGAAGCTCCATAAGCCGTTAATTCATATTGCCGGCAAAAGAGCATTCTGTACTAATCATCACTTTACTTTAATGAAAACATCAAATGTTTCTTCTAATTATGTTATCACAATAGCATTATTAGAAGAAACATTTAGAATTATTTGTGCGCTCAGCTGATCGGCTGAGCGCAAATATAATGAGCCGGTCCGCAGTACAGTGACTTCATTGTGCTGCGGACCAGCGAAGAGGACACATCGGGGTGAGTATAGAGCTCTCCCCACCCCCTCCCCAGCACTGCACCCCTCCCAGCAAGAAAGGGGGGGTCAGTTAACCCCTTCCTTGCTGGGATGGGTGCAGTCTGACATCAGTCTGGCTCCCAAGGGGTTAAGGGGGATGCAATACATCCTCCCTTAACCCCTTGGGGCCCAGACTGTAAGCAGCGATCTGTAAAGATGCTGCATACTGTAAGGTGCACAACACCGCTCACAATGATGGGTGTTGTGCTCCTGTTTGTGTGTTTTTTGTGTGTTTCTCCCTTTTTGTTTTTCAGATATCGGTATCCTGGGGATTACGTCGGATTCCGTGGACTACGTCGATAACCAGCGTTTTTTTAATTTTTTTTTTTAATAAAATGGTCAATGAGGGTTGTGGGGGTGTTTTTATATGAATAAAAAAAAATTTTAACTTGTGTCTTGTCTTTATTTCTTTACTTTATAGACTAAGTAGTGGAAGCCGTCTAATAGACGGAATCCATTACTAAGTTGGGGCCTAGTGTTAGCCGGTATAAAATGGCTAACACTAACCCCCTATTATTACCCCAGTACCCAATGCCACCAGGGGTACTGGGAAGAGCCGGGTGCCAGTGGTCCCGGAGCGTCAAAATTGGCGCTCCTGGACCGGGCGGCAGCAGGCTGGTAAGATTTAGGCTGGGGAGGGCCTAAACCAATGTCTCTTCCCACCCTGGTGTTACCAGGCTGCTGTCGTTTGGTTTTTAACCCGGCTGGTTATAAAAATAGGGGGGACCCTATGCGGCAGTCCGTTAAAAGGATCAGGAGTAAGTGATAGGGACAACCCCTGTCACTTATCAATCGGAACCCCCGCAGTCACACTGCGGGGGTTCCGATTGATAAGTGACAGGGGTTGTCCCTATCACTTACTCTTAAACGATGCGATCGCGCGTTTAAGGGTGTAATGACACGCTTCAGCCTGTCATTAACGGTGAGGGCCCGATACACCCAGGGTCATCTGGGGACAGGCACCCAAGGCGTACCGGTATGTCCTAGGTCATCTAGGGTTAAAAAAAAATGCATTACAAGTTATTATGAAAAAGTACATTATAACAATTTCGCCACATGCACAGAAGGAGTTAATCTTCTAATATTTTATCATAACTACTAGGCTACATTCACAAAAAAATTGGTAAAGTGAAATATGTATCTTATAAGCTATGTTCACACAATGTCTTGTTTGGCTGTTTCTCATTCCTTATTTTGGCCGTCCAAAAAAACTGCTACAAAACGGCCTTAGGTTATGTTCACACATAGTATTTCCATTTATTTTTTTTCTATCAAAACCAGGAGTGGAACTGACAGGGAAAAATTATAATTACACATCTTCTGCGTTTTCAATCCACTACCTTGTGAATGAAGCCCAAACCAAACACTTAAAACACCTGCTGCAGAGCTTGTGTGCAATGGATTAGACTGAGGTTTTAGAAGCAGGTTGGCAATTTCCAAAGAGACAAATCAATGTGCATGCTTGGACTACTGTGACATCCTGCTCTCTGGCCTTCCATCTAACTCCCTTGCTCCTCTCCAGTCTATTCTTAACTCTGCTGCCTGACTAATCCACCTTTCCCCTCACTTTGCCGCTGCCTCTCTCCTCTGCCAATCCCTTCCCTGGCTTCCCAAGGCCATCCACAACCTGTCCTCTCCAAACATCTCCGACCTGATATCCCGCTACCGTCCCTCACGCAACCTTCAATCCTCCAGTGACCTCCTTTTGTGCTCATCCTTGTTCGTACCTCGCACAACCGCCTCTAAGACTGTGCCCGCGCCTCCCCCATACGGTGGAACTCGCTACCCCGACGCATCCGACTCTCATCCACCGTCAAGTCCTTCAAAAGTAACCTGAAAACCCATCTCTTCAAACTAGGCTACAACCTACAATAACTGCATCACACTTGACTGGCTGCACTTTACCTCCTGTTTCTCTGCCATTACCTTATACATTGTAAGCCCTCGCAGGCAGGGTCCACTCTTCTTATTTTCCAGTCTGCCATTTGCCTTCATTTAATGTGTTTTTGATCTTGTAATGTTCCTGTTTTTTACCCCTATCGCTTGTATAGCGCTCTGGAATTAAGGGTGTTCTATAAATAGATAAATAAGAATATTAATAATCCCAATGTGATGCCCACGTGGATACCAAATCAAAGAAGGGACATGTCCCTTTTCTGTAGAAAATTGACTCACCGTGACATGAACTATGAGGCAGATAGTGGTTGAAGACAATATGAATCAGATTATAAGTGAAAATCCATGCTAAAAAATTTTCTGAATGCCCTTTAGTCATTAGTAGAGATGAGGGAATACTATTCGATCGAACAGCTATTTGATCGAATAGTATGCTATTCGAGGTATTCGTGCTAAAGTGCAGTAAAAATTAGAGTCGCCCTCCAACATCCTCTGGCGCTTTTTTCCAGGCAATAAACATGCAGGGGGTAGGGACAGGCACTAGGTGTAGGCAGGACTTTAAAAAAAAACCTCTAACTGTGATTGACTGGCTAAACCATGTGACCTCCTGAATAAAAGAATAGTGATTTGAGATTCTTGTCACTTGCTGGTTGGAACTAGAGAGGGACAGTCTGTAAAGCAGGGAGAGGAAGATTTTAGGTGAGGTTAGGTAGGAATGCACCCCCAAAAGCCCTTGTTAGGGCTGAAACTAGATAAAAACAGACATTTACAAGCTGTTGTGACAAAGACAGTGTGTCTACACTGTATAAGCTGTTGTGAGACAGGCAGTGTATACACACACTGTATAAGCTGTTGTGAGACAGGCAGTGTGTATACACAGTGTGTATACCCACTGATAGTGTATACATCTGTATACTGTAATTGTGGGATAATATCTTTTATCTTGCTACCACAAATTTGTGCAGTCTGCGTCCAGTAAAGGCACCGACCAGCCCTTTATTTCTATTGTAAAAAAAAATTATATCCGGTATACAGCTGTATACAGTATGTGGAATAATATAGTTGTTATCTCGACTCTGGAGATTTGCGCAGTCTGCGTCCAGGAAAGGCGTTGACCAGCCCTTTATTTCTATTGTTGTAAAAACAATTCTATATCCAATATACAGCTGTATATGAAATTAGTTGTTCGAGTATTTTTTCCATTATTTAAAGCAGTTGTATTGTGTTTGAAGTCTATAGTTGTGATAGTGGCGTAATACTGAAAGTGGATATATATATGCAATATATTCATGTGTTCAATTCATATCACTGGCTGGGCAATATATAACTATGCAAACAATTGTATTTCACAAGTGTACTGAATAAACAAGAAACAAACATATGCACCACCTAATATGCAAGTACCGATAGACCAAAGGGTACACTTGTACTTTACATTCATGTACCCAGGCATGCTTCCTCTGCTGTCCCATATGCATTCCAGAGGTGTTGGCATCATTTCCTGAGGTTTCATTGGGCACTTGGTGACCTCCTAGTGGTCGAATCTTGATTTCCAAGTCCCAAGGGTTTTTCTCCAATAGACTATAATGGGATTTGATATTCAATCGAATAGTCGAATATCGGGAGCTATTTGAATTGAATCCAATCGAATCGAATATTTCACTATTCGCTCGTCTCTAGTCATAAGTAAGCCTAAAATGATCTGATATGAGTCCATATCAGAAAACATCACTATTGTAAATTGTTACAACTGTTTTGAAAATAAAATAGTGTCATGTTATAAAGAGAATTTACTGTGTATTGTATTATTAATATAATAAAGCTAATTCAATTACAATTAGTGTGCATACACTCTGTAACCTCCGGAGCGGGCACACATACTACACACATGTGTACTGGAGAGGGAACTCACTATAAGATGCTATCTGTTACCTCCGAAAGTGAAACCAGAACGTGCTGATTTCTACCTTCATCAGAATCAAGCACTTCCCCTCCCAGGCCTTTAATCACAGTGATTTGTGCATTACTTTCTCATACATGTGATGGGCTTGTTGCCAGCGTGAAACATGCACTAGTCTTAACCACTAACAGACCAGGTGGCCTCCTCATAGTACAGGATGTATATGCGATATGGCAATCGCTTCATCTCCAACTTGTTCATTACTGAAACTCCAAAGAAAGATATTTTATGTGTGGTTCAATGTGTCATCACGGTATCTAGAGACTGTCAAGTGCAGCAAGATAATCTCAGCTATTGTAACATCATCGTAAATGTATCTACTGTAGACGTCAGTGCGTTTGTGAATTGTCAATCATTCTCAACCTTCCATGTGTACTGAGCAATAAGAAAGGAAATTACCGGCTAACTGCAGAAAGAAAAGTGTCTACTTTCTACAAGGAAGATGTATTCCGTACAATATACGCAGAACATTTTCCAGATTCCAAAGATGCTGTCTATAATAGAGCCCATCCTAATACCCCCACTTTATTATGTCCTATGTCAGCTTGGGATAAAAAGAAGAAAAATGCAGCCCACCAACAATACAGTAAATGGATACAGTATCTGGAATATGTTTGTGATTTCAATAGCTAAAAGTATGGTAAATAATCTAATTGCAGGAGCCACATCTGCACTTACTCAGCCAGCTGTGTGATCTCTCATATGCTTCCCAGCCTATGGCTTTCTGCACGTTACTCTCGTATAGTCCCTTCCACCCAGAGATCTCTGGAGCAGCCGGAATAATTTAAACAGAAGAGGATTTTCCATCTCTCGCCACAGAATACTGTAAACACATGTATAGTTCACTTAAATCTGTGTAAAATATGTCAGTATCTTAGGATAAAAAAAGTCAACCAAAGAACAAACGTCCCTTTGTAACAGGGGATAAACAAAGCCATGCATGTAAAAACGGAAAAGCAAACAAGAATGAGATTTGTTATTGTATGGGAATTACTCTTCCTTCTTATGCAAAACTGTTTTCCTCTGCTGTTCAGATGACGGCATGTTCAGCCAAGTCACTTCCCTATTCATTAGCAAAGAGGAAATCTGTGTAGTCTAATAAAAGACATTGTAGTTAAACAAATCTTCAAATGTATCTATCATCTATCTATCTATCTATCTATCTATCTATCTATTCATCCATCCATCCATCTGTCTATCTTACATAATTTGTATTAGGAATTGTATTATGAAAAAAAAAAAAAATCATTCAACTTCTAGTTATCTCTAAATTCTTTTTTCTTTCTTTACAAATTATTATAAGATTAAATGTCTATATGGAATAAATAATAATAATAATAATAATAATAATAATAATAATAATAATAATAATAACAATAATAATAGATTGAAACATTTATTAAAAACAAGTATTTCTGTTATTATTGTTAGTATTGATAATGTACCATTATGTATAATTATTCTTGCCATGCACACTGTTTATCATGGGGTGGGGGGTGGGTTGAACTAGTTTAACTGTTGGGGAAATAATTTTCAGTGTGCTATTAGAAAAATTGGAATTAATGTTTAAAATTTCACCTAAAAACACGCCACCCACTAGGTAGAATCACATGTTGTAACATACATAAGGCCATAAGGCCAGTAAGGCCATGCTCACACGACGTATGTTTTGCATAAATCACGGCCATTGTTTCAATTTGCAAATGGAATCCCGACCAGAGTGTATACACATAGTATACGCTAAGGCCAGGATTCCATTCGGCCGCACGAAAATCTGACATGTCGGTTTTGTGTGGCCGCTATTTATTGAATAGCGGCAGCACAGAACATGTCAGTTCACTCAATGGAGCTCCATTGTGTGCAGGGGCGAATGGGGATTTGGGCGCACATGGATGCACCCGCATCTGAATTCTGCAGAAAAGAAAGATCATCCGGCCGGTACTAAAGTACCGACCGGGATGATCTTCAGTAACCCCGGCCATTCTGTGACTCGGCCAGGTCACAGAACGGCCGGTGTTATATGCCATGTGAACATGGCCTAACATAGTAACATAGTTAATAAGGTTGAAAGAAGATAAGAGTCCATCAGGTTGAACCTAGGGAAACCCTACTGTGTTGTGTATACTATACTGTAGATTAACTGCTTTAAATTTCATGAGAAAATATTTCTTCAGTGCCCGTTTTGTCTCAAAACTTTTCACTCAACATAATGGGGAAAATGAGGTCACAAATTTTTACACAAAAAATAGCAACTTTTCCCTGGTTTGAGCTGCTACTCAACCAAAAAAGTAGGAAGTAGCATGGCATTGCATGAAGTGAGGTGTGGGCTTCCTGTTTACTTAATTACAATTTCACCTGCACAGCTAGCATAAACTTCTGAGGTTTGATAAATTCTCCTCAGGCTTAAGGCAAATAATGGCTATTGTTGTAAAATAGCGGCTGTTATTAATCCCTTCAGGACCGCAAGTGTAACTATACATCCATTTTTGCATTCCTGGTCATGGATGTACAGTCACGTCTTTGGATGAAATGGGTGCAGAAGCTGCTCCCATGTCATCTGTGGCAGGTTCCAGCTGTCAGTGATAGTCAGGAACCCACAACAACTGCTGAGACCCAGTGCGATCACAGCATCTATAGGGCAAAACAGAGGGAGAATTCTCCTTCTGTTAACCATCAAGGCTGTGCGATTGATGGTAGCTGCGCGATCAGTGGTAGCTATGACAATTGGAGGCCTCCCTGAGGTGGCTAAACACAGAGATAAAACACAAAGGGGTTAATGATTATGATCATTGAAGGAAAATTTAATATTTGGCGAGGCTGGCGAGGCTGTGGGGGACATGTCAGTAATGCATACTTACTCATCCTTTTCCCCCACCTCTACCTGCTTTGCACCAATTCCTGTGTTTTCAGAACATCCAATGAAATTACACTCCATGAGCAATCATTTCCAGCAGGAGTGCAACATCACTGCATGTTTTGAAAAGCAAAGAAGTGGTGGAAAGCAGGCGGTCCAGGATCTGGCAGCAGCGAGGAACGGGATAAGTAAGTAAGCATTACCAACATGTCCTCTGTAACCCCGGTAGCCTGGCCAAGTATTTATTTTTCCTGGTGAACCTATTTAATAATGGCCATTATTTTCACCAATCCACAATGACCGGCTTGTTCCTCCAAATAAATATTGGGGTGGATTGGTAAACTGAAGGTGGTGGCCCCACCCCAGTGCACTAAAATGCCTTGATAGCATATGTAATATACTGTAACTATTCTACGATGGCACTGAGGATCAAGTTGAGAAAATATGTTCATCCTAAGTGCCCCCCCTTTTATGGCGGTTTTTCATTCCATACTGGGAACCACAATCAGGACTCAGAAAAGGCAACTGCTAAAAATGGTCTTCTAGCCATTATTACAAATAGGAATATACCCATTTAAGTTACAAATTGCAGTTTATATATAGTATATGTTCTTTGCAACTCTATTGAATGATATCATCAATTGGATTGGCCTCTTTCTATCTTCTTAGGGTCATGTAAGAGAGCATTGATCTGCTATATCAGCGCTCAGTTACCGAGCTTCAATAATCGTTTAGCGAGGGCTGCATGGATATTGTTAGGGATGTCCAGGTAGCCCTTGTCCAACTGTATACATTACCTGTCCACGGTCCCAGTGTTTTTCTGCCCTCTGCTCGTTTCCCAGAACCACTGCTGTAGCTTCAGGGTGGGTCTTTGAACTGACAGGCCGCTCAGCCAATCACTAGCCAATCGCTGACCGCTGCGGCCAGTGATTGGCTGAGCGGCCTCTAAGTTCAGAGAACCGCTCTGAAGCTAAAGCAATGGCTCTGGGAAGAAGAACACTGGCACCATAATTATACAGTTTTTTACACAAGCTTTAGCTGTTGGCATATCACATCACTGTTACACATATCGACGTACAGTTGACAGCTGCTGATTTTAGGTCACAAGCAAATGACACGATCAGCCAATAATTGTTGTTATCGGCTGAGTAATGTCTCTATTACACATATTACACAGAGCGATATTCGTCTAAATCGCCCTGATTCGGCCGATTATCACTCTGTGTAATAGGGCCCTTAGTCTTCTGAAGATTAGTCTACTGTACCTAATCTTTTCTTCCTTTGCTGCAAAATTATGTCAACTAGATTAGAAGATAATACTACTACAATATGTTATAATGTAAAGTAGACCAATATGTATGTTTAGTTCACATAGAAAAATACAGAAACCATCTGGCAATAGTTATAACCACATATTACTAATTTTAAAAACTTTTTTGGTTGCTTGGAAGAACTGTAAATTCAGGCAGACTGTACGTCCCATAATCCTTTCACATGTTAACAGATACGAGCGTCTATTACATCCTAGACAAGTATCAACCCCCCTACCACTCTAAGCAGGGTTTAGTTTCTTCCTCCATTCTTACCCTAAATCCCTCAGATTTTGTTCTGCTTGTTATTCACCAGATCTGTTATGACATGTTTACAGAAATCTGAGGTGATGACATCATCGGGCCGCCTGTCATATGACTAGCAAAGACCACACAACTCAGAGATGACATTTGGGAAAAAAAAAGCCTAGATGATCCTCATTCATTACACTGTACACTTAGGACAGACATATATATTAGGCATAAGAATGTGTGTTGTGTGAAAGGCCAAGTGGTTACTGGTTACTAATTTTTGTATATCTTTAGATATCTATTTTTTTATATTATTTATTTTTTAATTATAATTTTTTTTAGATTATTTTTGCTGGGCATATGCATGAGCTCTGACACTTAAGGTATGAGCATTATATAAATCTGGCAGATTCCCTTTAAAATGCCAGTTATCCAATAATGACCATATGTCTATGTTCCAACAACGTCTTTTTATGCTGTTCCGAAGCTGTTTTTTTGAGGAGGCGGATGCCATTTTGGTGCCAAGACATGACCAATTTATGCAAATTATGACAACAATTTGAATAAAACAGATGCCTTTTGTCACCAAAAGGATGGCCTTAAAAAAAAAAAAAATAGACATCAAAGGGGCCAAAAATAAAGCCTATTACTGTAAGAAAAAGAACACTAGACACCTCCCTTGGCCACCTTACAACATAAAAAGACCAACTATTTTGTGCCTTGTCACAAGGCCTCTTTTACTTATATTTTATAATATAATGCACACAATGCTATCATTTAAAGGGAGCCAATCACCTCCCTGAGGGAGAGTGAATTGGCACCCGGTACCTTACAGCTTCCAGGCACAGCTCCCTGATGCTGTGCCTGGCAGTCTCTGGGAATTTCAAAATCTTGATTTTCAATTTCGAAATTAAGATTTAGAAATTTGGCGCCTTGCCAGAGACTGTAAAGTTCTAGGGCTAACTAACACTCCCTGAGTGAGGGGATTGGTCCCCTTTAAGGGCATGTATCATATGTACAGAATGTGATCAGTCTTAGGCCGTGTTCCCATATTTACTGTACTTCACCACATGCAGCCAATACCAGACCCTCGTGCAGTAACCAATAGGCGTTCCCTAATTTCTTTACATGTAGAAACATTGTCTGAATCACATTTTTTTATGGTTTTTAACTACTGAAAACATGACCTGAACAATACCGCCATACTGTGACTGGATAACCAGTAGTGATGAAAGAATAGTGAAATATTCGAATATTCGATATTCGTTCGAATATCTCCCGAATATTCGAACATTCGATCGAATATTCAATCCCATTAAAGTCTATGGGAACAAGTATTCGTTTATTGAAAAACATCTATTCGACCACTTGGAGGTAAAAACCAGAAGCTGGGGGATCAAATATTTATCGAATATTAGGCAAACTATTCGATAATATTTGATAGATCGAATACCGTATTAACAGTTGCTGCTGCCCATGACACTAAACTTGAAGACGCTCAACCACAGGATTGGTATATTGGTAGGTAATAATTCCAGCTATCACATTTATCACCGCCACACCAGACCTGACCAATACCACCATACTGTGAATGAATAACACCATCATACCATTCTCCCTCACTCTACTCTGTAGTCACGCCTGTGCCAAGACAACAGATTTACTGGCAAGTCGGAGAGGAAGGTGGGAGACTACAAAAAAAAAAAAGGTGTTTTCTTCCCCCTGCTCCCTGGTGCTGCCCCACTGCAGCACCAGGGTGTTTGTATATATACTCTTCCATGACAGATAATGCTGGAGAAAACAAGGATCAGGCATACTGAATTTCAACGCCCAATCCTTTTGTTCTTCCAGAAAATAAGCTTATTAGCTCCCCTCTCCCATTGAAAACGCTTGCATGTTTAGCCGAGCTGGCATGTGTTTGGAGGGGATGGAGGAATTTCTCTCAGTTAAATGAGCATTCGGCCAGCAGCTATCTGAAATGTACAGCCAGTTGCAGATGGAGTGGGATGTGCATATAATTGGTGAAGGTTAACAAGCAGCATTTTCTCTACTGAAGGGGTTTATTAGGCTTTCATTTCATTTGCATATTTATTTATTTTTTTGCATATTTATTTGGATCCTGTATTTTAAATGCACCACAAGTTAAGAAAAAACAAAAATCATGGTTTGTAGTAAGTTCTACATGTCACAATTGACTGTAAGCAACTTACTGCAGCAATTTTTGCAAAAAAAAAGAAAAAATATACAGCAAAAATCCAGAATTCCTAAAAATAAATTCAGTGTAAAAATTATCATTTTTTCTGTGTTTTTGGTTCATATTTTTCTTGGCCATATATTTTATAAAAGACTATACAGACACATAATGTCTTTTTTGTGATCCTGATATGAATACAGCTATAATTATTATTCATTAGGAACATTTTTTTATTTTATTAATGTGCAGAATATCCTTTTTTTCAATCCAATGGAATACCTTTTGGATGAACTGGCATACAAAATGAAAGCCAAACTTTGACATTTAACTTTAGTGTGAAATCTCAAAAATCTCGCTAAAATTTACAAAAATACTTCCACATATTATCTAATATCTACAATTGACTCATTAAAGGCTGTCTTTCATGCTTGATGCACCTCCATCAAATGATCAATACTAGTAATGTGATTGTACCACTTTAACCAACACATACACATTTTCATTGGCATAAAGGAGACAGGACAAAAAAGTGCAGAAGGTGCGCGTCACCCAAGGAAGGAGACATTGGCTCACTTGAGCCTTGAGCCAGTGGTCTAATCTCCAATACATCTGGCTCTCATGGCTCTCAAAATGTAAAACCCTTCTGTGCTCCTACAGTGTCCTCTTGTGGTTTCTGGTATCTTCAGTCACCTGTAGAGTGACGGCCTGCTCAGTCAATCACTGGCTGACCTAGAGACAAGAGTGATAGCTCACACAGCCAATGACTGGCCGCAGTGCTGTCCCATCCCAGTCAGTCTATGATTGGCTAAGCGGGGGATGTCACTCCTGAGACAAAAAGGGTTGGCCGCTAAGCCAATCACTGGCTGCCTGGGACAGAACAGCACTGTGGACAGTCATTGGCTGAGTGGGCTGTCACAGAGGAGACGGCACAGAGAAGAAGGACACCGTGGGAGAGCGGACAGGTAGTAATGATGAGCAATTTTTTGGAATGTCTGCAATCATTCACCTATCTTAGTGTGGTTCGTTTAAAGTTTGGTTCGGACGAACCCGAACTTCACATTCGAGTTTGTTGAACCTGCCAAACCGATTTTTTGAAAAGTTCACTCATCTATAATTAGCACATTTAGACTATGTTTCCACTACGTACAAGCAACGGCTGTTCCGCCAAGAATGGCCAGTGTTTAACGTTACCTACACCCGCAATTAATGATCATGATAACTATTTCTCGCTGTAGGTAGTGTTAAACAATGACCGTTCATGGGGAATGGCCATTGTCTGTACATAATGGGAACACAGCCTTAAAATGAACCTCCAAAAACAACATAAAATTTCTCCAACATGGGTTAAAAACCCTACATTTGCTTCTGATATTATCGAATAGCTCATGAATTAACATTGGGAGACCTTGTCAGAGATATACTTATCAGGGCTGCCCACTCAGAAACAGCTGACCTTTGATGAATGCTTTCCATTCAATAGAATTTTTATATGCTAGGCTTGTAAAATATAATACTGTATAAATCAAATTCATACATGCTTTTTTTCTATGGTAATAAGTGACTTTTCCAGTGTTGATGGGAATATTGGTAAATTATGTAAACATGCATACCATGGGATTGGTGATTTCCAGATGACCCCAACAAAGGCAAAGGTTAGGAGATTCATTTGCATTCTTTAGATTATAACATGAGTTTATTCAGCTTGCTGGCTGCATTGCAGTGTAACACCCCCACTTTGACCGTTCTACTCCTCTCTCTTCTATTCACTGGCTTCAGTTTAATTCTTTCCCTGCCTCTGATGGAGATAGGAGAAATAAATCTGGACAGAGATTTTCAGGGGGAGTGATACACAGAGGGGAATTGGGGGGAGATGCCTAAGAAACACAATGAGAAACAGATGTAGGTAGAAAGCTAGAACTGTTTTCAGTATTTGTCCAGAGAAGTCTATCTGTCACCTACTCCATCATTGCTCTGCTTACCCATCACTTAGAGCCTGCTTATCCTAGCAGCTGTCTGCTAGGCTGTTATACAGCTCAACTCTTTTTGTCAGCCCACTTGTCTCCCAGCAGCTATATACAGGAGATAAACTGTTTGCACTATACCTGTGTGTATTGTACATCACAGCTTTGCTTCCTTAATTCAGAGTTAATAAACATGACAGTACGCCCTTGGGTAATTTCAAATTAAATATACTGTATTGTATTGATGCTGCCCCAAAAGAGAATTTTGTGCAATAGAATATTAATCGAGCACCATAGTGTGCTACAGGTTCATATACCCTTTCTGGCCACCACACCAGTCTCTTTACCAATCCTAAATTTGTTTTTATTATTCTTTAGTGTGCTTTGTGAAGCTGATAGATTATGCTGATGTACTGCTCAGTGGATGAATGTGTGATGGTGGTCTACTCCGATAAATTACATTCTACATCATTGAAAATTGAGTGAAAATAAAACGTGTGAACAGATGAAACAAAAAAATAAAATTGTAAATGTAAATACGTTCTTTTTAAGTAAAGAACGGTCGCTGATTGCAATTGCCTCAGCGTCCGTTCTTTACTGCAGGGGTGCCATTGCATTTAAGTCAATGCAATGCCGCCCGATGTGTTCTCACAACGTTATTCTAACGCCCGGTCTTTAGAACGGGCGTTAGAATAATGTGCCTGGCAATTATTTCCGGGCGCTGTTCACTGAAACATCAGCTGTTCACACAACGCAATGTGCAGCGCGGCCACACATTGCATTGAAGTGAATGGCTATTTGATTTGCGGGCACAGCCGCCGGTGCCCGCAAATCAATTGTGAAAAAAGAACGTGCCTGCAGCTGTTAAATGTTGTGTGAACCTAGCCTATGTTCATTATTTGGCTGGCCATAATCAATTACTTCCGTTATTCTATACTGTGTGTGCACTGCCGGGCCAATTTCCCATTGATTTCAATGGAGAGCATTACTATATTAAAAATACGGCTGTCATTTGAGCTCAAAATTATGGCTGTATTTTTCATTTATTTTATGGCGAGTAACTAAAGCCTCAATGTGCACTGATTGTAAGATTGTGTCTTATAGTGACTGGGTTGAGGGTCTGATGGCTAAATTTACACTGATTTACTTTCTGTGGAACAGTTTGGAAAGATTTAAGTCAATATATAGACAGATTTATGCAACCAGAATGCTATACTATTTGTAAACAATTTAAAAAGTTCAATTGACTATACCTTTCATCAATATTACTAAAAACAATTGTGCCATCAACTTCTGTTTCCCATAAGATTTGTGTGGACCTGCCAGCATCTTCTTTTTCTGCCTAAATTGAAGGGAGTTTACAATAGGACTACTTACCCCAAATTAGGAGATATAACTCTTATTTTAGTCTGTCGCTCCAGCTCTAAGATATAATCTGTAGATGTTTTAGGCAACTTAGAAAACAAAGCCCATGGAGAGGTCCAGTATTGTCTGGCCTGTCAATCTAAGCAGAGTCCGCATTAACTTTTGAACATAGGGGCATTAGTTAGGAATGAGGGTCTGAACTTTGCTTGACTTTTGCAGAGGCTCTGTCTCTTGATTTGCATAAATCTTTTAAAGCTTATATCTCAGTGCTGGAGTGACATATTCTAATAAGAGTGGTATCTCCTGATTAAGGAAAATAAGCCATATTGTACAATGCATTTATTGTAGTCAGGTCCACATTAATTCTATTCCCACATTTGTATGTATAATACCTAATGTTGCAGCTCATGTAAATGTAGGTATTGTTTGAGTTCTCACTTAATTCTATTGTTTGAGTAAATGTACAGGCATATTAAACTCTACATTGGGGAAAATCAGTTTTCACTAGCCAAAAAAGCTTTTATTATACTTATAAAGATATAGGTATAAACTATATGTCTAAAGAAATAGCTATGAAATATGCGCAACTCAAGTGTCGCCAGTTCCGGTTTGTTCTGGGACTTTGCTCTTCTCACTTAATCATTGCTTTATTATACCCCTATTGTATTTGTATTTTTATTGACTAGTAATATACAAAACAGTACATTTATAATAAATAAATACACTTGGGTTAGTGATGACTGTGGAATATGTTGACGCTATATAGAGAAATTTTTATTTTACTAATGATCAAAATGGTACTGGCCGTTTCCCTTTTGTGGAAACAACCAATAAGCTAAGAGGCCTTGCCTGAATGAGTCAAGGCATAATACTGAACATATATTCCTCATACCTGTGTTGTGCCTGGTACTTGTTCCGAGGCACGTGCAATTATCATAGTGTCACTATGCGTCAGTATTGGCGGGTTCTCTCCTCCGCATCGTGGTACATCATGACACTGTACCAGTGTGTAGAGCCAGACAGTAGGCATAGTGAGGTTAAACAGCCCAGAACAGTTATGACAAATGCACTGATAAAATGCAGACTTGTTGGAGGTTGAACTTGCTGAGATGAGGTCACCAGGCATGCACAAAATCTGAACACTGTGACAATGTGAAGAAAGCAGGTCACCATGAGATGCCCTAGGAGGAGTTCTTTCTCGGTTAATCTGCAGCTAGGGGTCCCCTCCTGATTCATTTTTATGCTATCGTTGATGTTTCATGAACTCCAGAAAATGTAGTTCACATAGTTCTTGCAGCCGCCCTCCCTCCAGTCCAGGATGACTCACAGCCAAGCAGAAGAGCTAAGGATTCTTGATTATGGAGGTGGGAGGTTGACAGGACAGTTATTACATGCTACAGTGAAGGTGCTTCCTTTACTGAATGAAGATGAGAGATGCTGTCAGTGCAGATACAGGGAGATGGTGAATCGCTCCAGACTTTCTGTTTATGGAATATATAACTTACAATTTGTAGCTGTTGAAATCCCACACCACAAACTTTTCCTCGTACACTAAATGAGTCCAAGAGAAATAGACGGCTGCACACTGCAGAAGTGTTTCCTTGCCATTAATAATGCGAGGTCAAATAAAATATAATCCATTACTCAGGAACTGACATTAGCAATGGGTAATCCTTACAGGAGATCTTATTTGGAAAGAATCCATTTGGAAAGATTGAGCTTTCTTTCTTCAGGAAGATGCATGTGTTTACTGTTGCTCTATACGGTAAAGACCTTTTGAGTGACTGTAATGCCAAGACTGATGGGTCTAAATTGTTGATAAGGATCAGAGTTTGCTCTTATTTTAGCCACTAATATGGTGGTGTGGCTTACTACCCTTCCTACAGATACCCCCCCCCCCAATCACCATAACACATATATAATCTATGTGGTCCAACAGTGATAGGACCCTCACTAGACACCTAGCACCCTGCTCTGTACTGACCAAGGTCAATAACTCAAAAACAGAATTCTACAGATGGGAAACCTCTTCTAAAGAGATCTCTGACTTGGCATAAACCCCCAGTAATGTTTTAAAGCGAATGTACCATCAGGTACATTCATTTTAACATGACCCATATATAAAGAGGTGCCGTAGCGGGGAAGCCAGTTCCACGGTCCGTTTTTGGAACCGCAACCCAGTTCCCGTGTAGAGTGCTATTCTATTCACAGGTACTTGGCTGGGGCTGAAGCACTGGAGGCAGGTCGGCCGGGCAGCCCCAGTGGGAGGAAATCCCCTCCCCTCTATGACGCAGCTCCATTGATTCTAATGGAGCTTCACTTAAAGTCACTCTAATGTTTCACTCTAAGAGTTACCATCAGGTATATTGACCCATTGATAGAATGACACTGTACACAGTAACCGGGCCGCAGTTCCAAAAATGGACCACGGCATCGGCTTCCCCGCGCTTGTGCCGTTCTATACATGGGTCATATTAAAGCGAATATACTTGATGGTAACTCTGAGTTAGAATGAGACATTAGAGTGACTTTAAGGGAAACCTACCTCGGAAAAGGTTGTTTGTAATTACTTTGCAAATCTATTCTTCCCAGAACTCCCAATGGAGCATAAAATGGCTGTGCATCCCCATATATTTTTATGCTCTCCTAAAAGAGAAATGTGACCCTTTTGGTCCCAAGACATACTGTATATTCTCTGAACATTGGGATGTAAGAATTGCCCTGACAGACATAAGAATGTTGCTTATCTGGCACTTTCTTGCTGGTGAACAAAGGAGGAATAATGCAAATGTTGGCTGATAATGTAGGGTAGTGTCAATGTTCCCTCATAAAAATAAAGGGTAGGGATATGGCAATATATGAGTGATGCTGATCTGTAAGAGTAAACTCAATGATCTCATTCAGCGGAGAATGATACTTAGCTTGGATTGAGGTGAGTTTTACCTTCCATTTCCACATGAAGTCAGCACAGCTTAGTATTTCAATCTCTCTACTGGCATATATAAGTCATATTTAGAAAATTGAAAGCATTGTGTCTGCATGCAGTTAGAGGGTCATAATACCATGCAAAAATGAGAGTTTCTGAGCAGTCTACATGCCTTTGAATTTAGGAAAAAGCCGGAGCCTAAGATTTTTAAGCGTGAAGTTTATTTACTTATCCCGTGAAGCGTAGAGCGTTTCTGTGACACAATATGATTTCCTTGGTAATAGCTGCCACATGCTAAGCTATAATAGGAGATCTGGCACATCAGCCAGATATACTTAGAATCCATCATCTCACGCACGGCGCACTACATGACTGACAACAAGGCATTTCTCGCCCACATTGAATTAGATGAATACTACTCATCTGCTGGCAGAGGGCACGACTAGTTATTATAAACGTTTCCTCATCTCCTCCCAGCGCACGGTCACCGACCCCCATCATATACAGAGCACCTTGAGTTAGTGACCCCCATCAGGATATTTAGTGGAGCTCATTCTAGTACCTTCTTAGTCACACACATGCAGCTAGTTATAGCAGCAATCTTCTGTGACCAAGTGAAATTTATGCCTATGTTGCAGTTTTTCTTCCTTTGATTCATCTTTCTATAGCTGCTTGTTGCTGTAGCTGATTCTCCAAGCCTAGATGAATACACACTTACATCTATACTCTGCTTTCCCAGATATGTTAAGCATATCAATATGACCATAATGTACATATGAATTTCAGCATGGTCATGTGATCAGAAAGCAGCGGAGTTTATAAGGAGTAGCCCTTAATAACTCTTGAGTTTCCAGAGCTTTTTTCACCTGTCTGTGTCTAATGACCTGCATAGAAAGTAGTCCCTCACACACAGCTAAAGAGATGTACTGTATCTAATAAATATTGCTATAGGCAGGACCGTATTTAACACTAGGCACCTGTGGTCCGGTGCCTAGGGCAGCATCTTGCAGGGGGAAGGAAAAAACTTTTTTTTTTTTTACTCTCCCACCTCTCATTCAGACAGTAAATCTTGTATCTTTTCGAGGGGTGGGAGGAGTTGTATGGTGGTATGGTGGTATTTGGCAGGTCTGCTATGCGGGTGTTATCCAGTCATGATATGGCGGTATTGGGCAAGTCTGGTGTGACAGTGTTATCCAGTCACAGTATGAAGTATTGGTCAGGTCCGGAGTGGCAGTGTTAAACGTGACGCCTGAAGCTATTACCTACCAATCTACCAATCCTGTGGTGAGAATTCCCTCAGACAATATGCAGACGGCTCTAATCATTGATCCAATGTGGAAATTTGTTTATCTTTTATGCAGTTAAAAACCATGAAAAACACAATTCAGACAATGTTTCTATATGTAGAGAAATGCATGTGGCCGAAACTACACTCCCCCCTACGCTTCTCAAGATGGGGTGTCTTCAGTTTTAGTGCCTAGGGCAGCAGCAGTTAATACAGTCCTGGCTATAGGATGTACTCTCCTTGAATTGTATGCTCCATTCTCCACTTCTCCATCTATTCATCCAAGCTTTGATTGGTTTCACTTCTGAGGCCCCACTGATCAGGAAAATAAGCTGGGAGAGCCATACAGTAGTGCATTTCACCCCCCTGCTTACAACAATCTCTGTCCAGGTGGATCTATAAATTCCTTTAAGGAGAAGTCTGGCCATCTTTAAAATCTTGCATCTGGCAGAGGCGAGGTGAATTTCATCAGGAGTATTAACTTACCTCTCCCCATGCCCGCTGTGAGCGGCAGGACGGGCCACAGGATACCTGCCGGACTCTGGGATCCCTAGCGCTGACACATCACGGCCCGGCCAATGGACTGCCCACTCAACCAGTTGGTGACTGGATCAGGAAGCCGCCCCAGTCACTGATTGGCTGAGCGGCCAGTCCATCATAGGATGGAATTTGATATAATATGCTACAGTGGTATAACTGTGTAAGGGAACATGGGACCTCAATGAAAGATAGAGACAAACAACATTGTGAGCCCCGGACCCCCATGACTGCCACTGCCTACTAGGCGGTCGGTGTCATTTTGGTGATGTTCTCTTTACTACGTAAGTGAAACACATAACAAGATAGGACAGACAAACACAATGAAGAAAAGTCGGGCTGATACAGGTCAAACTGGAGATACTACACAGCATAGTAATAGAATAAAACAGAGGTCAGACTGGTGCAAAGGAAACATACAAGTCTGACACTGAATTATGGCCACAAGCACAGTCATGGTCCTTCTTTACAGGCAAAGGATAGACATAACAACCTGCATCCTTTATTTTTGGAATTAATAATTCAGAAATTTTGGTAATCCAGTTATTGTTTACAAGATAAAACTGCATCAAAATCTTCAAATTAAAAGAAGAAAAAAAAACTAAACTGGAGAAAAAAATGCAAAAGCAACTGAAAGATTCCTTTAAAGATTACTCATTTGAATTAAGTTATTATTTTAAACATATATGTTTAACCCCTTAGCGACCCATGACGTATCTAATACGTCATGGCGCCGCGGGGGGTGTTCAGAGCGGGGTCCCGCCGGGACCCCGCTCTGAGCGGCGATGATCCCGGCTGACACGTGCAGCCGGGCAGTGCCTCTGTTAGCCGGCGCGGGTCCCGTTGCCGCGCCGGCTAATTAAGCACTTCAATGCAGCTGTCAAACCTGACAGCTGCATTGAAGTGCTTTATGCACAACATCCCTGGTGTCTAGTGGGTCGGATCTCCCCCCCGCGATGCGATCATGGGGGGGAGATCCGTTCTTCTGCCCGTGCCGGGCCTCAGCGTCGGAATGACGATGATCCCGGCTCGGCAGTAGATTGCTATGGCCTGCAGCAGGCCATAGCAATCTATGACCGATCTCATGGATCTTTGCTGTGTATATACACAGCAATGATCTCTATGAGAGATCATTGCTGTGTATATACAAGCCCCCCAGGGGGGCTTCTAGTGTATGTAAAAAAAAAAAGTAAAAAAGTGTTTTTATTAATAAAAAATCCCCTCCCCTAATAAAAGTCCAAATCACCCCCCTTTTCCCATTTTATAAATATAAATTAATAAATAAATAAATAAATAAACATATTTAGTATCGCCGCGCGCGTAATCGCCCGAACTATTAATTAATCACATTCCTGATCTCGCACGGTAAACGGCGTAAGCGCAAAAAAATCCCAAAGTGCAAAATTGCGCATTTTTGGTCGCATCAAATCCAGAAAAAATGTAATAAAAAGCGATCAAAAAGTCGTATATGCGCAATCAAGGTACCGGTAGAAAGAACGCATGATGGCGCAAAAACTGACACCTTACACAGCCCCATAGACCAAAGGATAAAAGCGCTATAAGCCTGGGAATGGAGCGATTTTAAGTGACATATATTTGTTAACAATGGTTTGAATTTTTTACAGGCCATCCGATACAATATAAGTTATACATGTTATATATCATAGTAATCGTAACGACTTGAGGAACATGCATAACAAGTCAGTTTTACCATAGGGCGAACGGCGTAAATGCAAAACTCCCCGAAATCAAAACAAATTCGTTTTTTTTTCAATTTGACAGCGCAAATGATTTTTTTCCGGTTTCACAACATATTTTATGGAAAAATTATGCCTGTAATTGCAAAGTACAATTGGTTTCGCAAAAAATAAGCGCTCATATACGTCTCTAGGTGAAAAAATGCAAGCGCTATGGACTTTTAAACATAAAATGGAAAAAGCAAAAGCGCAAAAACAAAAATTGGCTTGGACCTTAAGGGGTTAAAGACTTTTTGTTGATGTTTTATCTTATTTTCTATTTTACTTTCTGTATTTTAAAATAATCCTGAAATCTTATAGAAATCTTTCTGACCACTAGGCCTAAAATGAAACCGATACTTCCTATTCTGTCTATGATGATAAGGAGAAAGCTGCTGGAAAGTGATGTATACAAAATTACAGTGAAAGGTAACACCAGTAGATAGATAAGACAATAACAGCTCTAGCTTCCCTGTAGAATCACCTTGGCACAGGCCAGAGAGCATGCTTGCAAACATATCTCATATGAAGAATAGGATCAGTAGATGTTCATTGTTTTTTTTGTCAATGGAACTTATTGTAAAGTGCATCACTAAAGGCTGTTAATAAATACTGGCTGATCCCATAATTTTTTTTTTATATATATCAGATTTAGATACAGATTAGTAGTAGTGGCAGGTATTTTCCAATTTTTTTTTTATTTGTGAGCATTTTCTTCAAGGCTCTCTGGCCAGAATATTTGATAACCTGGCCTCAAACACGTTTCGTTTAAGCTGGGTTTAGAGAATTTATCTGAATACATGACCATTAATCTTCTCAACACTGTATGTATTTTCCTTTCTGTTCAACTATCCTCTCCACATTGTGCATTGTGAGATTGTCTGGGTAGTCTCTTCTATTCCTCTAACATCTTATCTATTCATACTTTGCTTGTATTTCTGCTTTCTTGCTTTGTCCTATTGCTTTTTTGTAAGTGCACATGGAGGTTCATGTATCTTTGACTTTAGAGATGATAGGTAAGCAGCGCCCCTGTAATAAAAAGGATATACTAGTGTTTCTGCTTTATGTAAATATATAAGATACCACGCTCTGTGGAAGTGATAGAGATTTATATTTATTGTCAGACAGTAAAAGGAATTCACTAACAAAGGATGAAATAGCAGTGACCATTATGGATACAGAATTGTACGGAGAGCGGTTGTATTATTGCGGGCCCTTTATAAAGACATGAAAAATAGACAGACTGTGCTGAGCCCCTGGCTATTATCATCCTCTGACGGCTTAAGACTTTAGTCTTCAAGGCTTCAAAGCTGGCAGATTTCCCAGCTTTAAATACACAAGAAAATGTTTAAATAAAGGGAAAAAAAGTGAACGTAATCATTGCTAATTTAATTGTCTCCAAGTATTCCTCCAGCACTGTGCAAAACAAATGTGGACAAGGTGGGCCCTATAACTCACCGATGTACAGTCCCTGACAGTAATGGAGCCAGAAAGCCTATAAAGCAGTCACTGGGATGAGGAATTGTCCAGTGCAGAGTGTTCTCCATCACTGCATCCAGAGCTTTTCCTGCCAGAAAACAGCCCAGAGATCACAAGAGACATACACATTCACACTGCTTGATGAGGCGTTAAAGAAGCAATAAAACCATGTTAATTGTTGGACTGCACTCAGTGCTGGTATATATACCATTTCTATTGTCTTTTTTAAATTAGATTTGTACAGTATGTAATACGTTGTTTGTCTATTCTTTATAGTCGTTATTACATCCCTAGTGTATTGGTTACCATACACCATAAATATATATATATATATATATATATATATATATATATATATATATATATATATATATCTAATTATTGGTTTTACATATTAGTTTTTTAATTACAGCATGTTTGTGGGCTGGGTGCCCGAAAAGCTAATACAGCATTTATTCTCCTTCTTGCTTTGTAATAGTAATATAAAAAATAAAGTTTTCTCTCTAGGTCATTACACAAAAGTTGTCTTTTGTGTCTACAGTAAAATGAGCGAAGTACTGTCACTGGGTGGGAGCAAAGGATTATCCATAATCCCTTGTGCCCGTCCAATCACCTGCAAGCCCCTCTGTGATGTCAGCCCCTCAGCCTCTTTATAGGGGGAGCTACTTCCTGGAGGTGGGTAGCCGGCTGTGTGTGTAGTGGAGAGTAGGTTGCAGCAGGCAGTTAGAGAAATACAGAGGCATAAGGACAGAGAAGAGAGGATAGCAGGGTGGATTATGGGCTGTGGGTTGATTGTAGTTAGATTGTGGGGGGTTTTGTGGGAGCTGTGCAACCAGGGTCCAGTATACAAAGTAACTTGGTGCTGGTTGTGCATTATAGCAAGTCTCTGGGTGGACATTATACTAATTCACTAGGTGTGCATAAAAAGTGACTGGGTGCTGGTTGTGCATTAGAGCAAGTTGCTGGGTATAAATTATACCAAGCCTCTGGGTGTGCATAACAAGTCACTGAGTGCTGGATTTACATTTTACCAAGTCAATGGGTGCTGTTAAGACTTTTTGCATTAAAATAAAGCATTTTTTGTTGAATTTAAAAATAAACAAAAGATGTTCAAGCGTGCCAAAAAATCTGTCTCTTTTAAGGGTACGACCAGTGTCAGCGGCCAATGTGGCATAGAAGGTGGTCCCAGTCAAAGACAGACTTGTGTGAGTGGTGATTCGATGTCTGAGACCCAATTCCAATTTCCAGTGTCATTAGCAAGAGAGCTCCTAGAGAGCCTAGCAGATTGGCTAGACCCTGAGATGCTGGATTTGGCGGATCAACTGGAGGAATCTCCTGAGAGGTAGGAAATTGGAAGAAACGCTGAGACTCCTGGAGTTGATACACCCCAGAGTAGTAAGAAGAGCCTGGCAGGGTCAGCTTCTGGATGCAGTACAGACTCATACTGCATGGCTATGGAGAAAGAAAGCTTGGGAGAGGACGAGTTTGTCCCAGATTACGATGATGATGACATCACAGACCTCACTTGAAATCCACATCACAGACCTCACTTGGGAACCACAAATGACATCCTCGGCGTCATCAGAGGAATTTGAATCCCACCTTCCCCAGTGTCAAACGGCGTATCTATGGGAGGGCTCGCCTCTGTCAATTCTTTGAGTGAAGGTGCGCGAGCCCTCCCATAGAGGCTCCGCTTGACACTGAGGCAGGTGGGATTAAAATTCAGCCACATTTGCTCAGTGTGAACATACCCTTAAATGTTAAAGGTGCTGCTGACACGTCCTGGTGTCTGTCCTAGGAAGAGAAGAGAGCCAGAAGAAGAAAGCCTTCTATGATTTAGACATTGCCCCTGATGGGGTGCAGCTTCGGGCTTGGTTCACACGTTGTAAGAGTGCGGCTGTATTTGCGGCTGTAATTGTGCGGCGGTATTTTTGGTGGTTCGTGTGTATGCTTGGAAGTATAGGATATGCGGCTGCACAGTGCACACTATCTCTGAATCTACGGCCCTATCGTAAACGGACCCGTAAAAAATGAACAAGACCATTGTTTGCGGCTGAACATGCGGCCGAGGATTGACAGGCGGTCCGTACGGAGTACTTCAAAAATAGCCGGCAATGATGCCGAATGCCGATGCCTCTAATAGTTAATATATTAAATTAATCAAACACATTTTCTTTGTAATCAAGACACTTTCGTTGATCAATAATTTATTTCTAACGAATCCATCATTTTGCAATTAAATATACTGTTAAAAAAATAGATATATAAATAAATGTATATTTATCTATATATATTTTTTTTTGACAGTATATTGAATTGCACAATGATGGATTCGTTAGAATTAAATTATTGACCAACGAAACTGAATTTATTTCACCGAAAATGTGTTTTCTTAATTAAATATTAATTAGTACAGGAAGCTCTATAAGCCGTTAATTCATATTGCCGGCAATAGAGCATTCTGTACTAATCATCACTTTACTTTAATGAAAACATCAAATGTTTCTTCTAATTATGTTATGACAATAGCATTATTAGAAGAAACATTTAGAATTATATGTGCGCTCAGCTGATTGGCTGATCGGCTGAACGCACATATAATGAGCCGGTCCGCAGTACAGTGACTTCATTGTGCTGCGGACCAGCGAAGAGGACACATCGGGACATCGGATGGTGAGTATAGAGCTCTCCCCACCCCCTCCCCGGCACTGCACCCCTCCCAGCAAGGAAGGGGGGTCACTTAACCCCTTCCTTGCTGGGATGGGTGCAGTCTGACATCAGTCTGGCCCCCAAGGGGTTAAGGGGGATGCAATACATCCTCCCTTAACCCCTTGGGGGCCAGACTGTAAGCAGCGATCTGTAAAGATGCTGCATACTGTAAGGAGCACAACACCGCTCACAATGATGGGTGTTGTGCTCCTGTTTGTGTGTTTTTTGTGTGTTTCTCCCTTTTTGTTTTTCAGATATCGGTATCCTGGGGATTACGTCGGATTCCATGGACTACGTCGATGACCAGCGGTTGTTCTTTGAATTTTTTTTAATAAAATGGTCAATGAGGGGTGTGGGGGTGTTTTTATTTGAATAAAAAAATTTGTAAACTTGTGTCTTGTCTTTATTTCTTTACTTTATAGACTTAGTAGTGGAAGCCGTCTAATAGACGGAATCCATTACTAAGTTGGGGCCTAGTGTTAGCCGGTATAAAATGGCTAACACTAACCCCCTATTATTACCCCAGTACCCAATGCCACCAGGGGTACTGGGAAGAGCCGGGTGCCAGTGGTCCCGGAGCGTCAATATTGGCGCTCCTGGACCGGGCGGCAGCAGGCTGGTAAGATTTAGGCTGGGGAGGGCCTAAAACAATGGCTCTTCCCACCCTGGTGTTACCAGGCTGCTGTCGTTTGGTTTTTAACCCGGCTGGTTATAAAAATAGGGGGGACCCTATGCGTTTTTTTAATTATTTATTTATTTAAAAAAAAAACGCATAGGGTCCCCCCTATTTTTATAACCAGCCGGGTTAAAAACCAAACGACAGCAGCCTGGTAACACCAGGGTGGGAAGAGCCATTGTTTTAGGCCCTCCCCAACCTAAATCTTACCAGCCACAAAAAACACACAAACAGGAGCACAACACCCATCATTGTGAGCGGTGTTGTGCTCCTTACAGTATGCAGCATCTTTACAGATCCCTGCTTACAGTCTGGCCCCCAAGGGGTTAAGGGAGGATGTATTGCATCCCCCTTAACCCCTTGGGGGCCAGACTGATGTCAGACTGCACCCATCCCAGCAAGGAAGGGGTTAAGTGACCCCCCTTCCTTGCTGGGAGGGGTGCAGTGCCGGGGAGGGGGTGGGGAGAGCTCTATACTCACCCCGATGTGTCCTCTTCGCTGGTCCGCAGCACAATGAAGTCACTGTACTGCGGACCGGCTCATTATATGTGCGCTCAGCCGAACAGCCAATCAGCTGAGCGCACATATAATTCTAAATGTTTCTTCTAATAATGCTATTGTCATAACATAATTAGAAGAAACATTTGATGTTTTCATTAAAGTTAAGTGATGATTAGTACAGAAAGCTCTATTGCCGGCATATGAATTAACGGCTTATAGAGCTTCCTGTACTAATTAATATTTAATTAAGAAAACACATTTTCGTTTAAATAAATACAGTTTCTTTGTTCAATAATTTAATTCTAACGAATCCATCATTGTGCAATTAAATATACTGTCAAAAAATAAATATATATATAAATATACATTTATTTATATATATATTTATTTTAACAGTATATTTAATTGCAAAATGATGGAATCGTTTACATTTAATTATTGAACAATAAAAGGGACTTTATTACAAAGAAAATGTGTTTTATTAATTCAATATATTAACCATGAGAGGCATCGGCTATAGTGCAGAGGATCGCAAACCCCGGTAATAGCGATTCATGTAAACTGTGTTCCCTGCTTTCCCAGATGCATCCAGAGGTGTTTGCATCACTTTCTTAACATTTTATTTGTTATTTTTAGTTGAACCAGATTTCCAAGTAAATGACCGTATGTTTTGAGCCGCATGTCTATTTTTTCCCACGGCAGTAGTTTCACCCGCACATTTACAGCCGCATAAAAAATACAGCTGCACAGTTACAGCGTGTGAACCCAGCCTCAGAATGTATACTGATGTCCTGGGATAAAGTGTAATTTACTGTCACTGATCCACCGGCATCCAATGATATCCATGGAGAAAAGGTAAGTATACACTGTTAATTCCCCAATATCCATTGCTATCCTAGGAGAAAAGTTGATTTAATGCCGCCGATCCACCAAGGTCCACTGTTGTCCATGGTGGAAACAAAATGATTGACTGGCTGAGTTGCATTTTTCCAATTTTTGAAACATCTGTTAAGAAATAGTCCCATTATTATAGCTACTATAGTTTGCCTGTTTTAATGAGATTTATTTGCATCTGGTTTCTCTTTTTATTTATATACTTATTAGATAGATAGTAGTGATGAGCAAACAGTGAAATATTTGAATATTCGATATTCGTTCAAATATCTCCCTGATATTCGACTATTCGATCGAATATTCGATCCCATTAAAGTCTATGGGAACAAGTATTCGATTATTGAAAAACATCTATTCGACCACTTGGAGGTTCACCAAGTCCACAATGACACCTCAGGAAATTATGCCAACACCACTGAAATGCAACTGGAACAGCAGGGGAAGCATCTAACACCACAAAATCGCAGTATAAACCATCTCTTAACATTCGCTTATTCATGCGTATAAACGTACGATATGTGTACCACTTATGTACGTATAAAACGTAGCGTAAGTTCGTGCAACGCTTTCATGACATCATTCATGCGACCATTGCAGTGTGCACGGCAAAGGACTGAGGAAAAATGGCACAGAGAGCTCCTCCATTTACTACACCAGAACTGAAGGTGATGGTACAGTTCTTTGACCATAGGGACTACGATGTATTCCAAGGAAGTGTGCGAAACCCCAACCAGCATAAATCGAAAGTTATCAGCAAAGTTCTGCACTATCTGTTCCGCGTCTGCGGCCCTGTCCTCGTCCCTTTCAGCCAGCTTTATACATTGTGTAACGTTTATTTACCAGACGGTAATAAAGTCACAAGTCGATGTTATACAGGTGAATTACCTGATTATTAAAGGGTGTATGAATATTTTATAGGTACAGCTGGACGGCTGTATTATGTAGCACGTAGCACTTGGTAAACAGAGTGCCTTATAGTAGCACAGCAGCCTGCTTGTACCACCCTATGTATTTATGTATGACATAGCACTGGATGAACACATGTTCTACTCTTTTTTTTTTTTATCTAGTAGTCTAGCATGTATCAGCAGCACAAAGCACTTGGTGAGCAGAGTGCCTTATAGTAGCACAGCAGCCTGCTTTTGTATTTATGTATGACGTAGCAGCACGTAGCACTGGATGAACACACAAACTACTCTTTTTTTTTTAAGATCTAGCAGTCTAGCACGTATCAGCAGCACAAAGTATTTGGTGTACCGAGTGCCTTACAGTAGCACAGCAGCCTGCCTGCACTACTCTTTGACAAAGAGTCTTTGTATTAAATCTAATATTAATCCTTTAGCCCTCAGCAGCCTGCTGAACTGACCTGTGTGATGAGCCCTGAAAAGGACTGTTGTGGGTTAATTAACTCCTGCCTAACCAAAAGCTAAATCACTATCTCACCAAGTTCTATCTCTCCAAGTTCTCTCCCTCACTACCAAATCGCATCTGAGGGCAGAACAGCAGGGGTTGTGTATACATGTTAGTGGGTCATGTGAGTATGCCATCCAATCATTGTTATTCTCGTTTCTCACGATGCTACGTACACCAAGGGGCTGTGGCAGCCTCCCTGCATGTTGATTGGCTAAAAAAACAGGGAAGGGGGATTTGAACGCTCATCGAATATTTTTTGAATATTCGGCGTACTACTCAATAATATTCAATATGATCAAAAACCTTACTATTCGATCGAATATCTATTCGATCAAACAGTATCCGCTCATCACAAATAGATAGAGATGCAGAGAGGTCGCAGCACAACACTGAACCTGAATGATGACTGTGTTTATTCAGACATAAAACAGTGAAAAGGCATCTAACATGACATGTTTGAAAATGGTCTCATGAGGAGATTGAAATGTTGCATCATGTTGGATGCCTTTTCACTGTTTTATATCTGAATAAGCACAGTCATCATTCACACTGCATATCTGAATGTGGGCTTTGATCAAGATCCTGCTGGAATAGTTACTTCATATGACCTATTGTGATGTGCTGTTTTCCTTTGTGATAGATAAATAGCTTGATAGATGCAGACTGTGTGCCTAGATCAGGGCTGTTTCTAGGGCATTTTGACTACAGGGAGAAACTTAATAAAAGAACCCCCTATTCTGCTGTGCCTCCATAGTAATCATGTCCCCCTGCATTGCCCAACTCACAAAAAAAAAAGAAGAAGAAAAAACGCTATACTCCCATGGGAAGTGGCTGTGGTGTCACACAGGGAGGGTCATAATCATTGACACTGAATGAGGTCCTTGTGGGGGTGCAAGCACTCGCCCTAGAAATGACCCTGGCCCAGATGTCACTTTCTATCCTTTTTACCACGAGGGAGCATTGCATGGTCTATAAAACGTCCTATGTAAATTTGGAGGTTTCCCTATGGAGGCAAATTACCTCCCCAGACTCATATCAAAAGCCTCTCTCCTAATCAGCCTACTCTGTATTGCTGAGGGGGATCCCTGAAAAGCTAAGCACAGATTGGTAACTTTATTTTTGAGGATATTCTGGTTTGTTTGATAATCTCTAGTCTTGATTGCATAGCCAATAAAACTATTTACACCAGCTAGAGATATATCCTTAGATGCACACCACAAAAAAGTGGCAGATTTGTCTCTTTTCCTCGATGTATGGGCTGGTGGGGGGTGCAGTAAGGCGGGGAGGAGGTGTGGCTTCTTCTCCGCCAGATTTATCATGAATTAC
This sequence comes from Dendropsophus ebraccatus, assembly GCF_027789765.1. Classification (NCBI taxonomy): domain Eukaryota; kingdom Metazoa; phylum Chordata; class Amphibia; order Anura; family Hylidae; genus Dendropsophus; species Dendropsophus ebraccatus. Next base: position 37,483,259 of record NC_091463.1, on the reverse strand, counting down.
GCCTGTTGCCAGGCAAAAATCCTAGCCTAAAAATTTAATTAATCAAAAAACATGTGTTACTCTATAAAGAGCCCTAAACTGTGATGATAGTGTATGCGCTTGCTGAGATATCCCCAGTTGTTTGGCTCAGAAAAATAAATACATTTTTCTTCTGGCTATCAGAAAGTTGACGTGGACTCCCCCTTGTCCTCTCCCTTACTAGGTCCATCCATCCACTGACCAGCACCTTAGCAGATAGTATAACACACAGTGGGATTACAGTGCCTCAGCATATAGCATGGGTCTCCAAACTGCGGCCCTCCAGCTTTTGCAAAACCACAATTCCCATCATGCCCGGACAGCTAAAGCTTTGGATTTGACTGTCCAGGCATGATAGGAAAGGTAGTATTGCAACAGCTGGAGGACCGCCGTTTGGAGACCCATGGCAATTAGTATCACACAATGGAATTAGATACAGAGCCCCCGTAAGATGGCATCACACACAGTAGGATTAGGTACAATGCCTCAGCATACAATATTACACGGTGGGATTAGATACAGTGCCGCTGCATACAATATCACACAGTGGGATTAAAAATACAGAGCTCAACCTGATACTATAGTCACCTGCTCTCAGAACAGTGAAGGATGCTGTCAGCCATGGAAGGGGAAGCGGGCACCTGCTTCAATGCTATGTGCACAGTAAGTGTTGAGTGTTGTGGTGCTGGAAGCTGTAGTCCTCCTCTCAGATGACATACATGCAGTGACAGTCACCTTCTTTCATAACACTGTAGAGTGCAGTCAGCCATGGGGGGGGGGGGGATGCACCTGTTGCAGACATCTAATGTTGAGTGTTCTGTGTAGCTGTAGTCCTCTCCTCAGAGACTTACCCACTCTCCCTCACGGCTGGTTGCAGGGGCATAACTACCACTGTAGCAGGAGCCCACCGCATCAGGGGGCCCCATGGCCTGCTCCTGCAATACCCAGGCCCCCCAAGTTGTCATCATTTGCAGCACCAGGTGGCCCTGCGGGCTTCCCATATTCTACTAATGTCCCTTTAACTGCAAGCACTCCTGACCAGCACTTGCAGTTATGTCTACACTTGATGGCTTTGTGGTCAGTCGGGAAGGAAGGGGGGGCCAATCAAAAGTTTTTTATAGGGCCAAGCCAATTCTATTAAACCCCTGGCTGGCTGCAGAACATATTGGAGTCATGGCTGGCATGTTCCCTCTGCTTTAAGCCCGGGGCACACTTGTTCCTCCATAAGGAGCAAGTGAGCGATTGGTTCCTTCTTGTTCCCCGCTCGCTGTCTGTGCCATTACACGCACAGACATCGAGCAGGAAAAAGGGGCTGCCTGGACGAACCTTAGATTGTCCAGGTGGCCCATAGAAGATAGCAGCGGTCTGCTGCCACCATGCCTATTGCACAGAGCGACAGCCAGCAGACCATCACTATTGTCGTCATTTTAATAGAGCATCTTTTAAGAAAACGATCAGCCGGCATCATCGACTGATTGCTGCCTTTTAACATGACCTACTAACCTACTACACTAAACAATTATCAGCTAGAACGGCTGGTAGTCAGCCAAGTATGGCCGATAATCGTTTTGGCTTAATAAAGCCCGAAGGCTATGTTCACGCAACATGTTTGTTTGTAAAATACAAGCTGTTATTTTACAAAGACAGTCATCAATAATGTACATGAACATTATTTATGGCCGTCATTATCAAACAACAGACATTATTTTGCTTTAAAAAAGACATAAACGTAGCCAATGCATGTCAAAAGTGTTGAAGGCCGAACTGTTCCAGTTGGGTAACATTCTCCGAACCCGAATAGTTCGGCCTCCCCGCTCAACACTACCTGTCAATAATGTACATGATGCCATAGTTTTTATAAGGCATATTTTCTTTTTCACTAGTAAATGTTTTATAGTAAATCCATATGTATTGCACATCAGGTTGTCCTCTAATGAGAAAAATATCCAAAAATGAGTCAAGCTTGGTTATACAATGTACATTGCTTGCAGGCACTATTAGTTCTGTTCTGCACTGCTGCAACTTTTTCTCTCTCTCTCTTTCTTTTTTTTTTTTTTCTTCAGACAGCCCAAATAGGAGGTTGGAGACACCATTTGGGTTATAGTAAAAATCTATAATAGTAGTTGGACAACATTTATCTCCAGTGAGAAATAAATATTTTTTATGAAATATGTAACTTCCTTTCACTTGCGAGACTATTACTCAGATGAGGGTTTGCTCCACTGAACACAGTGTATTACAATGTAAGAAAATAATTGCTTGCATTATACAACTTCTTATAGAATATGTCCAGGTTTATGCTGTAGCCTGGATTTTCCATTGTAAAAAGTGAAATATCAAACAACTTTAGTTCACACCTACAGCCTTAGACTTCTATGTAAATAATGTCTGTGATACAATAAGAGACAGAATTACTTTATTATTGTGTTTATTTCAACTGTTTATGGCAGACCAGCGGCCCCTTAGACTCCGATCCCTGGTGCCAGGGCCGATGTCAGCACAGGGCTTACCCAGGCAAGTGCAGTGGCCCACAGGGCCTCTAGGGGCCCAGAGATGGGCCCAGTGTTCCAATGTTCAGCCCACTATAGTGCTGGGTGAACGTGCTGAACGTAAAAGTCACAAGAGATGGAGAAGGACCTGCACAGAGAGAGAAAAGGGTGAAGGACCTGATCACATGACCTGAGGTTTTTAATCTCACAGTGTGGAGAGCAGCCCCACAGAGATGAAGACTGAGCTGTAAGTGAGTATGCGTCAGTGTCTGAGCGTGTCAGTGTTTGTCAGTCAGTCAGTTAGTCTGTCAGTCAGTCAGTGGTGTGTCTTTTATGTGTGTTGTGGATGTTGGTGATTGTGCATAGTATGTGAATGATGGGTGCATAGTGGATGGATAAGGGACCCACCAAGGCTCTGTTGCCCGAGGGCCTGCAAAAAACCTGAAGCCAGCTCTCCGTGCTGCGGCTTACACCATTGTTAGCAGCGGTACAGCAAATCCACGACTCCAGTCCTTACAAAAATGCTGCAAAGTAAGGATACTAACAGACCTAGAAGTACTGCCAGTTTATTTCTATCAGTTAAGTGTAAAGTGAATAAACACAAGGAAAATCTACATCATGATCAGTTCTACTAGATAACTTACGCAGTGTATGAAGGAACTTGACAGGGAGAACCCAAGATCTTCTGTGGATGTTACTGCTTAAGTCCTTCTGTCTCTTCATGTAATCCCAGACAGACTTAATGTTGTTGCGATCAGGGCAGAATTTTTCCACACCTGCCTAAAACTTTAGCACAGTGCTGTAATATACATATATAAGCAAGTAATATTTAGGCAATGGTGCAGCTTCCCACCAGATCAAGAAGAAACTTGGATAACTGACTTGATAGAAAAGACAATCCGATTCTCTGAATTTGGCTCATGGTCAAGCCTAGGGAAACCCAAGGTAGCCACATCTCCTCTGAAATCACAGTCAATACAATTTCAGGCTATGTTCACACAACGTATCTTTTCGTAAAAGTATGTTGTTGACAACGGCCGTACCTTTTGCGAAAAGATACTTTGCCTATACTGCTATGGGATCCTGGCCGGAGCGCATACACAGAGTATACGCTCCGGCCGGGATCACTTGCTGAACTGCAAATAACTGACATGTCTGCTCGAATTGCGGCCGCAGAAACCCATGTCAGTTCACACTGTGGAGCGAGTGGATCCGGCTGCTCGCTCCATAGTGTGCAGTGGAGTGTTCTGATGTGGGCGCGCACAGATGCGCCTGCATCAGAACACTGCTGCCCAAAAGATTATTTCAGAGATCGGATGTTCCGTGACCTGGCCGGGTCATGGAACGGCCGGTCTAATACGACGTGTGAACATAGCCTCATCATTTCAATGAATATAATAAAATGTGTCTGGCTGAACCAGTAACAATATTATGACGTGATGCAGATAAGTTTCACTTCATATTTTTATGAACCTTTTATTTTGCAAAAAAAGTGACAGTCTATGTCTTTATGGACAGATGTGACAGTAGAGTTAGCAATCCTTACCAATGTCTACATGCTGGTTCTACAGATGGAATAAAATAATTAAGGTCTTGTCCCTTCTTTCTTGTCTCCTTTCTAAAGCCAAAGACTTTTCCTGGCACATGTCTGTTATTAGAACTATTCTCCATCTTATGAGACTCCATGAAGAATGCTGTGTTTGTGTGAGAAATGCTGTATGTGGGAGATGCATAGTGTTCCAGCACAAACTGACCTAACATTACACAGACAGCCAGAACGTTATATGATACTACACACTAGAAAGTAGAGGCCATTACTCTCTCCTGGTTTCACCCCTCTTAGCAAGATTAACACTTGGGAAACTCCCATAACCTCATTGCCAGAAAGCTAGCCAGGATCTCTTGGGATGTGCGGAGGAGAGGTGAGCCGTCCAGTATCACTATGAAGGGTAAGAGTGGGCATAAGGGAAAAGCTTTACAACTATAATTCCATAAGAAAATCTGAATATTACCTCTCAAGGAAAGAAGCCTAAAGATTCCTCACAGACCTCTGCTGTAAGCAAAGGAGCCTTTCATTAAAATCATAATCCGAATATTCCCCTTCTCTAGAATCAAATCATTGTCCACATTTACAACATAATATATCAATAAGGTAGCAACAGATGATTAGTCATAAGCATTGGAGATGCGCGAGTAGTGAAATATTCGAATTATTGAATATCGAGTCGAGAAGACCCCGATACTCGACTATTCGATCGAATATCAAATCCCATTAGTCTACGAGAGAAAAATGCTTGGAAATCTTGGAAATCAAAATTCGACCACTTGGAGGTCACAATGACACCTGTGGAAATGATACCAACACCTCTGGAATGCAACTGAAACAGCAGAGGAAGCATACCTGGATGCATCTAACACGCCAAAGTCACATCATTACGCCAATATCACAGCCTATCAACTATACACTCCAAACACAATATAACCTCTATGTAAAGTGGGAAAAATACATGGAGACCTTCTTTCCTTTACTGTAGTAAGGACAGAAAGCCACATTTTAAGTTAAAGAAACATTTTCATGCAACCTTTTAAATCACATTGCCTATGACAACCACAGATGGCATAGGCAAGAGTGAAATCAAACAGCACCCTTAATTGCACGTAAGGGAGTGTGGGTTCATGGCACACAAGGAGTATACAGTAGACACAGCTCATCCTACATGGGAGAACATATCTTCATAGATAATGTCTGATTATGCCCCTTTTAACAGAACAGATCACAAATCTGTCATTTAATAACCTAGTCTGAGAAGTATCTAAAAAGTTAGACTTCTTTATTTAATTATTGGTGGTCTTTCAAGGATTCTATCCAGTCAGGAAAAAGTATAGAAGTGCCAGTCCCCAAGTTCTAGGATTGACCTGCACTTAATGTGGCTACCTTTATGGAAACCTCACTGGCCTTGGCTACAAGCTTGGGCTTGTAGCCAGCAAAATTGGGCAAAATTGGGAAACTAGCAAGCTCTCTCAACTGCCGCTGCCTTCTGGTTGCAGCGATGCTTGTTCCACGGTTGTTGAACACCACCCACCACTCAGGCCCTTGTACCCGAATTCAAAATTAATCGCTGTAGGTCACAGCCTGTGACCATGATCATTTAGTAATGCTTAGAAAAAATTGGTCAAAGGCAGGTCAGGCATGCGGAAGCATGACATGTGGCGGTGGCGTGCATCGGGATGTGCGGAAGATGTCGGGGCCATGGACCCGGCCGCCTGAGGCACCGGCTTCAGACTTCCACAAGGAGATTAGGTGAGTAGTGGGTGGCGGCAGCGGGTGGCAATGGGCAGATTTACTTTGGGGGCGCCTTACTTTCGGGGGTGCCCTATTTTAGAGACTAGGGGTGCCTGTTTTTAGGGGGGGGGTGCCTTACTTTAGGCTAGAGGTTAAAGTAGTTGAGATGTCTTATTTTAAGAGGTTGCCTTTTTTTTCAGGGAGACACAGTAATTATCGTATGTCATCCAAAATTTATTTTACAAACTAGTTATTGTGTAACACATTTATAATTCCTTCTCTCTACACTTTCTACTTTCCTTGTGGGCGCAGGCATTTTTTATATTTTTATAGTTATATCAATGAAAAGTTACAAAGCAATATATAAAGCTGTTCAAGGGTCACGCATGTCTTGTTTCAATCCCATCTAGTGCTTTTGGTTGCCATGAGATAAGTTGCCACGAGATAAGAGATGCAAGAGATGCCTGCCATTTGCTTATCTTTACCCAATGCAAATAATATAAATGTTCCTGAGCGGACAATGAATTTTTAGGGGGGAGGCAGGAACAACCATCACTTGTCTGTGGTCAACATAACGTGTATAGCGAATAAAGAGCTCCAGATGGTATATCTTATTCACTGTATGACATAACACCTGGTGCTAATTTTGTGCCATGATTGACATAGAAAACTATGTTTACTCAATATTATCTAGTATCTACATAGTTCTACCAACTGAGCAAATAGCTATTACATAGTTCATAGTTATTTATGTCTGACTACTCCATCCTATATGTCTTATACCTCCGATAAAGTCCTAAACTTAGCCTTATAATATTATCGCCCCACCCAGCATTTCAGGAGCTGCCGTAAGTGGCAGGAAAAGATTTCCATCTTTAAATAAAGCTTAGGAGCCCCCTGGGCCTGTCATTAAATTGGAAATGAAAAAAACCCTTAAGCATTTTTTTGCAGGTCCTACTAATTGGTCTGGAAGCAGCGGGAGCAGGGGGGACCCTGCTGAGCACCTGAACTCTGCGCTCCCCTTCAGTATACCTCCTCTTCGTCTCAATGAAGCAAGGATTTCAATGTGTGATTTTACCTTGAAGACCCCGTGACCTCTTCCCAGCAAGACAGGGGAGATGTGAGGTTTATAGGGGAAACCATTTGGCTGACACAATTCCCAGACATCAGAAGTCAGTTCTCCATTTTATTCACCCAATGAAAACTTCACTGTCACTTCTGTGGCAAATCCTAATGGGCTCCAGCACCATTAAAGAACCAATATATTGTCAAGTCATGGTAGTTATGGGCAAAGTAACTTAAAAAAAAGCAAATAACAAACAGTCATAAGGAATGTTGGGTATATTCTACAATTCAAAACCGAACATTGTCAAAAGTCAGTTCAACATAAAAGTAGAAAAAAATGGATTTACCTACTATGGTCTATAGAATCAGCAATCACTTACTGACTGTTCTGTCCTATTTAATGCTTCTATTATGTCTGTGCTTCTATTATGTTAATAAAGGCTTTTATTGTCTGGTGCCAAGTATCAAAGAAGCATTCACAACTCCAGTGGTGAAGGCTAGAACATTTCCTTGCTCCACTTCCCATCCTTATTGCCACTTGGTAGACGGTCATTGCTGAGAAGAAAAGAAGCGTACCCATAACTATTTAAAACACGTAATTTTGGTAGTGTTAGGCTCTTTAATACTGGACTCTTTTAGGCTATGTACACACATAGGGGAAGATTTAGCAAACTGGTGTAAAGTAGAATTGTCTTAGTTGCCCCTAGCAACCAATCAGTTTCCACCTTTCATTTTTTAAAGACTTTGGGATCTGATAGGTTGCTAGGGGCAACTAAGACAATTCTACTTTACACCTGTTTGATAAATCTCCCCCATAGTATTTCTGTCAGTCTTTGGTGACAAATATTTTATAAAATTTTTCACAATTTTACATAATATGTAAACAAGGCCAGCAAACATGCTGACCAAACAAACATAGACAAAGAATACAGAGTAACACAAGTAGAACAGTTCCTTCTATATGCAATGAAGTTTCACATAATAAGGCTATGTTCACACAACGTAAAAAAAAAGACATCATTTTTTTCCGTGATTTAATTGACTTCAATGCAATGCATTGAAGTCAATGGGATGACGGACTATAATGCACACAATGTGTTGAATAACGGGCGTTCTCTGCGTGGACATCAAAATAATGATCATTTTTGGTCGTCTTTTGCAAACAGTGGACGTTATTTTTTTTATTGTTCACACACATTTTTTCTTTTTTCTCCGTCCTTTCACCATTTTTACTATAAATTCAATGGACTGTTCAATTAAGCCACACCCAAAGGCCAGTTAGTCTACCTGACCCAGAATAATGTACCAATAACCGTATTTGCACTAATTTTACAGAAAATGATGGGCATCATTTTAATCTGAGCTGTTAAAACTGTGTGTGAACATAGCCTAATAGCGAAATCTTACAAGTCATAAGTAAACTATAATGGGCAAAGGGACATATACCAGTTACTCAATGTAGCATGGCTAACAAAGTATAATGTGACCTTGCCACAAAATCCTTATTCACAGGGTTTTCTTATATGCACACCACTTATACCAAATCTATTCCACCGATCTTGCTTTATCAGATCTATAACTATGGACAATTCCATCTGGCAATTTAAATTCACAACAGCTTGGATCTTTATAACTGTAGGGACCTTGCTCAATTTCCATCTCCCTGCTATGGCAGTTCTTATGGCTATTAATACTTGGAGTAAGATTGTCACTTCTGAGCTATGGATATCGTTGTGCCCATAGATAACACTATGTGTGAACATAGACTATAACGGCATATATGAAGACTCTCTATACTCAATGATGTAGAGCCCTTAAATAAGGCAAACAGATCAGAATCATGTCCAGAAACTATTAAGCATATAAATTCAAATAAGTGATGACTTAAGGCAATGTTCACATGAGCATTTTTCTGTAAGCATGAAAAATTGATTAGAAACTCCAGCAGTAAAACACCCATATGAGCAGAGCCTGCATATTTCTATGACAGACTGACTTTTTTTTTTTTGTTCATATGAGAACAACAGAACCCTTGAGTATTATGAGCCTTAACACAGCATTCATAGGAGTTTTTAGTGCCTTCTAGATTGTACATGGTATGCTCTGTTGGATACTTCTAGAACTTGTAGGGGTAGAATGTCTTACAATACGATGCCATACAGAGGTATCCTACAGTAGCAAACAGTTTGGTGGCTTATACCGTATGTGCAATGCACATGGACTAAAAAAACAGTACCTATAAATGTGCTTTTAGTGTAAACTTTTCTACAACTTTATCCCAATAAATGTGGCGTACTATATATAAAGTCATTACACTGTTGCTGTATAAGTGGCACTCTGCATGTGCCTCCCTAGCTGTTGGCAGCAATATACCAATGACACCAGAGGTGTCCAGACAACGAACACATCTTGGCATCAGGGATAGCAATCATATAACTGCCAGTTCACAGCAAGATTACAGCCAATTGGCAACTGGTCCCTGAATCGGCTTCATATAAGTTCTACTTGATACTGATGTGTGCACACATAATTCAACAAATATCCAGACTTCTCTCAATGTAAATATATTATCTCAATACAAGAGATCAGCTGATGCGCTGTAAGTCAAAATGCAACCACTTGTATATACATACATAGCTTACACATCTCTACTAGTGAGAGCACATTTTTTTCTCAGCATATGTTAAAGGGGTATTCCCTCCAAGGGCTATGTTCCCACGATGGATTTTATCAGGAAAAGGTGGAGGTTCATAATGATTAGTGATGACGGATGCAATTAATAATCATGATAATTTTTTGTGGCTTTCATTCTTCTCCTAAATGGTTCCAAGAACCATACCTTTTGGAATGCCTCTTTTAGGGGCCTATTCCACAGAGCGATAACCGGCCGAATCGGCCCGATTCGGCTGATGATCGTTTGGTGGAATAGAGAAAACGATCAGCCGATGATCGTGTCATCGGTTGATCGCTTATTTAGGCCCAAACCTAAAATCATCGGTCACCCACTGCGCATCGCTGCGTGGAATAGTGATGCGCGGCAGGCGACCGCCGATTCAAGCAGCAAACATTACCTGGCAGGGCTTCTCCTCCTCTCCATCTTCATCCCGGTCCCACGCGCAGCAGCAGCTTCGGTGCCACCTGACTGAGCTGTCAGACAGCTCAGCCAATCATAGGACGGGACCCCCGGCGGCCAGTGATTGGCTGAACAGTCTGACAGGTCACTCAGGTCGCTCCGGAGTTGATGCTGCGAGTGGGACCGGGATGAAGACGTAAGGTAATGTAGGTAATGTATGCTGCAAGGGCTGCAAGAACATCAGTAACGAAACGATCATCGGGCAGTGGAATAGGCCCAGTAAATGAGCACCGATCTAGCAGATCGGTGCTTGTTTACATTATTGATTGGCCCATGGAATAGGACCCTTACACAGAGCGACATGCAGCACACCGTCGTTGTGCTGATCGTTTTCTTTCAGCATGTTAAAACATCACAATCAGCCAACATTGTGTATGTCGGCTGATTGTGACCTTTCAACAAGCCCTATTACAGTAAGTGATTAGGAACCGATAATTGCTTTGTGCCTAGAGCCTTAGGTAAGTACTTGTATTCCCCTTGTAATAATAATTGTACACTGTTATTCCTGGACGTATATGGAAAACTTGACAATTAGGTGAAACCTTTGCCCTTGTCAATGGGGCATGTTATACTATCCATTTACTGCTGCCAGGGGGAAACAGTATAGCGACAACAAAGCCTATAGGTAAAGAGAAATTGTAGTTGTCAACATATGCAATCCCAGTTGAAATAACAGAGGAGCACCAAATACAGGGCGATCAACGAAACATTGCTCTAAATGTTGTTATTTCTGAGATTGGGTTAGCACAATGTAAAATAATTTAAAACCAAACAAAAAAGAACTGCTAAAAAATAGGCATAAAAATTTCTGTAATTTCGACATGGTAACTACTGCTGTTTTCTTTTTTATATAATGTGTGCACAGAGGGCGGCTTTTCCATAGGCTTTAGTAAAACACATAATTAAAATTTTAAATCTATGGTGTGTGTGTGTGTGTGTGTGTGTGACAGCTGAGAGGTCCTCTTTAACACAGCTAAGTCTGCCTCTCATAAGAAGGGGAGTTATGATTCAGAGCCAATATTATATTGTTACAGTAAAAGTAATAACAATGACACATTTTCCATAAAAGTCATAAAAAGCAGTTTATCATAAGTGTATCTATAGCAGTCTAGAAAAGAGAGAATATCGTACTGCTGGAGATATCTGCTTTTAAAAGATGGCGGTATATGACCGAGATGTTACTTTTATTGTCACATCGAGGTTCTTTTCTTACTTCTTTTTAATGCAAAACTGCAAGCTGTTTCTTTTTTAGCATTTCTTTGTTAATGTAGCTGTTAAATGTATCAGCGAACATTTGAGTTCATCTATAATAGAAAACTACAAGTTCACAACTTTGTTCACAAAAGAGATAACATAAAAGAACGTGTAATGTTTTACAGAGAAAAGAAAGTGGTATTATAACTGTGACACATAAGGTTGACATACCTACATGCAAGACACTTCCTTAGTGGATTCCTATACGGTACATGGGGCCACCACTTTACCTCTGCATGCTTCTGATTTTTTTTTCTATTGGAAACTATGGGGGAGATTTATCAAACTGGTTAAAGTAGACCTGGCTCAAATGACTCTATCAACCAATCAGATTAGACTTTCCGTTCCTCACAGATTCTTTGGAAAATGAAAGGTGGAATCTGATTGGTTGCTAGGGGGCAAATGAGCCAATTCTATTTTACACCGGTTAACTAAATCTCCCCTCACGGCCGTGATTTTACAAAAATATGAATATGTGAACATAGCCTTAGGCGGTAAATAATCATAGACTGGTCTCTGATCACTGTCCTGATTTTCAAGGCTGTTGCAGATTGCCTGGACATCAGGATCATGCATGCCCCAAAGTTTTAAAATTCTTCTGAAGTGCTGCCATAAAAAGATTGTGTATTAGATTATCCTCAAATGGCCATCAATAACATACTGATTATAAAAAGAATGCAAGTAATACCCACCTCATATTTTACTATAGATAAAGCCAGAAATAATCCAAATTATAATATTGTCCAGTTAAACTTAAAGAGGTATTCTCATCTCACCTGGTATAGATAAACTTGTAGGACTCGTCAAATTAAATATTTTTACAAATGCATTAATTTATGGAAATAACTCCCATTGTTTACAGCTCATTGCCTAGACTTCCGACTTTAACCCCTTAGGCCAGGTTCATACTATGTAAAAAAAAAAAAAAAAAAACGGTCGCATTTCATAACAATGGCTGTTATTTGTGAAATAACGGTCGTTGCTTGCACAACTTCGGCCGTTGTTATTAAATACGGCTGTTGTTTTTACATAGTGTGAACCTGGCCTTAAGGACAGAGCCTAAAATGGCCTAAAGGACCGCGCCAATTTTTAGTTTTGCATTTTTGTTTTTTCCTCCTCGCCTTCTAAGATTTATAACTCTTTTATTTTTCCATCTACAGGGCCATGTGAGAACTTTATTTTTTCAGGAACAGGTGTACTTTGTAATCTACCATAAAATGAATGATGGAACCCCCAAAATATCATTTATGGGGTGAAATTGGGATAAAAAAAAAATGCAATTTCGCATATTTGGGGGGGGGGGGGGGGGGGGCTTCTGTGAAAATGTAATGCATTTACAGTAAAACTGACATTTTTTTTTTTTTTTTTGCAAATAGGTATATTTAAAATGGCCCTATTGTGAGTTGTATAACGAGTGCCACACCACTGCTTTTAGAGCAGAATGTTGGTCTGTAACCTACTGTAAGCTAGACAATGAGCTGTCAACAAAGGGAGGAATGGGAGGAGCAGCATCTCAGGAGGAGGTAAGTTCAAATGAAATAAATGGATTTGCAAAAATATATATCCTGATGATATATAGTTACTGTAGATTGGAATACTTTAAAGAAGACAGATGAATATGATGATGGTCTATATTTTAAAGAGCAATTCTAGATTGGTTGGAAGATATTTAAAAAATTAAAATAGAAAAAAAAAGTCTACAAAATGTTTATTCAGATGTGAAAGTCATGTAAATTAATGACATGAGTAGCATCATTTATCAGAATGGTTCTTTATTATTTTGCTGGTGCAACACATAGTATATTATTCCACATATCAGCCTCTGGAGGAAGCTATCCAGTGGATGACACACCCACAGTTATTGTGGTTTAAGAATGCCCTGACCTATTTGTCATATGAAATCTATGTATATAGAAACACAAAATACCAAACATCTGCTAAAAACTAGAATGATAAATCAAATTAAATGCACTTCTCGCAAGTTTGGAAATGAACCTTATATGCTCTCACAGTAACATGACTACAACATAGTGGGAGGACAAGTTGGAGTATGTGATCACTACCTTATCTGTCCACAATTCTGTAGAAATTAAAAATTCTGTAGAAATTAAAAAAAAGCGAAAGAGAAATTTAAGGTACTTAACCCTTGTTGTGATTGAGACACAGTGGGATACAAATAAATGCAGTTCTGTAGTTTTGGGTTTTGTTTCAATAGCATTCACATTGTTAACTTAATCCTTTTGGTCAGTGGGATTAGTAGTTGCATTACATTTATTTTGAGACTCTTAATTTTTTATTCCTTTTGTTGGTGGAGTGATGTCTTGTTTAGAAGAGGGCAATTTTATTTTTATTGGCACCATTTTGAGGCATAAGATTTTAAAATAACTTTTTATTAACTCGATTTTCCAGGCAAAATAGACTGATTAGCTATCCACAGGACAGCTCATCAGTTATTGATTAACGGGGTGCCAGTGACCATCTGCACAGTCAACAGGGCCGGAAGCAGTTAGCAACATTACTTGAGGGTAACTTACAGGGAACTAGTGTTTAAAAAAGTTTTTTTTAAGTGAACCCTCACACGACCTGGGGTCATCGATGCCCCAATGCCCAGGTTGTGATTCGACATCAGCTTATGGGATCATAATGATCCCATAAGCTGATGTCCATATGTCTGCCCCCTCTTCTCTGTCCCCTGCCACTGTTACTATCTTGTATCAGCGGCAGGGGAGTGAGGGGAGAGGGCAGAGTTTGCAGAGCCCCGATGGACACTGGAGAGAAAATTCTCCCTCTGTAGAGGGAGATTTCTCTCTCTGGAGCCCTATAGATGCTGCGATCTTGCTGACCGCAGTATCTATAGGGTTAACTCTCAGCTCCGGTGCTGAAAGTTGTGGCGGCTCCCCGGCTATCATTGATAGCCGGGACCCGCCGGTGATGAGACAGGCGCAGCTACTACACCTGTGTCATCCTAGAGCATTTATTACCGTCGCTGCAGCCTCGGGCATAGGCTGCAGCGACGTTAATTAACAGTGGGACGGGAGGGGGTTAAATATATATTTTTATAGAATTTTTGGTGTTACATATCCCTTGAAAGTAAAAATATACACTTTGTACAAATATTTACAATTACTTCACGTTCATTACCCTTTAGATCAATCTTTTTTTTTTGGGGGGGGGGGCTGCCCAGAGTTCACTAATACGCTTTATAGACAACTCTGTGTGTCTTCTCTAACCCTTGCCAGGCCACCCAAGACCTAAGTATAATAACTGTATTCCTTACTGGCTACCCAGTGTCCTGTCCAATCAGCTCGGGCCCAGACACCGAGCCCTGTTCTCAGATCCATTGCATATTAGCCATCTATCTATTATCTATCTATCTATCTATCTATCTATCTATCTATCTATCTATCTATCTATCTATCTATGTCCCCTAACTAACAATGGCCTCAGGTAACAATATTTTCAACATACAGTAGTTCTCTCTGGACTTGAGACCAGTCTTAACATACAAAACTACAAATAGTCAGGATCTGTATATGTTAATAGCAGATGATCAACCAATAATAGTGGGCATTGTACTGGTAAACCCCCAGAAGTGCATGCACTGGTTGTCTGTCTAGTAGTGCCTCTTTACAGTACAGTGAGATCCTACATATTCTGTACTGTTCTTTATCTATGCCAGGATGGGCTGCACCCAGTGGCGTAACTACCAGGGTCGGAGTGGTCGCTATTGTGACCCAGCCCGCCACAAGTGGGGGCCCGCGGGGCCCCCGAGGCCCCCCCATCGACCACTCTTGTGACCACAAGCATTGTTTTGCTTGCGGTCACAAGAGGCCGACTCCGTCTGCCCGGGGCTGATGCGCGGCTGTCGGGGGTGTCGCGTTCCATCCCCGGTAGTGCGCGCATCATAAAGATCCCTGTGGCTGTGACTACCTGCACAGGGAGTGCATGTTAGAGACGCTCCCTGTGCAGGAAGTCACAGTCACAGGGATCTCTATGATGCAAGCGCCCCCTGCAGCAGCGCATCAGCCGGGAGCAGACAGAGTCTGAAGAAGAAGAGGATCTATGGGGGAGCGGGTTAGGTGAGTTGTGTGTTTTTTTTTATTTCTTGCAAGGGGTCATCAACAGGAGGGGGGGAGTGGGCTATCTATAGGAGGAAGGGAAGAGGGGGCTATCTATAGGAGGAGGGGGCCATCTATAGGAGGAGGGGGCCATCTATAGGAGGACGGGGGATATCTATAGGAGGAGGGGAGCCATCAATAGGAGGAGGGGGCCATCTATAGGAGGAGGGGGGCCATTTATAGAAGGAAGGGGAGAGGGGACCATCTATAGGAGGAAGGGGGGAGGGGGCCATCTATAGGAGGAAAGGGATAGGGGGCCATCTATAGGAGGAAAGGGAGAGGGGGCCATCTATAATAGGAAGGGGAGAGGGGGCAATCTATAAGGAGGGGGGGAGAGAGGGGGCCATCTGTAAGGAGGGGGGAGAGAGGGGGCCATCTATAGGAAGAGGGGGTGGGCATCTATAGGAGGAAGGGGAAAGGGGGGCCATCTATAGGAGGAAGGGGAGAGGGGGCCCATCTATAAGAAGGAGGGGAATAGAAGGGGTCATCTATAAGGAGGAGGGAAGAGATGGGGTCCATCTATAAGGAGGGGGGAAGAGAGGGGGCCATCTATAAGGAGGGGGGGAAGAGAGGGGGCCATCTATAAGGAGGGAAGAAAGGGGGCCATCAATAGGAAGGGGGAGAGAGGGCCATCTTTAGGGGGTGGGAGAGAGGGGGCCATCTATAGTGGGAGAGGGGGCCATCTATAAGGGGGAGAAGAGGGGGCCATCTATAAGGGGGGAGAGGGAGCCATCTATAGGAGGGGGGAGAGGGGGCTATCTATAAGGGGGGCAACATGGGCGGCATCTATAAGAGGGGATACACAGACGGGGCATCTATAAGGAGGCTACACAGTGGCGGGTGTATACTATAAGGGGGATCACATAGAGTCAGCCTACCTACTAAATGAGGGCATAAAAGGGCCAACACAGATGTGCAGTTTGTAGAGAGATGAGGATGGTGTCAGTGTGAGGAGCCTAATATGTCTGTCTGGCAGATTCTGTGGATTCGAGGTTTGGAGAAGTTCTCATAATGGCCCAGGGCAGATGGAGAAGAAGATGAAAAGGGAAGAACTCCGATCAAAGAAGACGTCCCCTGTGAGTCACCTGATGTAACTGCACTGTAATATTTATGGAGTACAGAACCTGTGTACAGCTACGTCAGCCTGTCAGTATGTGGTGGTATTAGTCAGTATGTAGTAGTGTTAGTCAGTATGTGGTGGTGTTAGTCAGTAGCAGCAGTGATGTTAGTATGTGGTGGTGTTAGTATCAGCATTGGTGTTAGTCAGTATGTGGCAGTTAGAGATGAGCGAACCGGTTCGGCCGGTATGGGATCCGGTTCGGATTTTCCCAAAAAGTCTGATCAGATTTTTTTTTCTTGCTTCCTAAAATGGCAGCCGCCATTCTAGAAAGCAGGAAGTGTTCTGGGCGGGAAAAACGCTTTCCCATGATGCCGGGAACACATCCAATCAGCAGGGATCTTTCCCAACCCCCCCCCCCCCATGTGATGTCGGTATTGCTTTAAAAGGAGCGGTCACAGCAGTGTGGAGAGAGAGAGAGAGAGAGAGGAAGCAAGCTGCTTTTGTGTACCACAGACTACTGAGAAGATATTGTGGGAAAGGAAAGGAAAGATTAGGAAAACGGAGAGGAGTAATATCTAGTGATTGAGAGAGAAATATAGAGAGGGCAAAAGGAACCAAAACGTGCAGTCCAGATATACAAGTCCTATACTTCTGATAGTGTGTATATCACATCTGTCTTATCCTGAGAGACTAAAATACCTGGTACAGGTTTACTACTGCTGTGCCTGCCCTTGCCTCCATGTTAACTACTGCTGGGACTTAACTGGCATTCATGTTGACTACTGCTGCTCCTGCCTGGCCTCCATGTTGGCTACTGCTGCTCCTGCTTGGCCTCCATGTTGGCTACTGTTGCTCCTGCCTGCCCTCCATGTTGGCTACTGCTGCTCCTGCCTGCCCTCCATGTTGGCTACTGCTGCTCCTGCCTGCCCTCCATGTTGACTACTTTTGCTCCTGCCTGGCCTCATTGTTGGCTACTGCTGCTCCTGCCTTGCCTCCATGTTGGCTACTGTTGTTCCTGCCTGGCTTCCATGTTGACTACTGCTGCTCCTGTACTGGCCTCAAATGACTATTGCTAGACCTCCACTGGCCTCCAATGACTAGTGCTGCTCCTTCACTGCATTTGTGACCTTTTTCCTGCATAGAACCTGTAATGGTATGTTTCCTGCATATTGAAGTCTAAAAAAAAAAAATGACTTTGAGATATTGAAAATATAATGACTGTAATATAAAATCAGGGCCGTTTCTAGCGGCGGGCGGGCCGGGCGATCGCACGGGGCGCTGACAGATAGGGGGCGCTGGTGCACCCTCCGGACCTCACTCAGCCCCGTGCGTGCCTTCCGCCTACACGCCCGCCCCATCATCTGCCCCTGCGCTCGGCCCATCACCTGCCACAATACCGCCCGCAGCTCCCTGGAAGATCCCCTGCAGCTCCCCCCCCTTCCCCGGACCACACCTCACCTCAGTGGCGTGCGCGCCAACCCCCCCCCCCCCCCCGCGCCCCATCACCTGCTCAGATGACCCCTGCCTGCAGCTCTCCCCGGACCGCGCTCAGCCGCCACCGCCGGGCCGCAGCCCCCGCACGCATCTTCCCTGCTGGGGGATCCTGTTTCGCGCAGGCTTGGGGAGAAGAGGAGAAGAGAGAAGGATCCCGCCGTATGCCAGGATGAGGTGAGTATAATGTGTTTTTATTTTCTCTTGTGTGTGTGTGTATTTAGCGGGGGCGGGGGGGGGGCAGTGTTGCTATAGGGGAAAACCACAAGGGGGTTTATTACTATTACTGTGGGGAGAGCCCTGGGGGGATTATTACTATTAGGGGGGGGGCGGCAGTGGGGGGATTATTACTGTAAGGGGGAGCACTGGGGGGATTATTTATTACTGAAAGGGGGAGCACTGGGGGGATTATTTATTACTGAAAGGGGGAGCACTGGGGGGATTATTACTGTAAGGGGGAGCACTGGGGGGATTATTTATTACTGAAAGGGGGAGCATTGGGGGGATTATTACTGAAAGGGGGAGCACTGGGGGGATTATTACTATTAGGGGGAGCCTTTAGGGGATTATTTATTACTGTAAGGGGGAGCACTGGGGGGATTATTTCTTACTGTAAGGGGGAGCACTGGGGGGATTATAACTGAAAGGGGGAGCACTGGGGGGATTATTACTATTAGGGGGAGCACTGGGGAGATTATTACTATTAGGGGGGAGCACTGCCGGGATTATTACTGTAAGGGGGAGCTCTGGGGGGATTATTACTATTAGGGGGGAGCACTGGGGGGATTATTACTATTAGGGGGGAGCACTGGGGGGATTATTACTATTAGGGGGGAGCACTGGGGGGATTATTACTATTAGGGGGCAGCACTGGGGGGATTATTACTATTAGAGGGGAGCTCTGGGGGGAATTATTACTATTAGGGGGAGCACGGGGGGGATAACTATTTGGGTACTGCACGGTGGGCATTATTATTATATAGAGGCAAAGCAGGGGGCATTATTACTATATGGAGGACACAGCAGGGGATCCTACCTACAGGGGGCAACCTACATACCTACTGACTTTACTGCATATGACACAAAGAAGTGGAAGTTGTTGTAAAAGTGCGGAGCCTAAGATGTTTGTCTGGCAGGTTCAGAAGAGATGAATTGTGGCTGCAAGAAATCATCATGGGGGTCCGGGCCAGATGGAGGGGAAAAGTGACGCCCCAGATCAAAGAAGACGTCACCTGTGAGTCACTGAATTACTTTTTTTCGCCTCAAGTTAAAAAAAAGGTTGAATAACACGGCTCTATGCAATAATACACACACTGCTTCTCTATAGCAACAATCGCCCCCCCCCCCCCTTGACATTACTTGAAGGGGGGGGGGCGATTTTAGCAAGATTCGCCCTGTAGTCAAAATTACCTAGAAACGGCCCTGTATAAAATATATACTGTACGTATATCATACACGGCGCTGTACTAAGTTGGCAATAGTATGCTGCTTGTGATGCACAGTGGGGATACCCGTAGTTCCCCGTGTGGTAGATAATATGATAGATAAAAAGATTTGCATCTAGCGCAACTACAATAAAACTCATGAGGCGATCATAACTCACTTGATATCTTTTCCGTCTGTTAATTCCTGGTGGTAAGGTGATTGTAGTCCTTCCAATTTGGGATTCCAACGGGGTGAGTATAGTCCACGCTGGGAGTGCGCCCCGGCCGGTGGCCGGAACACTAACTAGCTGGTCGAGAATACGCCACCGGCCGGGGCGCACTCCCAGCGTGGACTATACTCACCCCGTTGGAATCCCAAATTGGAAGGACTACAATCACCTTACCACCAGGAATTAACAGACGGAAAAGATATCAAGTGAGTTATGATCGCCTCATGAGTTTTATTGTAGTTGCGCTAGATGCAAATCTTTTTATCTATCGAAAATATAATGATGTTACTGACATGTAGAGCCCTAAATTCTAACCCCATATCATATAGATGCTTTAAAGAAGCAGTTCACTTTTAATTTTTTTCGCCCCCCCCCGGGTAGCCGCTGTCAAGTATACTTACAGAAGATGATCGGTGTCCCGTTCCCGTCGGTCAGTTCCGTCCCGCGGTGCCGTTCACATCGGGCGCGCGCTCACTTCCGCCGGCTGCTGCGAGTCCTCTTCTCTGCCCAGTGATTATACGCCGGAAGTCACTCGCTTCCATGCATTCTCTATGGAAGCGCGTGACTTCCGGCGTTCAAATGACAAGGGAGAGAAGAGGAGTCACAGCGCCGGCGGAAGTGAGCGCGCGCCCGATGTGAATGGCACCGCGGGACGGAACTGACCGACGGGAACGGGACACCGATCATCTTTTGTAAGTATACTTGACAGCGGCTACCCGGGGGGCGAAAAAAATAAAAAGTGAACTGCTTCTTTAAACTATGAAATCCGAAGAAATCCGAAATTCGGTGGAACCGAACTTTCCGAAAAAAAATCCAAAAGTCCGGTTGGACCGAACTTGTGAAAAGTTCACTCATCTCTAGTGTTAGTCAGTATGTGGCAGTGTTAGTCAGTATGTGGCGGTGTTAGTCAGTATGTGGTGGTGTGAGTCAGTATGTGGTGGTGTTATTCAATATGTGGTAGTGTTAGTCAGTAGCAGCGGTGGTGTTAGCCAGTATGTGGTGGAAATATTTGTTACTTGTTATCTGGTACTGTGTTTTTTTTATTGGTCTTAGTATACAGGATTTGGTCAGTAAAAATATGGTGGTAATGGTAGTGGTGTGGCGGTAATATTTCCTTCCTATATACTGGTAATATTGGTCTCAGTGTACAGGATTTGGTAAGTTACAGTATGGCGGTAATATGTATGGTGATAATATTTTCTCTTCCTATATGCTGGTGTTATTGGTAATATCTGTCTTGGGGTGTGTGTTTGTGTGTATATATATATATATATATATATATATATATATATAACTTGGTCGTGAGGGGGGGGGCAAGTTGATCTCTCGCACCAGGGCCCAGGAGACATTAGCTACGCCCCTGGCTGCTTCTTTAGGCATCGGGGGGAGGGTGGCTTTAACCCTGAACTTGCTCTGGCCTTTACATAGAAAATAATTAAAAGTCTCCAGTAGTTTTTTCTGAATGTTGTATGTAAGGTCTATTAATTATCTGCTTATTTTCCTTTAAAACTTTTTTTTTTCTTATTTTGGAGCTTCATAACCAATTTCAAGTTTTCCATAGAGTTTTGGTCTCAAGATACATTAGTTTTGACATACAATGTTCCTTCTGGAAACAAATTAAGGCTATGTTCACACTACGTAAGTGCTGTGGAAATCATGGCCGTTGTTACATCGGCTGTGATTCCTGCGTCACTTACGTAGTGCTGCAGCCTGAGGAAATCCTGGCCAGAGTGTATACACATAGTATACACTCCGGCCGGGATCCCTAGCGGCACTGTAGAAAAATTACCTGTCAGTTTTCAGTGAATAGCGGCCGCAGAAAACCCTGTCAGTTCACACAATAGAGCAAGCAGCTCCAGACGCTCGTTTTTATTATGTGCTGTGGGAAGTTCTGATGCGGGCGCGCACTGATGCGCCCGCTTCAGAACTCTGCGGCCCGAAAGATCATCCGGCCGGTACTGCAGTACCGGCCGTGATGATCATTTCGGAGAACGGCCGTTCCGTAACCCGGTCGGGTCACAGAACGGCCGGTCTCTTACTAAGTGTGAAGATAGCCTAATATTGTATTGTGATATATATTCATTCTACGGTGAAGAACTTGAAAACGACAGAGTAATATTGCTAAAAGCAGTGCAGGTTTATTGCATAAGGGACTTAGCGTTAAGCAGCTACTTCTGGTTGGGAATGAGTTAAATGATTTGTTGAAATCCTTATATCTCCAGTACTCAGCCCACATTATATCTAGTGGTTAGCAGGAATTTTCTTTGGAAAATCCAGAAAAGCTGGTGATGTAAATCTGAACAGTAATTCCATCACACTCCTAGCCCCCACCTCGAAGTCTAGCTTGTCGTCTGATGTCCGTATCATTGTGGTCCCAGCAGAGGGGTCCACACACTAGCCCATCCAAGAGTGCATTCTCTAATCACTTCCTTTTGTTGGCTCGTACTTCTCTACGCTGAATTCCATAAAGATCAGTTTTCTTTTCGGATGTTTGCTGCTTTACCTAACCACAGATTGTGTTATTTTATTCCTTCAGTTGGGGGTGGAAATCTTTAAAATATGGATACTGTCGTGTAAACACTGATTATCCCCGAATGTGCCTTTCCACTTAAAGAGTTCTGTCTGAAGCTATAAAAATGTCTGAGACACCTGACCCTTTCAGGCTTGTCAGGGGTATGTAAAATGCATCAACCTCCCAGGCTTCATACTGTAACATGTTTATCAGTGCATGACAAATGTCGCCTAGATCCCTTGCCAATAAATAAGGTAAATTGGGAGATAAAAATGAAAGCACAAGTATTTGTATTTTTTTGGTCTACTACATTTTTTTTTACTTGGCAAGAAGTGAATTTTTGGGTCAAATCAAATTACTTTATAGTTGTGAACGTTTTTTCTTGTGACAAATTGAAGGATCTCTTACAAAGGTGTGTGCTAGAAGAGCTGTTGCACAAATAGAGACTCCATACATCAGAGTTTCAAGTTTGAAAAACAGATGCTTAATAGTTCCCTTGTTAGGAGCTTTAATAAATAGTAGCTGTAAAACACATCTCATCTTTGACAATTTTGCGTTCTAAGTTTAAAAGAAAAAGCCCTATCTGATACTGGCCTATAAAGGAAAACATTAAAGGGGTATCTCAGTATCAGAAAATAGTTTTTATACATGATTGTATACATACATATCCATACATACATATGTACAGTATGCTGCCTTAATGCTAAACAATGCCACAAGCAAAGGTGCAGGCAGTGAATACAGCACCTGCTTTCTGCTTTGTAGAGCGATGTTCTGCAGCAGCTCTGAGTGTTTAACTAGGAGCACCACAGGAGAGAAGTGAGTAAGTTGAGAGGGCTGTGATTGAACAGCTGTAGGGAAGCAAGTTATTCTGGGAATTATAGCACTGCTCAACTAGAAAGCCCAGGGATTATCTGACATAAGAAGAGACAACGCAGAAAACAAATAGATTTTTTTTGGTGTTTTCAGAAAAAGGCAGACACGTTAGGGCCATATTACATGGCTCGACCCCGCACTGTGAGTAACAATCTGCTACTTAGAGATTTCCGTGCAGCTATTAAGCTATGCAGCTATTTTGGAGCAGCTTGATGATATGGTACAAAGGGTCCCCCACAAGCCACCAAGCCACCTAACTTCAGGGCCGTATTTACCACTAGGCACCCGTGGTCCGGTGCCTAGGGCAGCACCTTGCAGGGGGGCAGCACCAGGGAGCAGGGGGACAGAAAAAATATTTTTTTTTTGCTTTTATTTTTTTAGTTTCCCTCCTCCCCATCAGACTATCCAGTAAATCTGGTGTCTTTTCCAGGGGGGTGGGGGGTATGGTGGTATTGGTTAGGTCTGGTATCGCCAATAGGTGAGTGAAGATGGGGTGTCTTCAGGTTTAGTGCCTAGGGCAGCAGCAGCTGTTAATACAGCCCTGCCTAACTTGTGACTTAAAGGGGAACTTCAGAGGAAAAAAATTGTTTTCAGATCAACTGGTGTCAGAAAGTTATACAGACTTGTAACTTCTTGTCAGATTGGAAAGAATACACCACTTCCTGCAGGACATACAGCAGCTGATAAGTACTGGAAGACTTGAGTTTGTTTTTAAAGGGGTTATCCAGTGCTACAAAAACATGGCCACTTTCTTCCAGAGACAGTCCTACTCTTGTCTCCAGCCTTGGACTGCTGCTCAGTTCCATAGAAATGAATGGAGCTGAATTGCAAACCGCACCTGAACTGGAGACAAGAGTCGTGTTGTCTCTGAAGGAAAGTGGCCATGTTTTTGTAGCACTGGATAACCCCTTTAAAAACAAACTCAAGTCTTCCAGTACTTACCAGCTGTTTTATGTCCTGCAGAAAGTAGTGTATTCTTTCCAATCTGACAAGGTGCCTACCAGAGAACAGGATCAGCCTCTGGTGGGCCCCCAGCTTTAGAACCTGCACTAACACTGACTGACATGTTGTTTCTAATTTGTTCTTCATTGGTGGGCCCCTGATACCCTAGTCCAACACTGCCTCTGGATGTGACAGGAACAGTCTAGAGCAGTAGCAAATCCCCATGGCAAATCTCGTCTGCTCTGAGCAGTTACTGACATGGACAAAGGTGGCAGTAGAGAGCACCATGTCAGGCTGAAAAGAAGATAACATTGCCTGTAGGGCATACAGCAGCTGATAGGTACTAGAAGGCTTGAGGTTTTTTTTTTTTAACAGAGTTTCGTTTTCTTAAACAGAAGTAAATTACAAATCTGTATAGCTTTCTGACACCAGTTGATTTAAAAAAAAAAATCTTCTGGAGTACCCTTTTAAAGACGTATGGGATGAAATGTCTGAAGATTGTCAGCATCCCATTCCACCATTCATTTTCATTTGAGGCAGGCACTTCATGCCAGCAGCCTATGAGTGGCCTGGACATGATCTCTTCAGCAGGCTCAATGATATGACGTCCTCACACTTGTTGAAAGATCCTTCGCCGCGGCTCACAGGCTGGAGGCCAGAGGAGATGAAGACCTGCAGCAGGGGTGGACCTACCGCCGTAGCAGCCGTAGCAGCCGCTACGGGGCCCCTGGCACCAGGGGGCCCGTGGCCTGGGCCCCCCAGAGCTGACTGTCTGAAGCACCCGGGGGCCGAGCGGGCCTCCCGGGTGTTAAGGGTCGTGATTGACAGCGCGAGAAACCATAGGCTTCCCGCGCTGTCAATCACTCTTGTAACCGCAAGCAGCGTTTTGCTTGCGATCACAAGAGTTTCCGCCCGATGAGCAGCTCCCTGCCGAAGTCCCGGGCAGCGCCATCATTGAGCGCCGCGGCGGCTGGGACTTCCGGTTTGCGTTCCCTGTACAGGAAGTCCCAGCCACCGGGGCGCAGCCTGAGCTCAGTGATGGCGCTGCCTGGGACTTCAGCAGGGAGCGGCTTATTGGTCGGAGGAAGAGAGAAGAGGAGACCGGCGACCGACGGGGGAGCGTGTGGTTAGGTGAGTTGTATTTTGTTTATTTTTATCAGAGGGGAACACTGGGGGCTATATGGGGGCTGAGGATGCACAACACTGGGGGCTATATGGGGGCTGAGGATGCACAACACTGGGGGCTATATGGGGGCTGAGGATGCACAATACTGGGGGCTATGTGGGGGCTGGGGATGCACAATACTGGGGGTTATGTGGGGGCTGAGGATGCACAACACTGGGGGCTATGTGGGGAAGGGGATGCACAATACTAGGGGCTATGTGGGGAAGGGGATGCACAATACTGGGGGCTATGTGGGGGCTGGGGATGCACAATACTGGGGGCTATGTGGGGAAGGGGATGCACAATACTGGGGGCTATGTGGGGGCTGGGGATGCACAATACTGGGGGCTATATGGGGGCTGGGAATGGACAATACTGGGGGCTATGTGGGGGCTGGGGATGCACAATACTGGGGGCTATGTGGGGGCTGGGGATGCACAATACTGGGGGCTATATGGGGAAGGGGATGCACAATACTGGGGGCTATGTGGGGGCTGGGGATGCACAATACTGGGGGCTATGTGGGGGCTGGGGATGCACAATACTGGGGGCTATATGGGGAAGGGGATGCACAATACTGGGGGGTATGTGGGGGCTGGGAATGGACAATACTGGTGGCTATGTGGGGGCTGAGGATGCACAACACTGGGGGCTATATGGGGGCTGAGGATGCACAACACTGGGGGCTATATGGGGGCTGAGGATGCACAACACTGGGGGCTATGTGGGGGCTGGGGATGCACAATACTGGGGGCTATGTGGGGGCTGAGGATGCACAACACTGGGGGCTATGTGGGGAAGGGGATGCACAATACTGGGGGCTATGTGGGGAAGGGGATGCACAATACTGGGGGTTATGTGGGGGCTGGGGATGCACAATACTGGGGGCTATATGGGGGCTGGGAATGGACAATACTGGGGGCTATGTGGGGGCTGGGGATGCACAATACTGGGGGCTATGTGGGGGCTGGGGATGCACAATACTGGGGGCTATATGGGGAAGGGGATGCACAATACTGGGGGCTATGTGGGGGCTGGGGATGCACAATACTGGGAGCTATGTGGGGGCTGGGGATGCACAATACTGGGGGCTATATGGGGAAGGGGATGCACAATACTGGGGGCTATGTGGGGGCTGGGGATGCACAATACTGGGGGCTATGTGGGGGCTGGGGATGCACAATACTGGGGGCTATATGGGGGCTGGGAATGGACAATACTGGGGGCTATGTGGGGGCTGGGGATGCACAATACTGGGGGCTATATGGGGGCTGGGAATGGACAATACTGGGGGCTATGTGGGGGCTGGGGATGCACAATACTGGGGGCTATGTGGGGGCTGGGGATGCACAATACTGGGGGCTATATGGGGAAGGGGATGCACAATACTGGGGGCTATGTGGGGGCTGGGGATGCACAATACTGGGGGCTATGTGGGGGCTGGGGATGCACAATACTGGGGGCTATATGGGGAAGGGGATGCACAATACTGGGGGCTATGTGGGGGCTGGGAATGGACAATACTGGTGGCTATGTGGGGGCTGAGGATGCACAACACTGGGGGCTATATGGGGGCTGAGGATGCACAACACTGGGGGCTATATGGGGGCTGAGGATGCACAACACTGGGGGCTATGTGGGGGCTGGGGATGCACAATACTGGGGGCTATGTGGGGGCTGAGGATGCACAACACTGGGGGCTATGTGGGGAAGGGGATGCACAATACTGGGGGCTATGTGGGGAAGGGGATGCACAATACTGGGGGTTATGTGGGGGCTGGGGATGCACAATACTGGGGGCTATATGGGGGCTGGGAATGGACAATACTGGGGGCTATGTGGGGGCTGGGGATGCACAATACTGGGGGCTATGTGGGGGCTGGGGATGCACAATACTGGGGGCTATATGGGGAAGGGGATGCACAATACTGGGGGCTATGTGGGGGCTGGGGATGCACAATACTGGGAGCTATGTGGGGGCTGGGGATGCACAATACTGGGGGCTATATGGGGAAGGGGATGCACAATACTGGGGGCTATGTGGGGGCTGGGGATGCACAATACTGGGGGCTATGTGGGGGCTGGGGATGCACAATACTGGGGGCTATATGGGGGCTGGGAATGGACAATACTGGGGGCTATGTGGGGGCTGGGGATGCACAATACTGGGGGCTATGTGGGGGCTGGGGATGCACAATACTGGGGGCTATGTGGGGGCTGGGGATGCACAATACTGGGGGCTATGTGGGGGCTGGGGATGCACAATACTGGGGGTTATGTGGGGGCTGGGGATGCACAATACTGGGGGCTATATGGGGGCTGGGAATGGACAATAATGGGGGCTATGTGGGGGCTGGGGATGCACAATACTGGGGGCTATGTGGGGGCTGGGGATGCACAATACTGGGGGCTATGTGGGGGCTGGGGATGCACAATACTGGGGGCTATGTGGGGGCTGGGGATGCACAATACTGGGGGCTATGTGGGGGCTGGGGATGCACAATACTGGGGGCTATGTGGGGGCTGGGGATGGACAATACTGGGGGCTATGTGGGGGCTGGGGATGCACAATACTGGGGGCTATGTGGGGGCTGGGGATGCACAATACTGGGGGCTATGTGGGGGCTGGGGATGCACAATACTGGGGGCTATGTGGGGGCTGGGGATGCACAATACTGGGGGCTATGTGGGGGCTGGGGATGCACAATACTGGGGACTATGTGGGGGGATGCACAATACTAGGGGCTATATGGGGGATGGGGATGCACAATACTGGGGGCTATGTGGGGGCTGGGGATGCATAATACTGGGGGCTATGTGGGATGGGGATGGACAACACTGGAAGCTATACGGGGGGGGGGGCTGGACATCATAAGGGGGCTTTATGGGGGCTGGACAACATAAGGGGGCTATATGGGGGAGTGGACAACATACAGGGTCATCTCTAAGAGGACTACACAGAAGTAATCTCGGCTCTCCAGCTGTTGCAAAACTACAGCTTTAGCTGTCCAGGCATGATGGGAGTTGTAGTTTTGCAACAGCTGGAGAGTCGAGGTTCCCTACCCCTGATATAGGTGATGCACATGGGGCCATCTATACGGAGCACTGAATAAGGGGCAATCTATAAGCTGTCTACACAGAGGGGGGCATATACTATAATGGATATATATATATATATATGTTCCTATACAAGGAGTCAGGGCTACTCACTGAAAGAGGGTACAAAGGGGCCATTACAGATGTGCAGTTTGTATACAGATGAGGATGGTGTCAGTGTGAGGAGCCTAATATGTCTGTCTGGCAGATTCTGTGGATTCGTGGCTCCGAGAAGTTCTCATAACGGCCCAGGACAGATGGAGAAGATGATGAAAAGGGAAGAACTCCGATCAGAGAAGACGTCCCCTGTGAGTCACCTGATGTAACTACACTGTAATTTATATGGAGTACAGAACCTGTGTAGATCTGGGTGTGTTGATGGCGTAGTGGTCGGTCAGGGGTGGGGGTGGATTTGGGGTAGGGGGAGCCCCAATCAAAGTTTTGCTATGGGGCCCAGCCATTTCTAGTTACGCCCCTGACCTGCAGCATGCCTGGTTTAGCTGAGTATCAGGTTTTGTTTGTGTTAAGTCACAGCTGGGCAGGGGGCATTTAGTGTGGGAGCACAGCATGTCAGGGGGTATAATTACTATGGGGGCACAGCAGGACAGAGGACATTTACTATGGGGGTACAACAGGGCAAAGCACATCATTACAATGGTGGCAAAGCGGAGCAGGGGGCATTTATTATGGGGACATAGCAGGGTAGGGAGCATTACTACTATATGGGGATTTCCTCCTCCCGCGCCTCATTTATCATGATTTACGCCTACTCGCAGGCGTAAATCATGATCCAAATCTAGATTTGGTACACCGGGTGCAGGGTTGGGCGTACAGCTGGCCTTATTTACTAAGAGATGTGCGCCTCTTAGTGAATTCAGGTGGGAAAAATGGGACAGGGCCTAATTTATGAGTAGGAGTAAGTCGGTCCAGATAAATCCCCCCATGGAGTTTTTCCTGTTGTAAGAAAATTGTTGCACCAAATAGCATTTTTTAAGCAAAACTTTCCAGCTTTGCCATTACATTTTCTTTTACTTTTATATATATATTTTTTTTTTATAAAGAAGAATATGGATATTCTTTGAAATTTGGTAAATGTTTGGTGCAGTAGCACATTTTGGAACAGTAGTCTACTTAAAGGGGTTGTCCGGCGATAAAAAATTATTCACAGAATAACACACATTACAAAGTTATACAACTTTGTAATGTATGTTATGTCTGTGAATGGCCCCCTTCCCCGTGTCCCACCACCCACGCTAGACCCGGAAGTGTGGTGCATTATACTCACCGCACAGTTATGCTCAGCCAATCGCGGCTGAGCTTCGGATGATGCTGCAGAGGGCGGCTGGCACTCGGGAAGATCCGCCGGCCTCCCGAAGAAGACGTCACTGCTGAGGATCGGAGACCGTGGTCGGCACGTGACAGGTAATGTATAGCGCACCACACTTC
The DNA here is from genome assembly GCF_027789765.1 of Dendropsophus ebraccatus. Lineage (NCBI taxonomy): Eukaryota > Metazoa > Chordata > Amphibia > Anura > Hylidae > Dendropsophus > Dendropsophus ebraccatus. The sequence goes on along the minus strand of NC_091463.1, from coordinate 37,453,657 downwards.
CGGGTACACGGGTGGGGGTGGTGGGACACGGGGAAGGGGGCCATTCACAGACATAACATACATTACAAAGTTGTATAACTTTGTAATGTGTGTTATTCTGTGAATAATTTTTTATCGCCGGAAAACCCCTTTAAATGTTGGCATGTCAGTGGCCCGGACCCCATTGTTGTATATATGTCCTTTATTTCCTCTGTTGCTCTTTTTTTCCAGTGTGTATATGTTTTCTGCATACCTGAAGAACCTGAATCCAAGTAGGAAATTTGACTGTAAAGTGTTTGCTATAGCGAAAAACTAATGTTTGCCACTGTGGATGATTGGAGAATAATAGCCTTGCTTTCCTCTCACAATGGATTTGTAAAACAACGTCATTACTTATTTAGCTGCTTTCATTTAGTTTTTAGCTTATTGTTGCATTGTGCAGTGTAGAAAGACCCAGCGACAAGCTGCTAATTCATTAACATATGAATACTCAGTGCAAGTTGTAGTTATTTGTATATATTTATTAGAACATTTTTATTGTTTTCCTGTAACCAATAGAGATTTTTGCGTAAAGTGAAAAATAAAACTTTTGAGTAGAAAGAACAAATGATAGACATGTAATAAAGATGTTAATATGTTGAGATTAGTCATTCTTTCTTATAATATGGTATTGTGTATTGCTGACTATCTCTCTGAGGCACTTAAAGGGGTTGCCTTAAAGCTTCTCTAATACTGATCGGCTGTGTGAAATACACTGTGAAGATATGTACAGTATATATACTGTATCTTCTTATTGGTAAAATTGGGGCAGAATGACTCACATTAATAGTGTCAGATTAAATTTCAACCATTTTTTTCGATCTTGGACATGCACCTGACTGCATTTCTTTCAACAAAAAATTGTTTGGGAATAACTTGGTGTAGAATATGATTTTTATATGTTTTTCCCAAAAATTCTTATTAACCCAATGGGGATCAGTAAACATAAAGCTAAGGTCACATCTGTGTCAGGGCCCAGTTCAGGGCCTGTTTAAGTAAGCGTTATATTTTTTCCCCAGTAAAATTAAAGATAACAGACGAAAACTAATGGGCCCTATTACATTCAGGCTATAATCCCACAATGGGAAAATGCCATCTATTGGTAATGACGCCACAAGTAATGATCATGAACAATATTTACATCCTTAACTACTAATAGACAGCCGTCTTTTAGTACTAGAATGAGGACCATCGTTTTTACAAAGTAAGCCTCAATGGGGTTTGCTGGCCTCAGTTGACATCTTTTATTTTTTTTTCTCCATTCTTCTGATACCAGATGAAACAGATAAATAAGTAAGCAAACTGAGTCTCCACGCAGAAGTAAACTAAGCCTTACCAGCATGGAAAAGACACAAAGGCTCAAATCTTCACCAATCACAACTCTGGTTTCATTTTAACCAGATTTTGTTAAGATATTAAACCTGAGTTGTGATTGGCTGTTCTGGGAAAAAAAACTTGACAGTATGCATTTCCGACTGCGTAATAAATCTGGGACATAATATTTATGTTAGACACAGAATATCTGAGAATGGTAATGTATTTCTATGTCATCTAGACAAAATAAAACCAGACTAAAAATAATGTGCAATTTTTTAAAGACAGTAAAGGAACAAGACAATAGTAGTATATTAATAATATGTAGTTACTATAATAATTATATATAATTGTATAATTGTATAATAATTGGTTAAAAACTGAACTCAATAAACAGTAAGGCTATGTTCACACAACATGAACGCAGAGAACCTGTCAGTTGACACAAGGGAGCGTACAGCTCCGCCAGCACACTCTATTGTGTGCATTGGTGAATTCAGCAAAAATTAAGATCATCCGGCGGGTACTAGAGTACCAGCTGGGATGATCTTCTCTTACACCGGCCGTTCTGTGATCTGGCCAGGTCACAGAACAGCCGTTTTTTTTACAGAATGTGAACATAGCCTAAGATAGGTTTATATAAAACATCTGAAGACTATAGCAAATAAATAAGACATTTACAATTAGAGTAAATTAGGCAAAATGACTACCCCGTTACAGCCTGAAATTAGTGTACCAAGAGAACAAGTAACAGAATAAAGCAAGTTCTTTGGAAACTATGATAAAACTTCCAGTAAAAATCATGTAGCTGTCAGATATAAAGAACACATTTGAATCCAATATAACAGTAGATTGCTCAATATACACAATAACAGACGCAAATTCTCTCCTTTGTTTCTTCACACAAGAGCTTAATTACTGTGAATCGCCTGAGAAATGTGCGTCTATCTGGTAAAAAAAGATCAATGACTTTCTTTATTTAATGAGAATATTGAAGGACAAAGTATTCCCTCTTGTAATCTGAATGATATGCCGACAGACAGATTACCAAGAACTAACTCTTGAATATCAAACTAAGATTAAGGCTGGGTTCACACTACGTATATTTGAGGCTGTATGTTTGAGGCTGTATAGCAACCAAAACCAGGAGTGGATTAAAAACACAGAAAGGCTATGTTCACATAATGTTGTAATTGAGTGGATGGCCGTCATTTAATGGCAAATATGTGCTGTTATTTTAAAACAACGGCTGTTATATTGAAATAATGGAAGTTATTTACCGTTATATGGCGGCCATCCACTCAATTTCAACATTGTGTGAACAGATCCTTTCTGGGTTTTCAATCCACTCCTGGTTTTGGTTGCTATGAGGACCTGACATGAGGACCAAATACAGCCTGAAATATACATAGTGTGAACCCAGCCTTTAAAGGTGTAAATTTTATACAGTAGTTTAACTTCCTACTATCATTTGTGAGTTTGCTAAGGAAAAGCAAGTTCATCCTTAAAGCGTAACTGTCATGTTTTTTTTTTATTGCAGAAATCAGTAGTATAAGCGATTTTAAGAAACTCTGTAATAGGTTTCATCAGCCAAAAAAGCCTCCTTCTGTACTCAAGAAGCAATCTCCCAGCCTCCCCCCCTGACTTCTTATCTGTGCATTATCAGACAAACACGTCTTCATTACAGAGAAGCAAGTGAAGACGGGCTCTGCTCTCTCCATTGTAAGCCTATGAAGGGGGGAGGGGCCGAGGGAGATAAGGGAGCAGGAAGTGGTGACATGAAGGTTAAATTCAGGTGTTAGAAAGGTCAGTGCTTATCTATGAACTTACTGAGAGAAGATTGCAGGGTGTTGTGCTGTGCAGGACTGCTCTGTGCTCAGTCACTCCTAACAGCCCCTCCCCTCTCCATAGCCACATAATGGAGACAGAAATCCTGCTTCATTTGATGTGAGGGGGGAGGCTGGGAGATTGCTTTTTCACTACAGAAGGAAACTTTTTTAGTACATAAAACCTATTACAAAGTTTCTTAAAATCGTTTGAACTATTGATATTTAATTTTTTCAGAAAAATGGCCCTGAAATGACAGTTACGCTTTAAGGTCTATATTATAATTGAAAGACAAATTCATCAACAATTTTCTTTAGAATATTAATGGCATGTTAATATGAATGATACCATCTACCATTGAGCCTTTTCTTCAGCAAGGCTGAAGCAGAACTATGGATTTTGGGTTAGGTAAGGGCCCTATTACATGGAACGATTATCGGTCGTTGCAGCCGATAATCATCTTGTGTAATAGAAGGCAACTATCAGCAGACATAAACGATGTCGGCTGATCGTTGCAGTTGTTTGTCTTTCAACAAAACGACTAATATAGCAGCGATCTGCTGCCATCACGCCGCGGAACGGGAGCGGCGGCAGCAGACTGCTGCTATCTGATATGGGCTGCCCGGACGATCTAGCAATCACCCGGGCAGCCCCCCGCAGCTCCCTGCGGCCCCTTGTGCATTCACCCGCTCACTGCCACCGCGTGTGGTGGTGGCGGCGAGCAGGGAACGAGGAGCTGACAGCGCTTGTTTGCTCCTCTCTGTCTCCCCGTGTAATAGGGGCTTTAGTAAGGGTCTTTTTACACTTGCAGATAAATTGCTTAAGCACCTTTTTCACGATTGACAAGAGATAATCTTTTAGACAAGAAGATAAATCGCTATGAAATGTCTTTCATGTGATTGTATTTGCTTTCGTATATAAAATTGCATTTGTATCTTTAGGCTGGGTTCACACTACGTATATTTCAGTCAGTATTGTGGTCCTCATATTGCAACCAAAACCAGGAGTGGATTAAAAACACAGAAAGGATCTGTTCACACAATGTTGAAATTGAGTGGATGGCCGCCATTTAATGGCAAATATTTGCTGTTATTTTAAAACAACGGCTGTTATATTGAAATAATGGCAGTTATTTACTGTTATATGGCGGCCATCCACTCAATTTCATCATTGTGTGAACAGATCCTTTCTGTGTTTTTAATCCACTCCTGGTTTTGGTTGCAATATGAGGACCACAATACTGACTGAAATATACGTAATGTGAACCCAGCCATATACTGTAAACGATGAATGTTCACACTGAAAGACTTGAGAACGATTAACAATGATTTTGACACACTAACAAATTTTTTGCTTTTCATTTGATCGTTGTATTTAAACCTGAAATTATCACTCACATTTGAATGATTTAACAACGCTTTGCACGATAATCAGCTTATATAAAAGGCCCTTCTCTGCCTTGTTTAAACTATGTAAAAAGGCATTTAAAAAACCAACTTGGACAAATTATACTATTAAGTCTACTTAAATTATCCTATTACTGTAAGATAACTTTACGAATGGTGTGTTCACATATACAGCTTATTGATTGTTGTGACTGAATAAAAAGCCAAAAATAGATCATATATGGAGGCATCTATAGGAAAGAATGGGACTTCTCTATTCAAATCCATCCCTGGTTTTGCATTTGACATTTGTAATTAAAAAAAAGTGTGAACACACTCTAAAGACCAATTTACCTAAATCACCTGAAAAAGCTCTGAGTTTGGCTATGTTCAAACAACGTTTTTTCAGCTCCATTTAAAATGACGTCTGTTAGGTTGAGTCTAAAATAACGGACGCCATTTAGCTGTCTGGCCTCCCCTTAGTGCAATGACTGGTGTTTGCACATTATTCTAGTATGGGATTACTAATTGGCCTTTGGGTGTGGCTTAATTGAAAAGTCTATTAAATTTAAGAGTAAAAATGGAGAAAACACCTTGGAAAAAGCTAAACTGTGTGCGAACGACGTCCGAAAATAATGATTATGTTCATTATTTTGACCTCCGCTGTAAAACCGTTATTCAATACACTGTGTGCATTGGACGTCAATGCATTGCCGTTGCAGTCAGTTAAATCTCAGCAAAAACTGACGTTTTTTTAAATATGAAAATTGTCCGCCTTTCCAATATTTTTGACATTGTGTGAACATAGCCATACAGAGCTAATAAGGATTATTTTATCATAAGGGGCCACAAATCATCCTACAATGCTACAGAAAAGAAATATTTTAGTTCTATTTCTGAATAAACCACTGTTCTCTTGGTAGGCGCTTCAACAATATTTTGCATATTCTACTGCAAACACACAGCGTAATATCCAGGGATTTCAGTTACCCCTCTACTAGTTCTTATGTATTCAGTGATAGGGATAACAACTTTATTTGAAGATGAGTAAATCCTTTTAAAAATCACTGATTCTTGGAATTCAGATCTCTCTGCTTCATTGTAAATCTAGGACATGTGAAATCAATTCTATCCTCTGTAATTGACAGCATGCAGAATTCCGATTCATATTGTGATTCTTCAGTACACAAGACAAAACACTGTCAAAAAGGAGACTTTTTTTTTTTAAAACATTTACCTATATTCATTCACTATCATCAATAAAACCACTTTTCTTGTTGTCCTAAACTTTATTTAAACATTTTCAATATTTGAGATTTGAACAATTGTTTCGAGTGTTTGCTTTGAGTGTATATTATAAAACAATTAGGTTACATTTCATGATATTACCCACAGTATATGTTACTATTGTCCTATTTAGGAGAAGAAGCTTGCCACTTTTTCTCTTCTTGTCACATTTTAACCAGTATACATGCACAACCTGGTGAATTATAGACTGTAACTTAAAGGGGTTGTCCAGCGAAAATCTTTTTCTTTCAAATCAACTGATATCAGAAAGTTATATAGATATGTAATGTAAAAAAAGATTTGTATTTAAAAATCTTATGTCTTCCCATACTTATTAGCTCCTATATGTCCTGCAGGAAATGTTTTATTTTCAGTCTGACACAGTGCTCTCTGCTGACATCTCTGTCTGAGAACTGTCCAGAGTAGGAGTGGTTTTCTAGGGGAATCCCCATAGAAAACCTCTCCTTAGAAAAACATTTCCTGCATGTCATACAACAGCTAATAAGTATGGGAAGACTTGAGATTATTAAATAGAAGTAAATTACAAATCTATATAACTTTCTGACACCATTTGATTTGAAAAAGGTTTTCACTGGACAACCTCTTTAAGGACAAAATGTCAGTCTCTCTGGCATGTATTTCATGATCAAACAGCACCTACATGTCTCTGAAGCTGATATTAGAAAAAGTCCCTAAAGACCCTATTACACAGGCCAATCTGGAGGAGCAAGCAAGCACCGACCTGTCGGATCAGGGCTCGCTTGTTCCTTGTTCCCGGCCTGCTGCTGGTGCTATTAAATGCACTGACAGCGAGCAGGTAAGAGTGGAGGAGAGCCTGTGGCGAGCTACTGGAGCCCACAGTACAAGGACAGCATGGAACCCTTAAGAAGAGGAGACCAGCGGGGCCTGGGAATTCTGACACCAGAGGAGGTGAGCATAGTATTATTTACAGTATATTTTAATGTAAAATGATACTATATGTAGCAACATGTTGTCTTTACAATTTTATTCTTATATATAGCACAACCTTCCAAGATTGGTGGACACTTGAGTTTTCTAGTGGAGGTTACTTACCAGACAATACTATCATAGTTTGCAAAAAACTTTGTGACCCCCTGTCAGGACAGGTCAGGGCACACAAAAGTAACACAGACAGACAGGTGAAGCCTTGACACTGCCACTCACTGTTCCTGCCTAGTCGTCTCAAGACCACCCGAAACAATGGTGGACAACTTGGAGCCATTCCCTACACTGAAATAAGGTGGCATGAAAGACGGGACAAAGACAAACAAAACACAATGGCGGATGGTCGGCAACAAACAAGTCAGGACCAGAAGAATAAAAAGCAAGGAGAGGTCAGGTATAACAGGAGTACAGATCTAGCAGGAATAAGGAGCAAGATATAGGCACAGCAAGTGAAATCCTATAGCAGGCGTCAGGCATAGGAAATGATACAAGGTCCTGATCACAGAGGTGATTGGAGCAGAGAAACAAGGAATGAGACAGGAGTACCAGGCTGTCAATCACTGTGCAAGGCAGGGTGTTAACTATATAAATGCTGGAGGAAATCTTCCCAGAGAATGAATGGGAGTAACCTGAATCAATTAAGCCAATGTTTATACTATGTTCAGAAATGGCCATAGCCAGAATCCAGCTCTCGAAATTATGGGTTTCTCAGGTACAATCATGACACTTATTACCACTTTAGGTGCAAAATAACCAGCACATACCAGAAACAACTGATAAGACCTGCCACTTTATAGATGTTTTTTTCTCCCCCAGCTTCCAACTTCCAAGTTGTCAACTTCAAGAACTATCTATTCACTTGCTGTCTGATATATCCTACCTATTAACCCTTAGACGACCCAGGGCGTATAGTTACGCCATGGAAGTCTGTCCCCAGACGACCTAGGGCGTAACTGTACGCCCTGGGTGTTTCTCACGCTATGAAGCGCGCTCCGGAGCGGAGCGCGCTTCATAGCAGGTGGGGGCCGGCTGCAATCAGCAGCCGGGACCTCACCGGTAATGACACGCTGCAGCGACCGCGGCGTTTAAGTGTAAGTGACAGGGGGAGTCCCCTGTCACTTACCGATCGGGACCCACACAGTGTGACTGCGGGGGTCCCAATCGGTAAAACGGGCCGCCGGAGCTCTCTCACCTGCCTCCGTGCGGTCCGATCGGCGCTCTGGTCACTGAGCCTGCACAGGCAGGCTCAATGAGCAGAGCGCCGATAACACTGATCAATGCTATGCCTATGGCATAGCATTCATCAGTGTAAAAATCCAAGTAGTGCATGTAAAAGTCCCCCAAAGGGACTTCAAATGTGTAAAAAAAAAAAAGTTAAAAACACTAACATACTACCCCAAAGCCCCTCCCCCAATAAAAGTTGAAATCACCCCCCTTTCCCATTATATAAATAAAACATATAAAAATAAATAAATAGATAAACATATAATATACCGTAGCGTGCGTAATTGTCCGATCTATTAAAATATAACAAGCGTCATTGCGAACGGTAAACGGCATACACGAAAAGAGGGAAAAAAGTGCGCGGATTACCGATTTTATGTTACATTATATATATATAAAAAAATTAATAAAAAGTGATCAAAACGTCCGATCTTCACAAATATGGTATTAATAAAAACTAGAGATCATGGCGGAAAAAATGACACCCCATACAGCCCCGTAGGTGAAAAAATAAAACCGTTATAAGCGTCACAATAGTCCCATTTTATTTATAATTAATTGCCAAAAAAAAGGATTTCATTTAAAAAAATATATATAACATTAGAGAATCTGTGTAAACCTGCATATGGTTGTGTTCGTACTGACCTATAGAGTAATGGTATCATGTCGCTTTTACCATATAGTGCATTACGTAGACACAGGAACCCCCCAAACGTTACCATATTGCATTCTTTTTTGCGATTTCACCAATTTATATCTTCATAAATAATATATTTGGAATTCCATCATACATGTTATGGTAAAATGAAAGACGCCATTACAAAGTACAACTATTCCTGTAAAAAACAAGCCCTTACATGGCCTGTAGATAAAAAACTGAAAGTGCTGGAGCTCTTAGAAGGGGAGGAGGGAAAAACGGAAACACTAAGATCAAAATTTGCGCGGTCCACTGGGTCATTTTGGGCCTGGTCCTCAAAGGGTTAATAGTCACCATTGTTCCAGGATTATCAACAATATTTACCTGTCCATGGATTTAAAGTTTTGGCTGATCTATATATGTATATTATATACACACACACGCTAAGCTCATCTCTGCTATATCTGCAGAAATAATATTTGGTTAGAATTTGCTGTCATACCATTACCTAGACACTTCACAAATTAACAGCTGTGTGTCATGAAGGATCTAGAAACATATAAGAATCCATTAAGAGCTTGCTTAGCAACCTCCAAACAATCACAAGCCTCTTATTTGACAGCCACATCTACTTATTGGAAACAGAGTGTACAATTACTGAAAACATAAATACAATATCAAAGAAAGAATTATCTTTTATATACAAAACTTTTCCTAACACAAAATGTGTTCAGTGGGAGTGACGACAAAGCTTATGTCCTTGAAAACAAACCCAACAATTGAATGGGGAATGCAAGGCTTCCAGTATGTTTTTTCTCATTTATATAACTAATAGATAATAGAGGAGATTTAGCAAAAATAGAGCAAGGTAAAAGTGAAGAACTTTTTCCATCCCACTATTTCCTTCAATTACTTTTAATTAATACCCAATGATGGCCTCTCTTATTCTTTAGGCTATGTTCATACAAGATATTTTTTCACATTTTTATGACCGTTGTTGCCGATAGCAACAACGGCCATAGTTAATACGCGAAAATAAGTTGGCCAGGTGTCCATGGGATGCCGGCCGGAGCGTATACACATAGTATACCCTCTGGGCGGTATCCCTAGCGGCGCCGCAAACTGTCCGGGATGATCTTTTCAGAGACCGGCCGGGTCACGGAATAGCCGGTCTCTTACGCCATGTGAACATAGCCTTACTGTGCATCTTGTTCTATCTGCTTATTTCTCTATTTTGTATGCTACAATTATGTATATGGCATTTGTACCCCATACTTTAGTTTTGGATCCCAACATAAATTAATTCCTTATGGACCTATGACCTACCGTTACGTCATGTCGTCCCTGAGGGGGTACCCTCTGTACTGTGAGCCTCCTGGCTAATATCAGCAGCCAGGGACCAAGACTATTAGTTGGAGTGGCTTAATCAGCCAAGCTGGCTAATTAACCATTTAAGTGCTGCTGTCAAAACTGTCTCTACTACAACTGTTTCGAAAACGAATTGATGGGACAGGGAGCCAAGGCTGTCTGTACTGTTGTACTTTGAACAATGTCTGCATTAAGATGAAAGCGTACTTGGTAGGAAAATTATGTACCTTATTATATGTCCCAAGTGAACAGGCGCCGATCTCATACATCGGTACTCATACGCCAAGCCAATTTTGTGGCCCATTGCTTTGATAAGTTCCCATCTCCTTTTTGGCTGAAAACTGCCCTGTGTCATCCTGTCCATTTGCAAATCATTGTTCTAACAAACTGCAAAAAAAATTGGTGGATATTGGCGCAGCCTTACCCCGTCAGCTTGCCACACATACTATATTCCCTAGAGTGTACATATTGCAGATTAACGACCACTGGCCATGTAAGGGGTTAACTAAACCTGATTTCTATTGGGATACTAAACTCCTTAAGGTACTGTAACACCTTTTATTCAAAAGAAAAAAGAACTTTGTGTGATACTCACCCTTTGGTGCCTCTTATTTTCCTGCACAGATTAGAAAGAGCATAGCAGGGACGGACAGACAAGACTATGTAGGTGTGTGATTGAACAGCCACAGTAGGACCAAGTTATTGAACTCCATCGTAGAATAAACATATGATGAATAATAAACTTTTTACATATAAACCTGCTAAATTAAAATTATAGTTGACTACAAGTTTCAATAAAGATATAAAAATGTACTTTATGCCAAAAATCATTCTTTTAGAAAAGATTTAGTTAATGACAAGCTATGCATAGGTCAACATATATTACAGATACATCATATAATATCTCCCATTTTACTTATCAGCTGTGAAAACAGAACTCTCAACAAAGGCATTAAGAGGCTGTGAAGGGTTGTAACCAAAAGTTCTCCTTTATCAGTGCAAAATATGAAAAATCTCAGTAGTCAGTAATGAAATATTTCAACACTTCTGCTGTGATAGCTGCTGCGTGAGCCAGTGATACAGTATGAGAAAGATGAGATTAATTAGAGGCATAAATAATTAAAGTCTGGAACATGCTGAGAACTGTAACCTGGCAGTACCTGTATAAGAACAACACGGCCGCAGCTGTTCGACAGAATTATTGCATCTTATCAGCTGGGGTGATGTCACTTTCAGTACATGTTCTAAGTTTCACTCTCCTTGGCATATTCTGCTAAACAGTCTAAAACATTACACTGCTCTATTAACTTGGCAAAATAAATACGCATTCCCACTGGGATGAAATGCTGCTTTAAGTATGGCTAGAAAGACGTTACACGGATGACGGCTTTCTGCTTGACTCTTTCATGTGTTCAAAGATCCCTGTTGTTTTCTAGATTTTTTTTCTGTAACAATGGACAATTTCGTGATGTGGGTTACTGTCTTAATGGAATTTTGTTACTAGAGGCGCAACTACCTTACAGTGTTTTTCTGCATGGTGTCTTAAGCTGATTATAATGCCAGTCTGTGCAAGCAAAGAAGCACTATGGGCAGTGGGCATTTGTGAGGCATGACTTAAGGTCTTATTAGATGAGGCAATTACCGTCTGAAAAGGCCAACATCCCTCTGTGTAAGAGGCACAGCAAACATCTGAGCAAACACTTGATCGTCCAATGATTACAATGTTTTGACATGTCAATTTTTTTGTTTGTTTGTCGGCCACAACATGGTTTTGTGATAGAGGATGTGCGGCCCATGAATGATGGAAACAAAGGACTACATGAATAATCCAGTGATCGTTTGCTTGGCTCTGCCTGCCCTATAGTATGACTAATTTCTTGAACCTCTTTGTCCTAATTGTCTGAAAGTACAGCTAGGTGACTCCTGCAATGAGATAGAAAAGGCAGAGAGCAGAAAAAAGAAGTGCTCAGCCGTGTGCTTCTCCCAGCTCTAGCAATGGGTGGGGCTCTGAATCTGTGTGGAATATCAAAATGATTGAGTTGAATAGCACCTTGGAACCACATCCCAATGGGCCAGTAGAGGAGGAGATGCATTCTAGAATGTTGGCTATGGCAATGTACCATAAGTTCAACAGCATCCAAAAATTCTGTAAAATTGTCAAGCTTTTATTGCATGTCACAACAACATTTTGACTGTAAAGGTTCACTAAATTTTGGCTGCTGTTGGACTCATTAATCTCTGTGGCATGTCAGGTGTTTTTTTTAGTTACAGTGACACCTTAGGGATGTCATTCACTTTCATATACATGCCTTAAAAATCTCTCCTTAGGTTGTGTGTGGTATTACAACTTAGCTCCATTCACCTCAACATAACTGAGCTGTGAAACCATACCCAGACTGAGAACAAGAGTGGTACTTTTTCTGGAAGACATGTTTATAATTTTAATTTAAAAATAGAATATATTCTGTATAACATAGAAACATAGAAGATTGTCGGCAGAAAACGACCACTGGGTCCATCTAGTCTGCCCTTTTAGGATAGATGTATGTTTATCCCAGACAGGTTTACATTCTGTTATTGTAGATTTACTAACCACATCTGCTGGAAGTTTGTTCCAAGCATCTATTACTTTTTCAGTAAAGTAATATCTCATATATAATGAGTTTTCTTTCTTCCAAAAATGAGGAGTGTTCCCCATTAACTGAAGCCCTCAACTAACAGTAACTGTCGTACAGTCCTACCAAGAAGTCTCACAGACTCTAACTAAAATTTAAATCACTGGTAAATTCTATAGAACATGTATAAGACTATTGCTTGATTCTCAATCGCCATAGTGTAATTGGGTCATATAATAGGAAATCTGATCCTTCACACAATGTAATTGATTGTTTCACACCAGTCTATACTGTATTCATAAATTGTTTTATGTGAGCCCAATCCTTATTCCGTCTTTACAAATCAAGTTATTCCTTATTTCCAGTTGAATTCTAGTACAGACCCACACAATGGTAACATTAGGAAATGTCAAAAACATATTAAACTTAACTAAAGCAAAATTAAATCCGACTCGGTGAACGCTGATTCTCAAAGGTTTTCGACATCTCCTAGGAATGTGTTTCCTTTAGAAGCGCTCTTTGGTTGACTATTCAGTATTATAAGAGAAGGCAAATATATTGCAGGCTCTTCCATCCTCTGTTACCTCATGGGGACTGCAGGACTGTATAAATATTCTCTCTATAAACACGAACTTACATTCCAGTCAAGGAGGACCTAAACTTGCTCTACCCCATAGGAATAGCAGAATAGCTTATATATGAAATCTAAATTCTCCACTGAATAGATACTGAAGTCACTCTCTTATTCACAGAAAAACATCATTTTGAATAAAAAAAGGAAGCAAAGCTGAGAATAGAGATCTCTGGGTGTCATTGTTGGAATGTATTTGAATATTCATGATTGTTCCAGTGACAGCTTCACGTTCACATACTCTCAGATCATGGTAACATAATCAGATGGAAGGAAGGTGTGCCAGACCCTCAATGTTTAGTCTCATAACAATTCCAGTTTACAGGTCACCTAGCAACAGCAGTCGAAACAGTGAAAAAAAATGTAAAATTCATAAAAGGGCATGGTAGAAATATACTGTAGCCTTTTATCAGAAAATGAAAATGTATGCATAGAAAAGAACTCGCTGTTTCCAGCGGGGGCCGCCGGCTCATTGAGTGTTTAGTTTAGGAATGTTTGCACGTTCCATCATTTCCCTCCGAAATAAGATAGCATTGTAAATATGGAAGGGGTCTGGAGGTTTTAGCTTGAGTTTGATCGAATCTTGCCTTTAAAGCTGTGGAGACCTATAAAAACACTGGTATGTTCAAGTCTCATGTACAAGGGTACAGATAATTATTTTAAAAGGTTCAGTCCTCACCCTCTGTTGTATCTCAAACTCCGTCATTGGTTTTCTTGCGGAGTCAGCCGCTCATGGTCCCTGAAGCTGTAACAACAAGGGATATGTTGGGTCCAATCACTCACAGCTGCCTTTTCTCCAAGGTCAGAACACACAGAGGCCCAAATCCCAACCAAAATACACAAACATAACACACAGGCAAACACACTGACAGGAATGTAAACTATAGCAAAACTAGGGAAATGGTCTTCACAAATGGAGGCCACTCTTCAGACTTCTGTTCATTGTTAACACATCCACGTCCAAAAGTTACAGAACAAGTCCCCATTACTGAAGACTGCGAACATATCTGTTATCTTTATCTGTAGACTTGCCAGATAACATCATGGTCTTTCCTGAAGTATCCCACACAGACATTACACATTTCTATTTGTGTCTACTTTATAATACACATAACTAGCAAATCACATTGATCTTATATACTGAATGTGTGAAATTCGGTCATGGAATAAAAATAATAATAATAATAATAATAATAATAATAATAATAATAATAATAATAAGGCTATGGTCAGACACTGTATGAGACCGGCCGTTCCATGACCCGGTCGGATCACGGAAAAACCGGTCTCATTAAAGATCATCCGGGCTGATATTGCAGTATCGGCCGGATGATCTTTAGAGCTGCTGAGTTCTGAGGCAGGTGCATCCGTGCAGGCCCACATCAGAACTCCCCACTGCACACAATGGAGCGTACCACCTGAGCTGCTCGCTCCACTGTGTTCACTGACAGGGTTTTTTGCGGCCGCTATTTAATGAATAGTGGCCTCAGAATACTGACATGTCGGTTTTCTACAGCGCCACTAGAGATCCCAGCCGGAGCGTATACCATGTGTATACGCTCCGGCCAGGATTCCATAGAAGCAAGGTAACGTATATTTCCGTATTAATCACGACCGTTGTTGCAATCGGCAACAACGGCCGTACTTTATATTATATTATATCATATTATATTACTTTGAAGAAACTTCCTTCTATCTATACTTGGTCACCAACAAATTGTGCCATAAAGTGACATAAATTATCAAGTCTTATTCTCTTTCTTACAATTGATAATTTCAATGATTCCTACATGACAGAGCATCACCTGCTTACCTGTCCCTTATATGTGGGGTTTTCCATAGCAAAGGTATGTGTTCTTGATCTGCTATCGTGTATCTGAGGATTGGCTATTGACATGAAGTTGTCTCTGCTTTACCCTTGAGTTCCATGCTGATCCTCTTGTGCATAACCCAGCCAGCTGACCACCTTCCATGACTCTTCTGTTTGTACCAGACACTGAACCTTTTCCGTCTGCCATGATTCTTCCACCTGAAACCTTGTTTCCAGCCTACTACTCATGCCTGTACCACTAAACACTAAACGATTATCGGCCATACTTCCTTTGGCGATAAAGTACATGTTAAAAGACCACGATCAGCTGACATGCACAATGTCGGCTGATCGTGGTCTCTCAACATGTTGAAACAGCACAATAATGTTAGTGTCGTTTTGCTGTGCACTGCTCCCTATAATAGAAGTGACGGCAGTGGACTACCACTGACTTCAACAGGCAGCCCTAACTCTGAGGATTGTCCGGCCAGCCCCTCCCGCAGCTTCCCACTCCTTTCTACTCACTGTCTGTGCGTGTAATAGCACATACAGCGAGTAGGGAACAAGGTGGAAGCGAATGTTGAACTCCGAGAGATCGGAGCTTGCTTCCCCCTCAGTATAATGCCATGTAACATGGCCTTTAGACTCTGCTCTTGAGTTTGGCTCAAAACCAAACAATTGGGTAGCCTGGTTATTCAACTGTAGCCTGATATTAGATGGTAAATAGAATAGTAACATGTAGTTTTATCAATAGATTGCAATCTGGTTTGCAGACTGTAGCCTATTTAATAGATTGTACATTATTACAAAAGGTGGAAACTGTAGCCTGGTCAGTACATGGTAGTTTGACCGATTATAGATTTAGTCAGTAGATTTTGGCTTGGGTAATACACTGTAGCCTTGTAAGGAAATTGTAACCTAGTCAGTAGTCTATAGCCTAGTTGGTTAACTGTTTAACTGGTTAACTGATTTACTATTGTTAGGATAACAAAGAACATGTTTGCTTTGTATCACCTTAAATGCAGTCCTTTTAATGCCAGCTTTTCAATCCTCATGCACAATATAATAACATAGAGATGTGCAGTTCAATGTCTCTTTATTAGCTTTAGTATATTTATTGTACCATACATTAAATGCCGCAACAACTTTTTAATACTTCACAGATAAAATTTAATTGGTGCTTTTAGCATTTGTGGATAAATGTGTAATCCTTTTATAGCTGAGTATTATATCCCCAGCAGTGTATTATGTACTTAGTGCATTTCATTTATATATGCTTCTTTATTACTGGGTATGTGTTACACGCTACACAGTGTGTGTGCAGAAATATAAAAAGGTAAATAAATTTCAAAAATGTCTTACATAGTATGAAACCTGGGGATATGGGGTGGCTAATATGTCATCCTAATAATTCAGTAGGTGACGGAGTAAATATCAGTCATAGACATTGCACAGAATATTAGTTAACTGCATTTTCTGATTATAAGTTATAATTTATTTTCTTTTGTTAGTAAATTATGAGACATTTACTATTTTTCCTATACATACAGTCTTTATGATCCTAAGAACACAGTCATTATGAGAGCATAGGACCCATGCAGTTTTACTATCCTGACGTTGTTATGTGTGTGCACAAGGGAAGGACGATGCGTGTTACATGTACTTAGTGTCAGGTTAAAATATGTTTTTAATAAAGCAAAAATCTTTCCCCTTTACCCCTGTGGGATTATATCTTATTAAGCAATAAGAAGAATGTGTAAATTAAAATATAATCATAAACTAAGGAATACAAATATAGACATGACAGTCCACAAGCCATCGACACAAACAACATGTTCACTTCAGATTAATTCCAACAATAATTTAAATAAAAATGACACCAATTCACCAGCTTTTAGATTGTCCTTATTATATAGAATACTTATTATTGCAGTATCATGTCCACCTAGGGAATAATTACAATGGATAATGATAAACAGAATAATATTAAATTACTACTGAAACATAATTTGGGAAAATGAGATCAGCCTTAGGCCTTATTCATATGTTCCGTAATTGATGCACAATTACAAATTTATGGCCCACTGATTGATTTCTATCGGCTATTGGAACTATCTGTACTTTTACGGATCCGCAATCCGTTCCGCAAAAAAAAAATGTGACCAATATGGCCAATAGAGGCCTATGGGAGCTGCATTTTTTTGCAGAAGTTATGGATGTTACGTCAGTAAAGTCCATAAAAATATGGATCATCTTAATTGATCACCTTTAAATTTTTTGCAGATATGCATAATCACTATGGGTGATTTTTTGGCGGATTGCGGATGATGATTGTGGACATAATATATGGTCCTGAAAAATCACTGAACATGTGAATGAGGCCTAAGGCTAAGTTCACACAATGTAAATCTTCAATAAATAACGGCCGTTGCAACATCGGCCGCTATTTATTGAAAATTAAAATTACATTGTGTCCTATGGAATCACACTCCTTCCGGGATTTCATGCATAGAGAACTGACATGTCAGATTTGTGTGTCCGCTATTCATTGAATAGTGGTCTCATAAAACTTACAGTGTAGACAATATAAAGTGCAGCTCCGGCCGCACTTTACATTGTCTGCTATGGTGATTTAGAATGCTGCCACACCCAAATGTGCCTGCATTTCAAATTAAAAGAAGTGGAGTTCATCTGGCTGGTACTTTACAACTTCACAGACAGCAGCCCCTGTTATATACTGTGTGAACCAGGCCTAAAGCTGGATTCACATGTAGTATTTTGGTCAGTAAACGGTCCTCATTTTGTCAGCATTTTGGCCAAAACCAAGAATGGAACAAACACTGACAAGTAAACTTGAATAAAAAGATTTGCACTTTTATTTTTTTGCACTGCCTCTTGGCTTTGGCTTAACACCTTAACCCATTTTTATTTAAGGCTATGTCATCATAGGTTAGGGGGATACAGAGAGGGCTCAAGATTGAATATTGATTGGTACCATATATGCTATGGAACAAAGCCTATCATTATAAAAATCTTTAAATATTAGGAATAAGGGTCTGTCTCCACAGAACTTCATTGCTACAAAACTGATCAGCTGATAAATGAGGATTCCTATTAAGGCTGATTTGGCCAATAGGGCCAGGTTAACTCACTGTATTGTTAACCTAGGTTAACTCATTGTATTATTGGCCAAAGGTAGGAAAACACTTTATTTACTGTGAATTGCGCAACTGCTAAAATAGTGCAGAACTACAATTTAGGAGTACTGTATGCTTTTAATTTATATTTTTTATACAAACCCTAATGTAGAGTCTGCATCAAAATCCATGGTCAAATCTGCCTAAAATATTGGGAAAGGACGTGACAAATCACTAATGCATCATTAGAATTTTCAATACAGGTGAATTTATATCACATCATGTTATACCAAGTACAGTAAACAATATGTTTTTGAGAGTACAAAGGGTCATAGGTCATAAAGATCATAACTACAAAGATTATACACCAGGTTTCCCCCTCCTCTGAGTCACTTCCCTCCACATCGGGTGACCACATGTGAATTGGTGCCAATGAACAGGACTATAATTCGAGTCTGAGCCTGTGTCATTAATCTACAAATCCTCATCAGACTTCTGAGGGTTTGTCCTGGATTTCTGATGTGGAAATCCTCAACAGATTTTTTTTTCCTGTGAACATTTTTATTGTTTATTGTCTTCTAGGTTCAACAATATTTAGATTGAGGTTCAAGCCTTCAGTATTTTGCTGATTCATAAATGGACTCCTAAGCGTAGATAGATACATCTGGACCCTTTTAGAATCAGTTCTAAATCAGGACAGTAGCACAGCAAACGAAGCAGCAGTTGTGTACAGTCTGACATAGGACTTGGAGCCCTATTACACGGAGTGATAATTGGCCGAATCAGGACGATTCAGCAGATTATTGCTTTCTTTAGTAGAGACAACCATCAACCAATGAAATGATAGGCCCAGACCTAAAATCATTTAGCACCGATGGTGCATCGCTACATGTAATAGCAATGAGCGGGCAGTGACTACACAGTTAATCCTCTACCTGTCATTGTTCCCAGTGTTCTCCTGCACTTTGCATGCGTCCCGGCACTGCGTGCTGCAGCTTCAGGGCGGCCTATCTTAACTGACAGGCCGCTTAGCCAATCACTGGCCACAGCGGTCCCAGCTAGTGCTGGGTGTTGGGAAACATAGGGGGGATTTACGAACATTACGGCAGAGGAGTACGCCACAGAGAAGGTGCAGATTCCCCCCTTCTCCCTGGCGTATGCCTCCCGTGTGCCCTGCTCGCTTGCAGCAGTGGGGAGGAGGTGTGCCCTCCTTCCGTGCCTCATTTATCATGATTTACGCCTGCTCGCACCTAAATCTACACCTGCTGGAAGCCTGTGTAGATTTGGTACCTCGGGCGCAGATTCGGGCGCCTGGCTGGACAGGTGTACGGCAGAAGAAAAGATGAGTCCAGCTCCCGGCTAGGTGGATGAATAAAGCAGCTTTATTTTTCGCCTAAACACTGTGCACACACTGCGGCAACCCCCCCAACAGATCCGCCAACGCGTTTCAGCTGCTTGAAGCGTTGGCGGATCTGTTGGGGGGGTTGGCGCAGTGTGTGCACGGTGTTTAGGTGAAAAATAAAGCTCCTTTATTCATCCACCTGGCCGGGAGCTGGACTCATCTTTTCTTCTGCCATTGACGATTGCACCTGTCAGAGTGAGAGTCCGTGCAGTGAGGCCCAGGAGGAGGCGGTAAGCTGGCAAACTTTTCCGTGTTTTACTGGACAGGTGTACGCCTCTTAGTAAATCCTGTTGCGAAAAAGGGGGCGTGGCCTTATATAAGACCAGCATACTTGTACGCCGGTCTTCGTAAACCCCCCCATAGAGTTCAGGAGAACACAGGTAATGTGGACAGGTAAAATTTTAACTGGCAAGGGCTGCACGGACATCGCTAAAGATGTCCATGCAGCCATTGCAAAACGATTATTGGGACGTGTAATAGGCCCAGTAAACTCATTTACAATATTGATCAGGCCTTCGTTGACCCGTGTAATAGGACGTCAATTGAACAAAGCTTTAGTAACAATTAAACAATAGAAAAAAAAAAAAAAAATTTTTATTGCACAACATAATATCAATCCCATTCCTTGAATGCACTGTTTGTTAATATATACCTAACCTGGGATAAATTGTCATATTCCCTGCCATTATTTCTCTGACTACATGACTTCATCTTCTCAATTCTTCCCTTCTAGCCAGTGCCAGCTAACAGTAATGGGTCTTTACATAAATGAAGCTTCTGAGCTGGCATTTACTGATTAGTAATCTCATCATTCACAGAATACTCTAACAAGGAGGCATTACTAATTACACATACATTGTTTTAACTGAAATAGTGATTAAATATTATATTTTTCCCCGTGCTGTGGTCCTAAAGTCGAATGGCTTGTTACATTGAGGCAAGTTTTAATTAAGCAACTTCAATGAACTTAATTAACCGTGCAAGTGATCAGAGGTTTTAGTGTCATACAAAAGGCACCGGTTGCCTTCATAATTGCTAAATATTACAGTCCTTATATCACAATACATGCAGAAAACCTCACTTCTGTTTCATCTAAGCCCCAGCGTACCTTGGAAACATATGCAGCGATTTTACAACATGTATAATTCCGTACCCATACAGATGGTTAGAAGCAAAGTAGAGAAATGGGTGATAAAAAATTACTCATTAACGTTTTACAAAAAACCATTAGGATACTTCTTCTCCTTGGATGAGATTTATTAAAAATGGGTTTTAAATGCAGTTCTAAAGTTCACTGCAATAATTGCCCCAGATGTATTAAAAGGCACAGGGCACTTAATAAATTTGGCGCAATTTGGTCTTAAACCTTTGATTAAGTATGCCATAAACTGAGACATTTACTCCATTGTTTCTTCAAATCTCTAAATCACTAGTTATATATTACACATGCGCTACTCAAAGGCTATACTGTCCAACTTCATTGGAGAACACTTTCTAATATTGACTTAAGACTAAATAGTCATCTAGCCTTACATTAGGATTGGGTGTTGGATGATGGTTTGAGTGATACCTTTTATAGGTACCCACTCAAAGGTATACTATCATACAATGTAAAAAAAACTATAAGATACTGGGGGACATTTATCATGACTTACATGAACCCCCGTCCCCATGTAGTCTGCTGAATTTACTAAGAGACGCATGTCTCTTGGTAAAGCCAGCAGGACCTGAGCCTGCTTCATGGTGGACGAAGAAATCTCCTCCTGCTCCAGAGACTTGATGACTTTGACCATGCTTGGTAGTCACAGATTACTTTTAGTGGGTAAATTGTTTTAATCAGTCATCTCCTGCCAGGGCTCAGAGATCCATGACTGCTAGTCACTGCTAGTCCCCCATTTGGTTTGGTTGCAGTCAATAACTGTCAGCTTCCATTTGTACTGTAAGTAAGGTACATAATGAAATAATACAATTTAGACACTGGATAACACAAAGGTACAGTATAGCAATAAAAATGTTCTTAAAGGCTGGTGTCTGCATTATTACAAAAGGAAGAAAAGTGTGGATTACCTGCAGTTCAACATACATTCTTAGACAATGCCTTAGACAGTAACTACCAACATACACATGTTCCAAACAGCTCCATACATATAGTAATCCAATAATTTAGCAAAGAAATGTTTTTAAAAAAATCTCCTCCCCACTCCTTTTAAGATGGCTGATGTAAAAGCAAGCCCCTGGCTGTTTCATCTGCAATTTTGTAGCTTCTTTGTAATACTGGGAGGGTTTATCTGAGGTTAAGTTGCAAAGGAACTTACTGTGATTATCCCCCTGGCATCACAAAGTTGCTACAAAATTGCAGATAGGAACTTGTTTACATGAGCTGTCTCAGAAGGGAGGGGGAGATGGAGGAAAGAGCTCACAAACAGTGTTTTGTGTCTTCAGCAGAAAGCAGCAGCTGAGAACTGGGGGAAGGAGACTGAATAGATAAAAACAAATATGGAAGAAATTATTAGTCTCATCATGGGCAGCAACATATGAAAAGTTGTGCTTGAGTTAAATACTCCTATAAGTCCAGATGAAAATTTTCACATTTCTTACATAATAATAATAATAATAATTTTTATTTATATAGCGCCAACAGATTCCGCAGCACTTTACAATTCTGGGGGTACATACATAGACAAAAAAAACGACATTACAGAGATACATATAATTATCCATACATGAGGAGTGAGGTCCCTGCTCGCATGCATGCCACAGTAATCATTGGTTATTTGAATAAATATATTTAACACTTTTTAATTGTCTTACATGATGCCACAGTAATCATTGGTTATTTGAATAAATATATTTAACACTTTTTAATTGTCTTTAGTAAAGCATATTAAGTAATATCTTTAGGAAAATGTGCCCCATTTTTACTTTTTACTGATAGAGATAATAAAAAACCATCTAATTTAAAGATTCTTGCAAAAAACAAACAAACAAAAAAAAGAACAGCCTTGAGCTGAGTATCCCAAACAGGTTCTGTCTTAAAATCTATTTAAAAGACTGTAGGTTAAGTGCAATGTATTAACAACAACTGATATGGATGCACATCAAGAATGCTGTCATCTTAACCGTCTGTTCCGAATTTTAAGTTATAAAATGTAGAATATACACTAATGCTATGTTAACACAGAACGATAATTCGCCCAATCGTTTAATGATTTTGAATCAATGAATCGTTTAAAAAATTGTTATTGCGATCGTTTTAAGATCGCTTAAGCCCATCTCACACATTGGGTGAATCTGTGAAAGACTTTTTACACGAAGCAATCTGCGAATTTTTAGCATACGACCAACGACGATTTGAGAACATGTTGAAAGATCAACACGAACGATTTCTCGCTCATTGATTGAACGTTCCCTGTGCTTACACGAGCCAATTATCCCTCAAATGCGATTCGAACAATAATCGTTCCTTGTAAATCCCCCATAACACACTGATGGTTAAGATGGATCTCATTTATTCAAAGATGGTAGCTTATCAATATATCCTGGGGGCGTGTGTTTTGAAGTTAGTAATTCATTTGCTGAGGTACGAAAAGAGTTACTTGCATAGCACTAGTGTTTACTTACATAGGCTTTAAGGAATGTAATGTTCTTTACGTGTTAAGAAGATCAGCACTATATTGTAATGGCTTCACTAAATATACAAAATATGACATCCTTAATAGTAGATTGCCAAGATGATGTACAGGTCAAATCTGACAGAAGAGAATGTGAAAAGCAGCGTGCCAGAAGTGAATTTAACTCATTCCTTATCTAAGATGGATATTTTCCTAAAATATACAGCTTAAGTGTTATGAGAGGGATGAGGAAACCACTACCCAGTGATGTCCACCATAGTTTTAACAGATACATTGCACAAAATGAAGACAATATTATTGAAATGTTGACTGGTGGAGGATAAAGCTGAGTTCTACAGCTGCTGATATACGCTATACGCTATATACAGTGTCTTATAATAAGCTAGATATCAATGTAATAATATTGGAGGTTATTTGATATCAGGGTTGAAGTTAGGTGACACATTCAATAGGAAGCCTATACTGCTTTGTATGTCCTACTAAAAGAGAGGCCTGGTAATAAACTTTCAATAATAGCAAAGTCCTCCTTGGAGAAATTCAACAATGTCCAGAGAGATGGGTGAAAAGTGACATATTTTGTTATGTTCACATATTTTTAATGAAATATTTGTTGCCTGGGAATAGGAATTCCCTTTCAATTTAAATGGATGAGCACATGCCATTGTTCTTTTTCCAGCAAAATAGAAAAATGATGAGGCAGCTCACACATAAAAAAAAAAAGAAAGCAAGTTTACCTACACAGCTCAAGTTAAATAGCCAATAGAACAAAAGAGGTGTGAGGATTGAAAAAAAAAACTTGTAATATTGTATAATGTAAAGAAGAAAAATGTTATTACATATGAATTAATATATATTGGGGTTGTAATTCCAATTCTGAATAACATGTTAAACAGATGAAACAAACATTCAGAAACAGCAGAATATGTGATATTATAAGTTACTGTATAGTATAACAATCAGCATGTGATGTATAATGTGTAGTAACTGCATAACCCTGATAACACAGCAGCAGTTTGTAGATACAGGGTGGAACTGCAGATCCCCATAATGCAATAGCGTAGTACAACGGGCTAGAATAGAGAAGCAGGAAAGCTGTCAGAGGTCACATGACAGCAATGGGGAAGGGGTGTTTGTACAGCATGGGGATATGTGGGCACAGTATGGCAGCACTCTCTGTCCGAGGAGACAGGGGTTACAGCTATGAAGAGATTACCTCCACAGTCCTGTCCCCGGATGCAAGCCCCAGCCTGAAGTGGATCTGCTATGATTTGGAAGGTGAGGGAGACTTCCTGGGTCAGAGTACAGTGCTGTAGACCCTGCTATACAGACCATGCCCCTCCCTAACTCACGCTCCCACCCAGTACAGGGAGCTCTTAAACCAAAGCGATGCTCTTAAACCAAGTCACAATTTTGGAAAACTGTGAGCTCTTAAACCAAAACGCTCTTAAACCAAGTTACTCTTAAACCAAGGTACCACTGTACTTTGTGTTTAATATTATTTATTATCCGTGTTCCATAGTTTTTGGTGCTGTTTCTTGTCGAATGCCCTGTGCATGCCTTTTTTAACTATTGTGGTTTTACTATTGAATTTAGATTTTCCTACTGGTTTATACCTGTTTTATTATGAGTAAAAACAGCAAATGTTTTGTAAAACATGTATTTCCATTACTGTCTGACATTTTTTTAACTTGGCATGCAGTCATTTATGTTGGATCAAAACAATACAAATCTAAGAGTCCTATGATGAAGGCTTGATCAATAATGTAAATGGATGCCAATAATGCTTTTATTTGTATAGCGCACAAAGATTCTGCAGCACTTTACATAGTTTTTGCCAATTATTGCTCCCTGTCCCCATTAGGGCTCACAATCTAAATTCACTTATATGTATGTTTTTGGGTGTGGGAGGAAACCGGAGTACCCGGAGGAAACCCACAAAAACACGGAGAGAACATACAAACTCTTTGCAGATGTTGCCCTTGGTGGGATTTGAACCCAGGACTACAGCGCTGCAAGGCTACAGTGCTAACCACTGAGCCAATAAGTGCCAATCTGCTAAATGTTTGCCTTTTGTAATGTATACTGTATTCAGGTAATGTATACAGTTTACACATTCAGCCATCGGCCACGCATCGGTATTACAGGTAGCAATGCGCGGTCGGAAGCCCATGATTTTAGGTGAGGACAAAAAGACATGATCAGGCGATGATGGTTATCATCAGCTAATCGTTGCCTCTATTACACGAAGCGATATTTGGCTGAATTGGCCTGATTTGGTCAATTATCTATACATGTAATAGGGCCCTAAAGAGCCTGAGGATACATGAGGCTATCATTTAAGTACAGTATAGAAGAAGGCAGCACTCTGTAAGTCAGGTGGTGCTTGTGGTAGGAGTAATCCCAGAATAGTAGGAAAGATGAATCCCGGCACTCACCAAGTCAAGTAATGCTTATTAATTGGTGCAAAACAAACTGGAATATGGAGAACGTGTTTTGGCTAACATAGCCCTTATCAGCTGATGAAGGCTATGTTAGCCTAAATACGTCCTCCATATTCCAGTTTGTTTTGCACCAATAAATAAGCATTGTTTGACTTGGTGAGTGCAGGGCTTCATCTTTCCTATGATTTAAATAGACTAAGAAGTGTTGATTGAGAACATCACTAAAGATATCATTCCCAAACAGTTAGAGCTTAAAAGAGACCAAAATTAGATCAACTAGTGGACTGTAACGCCTGGAGTAGTGGATCCACTGGACCGTCACCAGCGATGGCACTAACCTCACCAGGGAGCGGAGTCTAAGGGGCCGCTGGTTTTCACCAGAGCCCGCCGCAAGGCGGGATGGACTTGCTGCCGCAGACGACCCCCAGGTCGCTACCCCTGGCTTGGTTGCTGGTGACGGCAGGCGAGGCGTGGCAGGAGCAGTAGGCAGGAGATGGTACAAGCAGAGGTCAGTAGGCGTGACCGCAGGTGACAGGCTGAACACAGGAGCAATGGAGTGACAGGGGAGCAGGAACCAGGAACAAGGACTAGGAACCAGGTAGCGGATAGGTATCAGGAACAAGGACTTGGGACCAGGTAGCGGATAGGAATCAGGAACAACAGGGGGCTGGGCCAAACTCTATAGGAAGCATGTAGAGGCTCTAACACAAGGGACAGGGCATGCTGGGATTAATAGGGAGTGATAGGTGCAATAAACCAATTAAGGGCGGACTGGCCCTTTAAATCTGAGACAGCCGGCGTGCGCGCCCTAGGAGGCGGGGACGCGCGCGCCGGCCGGCACAGACGGAGACAGGAGCGGAGGAGAGGTGAGGCGCCCCCAGGGGCCGAACTAGCAGCAGCGCCGGGTCCCCGCACAAGGACGCAGGCGGCTGCATGGGGCAGGAGGAGGTCGCGGCGGTGGCCCGGAACACGGGACGCCACCGCGGCCGTGACAGTACCCCCCCCCTTTGGCCTCCCCCTCTTTCTTGCCTGCAGAAGGCGGCATCAGGCAAATCTTGGTATTCTGCCGGTAGGCCGGACAAAGGCTTGGCAGGCTCGGGTGACAACATAGAATGCTTAGGCTGAGGTGACCTCAGACACTGGTTGGAACAGTCCTGACCCCAACTGAGAATCTTCCCGGTTCTCCAGTCCAGTTTAGGGGCATGTAATTGCAGCCAAGGGAGTCCCAGGAGGATGGTGGAAGAAGAATGGGGCAGGACGTAGAAGGAGATCTTTTCCAGATGTGAAGTGCCCACCTGGAGGACTAGAGGTGCGGTCTGGTAGTGCACACGGTCGGTAAGAATCTCGCCCGTGACCGAGGAGATAGACAGGGGTCTGGCTAGTGGTGTCACGGGTAGCCGCCATCTCTGGACCAATGTAGCTGCAATAAAATTGCCTGCTGACCCAGAATCGAGAAAGGCAGTAGTTTGGTGAGTTTGTCCTGAGGGTGTCTGGATGGAAACTGGCACAGACAAACTTGGAGAGGTGGCATTCACACTCAGGGAGACCTCTCCCACCGGACCTAGGTGCTGGAGTTTCCCGGACGCTTGAGGACGTTGGGGACATCTTAGCCGAAAGTGATCCGAACCACCGCAGTAGAGGCAGAGATTCAGCTCCAGACGACGAAGTCTTTCATCAGGCGTCAGGTGAGCCCGTTCCACCTGCATAGGAATCTCAGGAGTCGACTGGGACTCCGGAACGTCAGGATACTGGAAGACCGGCGCCAGCTGGCGATGGCGACGGGACAGGCCTAGTCGCCGTTCATGACAGACCTCCACTTCCCTCTCAGAAAAACGAGTATCGACCCTGGTGGCCAGTAGGATGAGTTCGTTCAGGGAGGTAAGTAGGTCTCGGGCGGAAAGCACGTCTCTCACCCGACTGGACAGACCCCTCTTGAAGGTGGCTATTAGAGCGGCCTCATTCCAGTCTAATTCTGCCGCCAGGGTGCGGAACTGGATGGCGTAGTCACCAACAGAGGAGCTCCCTTGAGAGAGGTTGAGGAGAGCAGTTTCAGCTGAAGAGGCACGGGCAGGTTCCTCAAAGACGGAGCGAAACTCGACTAGGAAGGTTCGGAGATTGGCAGCAACAGGATCATCTCGGTCCCACAGCAGCGTGGCCCAGGCCAGAGCTTTACCCTCCAATAGGCTGATGATGAAAGCCACTTTAGAGCCCTCGGTGGGAAACTGACTACTTAAAAGTTCAATATGCATGGTGCACTGAGTCAGGAATCCTCTGCACAACTTGGAGTCACCAGAGTATTTGCCTGGGAGAGCCAGTCGGAGTGTAGAAAAAGCAGTAGGAGGTGGTGAGCGCTGGGCTGTAGTATGCTGCTGTAAGGCGGCAGTGAGTTGCTGGATCTGCTGCGACTGTTTCTGGATTTGTTGCGCCTGTAGGGCGACCACTCGGGCTACTTCGCGGATATCAGGCACCTCGCCGGGATCCATGGTTGGAGCCTACTGTAACGGCTGGAGTAGTGGATCCACTGGACCGTCACCAGCGATGCCACTAACCTCAACAGGGAGCGGAGTCTAAGGGGCCGCTGGTTTTCACCAGAGCCCGCCGCAAGGCAGGCGAGGCGTGGCAGGAGCAGTAGGCAGGAGATGGTACTGGCAGAGGTCAGTAGGCGTGACCGCAGGTGACAGGCTGAACACAGGAGCAATGGAGTGACAGGGGAGCAGGAACCAGGAACAAGGACTAGGAACCAGGTAGCGGATAGGTATCAGGAACAAGGACTTGGGACCAGGTAGCGGATAGGAATCAGGAACAACAGGGGGCTGGGCCAAACGCTATAGGAAGCATGTAGAGGCTCCAACACAAGGGACAGGGCATGCTGGGATTAATAGGGAGTGATAGGTGCAATAAACTAATTAAGGGCGGACTGGCCCTTTACATCTGAGACAGCCGGCGCGCGCGCGCCCTAGGAGGCGGGGACGCGCGCGCCGGCCGACACAGACGGAGACAGGAGCGGAGGAGAGGTGAGGCGCCCCCAGGGGCCGAACTAGCAGCAGCACCGGGTCCCCGCACAAGGACGCCGGCGGCTGCATGGGGCAGGAGGAGGTCGCGGCGGTGGCCCGGAACACGGGACGCCGCCGCGGCCGTGACATGGACATACAGAACGTTCTTCATGATGAACTTTTTTAGACCACATTAATCATTGCATGGCCTCAAGGTTCAATCCTTCCTTTAATAAAGAAGAATGAACCTTTTCTCCAAAGTTTAGGCAAAACTATATAGACAATGCCTCAGTCTATGGTTAAGAGGAAAAAGCAGAATATCACAAGTTTCTGCTACTTTGTTAGGAAACACATCTGCAAAGTTCTGCTATAGAGGTGGCGGACCCAAGTGTTAATTCCAGGTTACGATTCATTTCAAGAAGGAAATGCTGAAATAAGGAATATCTCCAGTGAGCAATTTTGCTCGACATTAAGTCCAGTAAGAGAGTGTAGTCTGAGCCACACAATAATCCCAGGTGCGTGGGACTAGAAAAACATTGAGGAAAAGGAAGGACATCTCTTCAGTGTGAAGAACCTCTACTTGAAATCACAATGAAACAGTATAATGGAAGAGACCTATCCCTATGGGGTGAAGCAATGAAAGAAGTATACTCAGGTTCTTTGAAAGGATGTCTGAAAAGTCAGACAGATAATACACCGCTGGTTCATAACATTCTCATATGGAGGAAATGGAAGCCTTTCTAGCAAGTGAGTAGTGATAGAAGCCTCCCTTATTTAGAAGAACTGCTGTGGACAAGGTTCAAAACATGTTGCAGACATACTTCATCAAACTACAGTCCTTAGGGTTTCTATCAAAACAAGAAGGATCAGTTTGTTGCAGTGACCGTACTATGCTGGTAGTACCAAGAGTGTTACCAGGCCTGGGATACTGCTGCAGGTGTTGTAGGATCTGTGGGTTACAAACCATCCAGGATATTGTCTGGGGTACACAATCTTGTCTTCATAGATGTGTAACTGCAGGGGTATAGAAATTATAGCACTTTACAGATCCTGTAATTAGGAGACTAAACCGGGAGTCAATTCCAAGAATGGATCACAGCAATCAGGTGACAAATGCAAAGGACAAGACAGGTATGTATTCCAGGAATAAGGCAAAAGTGAAGGAAAGGGCCAGAATAAAGACAAATGAAGCAGCTGGAATCCTAATGAATTTCCTTAAAACAGCCCAAACTATAGTAGCTACAATACTGGGACTATTACAGAAGGGCAAATTTGTTAAAGCCTGTTGTAAAAGTGTCAAAAATCAGAACATTTCTCCTCTCTGTCCCTATATCACTCTGTTAGTCTCTCCCTGCTCGGCTCTAACTGCCTGCTGCCATCCTGCTGTCTCCTCCACACACAGCCGACTGGCCACCACCATTACTGAACCGCCTCATATAGAGGGGGAGGTGCTGACATCATAGAGAGGTCTGCAGCTGATTGGACGGGTGCTAGGGATTATGGTTAATCCCTTTCTCCTGCCCAGTGACACTCCAGACAGCATGTGCAGCCGCAGTTTTTCTCTAATTTAGTAAAAGAAACGGTGGGAATTTGCTTAGCAGAATGAAGCCAATTGACTGTGAGATTTGCAGCAAATCTTGATTTGCCAGGTTTGCTTTGCTCATCTCAAGTCATAAACATAGTCAATACAGAGCAATAATAAGCTGTACATAGGATGTACCTTACTCTGCAGCCAATGAAGACGAGCCTGGGGCCCCTTTAAATAGGCTGTGTGGGAGACATAAGAAGGAAGTACTAGTTGTCTGGCATCAAGTGCTTCCATAATGGATTCTGGAAAATTAGAACCTGTAGGAAGGCAGAAAGTCTGGGGGTTCTGTTTTCTAGTAACTTGCAGGAGCAAGGACAGGGGGTCAATTTACATCGGTACAGAGCTTCAAAATGTTAGTGCTATAAAAACAAAAAATGTAAATGAAGTATATCAAGCAGACAAATCCAAATGCAGTATATGTGATTGAATATGGTACATACGCCATTTGGGCTTAGAAAGAAACAGCAATGTTCCAGCATAATATACATATTTCATTTTGTGCTGGTGTAAGGAATAGTCCTTTTAAAATGACAAAAACACAGTGCTCTGTGCTCATTGATGCAGGGTCCCCCTGTCCCTGCTCCACATTAGTCTTCATAGAACACTCACAGGCACAACCTGTTCTGCTTCTGAAAGATTTATATAAAGTCAATTAACATTTTGTATACAAAATAAGAATATATCCTCAGCAGGGCTATGCAGAGTATCAATTGTTTCGTGCCTCACTCTTAATCCATTAAGTCCTTAAACGGAATGCATCATCAGAAATTATCTATGACCTAAACATATATTTTAGGATTTTTTTTTGGTGTTTTTTTACTATCTTTATTTTAAGGTAATCCTGAAATCTTGCGGTTTTCATTCAAGCCACTAGGCCTAAAACAAGTCTGAGCCTACCTGTTCTGTACAAGTCATTTCTCAGCAGTAACTTCCTTATCACCACAGTAAGGAGTACAGTGACAGGTGACGCCAGTGTATATGCAGGGCTGTATTAACAGCTGCTGCTGCCCTAGGCACAAAACCTGAAGACGCCCCGATCTTGAAAAGAGTGATTTCTCTACATGTAGAAATATTGTCTGATTTGCATTTTCATGGTTTTTAACTGCTTAATAAATACATTTCCACATTGAATGAATAATTAGAGCAGTCTGCATATTGTCTGAAGGAATTCTCAGCACAGGATTGGTAGATTGGTAGGTAATAACTCCAGGCGTCACAGCCATACCAGACCTGACCACTATCCTGATCATACCCAGATCATATCCAGACCTGATTATACCTCCCCCCCTCAAAAAGTCACCAGATTTACTGGCAAGTCTGACCGGGAGGTAGGAGACAAAAAAAAATGTAGTAGACCCCCGCTCCCTGGTGCTGCCACCCATATCATATCCAGATCATATGCAGACCTGATTATACCTCCCCCCCTCAAAAAGTCACCAGATAGACCCCCGCTCCCTGGTGCTGCCGCCCATATCATATCCAGATCATATCCAGACCTGATTATACCTCCCCCCCTCAAAAAGTCACCAGATTTACTGGCAAGTCTGACCGGGAGGTAGGAGACTAAAAAAAAAAAAATGTAGTAGACCCCCGCTCCCTGGTGCTGCCGCCCTGCAAGGTGCTGCACTAGACACCGAACCACAAGGTGCCTAGTGGTAAATACGGCCCTGTGAATATGTAACATTGGTAAACACAACAGATGATGCTCATAACTCAGGGCTCCTCTCTCTGTAGAATGACCACTATAAAGGTCACTGAGCATGCTCAGGAACTCTTCTCATGCATCTGAATGGAACAGTTCTCATCTATTGCTGCCCATGGTCCATAAGGCTTGCTGTAAAGTATACCTCTAAATTCTGTTAAAATAACCCAGGAAAGATGACAGCCTAATGTACAAAACGTAAATTACATAATAATAGTTTAACCCTTTGAGGACCAGGCCCAAAATGACCCAGTGGACCGCGCAAATTTTGATCATTGCGCTTTCGTTTTTCCCTCCTCCCCTTCTAAGAGCTCTAGCACTTTCAGTTTTCTATCTACAGGCCATGTAATGGCTTGTTTTTTACAGGAATAGTTGTACTTTATAATGGCGTCTTTCATTTTACCATAACATATATGATGGAATTCCAAATATATTATTTATGAAGACATAAATAGGTGAAATCGTAAAAAAGAATGCAATATGGTAACGTTTGGGGGGTTCCTGTGTCTACGTAATGCACTATACGGTAAAAGCGACATGATACTATTACTCTATAGGTCAGTCTGAACACAACTATATGCAGGTTACACAGATTCTCTAATGTTTTATATATATATATATATATATATATATATATATATTTTTTATAAAATCCTTTTTTTGGGAGCAATTAGTTAATAATATAATGGCCCTATTGTGACGTTTATAACGGTTTTATTTTTTCACCTACGGGGCTGTATGGAATGTCATTTTTTCCGCCATGATCTCTAGTTTTTATTAATACCATATTTTTGAAGATCGGACGTTTTGATCACTTTTTATGACTTTTTTTATATAAATAATGTAACATAAAATTGGTAATCCACGCACTTTTTCCCCTCTTTTCGTCTACGCCGTTCTCCGTTCGCAATGACGCTTGTTATACTTTAATAGATCGGATTACGCACGCTACAGTATATTATATGTTTATTTATTTATTTTTATATGTTTTATTTATATAAAGGGAAAGGGGGGTGATTTCAACTTTTATTGGGGGTCGGGGTTTTGGGATTGTGTATTGGTGTTTTTAACTTTTTTTTTTTTACACATTTGAAGTCCCTTTGGGGGACTTTTACATTCACTACTTTGATTTCTACACTGACCATTGCTATGCCATAGGCATAGCATTGACCAGTGTTATCGGCGATCTGCTCATTGAGCCTGCCTCTGCAGGCTCAGTGTAGCAGATCACCGATCGGACCACACGGAGTCAGGTGAGAGACCTCTGGCGGTCCGTTTTAATGATCGGGACCCCTGCAGTCACACTGCGGGGGTCCCCATCAGTAAGTGACAGGGGACTCCCCCTGTCACTTACACTTAAACGCCGCGGCCGTTTAAGGGGTTAATGACAAGCGGCAGCACGATCGCTGCAGCGTGTCATTTGCGGTAAGGTCCCGGCTGCTGATTGCACCCGGCCCCCACCTGCTGTGAAGCGCTCTCCGCTCCGGAGCGTGCTTCATAACCGGAGAAACACCCAGGACGTAGAGTTACGTCCAGGGTCGTCTGGTGACAGACTTCCATGACGTAACTCTACGTCCTGGGTCGTCTAGGGGTTAAGGCTATGTTCATACAACGTATGAGACCGATCATTCGGTGACCCGGCCGGGTCAAAGAACGGCCGGTCTCTGAAAAGATGATCCCGGCTAGTACTGCACCACAGAGTTCTGATGCAGGCGCATCAATGCGCGCCCCCATCAGAACTCTCCACTGCACGCTATGGAGCGAGCGCCCGGAGCCCCTTGCTCCACAATGTGCACTGACAAGGTTTTCTACAGCCGCTATTCACTGAATAGCAACCGCAGAAAACTGGCATGTAAGTT
The DNA here is from genome assembly GCF_027789765.1 of Dendropsophus ebraccatus. Classification (NCBI taxonomy): domain Eukaryota; kingdom Metazoa; phylum Chordata; class Amphibia; order Anura; family Hylidae; genus Dendropsophus; species Dendropsophus ebraccatus. Next base: position 37,419,821 of record NC_091463.1, on the reverse strand, counting down.
GTTTGCGGCGCTGCTAGGGATCCCAAACGGAGTGTATACCATGTGTATACGCTCCGGCCGGGATCCCATGGACAGCAAGGTAACGTATCCTTCCGTAATAATCACGCCCGTTGTACAACGGCCGTCGTTATTTGAAGATATACATTGTGTGAAAAAAAGGCCTAATTTTACAATGCTTAAAGTTCAGCAAATTTATTACTTTTATGTCGTCATTATCCACAATACATTAACTATACAGTGAATAGACAAAAGCAGCACAAATTGTAAACATATATTAAACCTATTCTTCCTATTTATTCCTTTTAGGCTCAGTGCAGCCATAAACCACATCTAGCATCCCTCCCTTTGTGATAGACATGTTGTAACATTGATTTCACACACCTCCTCCCCATACTTTCTTGTACAGCCCACCCTAATTCAGACACTGCATGTCCAGCTTCATTGAAATAGAGTGTGTCAGTAGTCTCGCCAAATATTTTTTTTTTGTATCCTATCCTAATAGCTGCAAATGGCGGCCCTGTGCTCACGGGTCCTTACTACCCTGGAGGTCTGCTCTATATATGTATATACCATACCATAACGGCCCTTCAACATGGACATTACATTAATGGAGCAACATTTGCAGTGTCCTTAGATGGATACAGCAATACCTTTTCTGGGCTGCATTATGAATTGGACATTATTTATAGTTTTGACAGTTAAGACAGAATTGCCTTTCTTTCAGGGTTTGTTAAAATTCTGGAGGTACGTCTTATCCTACTGTCATATCTAGTCAATTGAACTCCAATGTGTTTCTTGTCTGCTTCCCCTCACTCATGGCCCTCCCCTCTAACATCATTGAGCATAACACACATAACAATGCTACAAAGGACATGAAGGCTTCTGTAGAAAAAAGGGAATTTTTGCTAATAGCAAGCTTACGGTCAGCATAACACAATAAGGTTTGCAACCAAGATCCTAATAGTAGGACAGGACAGAATGCAAATAAAGGGACCGTAGGGAAAAATAATGGCCATGCAGAGTAACAGGGATCCTTGGAGCAGAGGTTTGGGTAAGTCTGGCACTAACATCGACATGGATCCCTCTTCTTTTCTTCTGTATTGTTCCAGCCATGAGTATTAAAGGATATGGATTCAGAGTAATAGCCCCAATAACACAATAGCCCCTTGGCCTTGGCTCTTTGTTTGGTTCCTAAGGCAGGTCCTTGAATATAAAAACGCAGGTTGTCCTAGAAGAACAGTATATGGATTAATGCCAGCGGTTGTATATGTTGAATGTAAGGAAAAATGCACACAGGAACATTTTGACATTCTGAGCACTTAATTGAGTTTTTATTTCTTCCAACCATAGATCAATTTAATGCAACAGTGGAAATTATATTCATACTGTAAGATATGTTAAGAGAGAAGTTCCTGAGCTGTGAAAAGAATCATTAGACAACAGAAAACTAACGGCACTTTTTTTTTTTTTTATGCATGCACACTTTGTCCTCTGTCTTTGCTTCTATGCCAATCGACAATACACATAAAAGTTCTTACTGAGCCCAAGGTTAGAGATAGGATGACAATACAGGAATCTAATTATGGTTTAATGTACTGAGCAATTTCAGAGTGCTATAGTTGGCAGGCAGACACTTAGTGCCACAAGAGCTCTGCCAGGACTAGGACATTGCCGGGATAATAAAATGCAGCAGCAATGGGTGTGGTTGGTGAACGCTGCACTCAGCTATTTTCATTAGTACCATTAGTAAGCTAGACATGGTAGTACCATAGCCAATGTGGGAGGGGCCAAGTGGTGCTGCAGCCATGAAGCCCCGCCCTAGTGGCACAATCCATCAACGGTAAAAACATTTTTCACTGGACCAAGCATCAAGAGATCTATTATAAAGTAACGTATGAAAACTGCAGTATTTAGGCTTTACAGCTGTATAGAGAATTCCCCATACAGAAAGGGGTTGACAGTGTCACTTTAATGAGGATGTACCACCCGGTACATCCCCTTTAACCTGAACCCACGGATCGATCGACGCCGGCACGGGGAAGCCCGGTTCCCGTGCATGGCGCCATTCGATCCGTTCGATCCAGCTGTACCGGCCGGTGCTGAAGCACTGGAGGTTGGCCGGGCCGCCCCCAGAGGGAGGGAATTCGCTCCCCTGTATGACGCGGTTCCATTCATTCTAAACCGACCTCCAGTGCTTCAGCACCGGCCGGTACCGCTGGATCGAACGGCGCTGTGCACGGAAATCGGGCGGTGGTCCGAAAAACGGACCACGGCACAGGCTTCCTTGGCCGGCGCCGATCTATCCGTCTGTTCAGGTTAAAGAGGATGTACCGGGTGGTACATCCTCTTTAACTTCTGAGCCAGTACCATATTCCCCAAGGAGACATGTTGGGTGTAAACTTGTTTTTTTTGTAGCACCGCTTTATATCCCTTCCAAAAAGCAAGGTTCACAGAAACAGGTGGAGTATAATAGTTTTCAGAGCTATTGTCAAGTTACCTTGTGAAGAAAGGCAGGAAAGCTTGCTGTTCTGGTTTCTTTTAATGTTTTTTTTCTGTCTATAATCCAATTGACCTGAAAATAGCACTAGATCTGTGCTGAAATGTGTTGTCTATATAACACCATTTTCTTCTCCTGGAAGGAATATCAGTGTGATGCCTTCCTAAACTGCTGAAGAACAGTGCCTGGAAAACAAGAAGAGAACTTTTTCTGTTTGGTTCAAGTAAAAGTATTAAAGGAGAAGTCCGGGGCTGAACATTTTTTTTTTGTTTTTCAAAAGAGCTGAGGAGGAGGTGGCTGAACATAACAACATGCACCTACCTCCCTGACTCCAGCGCAGGGGTCTGCTGTGCCCTACTCCAGTTCCCAGTCCCCAGACCTTTTCCTGGTCTTAACAGGGACCTGGGTTGTAAGGTGTAGACCCCTCTCAGCCAGTCAGGGGCCGAGGCAGAACCACACTACAGGAAGGTAGGTGCCTGTTTCTATGTTCAGCCCCCTCCTCTTTTGCGCTTTTGAAAAAAAATGTCTGATCCTGGACTCTACCTTTAACCACAGATTAGAGCAGATTTCAACATCCCAGTTATTTAAAACTATATGACAATAAACACAAAACATAGAAAACTGTAAGAGAAACTGTAAGGCAGATAAATCCTTCTGGATTTATTGAGTATAATATCATGGCTCGTACTTGTGCATGTGAAGGAACCGCAGCCTAGCTCGATGCAGGTGCTGTTACTGTGCATGCATGAGAATGAGCTGTGCCTGCTTATGTATAAGTATGGTGCACGCATTGGAGCCAGCAGGCGAGTGAACCAGTGCACTGAGGGACCGAGGAACGCCCACAGTACACCAAATTTAGGAACAAATTGCCCTCTCTGGCCCCACTTAGAAAAATAAGAATTACAGCACTGGAAGGAGAAGATAGGCTGCTACATGGACATATCAGTAGGTGCATATGGAAGAACGTGCTGACAGGTTCCCTTTAAGGATTTAAATGTACCTATCATTTTGTAGGTGCAGCAGGATACGTTGTCAAAATGCCAGCAGGGAATGAGGAGGAAGCGAGAGCTTTCCTTCCTCCCCACATTGTTCCGTGTAATATGGCCTTTATACATACAGATAAATCGCTTAGGCTCTCGTTTAGTGACCTCCAAGTCAGGATTTTTTTTTCTTTTAAACAAGAAAAGAAACCATTATAAAAAGTTGCCAATGCAATCGTAATTACAATCGTAATTGCGTTTGTATATATACTGTAAATGATCGTAATTGTGTTCCTATCTATATACTAAGAACGATGAGTGCTTATACTGAAAGACTTCAGAACGATTAACAATGATTTTGAAGTCAGCATCAACAACACAATTTTTTTGATTGTTGCCACATTTAAACCAGAAGATTATCGCTTACATTTGAACAATTTAAGGCTATTTTAAAACGATAATCGGTAAAAGGCCCTTTAAAATCATACTTTTGGATTCCAAGTCATTTTAGTCAAGCTTTAATTAAAGTTAATGATATTGTGGCTTTGAAGTCCTTTTGAGGCACCCTACAAATAGGGTGGTGGCGCAGGAAGCTGCAAGAAGGTCGGCTCATTGAAGTCAGCCGTGGTCTATTGCATAGAGCAATAGGCAGCAGACCGCCCCTGTTGTGATTGTGTCATTTAAACACATTGTGCATGCTGACTGATCGTTGCTTTTTGACATGTGTTATTACACAAAACAATTATTAGCTGGAGCGTATAATCATTTGGTGTAATAGGGCCTTTAGAGATGCACCTGATCTGCACCTTTGGTACAATCTCACTTGCCTCAGTTAAAAACAGAAAAAAGTTGTACATCCATGTCATTTAACCCCTTAAGGACCAGGCCTGAAATGGCCTTAAGCCGGGCCAATTGTCACTTTTGCATTTTTGTTTTTTTCCTCCTCGCCTTCTAAGACCAATAACTCTTTCAATTTTCCACCTACAGAGCCATGTAAGGGCTTGCTTTTTTCAGGAACAGGTGTAATTTGTATTGGCGTCTTTCAATCTGCCATAAAATAAATGGCGGAACCCCCAAAATATCATTTATGGGGGGAACTTGGGTTAAAAAAAAAGCGATTCCGCAAATTTTGGGGGGCTTCCATGTTTACGTAATGAACTTTGCGGTAAAACTGGCATTTTTTCTTTATTCTATAGGTCAGTCTGAACATAGCAATATGCATGTTTACTAGGTTTTCTAATGTTTTACTATTTTTATTAACAGTAAAACTTTTTTTTTTTTTTGCAAATAGGTGTATTTAAAATGGCCCTATTGTAACTTCAATAGTGCATTTATTGTTTTCACCTATGGGGTCGTATGGGGTATCATTTTTTGCGTCATGATCTCTCGTTTTATTAGTAACATTTTTTTCTAGATCAAACGTATTGATCGCTTTTTATTAACTTTTTTACACAAAAAATGTCATTTAAAAAAAGCAATCTCTGCATTTTTTTTTTACCGCTTTTTGCTCATACCGTTCACCGTGCGGGAATGGTATTGTTTTACTTTAATAGATCGGACGATTATGCATGCTATGGTATATTATTTGTTGATTAACTTTATTATTTTTATGTGTTTTATGAATAAAATGGGAAGGAGGGGGTGATTTTCCCTTTTATTGAGGGAGGGGCTTTGGGGCATTTTGTAAAACATTTATTTATTTATTTATTTTCACTTTTACAGTTCCCTTAGGGAACTATCACTGACATACATTACATTGCAGACACTGATCCCTGCTATGCCATAGCATAGCAGGGATCATTGTTATCTGCTATCTTCTGATAGAGCCTGCCGGTGGCAGACCCTATCAGAAGACTGAACAGAAGGCTGCACGGAGGTAAGCTGTATACCTCTGGCAGTAAGGAAATGCGATTGGGACCCCCCGCAGACACGCTGCACTAGTTCTGATCGCTCATTGACCGGAGATGCTTCGGTCACTTATACCTAAACGGCGTGATCGCGGCCCGCCATTGAGGGTGAGGGCCTGGCTGCAGATAGCCGGTCCTCATCGGCTTTGGAGCGAGCTCAGTTTGTGAACCCGCTCTATACCCCGGGACCGCGCCAGGGCAGACATTTACGGCCTCCTGCGTTAAGGCACAGGCAGTGGGGACGTAAATGTACGCCCATGGCCGTTAAGGGGTTAAAGAGACACTCTAACCACAAATGTATTTTCCCCTCCCAGCAAAAGGCTTGTGAGGGTAAATGACTGTTCTGCTCCTCCGGTCATCTCTCTGTAGTGTGTGTGTGAAGTGTTTCATAGACTTACATTGGGATATTTACCAATGTGTGTGGTCGGGATTTCACACTAATGCTCAGAGGGCAATAACATTCAGCACAATAATCCACATTCTACTGTTAGAAACCAAAAAGCATCCAGAGAGATAAGCTGGATTGTAAACACAATATAACACAATCATAAAAGATCTATACTGTATGATAAAACAATGTTACATATTTGCGTCTCTTTATTCCATAAGGTCGGCATAGACTGTCACTACCAGAACAGCTGGATCATAACAAACATGGAAATGGTGAATATCTCTCAGTACAGGCAGCATGGGAAACTTTTCCTGCTTCTCATAACTAGAACCAATGCAAACATATCCAGATTATTGCTCCCTCCGGTGTGATATATGTTCTTCTATTTGTGACATTGTGCATTATCACTGCTACTTAGAATATGAGATATTGCAAGGTGTAACAGGATAAGCAGTGTTATCGCTGGGGAACATTTCCTTGGCAGTGTGTGCTACTTTTACAGGAGAATGATACTCACACTAGTTTTCTTGCTCGTTGTTATAATTTTCCACTAGAGGATAGGAGACATTTATGTAAAATAAAAATACTCTATACTATGAAAGTCTCAAACAAGAAACTTCAATGGTCCCTAGTCTTGCATCACAAATCCATCCATCTGCTCCTCAGCTGAAAATACATAGGTATCAGTCACTAGATGGAGAATATTATATTTTCAATGCATAACTGCTTCTAATTTCCAGGGAGAGATGCGGTGTGTGAGGATTTGTCAATTTTGATTGTCTTAATAGAACAATATTACAAAGCACATATTACAGAGCTGAATGTTCTTAGGGGGGCATAATGGTGGGGTTACATGGCAGCCTCTGCTACAAACAGGTTAATCATTATCTTAAAGGAAAACTGACAGGAGGTTGGAAGGTAATTTTCTTACCTTGATCCCTGTGTAATCTGTAGTTTAACTGATATGCTAATGGGAGGTTTGGTGCAAAGAAGGCGAGACTACCACCATCAGTGCATTGATCTGCCCCGGCCAGCCTGTCCCTACTTTTGCCGTTCAGCGACTTAGGTGGGACTGCAGCAGCTGATTGGCTGAGTGTCACTACTGAAGTAAGATAGAAGACATTGTTTTCAATAGGGCTTGTTACTCGAGCATTAGAAAACACTCAACTCAGGCATAGAGATGAGCGGATCGTCGGACTTTTGGTCCGACGGCATCAGCGCTCTCTCATCATACCTTTGATCCCGGCCGCATAGTTGCGCTCCCGCGAATATGCGGCCAGGATATTCCAGGAAATTCAACAGGGATTCCCTGGAATATCCTGGCCGCATATTCCCATGAGCGCAAGTATGTGGCCGGGATCAAAGGCATGATGAGAGAGCGAACTGCTTTCGGACCAAAAGCCCGAGCAGTTCGCTCATCTCTACTCAGGTAACAAGCACTCAAGTATTTTGGTGCTTTTGCTGACATGTTCTACAGCAGGGGACAGATAAAAGGACAATAATGTGTACAAGATTATTGTGAGGGTCCTAATAAAAAAGGGACTGTAAACTGGCAACCCCTATAAGAAAAGTTGGCTAAAGGACAATCAAAGCAAAGGGAATGAACTGGGTGGGGAAGATCATTAGGTATTTTTTTTTTTTTTTTAAATAATATTTTATTCAAAGTTTACAGAGATACATCTTAGAAGACAAGCTGAGTAAATGCCAATTAGACATCATTCAGGGACAAAACAGGAACAGCAGTAAGGTATACAAAATAGTGTACAAGAACCCAAGTGTCATACTGTACGAGCAAGACCGATTTAGGTACATAACAAAAACAAATCCCAGCCGGGACCTCTTAGCCAAATAGCCTATAGCAAGCAAACGCTATAGGATCCAAATGAATCATATACAAACAAAAATAAAGGAGAAAAAACAGAAAACAAAATCTAAACCTAACAACAACATTCCCATGTGCAAGTACCCTGGAGGCCCATTAGCAGATGCTACAATCAACCAAGGCAAGAGAGTTAGCATGAGGGTAATATTACGATGCCCTACCAGTATAGTTAGTAAATAGCCAGTAATAGGATGGATGTACCGGAGGGAGGGAGGGAGGAGATGGAGTTAGGCAAAGGGATCAATTAGGGTTCACTGCCTGGTCGTTGAAATTTAAGGGTACCTAGAGAACCCTTCATATCTTCCGTAAGGTACCACGTAGATTGTGTAAAGGGTTGCATTATAAATTGGATCTCTGATCGAGAGAAGAACGCTACAATGAAGTGCCTCCACCTACAGAAGAGCGGTTCAGTCAGTTTGTCTTTTTCTCTCAAGGCCAGTCTGCGTTCTACATAAAAAAGATGTTGTAATCTCTCTACCACCGAGGAGAGGTTTGGTAAGGTAGGTTTTATCCATTCCGTTAGTAGGCTCAGCTTGGCCACCATTATAATATAGTGTGCTAGGGCAGGAAGGTTGGAATAGGGTTCTCCTGAGTCCTCAGGGTTCAGACTGATATGAAACAACGCTTCCATGGGAGTTAATATGGCATTAAAAGAAGTGACCCTACGGATTAGGTTTGACACCTCCCTCCAGTACGCCTCCAGACGGAGACAATTCCAAATACCGTGGAACAAATTGGTTTTGGGGGTATCACATTTCGGGCAGGCAGGTTTGCGTTCCGGAAGCAATGTGGATGGAGGAAACTTGAATGCATAGATGGCATTATGTATGAGCTTGAGTTGCTTTTCCCTTCATTTTTCATTTATGATGCGTTTACAGAAGGCAGCCAGACCTGTCTGAATATGTTTGGTCATATCAGGTGTATTTAGCACTTTGCTCCAATATTTACCAGGAGGCGAGCAAGAAGATGGTAACAGGTGTGGGAGTAATTTCTTATAGAGAAGGCATTAGGTATTTTATGGACAAAAGATTTTGCGCCTCATCCAGAAAGAACATACAAAGAGAAGGAGCAGCAGTCAAGAAAAAATAAAAAAATTGTCATGTTTAATGTAACAATCCAGGTTTTACCTATTTGTACAAATGGAAGCAGGAGAAAACCAATGCTTGCTTACCTTTATCACTCTGCCAACTGTATTAGTTATCATATAAATGTGTACAACCATGATTCCTATCTAACATTTTACTTATTGTCATCGCCTCTTCTAATCTTTCTTGAACTAAAGGGAGCTCTGTTATATGACTTGCCTAGAGATGAGGGGCAACACCCCGAAACAGCTGTATGTGGATGGTTACCTAGCCTTGGTTTATCCCTTGTCATTACATTGACTTATAGGGCCACTTAATATGGTGGTTTTGGTGGTTTCCTAACAGGAGCTACCCTTTGGCTGGGTCCTTCCCGGAGGGATATCTGGCTAGTCCTGTGTTTTGAGACTCTTCAATGAGGCTCTACGGGCTCTTCTTTTGCATCTTCATGTTTCCCAGGGGGCAATGCACCTAGGACTTCACTGCATTGAGCGCTTTCACTAGCAGCCGGCAGTGTTGTCATTTGGCTGGTCTCCCTGAGTTCAGCAATCTGTTTCTCTTATGGCTCTCCTAGGCATTGCTCCCATCTAGCCAGAATCCTGCTCCACACTGATGAGGGGCAACACCCCGAAAAAGCTGTATGTGGATGGTTACCTAGCCTTGGTTTATCCCTTGTCATTACATTGACTTATAGGGCCACTTAATATGGTGGTTTTGGTTGTTTCCTAACAGGAGCTACCCCTTGGCTGGGTCCTTCCCGGAGGGATATCTGGCTAGTCCTGTGTTTTGAGACTCTTCAATGAGGCTACAAGGGCTCTTCTTTTGCATCTTCATGTTTCCCAGGGGGCAATGGACCTAGGACTTCACTGCATTGAGGGCTTTCACTAGCAGCCGGCAGTGTTGTCATTTGGCTGGTCTCCCTGAGTTCAGCAATCTGTTTCTCTTATGGCTCTACTAGGCATTGCTCCCATCTAGCCAGAATCCTGCTCCACACTGATGAGGGGCAACACCCCGAAACAGCTGTATATGGATGGTTACCTAGCCTTGGTTTATCCCTTGTCATTACATTGACTTATAGGGCCACTTAATATGGTGGTTTTGGTGGTTTCTTAACAAGAGCTACCCTTTGGCTGGGTCCTTCCCGGAGGGATATCTGGCTAGTCCTGTGTTTTGAGACTCTTCAATGAGGCTCCACTGGCTCTTCTTTTGCATCTTCATGTTTCCCAGGGGGCAATGCACCTAGGACTTCACTGCATTGAGTGCTTTCACTAGCAGCCGGCAGTGTTGTCATTTGGCTGGTCTCCCTGAGTTCAGCTATCTGTTTCTCTTATGGCTCTACTAGGCATTGCTCCCATCTAGCCAGAATCCTGCTCCACACTGATGAGGGGCAACACCCCGAAACAGCTGTATGTGGATGGTTACCTAGCCTTGGTTTATCCCTTGTCATTACATTGACTTATAAGGCCACCTAATATGGTGGTTTTGGTGGTTTCTTAACAAGAGCTACCCCTTGGCTGGGTCCTTCCCGGAGGGATATCTGGCTAGTCCTGCGTTTTGAGACTCTTCAATGAGGCTCCACGGGTTCTTCTTTGCATCGGCCTAGAGAGAGAGACACTTTTATCTATCAGTGCCTGATTAACACTACATAACACTACATCACTTACAGTGTGCAGAGTACCTGTCACATGAGCTTTGTGTGTGTGAATCTGAGCTACACCTATGTTACTACAACACTCAGTGAAGCACAGCTAAGGTGACTGTCATTGCTAATTTCACAGCTATCTGTCATAGCATTTCACAAGGCAGAGCCCTTGACTGTCATTTCCAATCACTGACATACACAGGTGCATCTTGCTTCTCTCCTGAGTCACACATCTGCCTGTCAATGAACATCATGATAATCTTGCCGTGTTTGCTCCTGATGGCAGATGCTTTTGTCATTCAACATTAACTGTATTTCTTTATATATTTTACTGTCTGTCTCAATGGTCTATTTATCCTAATACATATCAACATACCATTAAACAAAAATTCTCATAATAAACCAATAACATATTCCTTAAAAATGCAAAACAGAAACTGACGTTCATCGGAGGGATTGAGCCCCTAGTTCTCTGCTAAATTGGGAGCTCCCACAATTCCCTACAACCTGATAATAGTTATGTCAGGACAGATCAGGATACACAAGTTGATGCACAGACAATGCAATTTTGACGCTATCCCATGCCCACTGTCCCTGCCTACTTGTCTCAGGTGACACGAGATTACTTGGAGCCATTCCCTACGCTAATATAGGTAGGACAGAACACAAGACAAACTTGGAAAAATATGAGACAAGGACAAAAATACACAATGATGGGTGGTAAGCACGCTAAGGTCAAACCAGGTGAGGCAGATACTAGTACAATGTCACTAGGCAATAAACAGCATTTTCTGGTTGGAGGGTTCCTGGTATACAGTGGTTAGTACCTACAAAAAAGGCCTAAGGAAGTACAACTGGTCAACCAGAGTCATGGACCTCCAAGGCTCACGGATTAGAGTGGGTAGTGAAGACTAGGCCTTTCCAACTCACTGAAGTCTTCTATTTATTGGGTTGGGTATAACCCAACTAACTCACAGGGCATTCCATTATGCTGTACATGGTGCTGTATAGCCAGAGACAAGAGAGCCCCTGCTGAGCTTATGCATTGCCTATAGTACCTACAGTGGGCACAAGAGCATCAGAACTGGACCATGGCACTTGGACAGAAAAAGATTTGATATATTGCATTTTCTTTTAGAAACACTGAAGATGGCACTGTTGGCAGAAAAAGACCATCTGGTCCTCATAGTCCATCCTTATATTATTTTCTTTTGCATTACCTTAATCCTGATATATGTTTAGCCCAGGCATGTTTACATTTAGTTACTACAAATTTACCACCAACCACACCTGCTGAAAGTTTTACATTTTGTGAATGTGGAAGGGAAGGGCAGCAGGGTTATCCACCTGCTGTAGCATTAGAGTGCACCACTGCAGTGCATGGTGGCTCAGGCAGGGGGGTAGCAAGGGGGGGGAAGCTTCCCTGGGTGCAGAGACCAGGGGGGGGTACTAGCACAGAGAGCAGAATGACAGTGGATGAGGCAGCCTGGAAGCAGTCCTGCTTTCTGTCAGTGAGGGGAGGCAGAGGATGATTTTTAGTTGATCAGCAGAGGTATTTTCCTTACTGTACTGTCTATTGGCTGTTGTTAAGTTATGATTTGCACAAAATTGCGGAGTTTTTACCGTGATTTTGCTCAAACCAGGGCTAAACAGCAGCCAGGAGACATTACAGCAAAGTTACTGTAGATGGTGAAGGACCTTGACATGTGACTATGATGTCACCGCAGGTCCTGTACACTCCAGTACTGCAGGTCCTGTGCACTATGGAGGAGGAAGAAACAAGATATAGGTGTGTGGAAAGGGGTGGACAATCAGGGGATGCTTAGTCTGGGGAGAAGGGTAAAAGGTGCCCAGTCTGGGGAGGAGGGTGAAGGGTGCCCAGTCTTGGGTGTGGGGTAAAGGGTGCCCAGTGTGTGGAGGAGGGTGAAGGGTGCCCAGTCTTGGGTGGGGGATGAAGGGTGCCCAGTCTGGGTTGGGGGGTGAAGGGTGCCCAGTCTGGAGTGGGGAGGGGGGCACAGGGTGACATCAGTCTGGGATGAAGGGGGGAGGGCAGAGACACACAAGAGAGTGTGCAGTGTTTATTTAGGCTTCTGGTCTGGTTGTACATTATTCCATACTTAAAGGGAACCTTTCACCCCCCGTGCAGGGGTAAAGGCCGCCCGACCCTCTAACAAGGATATCTCCGTCCCGGTACCGGCTCCAGGAGGGCGACTGGGCGAGATGGGGTAAGTATCCGGGGCTCTAGCGGGGGGTCGGGCGGCCTTCACCCCGACACGGGGGGGGGGGGGGGAGTGACAGGTTCCCTTTAACCTCTTTATAACTGCCCTCTCCAAAATAATATAAACTTTACCTACTATATGCAGGGATAGGGAACCTTGGCTCTCCAGTTGTTGTAGAACTACAACTCCCATCATGCCTGGACAGCCAAAACTTTAGCTGTTAATGTATGATGGGAGTTGTAATTTTGCAACAGCTGGAGAGCCAAGGTTCCCTATGCCGATCTATAATGCACCTGTATCTGTAAATACAGTGACCATCAGGCAGCACTGGATACAAGAGTCGTTTTTCTAAAATATTTCTAATTTGAATTTGGTGAGGGAATACCTTACTGGAAGTATTAATGCTGTTGTCTCCGCTGCTGGGTGATCTGTGCATTAGGAGATGGCACCATAGAATCACATTACACTGGGTGTCACGCTGGAGATAGATCAGGAAGCTCTGCCTCCTAATTCACAGGTACAGACAGCAGGGAGTGGAGACAATGGTGCGTCCTCAGGTACAGACAGCAGTTACTTAGGCACCAAATTTTAAATAGAAAAAGGGAAGTACTTTAGAAAATGATGATTGATTGAGCCTAGAGCTGCTTGATAATCATTCATCATAAAAACATTCCAGGTATACAGTAAATATTACATTTAGAGATGAGCGAACCAGGTTCGGGTTTGAGTCGATCCTAACCCGAACGATCGGCATTTGATTAGCTGGGGCTGCTGACCTTGGATAAAGCTCTAAGGTTGTCTGGAAAACATGGATACAGCCAATGACTATATCCATGTTATTCCACATAGCCTTAGGGCTTTATCCAAGTTCAGCAGCCCCCGCTAATCAAATACTGAAAGTTCGGGTTCGGATCGACTCTAGCATGCTCGAGGTTCGCTCATCTCTAATTACATTATTTATTCCATATTGTAAACACCACACTAGTGTTGCCAGTAGAGAGGGGTAAGTCGCTCATTTAAATAAAGTCAAGTGTTTTGTTGGATCAGCGCTCCGCTCATCAAGCCACCTGCTTTTCAACCCTGCTCCACTCCCTGCTGCTCCACCCCAGGTGCCAGGGAAAAGCTGGATCCAGTCCTGGGAAGTTTCCTAGGATTGTATCCCTCTTTTCCCGACACTCTAGGAGAAGTGGCAGGGAGCAAGTTTCAGTCTATCCAGGAATTTAAATTGTCTGGCTCCACCCTTCAGGCAGTTCAGGTCACTCTCCTTAAGTTTTTCCCTAAGTTCAAGATAGTAGTGGTGCATGACCTGACATGAGGAGGTTATGTGATCACACCAGTTCAGTTTCCGCCACTGCACAGTCTGTATGTAGTGTCCTTCTCTTGTTCCTGGACCCCCTTGGCCACCCGCCTGCTTAGATTGACTAACCTTTCCGGCCTGCACAGGCCCTACTTGGCATTTAAGCTATCCCTATCCTCATAATATAATTAAAAAACACAAATGCATGGGTGTAACAATAGCTATATCACCCATAGCTGCTGCTATGGGGACCAGAGGTTAAAGGGTTACACCAGATAGGGCTATTGTTTTTTTTTGTTTTTGTTTTTTGTAAATACATTGCATTTATGAAGTTATATTACTTTATATATATATATATATATATATATATATATATATATATATATATACCAGCAGTAAGGGACAACAGTGGCTTTGCGTACTGCACACACAAGAGTGGGTGGGGGCGGGCCAAATTGAATCTTTGCCCCAGGTGCAGGAGAGCCTAGCTACACCTCTGGGCTCAGGGGTGAGCATTGTTGCTGTGGTGCTGGTGTGCTTAGTTTAAATTTAACTAAGGACCACACCTGCAAGAATTAACATTGTTCTGACAATGTTGGACAATATGTACCCGTTATCCACCATTGACATCTACAGTAAAACTTCTCCAATAGACCACCTCTTAGAGAATACCAGACCCTTTAATCAGACCAGATTATTAGTATAAAGTGGCCATAGAAAGCCACTTTTCAATGCAATGCTAGATGGTCTTCTTAAAGAGGGTTCACTGTATCAGAAAAATGTGCTAATCAGGACTATTCTTTCCATCTATGGTCTGCTCAGCTGTGTTCAATCATGTGTCATTTCTAAGACTGGACCAAAATTGCGATCTCCCATATGCAATCTAGTAAACTTGCTATCACATTTATTGTTACTATTTTTGTAACTCTAATTACCACTTTTTTTTTTTTTTTTTTTAAATGAATCCTCTTAACCAGTTCTTGCTTGCAGATGTGCCAGATGACTGGGGGGGGGGGGGGGGGTACCCAGCAAATAGCAATTAAAAAGAATTGATATAAATGCAGTGAATACACTCAGTTTGTAATAAGGTTGATATCTCGAAAGGAAGAAAACATGTTAGTGATCAGAGAATAGAGAAATTTAATAAAAAAACGAGATGTTAAAATTAATGATTCCAAATAGAAGATAATTAAGAGAGAAAAAAAGAGCCCAAAAGCTGAACATTTAATAGATGGGAATGTACTTTCAGAAGAATGGGACCTAGAAGCCCGAAATTTTATTGACATGCAGGTTATCAAAGCCAGCATGAAACGGTCAACAGAGCCAGCAGAATGCTCGGTTGTCTAGTTACAGATATTATTTGCAGGATGGAGGTAATATTACCACTTACTTGAAATTATACTGCAGAACTATCTATAATAGGACATAAATAAATTGAAAGTCATTTAGAGAAGGACTAACTAATAATTTAAAGAAAAAGTACTTATAAATGGAGTTGTGCTTTTCTAAACTTTTAGAGCAGGGGTCAGCAACAGGTCGATCACCATGGGTTCCTGCCTACACGAAAGCCCGAGAGCTGCAGATTATATGGACACTGTCATTTGATAAAACATACAGGTTTTCATAGAAAGTCTAAGAGCCTGTAATCTTGTGTACAGAATGGAGAAAAGCCATGCTGAGCTGTGATTCTTTCAGCTTGCTTCAGCGATCAAAACTATTGACACGTCTCTAGGACATCAGTCTAAGAAGTCCAACAGCATCACTTGATGGTTTCCAATGAATATCAGCAGATTGGGCCATGTGGGGTGGTGGGGGCGACTACCTGCCCTAGTGCACCAAATGCCCTATTAGCACAGTGAATTAACTGCTTATATCATGAAAGTGGCGCCGAAGATGAAGGTAAGAAACTTATCCTCATCCTCAGGGCACAGGTGCACCATAGGGAGATATCAGCAGTTTAGATTCTTTGGACCAGCTTATAGTTTCTTAATAAACAAAAACTACAATGAAATACCCATTTGATTAAAGTATAAGACTACATGCACAATCACTTGTACAACTCCAAAATAATCAAGGAACATAAAGTACTGTAGATAAAGACATCTGATGGGTAGTAAAAGGGCTTATTGGTTCTTTTCTCCCTTCATGTTCTAAACTATCTACATTCATATTACTTTCTGATCCCAACAGTGTAGCATTAGCATTTTCTTACCTGGAATAATACAATTTATGCTTATGTTTATTTGAATACATTCATTATCCTGGGAATAAACAAGGTTCATTGTATTGCCTCCGCCAGACTATGAAACTCTGGTGTATAATGAACAGTGTTATCTATGTCTGCTGCTCACATTCCATCATGCCACCTTGTTAAATGTAATTGAATTATGGATCATAACCATTACACAGAAATATGTCATTAGACACATTCCTTTTAGCTTATTCAATTTAACAAAATGGAAGTCTGGAACGGAAGTGCTCCATGGCATGGAAAAGTTAATGATACACTATAGTATGTGAGTTTGAAACCAGCAACTAAATAATGAAATCAAATAAACATTGCCTAATGCTAATTCTGTCTGAAAGATGATTTCCACTCCAGGTCCCACTACTATATAGGGACAATTGTTGAACTTACATACAGCCATTTAGATCACTAGCAAATTTTTGAAGATACTTAGGTTTAGGCACATTGAGAAAATCTGGAGTTCTCTTGCTGGGTAAGTAAGGCTCATTCACATTACATATATGCCCTTCCATTGGCTACTACATTTTCCTATGATTCAGAGTTACCAATTGGCTATGTTCCCAAAACATCTTTTTGAGGCCAAATAACGGCTGTTATTTCATAATCATGCACTTTATTGTATTAATGACTGCCATCAGTATGAAATAACAGCTGTTATTTGGCCTCAAACAGCCAAAAAGATGAAAACATAGCAATTGGCCAAGTAGGGCAAGACCATGTCGTCTAACATTACTGAAAGTGCACACAGCAAACACAGAGATTGAGAGGATCCATACTGTACGGCAATTGTGCAGACTGCTTATTCTAGATACGCAACTCCAACGCAATCAGAGAGAGGCTGCCCGCCAGGACTGGTGAGATGTGTGTCTGGCACTTTCCCTAGGACTGAAATAAAAAAAGTTTTGGTTGCAAACTGTAAACAAGATTGACTATATAGCATTTCAATAGAAACACCGAACTCTTCCAGAGACTATTAGTATAGCGATCCTGCACAGTTTGCACACTGTTTGCTTGCATGGCCCTACATTATCTATTTGTAAACTGCACTTTATCTTAATGTGATTGATATTGCGGTTTTTATGTTGTTTATTGTTGTTTTATGGATATTTGCTTTAATCTTTGGTTATTAAATTTTTATGAGAACCTAAAAGGAAGTACAGGGTATCCTTGAGGACCGACTCTTTTGCTTGATCGTATACAGTACATGACCTTTTTTGGCCTTTGAAGGTGGGACCTGTCTAGGACCTGGTTTCTACATAGTTTTCTCATTTACACATACAGCTCTACTATATCAAAGTCACTCACAAAATGACACGATAATACTTTCCAACACATACTGTATAGACACACATCAAACTTATCAATGTGTCCAGTCCCAAGAAAGACACATGACATATACAGCTCTGCTACCTCACAGTCATACCTGGGCATCACATCAATGTAATTTTAAGTGTTTTCAGTCTCTAACTGACAAAACAAAGAGGGACAGCTGTCACATAGATATAACAGAGCATCATTTTGAACACCCCCCCCCCCCCAAAAAAAAAAAAAAATGACATATACATCTCTGCTAAATCTTAGACATTGGCATGAACTATTCAAACATATTATAGTTTCTTATTTGCCTCACTCCCACGTTTTAACACTGACAATAACACGTATTACATTGTCTTAGCAAAGCTTGATTAGCGGCTAAAGTTATATGCAAATTACATATACAGCTCTGCTACATCAAAATCATAATTCTAGTTTACACTGTCCAGTTACATTTCTATAACCAATGGCTAAATTCAGGAATAACTACTGGGGGAGGGGGGGGGCTTTGCAGCGCGGGAAGGAGGGACTGTCAGCTGCAAACCTTTCCTCTGCGCAGCAGGTGTTGCAGGAGAATTACCAAGTGGTGTTGCAGTCTATTCGAGGAGGTGTTCCAGGAGTATTCCCAGAAGGCATTGCAGGAGTATTGCCAGGAGGCATTGCCAGAGTATTGCCAGGAGGTGTTGCAGGAGTAATGCCAGGAGGAAGTAATATAAGAACTTTACTGACACTACAAAAAGGGTGTACTACAAGTTTCAGCTACACTCATCAGTACACTATGAACAGACCTGTTACTTATCCTGACTAAGGGTATTGCAGATATGGGGTATTAACCCTTCCTTTTACCTTACCCAACCGCTTACCTCCCTTCCTCCATCAAAAAGGACACAGGACAACTGCTTAACGATGGAGAAATGGTCACAGTAGCCTCTTTATTAAAATAAATAACATACATGTATTGCAAAAAACATAGCAATAATCCTCATATGTATAACATATAACATATAACCTCACATTATAACAACCGGGGTGGTGATGGATGGCCCATACAGCAGTACGAAAGATATTCCCCAGTCACACCGTGCCGACTCGGGTTTGGCCAATATGCCAAGTACTGCTCCCCCGATTCTTATGTAACCTTGTAACAAGCGGTAACCCATAACAACCCATGCCCACTATCATGGGTTTTAAAACTAAATAGTGTTGCCACCCCTTCATGTGGCCTCCACAACCTCCTTACCACCATCCATGACCACCCCACCGAAGCCACGACATAACTGCCAAGCAAACCTCCACATCGGCCAGAACCAGAAACAAAAAGGGCGGGCGAGTGGGCTGTTCTCAGGTCTGGCATGTGTAGCAAGTGAAGTCCCCTTCCCCTCCCTACAGTTTTATACCCTTTGCTATAACCCTACCCACTCCACCCCCTATGCCTCCTGACTGGTCCCTGCATTTCCCTAATCCTATAACTCCTGTTGTTAACCCCTCCTACTGACTATTCCTTAACCCTTACTTCCCCCTTTGCCTTGAGCCTGTTCCTCCTCCCTAACCCCTTACTGCCCACCCCCGTCATGTACGGGCTGCCACTAGGCTGTGTCTGCTCTCACCCTCCCTATACTCTTGCATACCTTTGGGTTGTGCTCAGCATAAAACAGTTCATCTAATCAAAGTGTATACAGGTAACAGATTCTGCACTCACACATGATAGTTTAAAACAGACCTTTATTCCATGTTTGGCTCATGGAGTAGAGGTTAATGGACGGGCACCCATCCACACTCTTTCACTCCGTTACCCAAGCATGGAAGATAAAAGGTCAGTTTTAAACTTGACTATTGACGGCATACCACCAGAGTTTTAATGTGTCTTATAGTAGCTTATTGCATTTTTTCAGTCAATTTTTTGTATATTTCATTTCTTGAAGAGATGTGTAAAGTAATATATAAAAATTAGAACAAAAAAGGCAATAGGTTGCTGCAAGACACATTAGAACCAGGGAAATAACTACCACCATAGCAGCCATAGCGGCTAATATGAGGTCCACAGCGTCCTAGTTTATAAGTTTCCTGAGCCCAACGACTCAGTGTACTTCTGCCTGTCATCCCAGTCACAGGCTCTTTTCTGTGGTGCAGATTGTACGATTGGGCATCTTATAAGTAGCAGAGCCGCACAGAGTATCCTAACTGTGTGAGATGGAAAAGCAAGATCAGGTGTATTTGCTTCAGGTACAGAAGTGATGTGTGAAATCTGCCTATAAGAAATATTCTCCATATGTGCAGCATTGTCAGAATTCCTTTGTTTTACTGATTTAGGACAGCTGTGTGTCTGCAGGCCCATTTTGTCTTTATGAGAAGTAAGCAGCTTGTTGCTCTGTGATATCTGTTGCTTCATGGACTCATGTAGTCTGGATCAATCTATCTGTGATATAAAGAACATTACTAGGTAATGACTGTACGATTGTATTGTAAGTATGATCTTTCATAGGGTACATTACAGTGAATGCATATGCTGAATGTAGAGAGGAGACACACAGCAGATATCAGATGAGGCCCCCTCTCCCTGTGCTTATCCAACTATTATAGTAGCATGGGACAGCTTAACCTGAAGAAGGAAAGGACAGAATTACATCATGTTACTGGAGCAGATCTGTACAGTATTGTGAAGGCCTCGGCTCAGTCACAGGTTTAAAGGGTTGTTTCTGGAAAAGTTCCTCTGAGCTTGGGGCAGATGGGAGTTTTTATTATAAGAAAGGACAACTAAAGATTTATCTTGAAATACTGTATGAGATGAATAAGTAGGTGGTGTATACCTGCACAGCAATTAAAGGGGAAAATAGGGCTTTATTATTAAATCCTGAAAGTTATGTAACATTCAGATATACCATACTTTGATTTACTTTCTTGCTATTCTCAAGATATCATTTTGCTGTCAGGGGAAGAAACTTATTTACATCCAGATGAGTAGATAGAGATGGATTCAAAAATGCTAACAAATCAAGGCCTCCAAATACGTCTCAAATAGCGGCTAAATTAGGACATTTCAAGGGGCACGCCAAACCCTTCACATTTCTTATATATATATATATATATATATATATATATATATATATATAGCTGTACCTATATAGAAAATAATAATGAGCCTGTTTATACATCACCATGCTTCCCTTCAGAAGCCACTTCCAAAACGGACTTATCTTGGCAGTGGCTGCCCGCTTAGCAAATCACCAACTGAGATGCAACAGGGCCACAGTTAGTGATTGGCTTAGCAGGCTGTAAGTTCCTTAGTAAGGAACGTTTCACCACCAGCATAGACATGGATTCTTTACTGTAAGAGCAGTGAGACTATGGAACATTCTGCCACATGATGTTGTCATGGCTGATTCAATCTATATATATATTAGATTTCAGGTGATACATTGATCCAGGGATTATTCTGATTTGGAGTCGGAGAAAAAAATTCTCCCTGTCATGGGACATCTGCCTCATAAGGATTTTTGCCTTTCTCTGGATCAACACAGTAGGGTTTCTGTAAGTTGAACTTGATGAACTCTAGGCTCTAGGCTTTTGACCCAATTTAATACACTGCATTTGATGCATTTACGTGTCATACAGCCATGATAAGTTAACATCCAGATAGTTGACAGGTATGCCCCTTATATAATTAGCATACAGGTGAGAAAAAAGTAATGGGAATCCCATTTGTAGGACTGTTCTGTGCTTTCCACATTTCTAATGCCTAACAGTTTGCTATATCTTCATATTCCCGCTGTGCTGTGACTATATAACAGAGCGGTCAAGAACACTAATAAACATTTGTAGGCCTTGAACAGATTAAGTGGCCTACATAAACCATACCAAGGCCTTGGAGTTCAGATATTCTTTTCTTGACACATTATAGCAAGTATGAAAGAAGTAGAACCATAAGATAAAAAAAGAGACTATAGCAAGTATAGAATGTTTTTCATTTTCAAAAGAAAAACTCAAGATGTGAAAACCATGTTGGCAATAAATATTATGATTATCAACATAACCTAATAATTTCTATACAGTATATGTGTGACACCTTCTTTATGTGTAGGGGTATCAATCTCCACTTTGTGACTAAAGTGCCTAAACCCAAATTGTTAATATAGGATTTCTCCAGACCAGTGATTACTGCCAGTTCAGCAACCCACACCTTTGGCCACAACACACATCTCATAGCTACAGATCACAGCATCACTTACCTGCATAACACCTAATTTTTTTTATTTGCCATTGTGTAATACTAACGGTCAGTAGTAGGGATGGTCCGAACCTGCCGAGGTTCGGGTTCGTTACGAACCCGGACTCTCGGCAATGATTCCTGCTGTCTTAAACCTCCGTAAAGAGGGTGGAAACAGCGGGAGGACCGCCTGGAAAACTGGGATACAGCCACAGCCATAGGCTGTATCCCAGTTTTCCAGGCAGTCTTCCCGCTGTATCCACCCTCTGTATGGAGGTTTATGACAGCAGGAATCATTGCCGAGAGTCCGGGTTCGTACGAACCCGAACCTCAGCAGGTTTGGACCATCCCTAGTCAGCAGCCGTCAGTATGTTGCCTGTTCTGACACTCACTATTGCAAGGTTGCAGTCACTGTTCCGCATCCCTGCTGCCTGATGCAGGCTTCCTTCTCCATTCTTCCTTCCTTCATACTTCCTGCTTCTTTTAATTGGCAACAGGTCCTGCTATAGCCATTAGGGACCAAGCACATGTTCTGGCTACAAAGTAAGATCCTATTATACGGAACGATTACAGTTACAACCAATAATCGTCCTGTGCAATAGAATGATGTTGGCTGATCGTTGTAGTCGTTTGTCTTTCAACATGTTGAAAGACAAGGAGCGGCAGCAGCAGACCGCTGCTATATACTATGGGCTGCCCAGACGATCAAGCGATCACCTGGCAGCCCCACCCACACCTCATTGCGGCTCTCACCTGCTCGTTGCCCCTGCGTGTAATAGTGGCAGCAGCGAGCAGGGAACAAGGAGCTCCTCTATGTCGCCCTGTGTAATAGGGGCTTTAGAGGGCTAGTGAGAACATCACTTGTGTCCTCCACCTATCTTTGTTTGGAACTACCAATAGTCAGGGCTGTTCTTCCTACCAACCAACTACTCTTGCCTTCACCAGTCCCACTTCTGCCTGTTTCCCACAGTTTGACACAAGGATCATAGGACCATCTGACTTGCCTGCCTGTTCAGTACCCATACCAGGACCATTTTGGGAAGCGACTTGTCATTCTCTGGCAGAAGAAGTACAGATTTCATATCCTGAAGAAGGATACTGGGTGAAATTCTAAAGGCTCCTTAAAGCAAAGTTGGAAAGCACTATGGTCCATACCCATTAATCTTGGTGTGTTTCACTGGCAATTGTTAGCATTTTATCTTTAGTCTAGGGCTAGTGCTAGGATATTACAGGAACAGTTAGCTTAGTTTTCCTGTCATATTAATTTAGGGAAAGATAAAGAGAAAGTTAGGGAAATGTACATCCTTTCAGAGTTATCTTCCCTATTTGCTGTTCTATTTATAGCTGTCTATTATCCATTACAAATCTCATTAAAACATTGCGTTGCAATGAGTGAGTTGCGTGAGTTGCAGTTTCATACTTGTTACTTCGGAAAGTTCTGTAGTCCAGTGACCAGCTAGCGTTGTTACATTGGAGAAGAGCTACTTTTCATAAATGTTTATTATTATTATATTTCATAAATTATTATTATTATCTTATGTTCTCGTTGTATTTTATTAAAATCATTTTTGTACACTTTTATGGAGGGGCTGACATCTTGCCCAGGCTGCTTTTAACAGCATTTAGAGAGTTCTCTGCACATGCTCAGTGACCTGTGCAGTTCAATTGTGAAGGCAGAGGAGTAGGTAAACTGTGTCAATACCTGAGAATGTGAACATTTCTTAGAAATATGTTGAACACAAGAAACCTATTTAAACAATTGGCCATGTTCTATTTTTTTATAATATTCTTGGTGACCAGAAACCTACAATAAAAAGTTACCTTCTGTGCAAGGTGATAATAACCCCTTGCTGTCAGGTGCTTGAAATTACTGGCAACACAATAACGGCATATAACACTAGGTGTCATATAAAACACAATATAGTCCATACACTATATAGAAGTCTGGAAGCGAACAGTCCTATACATTAGGCTAATGATTTTATATAAGAATTCATGGACTAGAATGATTAAATGCCCCACATACATGCAAATCTGCAGAAAAGAAAATATTTTTAAACAATTAAGATCATCATCATCAGCTCAGAGAACTCTTATGAACCTCCTTCATTTCACATCCATCCAGCATTTAATGTGTTTTCAGTATAAAGCAGATTTCAGTAAACTGTATCGGCTCCAGTGCAGGAACATCGAGATGAATGGTCAGGACACCTGAAGACTGCAGCAGCCTCTAGTGGTCATTACAGGGAAGCGTCCGGCAGACATTTACACTCTAGCCAAAATCCTTTATTTGGGGGAAAACACGGTGAATGAGCTTGGTTACCATGGAGACAGAGCTCTGATCTCCCCGCTCAGTGATTTGGTTTATTTCATTCATTCTCTTCCCACAGAGGGGGACAACGCACATTTTAATTTTTAAACATACTGAATTTTTTAAGGCTTTGGAAAAACAAACAATGTTGCAGCCCTTGGTACATGTTCAGTCCTGCAGTTTTACACATTTAGCACTTAACAACATAACCCCAGGCTGAGAATGCTCATGGCTTGAATGGGTAAAGACCAGAACTGCTCAATTTATAAAAAAAGAATTATAATTCTCCCATCCTAGCTACTGGGGTCCTTATCAGGGAATGCAGGGCTCGTATTAGTCAGCGTTCTGGAACTCCTCAATACACATTATCAATCATTTTACAGATTACACTATAATAAGTATTGTGTTTTTTATAAATATACACACATGATCAGCCATAACATTAAAACCTTTTCTTGTTGAAGTCCTTCTTGTGCTGTCAAACTGGTATAACTTATTTTAAAGTACAGTCCAGCTATTTCTTTTAAAAAAAATATTTTTAGAGATAAAGTATACATACCCAATAACTGTTGACCACGTCCTGGGCACAATTTTGTGTTGATGTCGTCAGAGCTGAGGGGCGGGCCTGGTCTTCTTCCTCCTCGGCGTCTTCCACAGCGGTGAATGGGGAAGCTGTGGAAGCTGCCGTCCTCAGATTTCTCTCACTTCCAGGTCACAGGATATAAGGGGGGTAGCCACATAGAGTCAGTTGGCAGTGTGGAACAGAAGTGTCCCGTCCACCCTAATTTAGTTTTAAGTTGTTTGGAGATAGTTTACAGTGTGGTTAGGTGGTGGTTGCCTTAGGTTTCTTATAGCTTGCAATGGCCAAGGTAGAAAGGGTTTTTGAGAATTGTTGATGGGGGGAAGTTATACCTTCTACCTATTGTATGTCTACCTGTTATGTTAAGAAAGGGTCTTGGGATTTGGGTGTTTTGCAACCATAGTTTAATCCCTGTGGGTAGAGTCGCTAGGGATGGTTGAGGGAACGATTAGTGGTATTAAAGGGAAACTATCAGCAGGTTAGACAAATCTAACCTGCTGATAGTCCCCGATTGTGCACAGGATGGTGAACCACAAGGGAACAGCAGGACCATGAAGACCCACTTGATGGGAGAGCGCAGGTAGGCGTTCCAGGGAGAGGTGTGATATGGTGATAAGGTGAGGCGCCCCTCTTTTTGTTTTATCTCTCTGATTGTGCACAGGGCACAGAGGAGGACTGTATATCTCTTTCCTTCCTCCTCGACATAATTCCCGTGCTTCTAGCAGTGTAATCCCTGGTCCAGAGCACCATTAAGAGCACTACCCCACCCCCAAAGTGCCGATCTGGCCCTCCCGCTCCCTTGATTGACATTGAAAGGAGCGGGCTGCCTAGACTGATGGGGGTGGGGCAGTGCTCCTAAAAGTGCTCCAGAGGCTACTTTCTCTGGTGAGAACTACTGCCATGATGGGATGTCTAGGTCTACAGCAATATCTAGCGCATATCACAATGTTTCCTACTAGACCACAGTCCAGAGCATCACACTTTCTCTGTCGGCTTGCCTACTTTCCATAGAGCATCCTGGTGCTATCTCTTCCATAGGTATGTGGCACACATACATCCAAACATTCATGATGTACAAGGAAATTAGGAGTTATCAGACAAATCCTCCTTCTTCCATTACTCCACGGTCTAGTTCTGATACTTAGTGCCCATTAGTAGTGGACAGTGGCTGCATAGTCCAATATACAGCAATCTGGGATGTACCGTGTGTTCTTCCACCTTTCTATCATTGCGAACATAACCTTTTTAGCAATTTGTATACAGTAACTGTTCAGTGGGATCAAACCCAATGGGCTTTCACCTCCAAAGTGCATCAGAAAGCATCCATAGCCTTGAGGCCATGTTTAATAATAACGTAAAATAATGACCGCCAATTTGAATTTAAAGTAACATTGTTTTTTTTTCTTCATTGATTTCCGTTGAAGTCTATGGAAACAATGGCTTTTGGTTCACACAATGTATAAAATAATAGATGCTGTTGACAAAAGAATGTTTGTGTCATTAAAAAGGAACTCCACATAAGGAAAACAGTTTTTCTATTAAAAGTACATTAAAAGTTATATAGATGTGTCTGTATAATGTATTACCATATCTGTGTGGTTCTGCCACACTGGTAGCTGATTGAAATCCAGGAAGTGAAGAAAAATGGCCTCTGTGTCAATCCACATTGTCTCTTGCTCCTTCTGCTATCCCCCCCCCCCCCCCTTAGGAAACAGACATTCCATGCCTCTGTTTCACATTGTGTGTGTTTGCTGAGCACAGAAGGATGACATAGACAGGGAGCAGGGCAGTATGTCACAGGAGGCTGGGCTGGATCCCCCAATCCCCTGAGAGATTCACTATCTCTGACCAGTCAGAAGCAGGTGCAGCAACTTCACTGATTGTGCAAAAGTCTACAGTGAAATTCAGGCTATGTTCACACATGTTGGAGTTTCATTGCGGTACTGCAGCACATTCACAAAAATGATGCAGTAAAACAATTAAATGATTCTAAACGGCACAGCGTATCAGAGCCGGCACTGCCAATGCCACCTGGACAAAAAAACTAGGCATAAACAGTTCATCCCATGTAAGATAATATTGGATAGTCCTTATTGTGGGTCTGAACCTCAAAGATAAAAGATGCTTGATCATAATATGTGCGTAGACATGAAAAGAATAAAAAATGAAATGATAAAGTACTGCAAATATTTCAGTAACACAATAAAACTGCAATGTGTGAACACAGCCTAGATGTTCTGCAACAGATTTGGGCGGGGAGTGGGCAGGTTGGAGGACTATGATGAGCAGCTGAGGGAAAGCATTGCATTCTGGAACCTGTAGTAACGTGAACAAATGCTCAACCAGGAAGTGCAGAAACACAACACAGCACAAAAAACTTCAAAGCAAATGGATTTTTTGTAGCTTTTTACATCTACCTGGAGTTACCCTTTGAATTGAGTCTGTTATTGCGCGAAACTGTTCACAGATATTATATATTGTGTTTAAAGCAACTCTGTACCCACAATCTGACCCCCCCAAACCACTTGTACCTTCGGATAGCTGCTTTTAATCCAAGATCTGTCCTGCGGTCCGTTCGGCAGATGATGCAGTTATTGTCCTAAAAATATACTTGAAGCCCGTGCCAAACGGGAGTATCTGTGCTCTAACTTTGCACCACCCCTCCGTCCCTCCTCCCCACCCTCTTCATCATTAGGAATGCCACTGAAAAATTTTCTCCATGCTGAACATTGCACAGGTCCTTAACGATCCAGCCCATGTGCCGGGCTGACACAGCTGGGGAATAGGAGGCAATCTGC
Source organism: Dendropsophus ebraccatus (assembly GCF_027789765.1). Taxonomy (NCBI): domain Eukaryota; kingdom Metazoa; phylum Chordata; class Amphibia; order Anura; family Hylidae; genus Dendropsophus; species Dendropsophus ebraccatus. The sequence continues at coordinate 37,392,469 of NC_091463.1, read as the reverse complement.
CTGGAGCATTCCTAATGATGAAGAGGGTGGGGAGGAGGGACGGAGGGGTGGTGCAAAGTTAGGGCACAGATACTCCCGTTTGGCACAGGCTTCAAGTTTAAAAGTATTTTTTTAGGACAATAACTGCATCACCTGCCGAATGGACCACAGGACAGATCTTGGATTAAAAGCAGCTATCCGAAGGTACAAGTGGTTTGGGGGGGTCAGATTGTGGGTACAGAGTCGCTTTAATCCATGGGCCTTTTAATTAAAGACACACCAAAAAGGGCCATCTTTGACTTTGAACTAGAATAATGTTCCAGTGTCCATTATTGCATTGACGGCCGTTGGAACATGCTAAACCACAGCCTTCATTTGGAACTCAAAACGACGGCCTTTATTTTAAGTATTAAATAATGGCCATAGAAAATTGTTGTGAGAACATAGCCTTACATTGGTACAAAGGTTCTCCTTTGTGTTCATTACACATCAGGCTCATTTCCAAGACCTGCCCCTCTGGAGACACCCTGAACCAGTCGTCTGGCATCACAATTTGGTCCTTATAATAAATGCTAAGATCCTTACACTCCTAATTTTCCTGATTCCAGCACATCAATGTTCAGAACTGACTGTTCATTGATTTTTCATCCAGAAATCATTTAAAATGATTTACCTGATCCAAGTGTATCATGGCTGTAGTGGATGGTAAGGGGTCTATAACCTTTAATAGATCACCCTTACTATCATTACTCCATATCTGCTATTCCTGTTCCTACACCCATTGTCATTCACCTTTCCAAGATTTGTGAATGGTGATCTGTCTCCCAAAATGGGCCAATGTTTTACCCTGCTGCACATGTTTCTATAGCCAGATTAGATGGTAAAGTATTTCCTCATTTATGACACACAGTTTAATCAGCTGCGCATAAATCAAGATTCACTTAAGAGACAATGAGAAACATCTCTCCTTCCAAACAGCCCGGAAGAATGAGAATGACATTAGCTATGTGCACATCTAAAAGGCTGGGATCATGATATGGTTGACAGCTGCTTTGCTCCTCTATTGTCTGAATGATGGTCTGGCTAGACAGGTGGTATTTTTCAGGAATATTGCAGTACTTTGTTGCTGTCTAATTTTATTTTTCATTTGCATTATGTTTTACTCAGCAATTATAATACGGAGTGCACAGACTCGTTTAACCGTTTAACTGATCACTACTGAACAGAACATTTAAAGGGAATCTCATAGCAGTAAAATTGATATTACACTGCTAACATGGTTTATACAGTATATCGATTGAAGTACAGTTGGTAGTGATACCTGTATTGGCCCTTTGAGGTGTGGTAAGGTCACTGCATTCTACAGCGCCTCTTCACTGTCCTCTCTACAGTCATGGCCAAAAGTTTTGAGAATGATACAAAAATTAATTTTTACAAAGTCTAAGTTTTGAAAATGGCAATTTGCATATATTCCAGAGTGATCAGCTTAACAGCAATTACTTGCAAAGTCAATATTTGCCTAGAAAATTAACTTTATCCCCCAAAACACATTTCAACATCATTGGAGCCCTGCCTTAACCCCTTAGGACATAGCCAATTAAAATTTTTGCGTTTTCGTTTTTTCCTCCTTGTACTTAAAAGGCCATAGCACTTAAACTTTTCCACCTAGAAACCCACATGTGTGACTTTTTGATCGCTTTTTATTACAATTTTTCTGGATTTGATGCAACCAAAAATGCGCAATTTTGCACTTTACGCCATTTGCCATTTGCGAGATCAGGAATGTGATTAATTAATAGTTTGTGCAATTATGCACGCGGTGATAGCAAACATGTTTATTTATTTATTTTTATTTATAACCTGGGAAAAGGGGGGTGATTCAGACTTTTACTAAGGGAGGGGGCTTTTTATTGACAACAACACTTTATTTATTTATTTTACACTTATACTAGAAGCCCCCCTGGGGGACTTCTAGTATATACACTCTGATCTCTCATTGAGATCTATGCTGTAGATAGATATGCAGTATAGATCAATGAGATCGGCACTCATTTGCTTTCGGCTGCTGCAGCCGAAAACAAATGAGTGCCGAGCCGGGATCAGCGCCATCTTGGCAGAGACCCCGGCCGGCATCAGTCACGGAGATCTCTCCTCCGGAACAATGTCCCGGGGGGGGGCGATCTCCGCCACTAGACACCAGGGAACGGCTGCATACGGTAATGGGATGCAGCTGTCAACTTTGACAGCAGCATCTAATTATCTTATTAGCGGGCACACCGATCGGACCGTGCCCGCTAATAGCCGCGGTATCGGGCTACACGCGGCACCTGGGATCATGGCGGTTCAGAGCGGGGTCGCCGCGCGGCCCCGTTCTGAACCCCCCCCACCGGCAATAGGGCGTAAATTTATGCCCTTTGTCGTTAATGGGTTAAAAGGACCAGCTAACATAGTTTCAGTGATTGATCCATTAACACAGGTGTGGGTGTTGATGAGGACAGGGCTGGAGATCAATCTGTCATGATTAAGCAAGAATGAAACCACTGGACACTTTAAAAGGAGGCTGGTGCTTGGCATCATTGTTTCTCTTCTGTTAACCATGGTTATCTCTAAAGAAACACGTGCAGTCATCATTGCACTGCACAAAAATGGCCTAACAGGGAAGAGTATAGCAGCTAGAAAGATTGCACCTTAGTCAAAAATCTATTGCATCATCAAGAACTTCAAGGAGAGAGGTTCCATTGTTTTCTCAAAAAGGCTCTAGGGCGCCCAAGAGAGACCAGCAAGCGCCAGGACCGTCTCTTAAAAGTGTTTCAGCTGTGGAATCGGGCTACCAGCAGTGCAGAGCTTGCTCAGGAATGGCAGCCGGCAGGTGTGAGTGCATCTGCACGCACTGTGAGGCGGAGACTCTTTGAGCAAGGCCTGATGTCAAGGAGGGCAGCAAAGAAGCCACTTCTCTCCAGAAAAAATATCAGGGACAGACTGATATTCTGCAAAAGGTACAGGGAGTGGACTGATGAGGACTGGGGTAAAGTCATTTTCTCTGATGAATTCCCTTTCCAATTGTTTGGGACAACTAGAAAACAGCTTATTCGGAGAAGACGAGGTGAGCGCTACCACCAGTCTTGTCTCATGCCAACTGTAATCTCCAAAAACTAGCGGAAATTAGGGTGCCGCCTCCCAATATTGGAATAAGACCCAGTGGTCAGTATATATCAATGTAATCACCGACGCATATGGACCACTTAAGGACAATTAATACATAACCTTTAATAATACTTTAAAAACAAGGTCCATACAACATGTACACACAAAAAAACCCATTGGTGCCCTATATATACAGTGTGGTATCCTCAAGAGCACTAGCAAAATAGAAGGAACAAATAACTAAATAGACACAACAGGAGTAATGGTCAAGGCTGTCACAGGGTACAATGATCAGTGCTATGGTAAAGGGGGGGGGGGTTGGTGCACCCTCTGCTGACCCTAAATAGCCTCTTACCCTGCCTTTTGGGGTACCCACCTCCTTAACAGGGTTGCCCCAACCACGGTGACAGTCCCTCTCCTGTTGTAAGTGCTCAGGAGAAAAAAACAAACAAAGAGACAAAAAGCAAAAAACAGTGCAACACATGTGACAACTTACAATCACCTAAACGTGTAATTGTAGCAGCACAATAGATACAGAAATTACTTGGAGTGTATATGAAATTTACAACACTCGTTGGAACAGAAACATTTCCAATTGACTGATTGGACCATATAGGAAGGCACAGTGGCCAAGATTTAAGAATGTGTCTGGGTTAGTCTTTGGCTGGATCCTAGTTGCTTTTATGTCTCACAGATCTCCACTGCATTTAATCTTCCCATGGGCCATTTGGGGCCACTATTCTGGCATGTTCAGCATTGGAAAATGTTGTGGGGTCAGGATAAGGGGCAAATATATGCAGTAAACTACTACTGGCATATTTGTTCTAATAAATAATTGTATTCCCTATTATACAACATTTGGGAACTATCTTTTCTTATAAAGTGCTTTGCACTTTGCAGTGTCTGTCAGAGGTTAACCTACGGCAGATTTCTCAAAATGGTACCTCTAAAGTATTCCTCCAATTGATGTATGGTTATGAAGTGACATTTGTCACCCTTAAGTTCCAATGCAAAAAAAAAAGAAAGACACATAGTATGGTTTCTTACTAGTTGCTGCATCGGCAAAATAATTACTCGCTCACTTATGACACAGCTGATTTCCTTCTGCAGTCCACCAGGGGACTTGCTGGTCTAGGATCCCGACTGTTCCTACATTCTGTTTAGTTCTCCTTTCCCAGTGAGGAAACAGGTAAGATTGCCATACCCAGTTCCCTTTATCTAAGCATTTGGCCTCCATAGCTCATGTTATTATGGTTTGTTGACCTTGTCCACAGTCCAAAGTTGTGTGTGATTTTACTATGTGATCTTGGTCTGGTGGATCAATTTGTTTTTTGTTTACTGGTGTTATTGCTATTGCTGGTCTTGATATATTGGATTTGTCCCTTGTTTATTGGTATTATTTACTAATTATATTGTAATTAAAGAGAAACTCCACGTAAGAGGTGGAAAAAAAAATGAAACTTCTGCAGAAGCATATGGCATTACTTACCTATTTATCCCAGTTTTTAAACTACCAAAAATCCATTTGTTTTGGCAGGGTTTTGTTTTGTATTTTGTTTCTGTACTTCCTGGTTGAGCAGTTTCCAGAATGCAGTACTGGTTCCAGAATGCAATGCTTTCCCCGTGCTGTTCATCACAGTCCTCCGTGCTGCTCATTCCCCACCCAAATTTGTTGCTGAACATCTAGGCGTGTTCACACATTGCAGTTTCATTGTGTTACTGAATTATTTGCAGTACTTTATCACTTCATTGTGTTCCCACCCACACAGCAAGCTGTATTCTCTACCTGTAACACCACAAAGCACACTGTATTCTCTACCTGTAACGATGATATTGGAATAAAGTAAAGAACTTTTTGATTTTTTTTTTTTTCATTATTCTTTTCATTTCCACGCACATATTATGATCAAGCATCTTTTATCTTTGAAGTTGAGCCCCACAATAAGGACTTTATCCGATATTATGTTACATAGGATATACTGTTTATGCCTTGTTTTTTGGCCTGGTAGGATTGGCACTGCCAGCTCTGATCCTCTCTGCCGTTTAGCATAATTTACTTGTTTTACTGCATCATTTTTGTGAATACACTGCAGTACTGCAATGAAGCTCCAACATGTGTGAACATAGCCCTAATGTCACTGCAGTGAAATCAGTGCTGCAGCTGCTTCTGGCTTGTCAGAGATGGTGAATCACTCAGGGGATTGGGGACCCAGCCAAGCCTCCTGTGACATCACGCCCTGCCCCCTGTCTGCATCATCAGCCTGTGCTCAGCAAACACACACAATGTGAGACAGAAGTATGGAATATTTGTCTCCTAAGGTGGAAGAGCAGAAGGGGCAGGAAACAATGTGGATTGGCACAGAGGCCATTTTTCTTCATTTCCTGGATTTCTATCAGCTACCAGTGTGGCAGAACCGTACAGATATAGTAATACAGCTATATAACTTTTAATGTACTTTTAATAGAAAACAAGTTTTTCTTTTGTAATTTCCCCGTTAAATGGCCAAACACTGTTTTTGTTAATCAGCCCATTCTGACATAGCAGAAATCATCTCCCTGGGTAATAGGGTAATGTGTGGCCAATAGCTGCCAGAAAAAGGCACATGGACCATGCGGCAGTCATACATGCAGCCTGGCCACACAACTCAAGGGGCGAATGATGGTCATAGAGATTGGTGCCCATTTACAGACAGCCTTGGACTAACTATTGGGGTCCTAAAACAGATATACAATGAGAGCCAACAAACATGGGGGATACACAGCAGATTTGTTGCAAATTTTCCCAATTCACTTCAATATGTAAGTCAAATCTACAATAAATCTATGGCATTTTCAGTCCTGAATAAATATATCTGAACTAAAAGAAGGAATATAATGTGTGTTTGCCTACTTTTCTTGATTCCCACACACCATAGGGAGGGATTATGTAACTCTATTACATTTCTATACATGAGGATTAATCCGTCTTATCTGCCTATGCATTAATATTCTTCCGCACGTGTAGACTCTCCTCGTCTGCCCATGGCTTCTGGAGGAGCCTCTCTTTGTCTGCTGCTCTGGTTCCCACCCTCTGCTTGCTGTTGCCAAACCACAGAGTTTGCTTTTAATAAAATAGATAGAAATTGGGCTCCTGATTTGTGGGTAAAATATACAATTAAACCCTTTTCTGGGTCATTGTCCAATTTGGAGTAGAAACGAGATGAATGCCGTGTCTTTGTGTACAAGAAACCATACTCCTGGCTAATACAGCCTGTTCCTACTGAGGCATGTCTATGTTTCTAGCTCTCTTTATTGTCATTGCTGTGTGTATACAGTATATTTAGCTTTTAATATAATATAAATAAATGATATGACAGCTTAGTTTTTATGGCCACCTACTTTTCTTTTTTTTTTTAACTAATTCAGAAAAAGATTCCTTATAGTGAAAGTCCCCCCCCCCCCCCCCAAAAAAAAAAAAAAATGGCTGCCACAAATGGGTTTAAGTAGGAGCTTCACTTTAAAATCTGATTTGACTGTGCCCCTTTAAGGACTGTTTAGGCAACAAACATTTTTATAGGGTGCGACGATGTTATGTTGCCAAAGTGAGAGATAAGTGAAAGCCGCAGGATACTTTCATCCAGGTTTGGCTCTCCATGTCAATCTCCAAAGTGACTAAAATCCATAAGGCTGGGCCTGGCTGATCTTACCCTCAGGCATCTGCCAGTATGGTGCCAGAAATGAATCGTGTGCACTCCAATCCTTTCTATGAGCGCTGCCAGCCCCAAGAAGCCCGGCTCTAGCATTATGCACTGGGGTTTGGGATGTTGACAGGTGGAGCAGCATTGAAGGAAACGGAGAAAGCTTTTTTGGCCAAGCCTTTCAGAAAGCCTTTACTAATGACTATTGGAGAAAAAAAAAAAAAAAAAACTGGGAAATTGCTCAGCGGTACTAAAGCATTATTACATTATTACCGGCTTAGGAAGGATCCTTAAATGCCTCCATTTCAATAGTGTGCTTCTAATCTCTGCTTCCTGAGCAGCGGCCAATTTGATTAGCAGCTGAGACAGAGGCGTTAAATGGATGTCAGCAATATAACGGCTGGTCATCTGAAGATCTCTGAAATACTAGATCACAGGGCACTGCATTCTGAATAATAAAGTGCCAGTATCCTCTTCACTACTTCTATAGCGAGCTCTCATCAACCTTTTTACGCAGTTTGCAGAGGCTGGCAGGATTTTCCTATACAGTATAGAAAGCATAGCAATCCTCTATGCTGCCTATTGAAGCTTCTGCCAGAATAGTCATTCGTTTTATAATATCCACTCAATGGCTGGAGGACATTATATGCACAACTTATGTTTGTATGTAATTACACAAGAGTGGCTATTCGTGATCACACACACGTGTTTTGTTATTATCTGCATTTCTATAGGAGGTTCATATTTGTTGCTGGCGTCGCTTAGGTTTGATTAAAGAGGTTTTCTGGTTAATAAAAAAAAAATGTGTATATATATATATATATATATATATATATATGAAAAAAATTATACTGTACTTACCTTACCTGCTCCAGTGCCCCTCCGAATAATGTTCCACACCTATTGGAGCCTTGGTGTTTTCAAAACATCATCAGGAGGGACGGGACAGCACATCATAAGTATAAGTAAGCAGAGTATTCAGGGTAGATTAGAGTGTGGATGCTGGAGCAGGAGATTCTTTTTTTTTTTCTTTAATTATATCAGGGACCCATTTAATGCAGCTGATTGCTTTCTACTTGTACTTCTTCATCTTTTTGTAGTGATTTATCAGGATGTAAGACATTGTTTGTGGCCAATGGAGGCCAATAGCAAAAATAAAACTGAATCCTCCACTATGTTTAAGGTTTTGTCACCCAGGAAAACAGGTTGAGTGTCACATGTATACCCCCTTTATTCCCTTTTAAGTTTTGCTTTGCTTTTAAATGATTTACAGTTGCCGTTTCTCATGACACAATAGTAAATATAATGGGACCAATGATTACTGTCGGACCTCTGTCCAACGACCCTATACCAGTACTGCAAGCCATGCTGTACTGGTATACAGTATATTGCACAGTGCTATACTGTGACATGACAAGGGGCACCACTTCATTTGTTGACTGTAAAATGATTAAGCACAGCAGGTCATCATTAGCCATCATTTACATACTCAGTTTGCATATCTTCCGAGGCACCTTCAACCCCCAGGAGCTCCTCAAAAAACGTCTAAATAATAAGCTATCCTTGTGTTTTATAAATTTATAAATTTGGTACCTTGACTATTAAGAGTTCTTTTATGCTTGTTAATGATCCCTAGGATTGAACAATTAGCTTAATATGATTAGCTTAATATGATTTTATATGATTAGCTTAATATGATTTAAGGATATTTAATAATAGATATATACTATATAATGTCCAGTTGTGCCTTGGTGCAAATGTTATGATCTGTTCTACTCACAATTTGTCAGATGTACCATTAACACTAGAAGTTTCTTAATAGTTGATAAAGCTATTAGAAAGTGGAGCTGTTAGATGATGGCCCTCTTCACCCTTTTGGACATTTTCTCACATTTGCAATCATGTAGCCAAATGGGGGGCTTCTAGTATATGTGTTAAAAAAAAAAAAAGTGTTATTGTTAATAAAAAGCCCCCTCCCCTAATAAAAGTTTGAATCACCCCCCTTTCCCCATGTTATAAATAAAAATGAATAAATAAACATGTTTGGTATCGCCGCATGCGTAATCGTCCGAACTATTAATTAATCACTTTTGTGATCTCACACGGTAAACGGCGTAAGCGCAAAAAATCCCAAAGTGCAAAATTGTGCATTTTTGGTCGCATCAAATCCAGAAAAAATGTAATAATAAGCGATCAAAAAGTCGTATATGCACAATTAAGGTACCGATAAAAAGTAAACATCATGGCGCAAAAAATGACACCTGACACAGCCCCATAGACCAAAGGATAAAAGCGCTATAAGCCTGGGAATGGAGCGATTTTAAGGAACGTATATTTGTTAACAATGGTTTCAATTTTTTACAAGCCATCAGATGAAAGAAAAGTTATACATGTTATATATCGTTGTAATTGTAACAATTTGAGGAACATGCATAACAAGTCAGTTTTACCCCAGGTCGAATGGCGTACCAACAAATACCCCCCAAATAAAATAAATGCATTTTTTTTTGTTCAATGTTACCACACTTTGAATTTTTTCCTGGTTTCGCAGTGTACTTTGTGCAAAAATTCAGGCTGTCATTGCAAAGTACAATTAGTGACGCAAAAAATAAGGGCTCATGTGGGTTTCTAGGTTGAAAAATGCAAGTGCTATGGCCTTTTAAACACAAGGAGGAAAAAACGAAAACGCAAAAACAAAAAGTGGCTCCGTCCTTAAGAGGTTAAATGCATAGTTGTGAGGCTTTTTACTACAGAGGTTGGAATTACAAAGCAGTGATATTAATGAACTACATATAAGAAACTTCTCACCCCTGCTGATTGGTAGCTTTCAGTGGTGTTCAGGAGAAGTTAATAGACATCACAGCCTGCTGAGTGTATGCTTGTTCTCTATTCCTAAATAATAAGCATGGTTTTAAAAAACTGCTGAAAAAAATTAAGCATAATAGCCCTTGAATCAGAGTTCCTATCACCTGGTCTATGCTGCACTCAAATAGGAATAAAACCAGAGGCATAGAGGGACATTTACTAAGGAGTCTAATTTGTTTGACTCTTCTAATGACGATTGGTGTGTATTTTGTTTCAATATCTTGTGACTGATTTATTAAAATGAAGCACTTCCATAGTGAATGTATCTACGTATAAAGTTGCAGAAAAAGTCACAAAAATTGCGCAAGCATATTCACCTAGTTCTGGCAAGACTTAAGCACCTTTTTGTGCGACTTTTTAAAAAGTCACAAATTATAAATTGGGTGCTTATCCTGGATTATGTGAACTCCTTGGTGAACACTGAAAACAGGCAGAATAAAAAAAAGTTGAATCTAAAAAATATTCGCATGTCAAATACTGTTTCATAAATAGGATAGAACTTAGACCTAAAAATATGCGCAAAACCCCATAGTCTCCTCTAAGTACCACCTCTAGGCATGAGTGGAAAGAAGACAAAATTTTCATATGGGTATTTTCATTTACAATAATTGGGGGGGGGGGGGGGGATTTGATTGATTCCCCCAATAGCTATGCACTGAGCGTTATGAGTATAAGGGTAATAATAAGTGGTCTTTACATCCATCAATGGTGCCAGTGCACGGAATTTGGGTGAGCTTGGGTCCACCTTTAGTGAGTCATTTCTAGATGTGACAGTGACTTGTATTAACTGACAAATAAGATGGTGCTTTATGCTCTCTGTTTTCTGCATCATTGCACACCTTATTTAGTGCAAGTGTCTATCACTGACAAGATGATGATTCCTTTACAAGGCAGAAGTGAGAGCCAGTGCAAGCCCAGTTAACGCTGAGTTAATTGGCTAAATATTGTGAGACTGGGCGATGTCCCAAACCCACAGCTGCTCTTCATGTCAGCACAATCAATCTTCACATTTCTCCTGAAAGCTGTTGCCTTCACTGTCTATATTTACTGCCAGTTTAACCCTTTGGATGACAGTGTAACTCATCACCACCAGGCTGACATTGTCAGCTGTGTTTTTTTTGGCTGCAGTTTTTCGGTCTGAGGTTATACTATACACATTGGTTTCACTTTATTTGGCATGGATGTCACAGCAGTACAAGGAAGGTGTATGAAAAATATTAGACAGTTCTGTTTGATCAGGTGGGCCAAAGGTCATGAAAAACATCGATTTATCATACAGAGAGCATCCCTACTAAACTATCACAGCCTCCACTATGGAGATGGAGGCACATGTACCACTGTATATTCCCTTCAATTCTAATGCTTTACAGGGGCATTTCTCCCTACAGACAAGAAAAATGGAAACATATCAGTCTTAGCAACGTCAACAAGGACTTGGAAGGGAATTGGAAGATGAAAAAGAAGAGCTAAGACAATGCATACAACAATGCATGAAAGGAAAAAACATTTCTTGGTCTTCATATTCCATAGATCTTAGTCTGATCTGTAAAATCTGTTGGGGAGGAAGTCCTACCCATGGAGGTCCAGCCTCAAAACTTTCATGATCAGCCGATTGGGTTGATTCAGCCAAATGATGCTCCATGTAATAGGGACAATGATTAGCTGATGAAATGATCATTGTCTGATCTAGGTTTAGATTTGGACCTAAAATCTATGTGCGCTGACTGCATATCGCTACATATAATAGCGATGCACGGCCGATGGCTGACAATTGCCCAAACACCTGATACCTTATCTCTCCCCACTCCCAGTCTTCTCCCCTGGAACACAGGAGAGAAGCCCGGGAGCGGAAAGAAGTAAGGTATCAGGTGTTTGGGCAAGTGCTGCATGGATATCACTAACAATGTCCATGCAGCCCTTGCTGCCCGATTATCAGGGTGCCTAATAGGTTTAGTAAATAAGCGCCGATCTAGCAGATGGTTTCAAAGCATACCTGTCATGATCAGCAAAAAAAAGTTGGAGAAGTGATTTACAACCTGGCCAGCAGCCCCATTATAAGTTTTGCAGAACAACACTGAGACCCAGACATGATCAAACTTTTGACATGGCCCTTTAACATGTTAAACATTTTTCTAATTGACAGCTACACCATAGTGCTATAATATTAAAGTATAAATCTCATGACATCTGAATAGGGTACTGTGGGGTTGGCTTTAAGGGGTTATCCAAGCTTACAAAAACATGGCCGCTTTCTTGCAGAAACAACACCACTCTTGCCCTTGTTGTGACTTTGAAGCCCAGTTATATTGAAGTGAATAGAGATGAGGTGCAGTACAAAACACAAGCTGAGGACAGGGATGGTCCATTTTTAAAGAAAGTATTTGTGCTTTTTTTAATGCTGGATAACCCCTTTAAAAAACAATAGCACATTTGTTTAAGGTCATACAATATTTGCAAAAGAAGAATGGGAACTCTAGGAAATGTCAGATCCCTTCCTAAGCTATTCATCTGAACTGAGATTTTATGTTCCTACCATTGTTATATTTATGACAAATATCACCCTGCTGCTGATCAGTCTTGATCAAGTTCTGCTACATCTCTTTCTGATTAGGAAAAATGAAAGATTTCAGTCTACATAAATGTTTATTTCCCGGCATTGGCCCCATTTCCCACAGCACGGCTTCTGAGAGATTCAGTTCAATTTATCTTATAAGCAAAAAGCAATCCAGAAATGCGGAGCAAGATGTATCGGAGAAAACTCCACTTCTTAAAATATCTTTTCCATTTTGGGGAACTGTTTTTTTCCTACAGAGAGCTATTTTTTTCTTATGACTTTTTCAAGTAGACCATTAAGGGGTTAAATTGCCACTTAGAAAAAAGAGTCAAGGTCAATAAACAACTTTGCTTCATGCTACCTAAACTACATACAGAGACAGGATAGGTTTACTAACCAGCTATAAAATGCAGTGGCATTTCCGAGAAGTAATACTTTTAAGAAATTTGGAAAAGAGGAAAATTCAGGAAGGTTGGATTCTATCTGCTCTCCACCCCTCTGGCCTTGATTGATAGGAGCTTACCTATACAGAATTAGGCAGAGACCTGTCAATCATTCCCAGCCATGAGTAGCCAGTAGAAAACCATTTCTCTGACTCTTTGCCCCATTCCTGGCTTGAAACTATGGTTTCTGTTAAGGATGGTCCGAACCTGCCGAGGTTCGGATTCGTATGAACCTGAACGCTCGGCATCAGATTCCCGCTGTCTGGCCCAGTTTTCCAGGCGGTCCTCCCGCTGTATCCACCCTCTCCACAGAGCGGGCAGACAGCAGGGATCATTGCCGAGAGTTCGGGTTTGTACCAACCTGAACCTCGGAAGGTTCGGACCATCCCTAGTTTGTGTGTATGCCATGGAGTATCAAAGTAAATCACAGCTGGTTCTAATGATGAAGCCTGTGCCTATTGCATGCTGCCCCTCCTTGAACAATAGGAAGCATCTGACAGGTTCCCTTTAAAGCAATAGTCTCCAATCTGTAGCTTTCCAGCTGTTGTGAAACTACAACTGCAGCTCTGATCACATGCTGGGAGTTTCTGTCTCACAACAGCTGGAGAGCCTCAATATAGTATAACAAGAAATATCACACATAGGAAAATTTGTCAAGGCTTGTATACTAGTCTTCTGGTGTAAAAAAAAAATTCTAATTTTGCTCCCTAATTTAAAATTCTCTTTTCTCGGTGGTGCCCTATAATGGTCTTGCGAAGACATTGCTTCTATGGGAGAACGGCATTCCACATAAAAGCTCATATACATCAACATATACATACAAATAATAAAGACTTTTTGGGGGAGATTTATCAAATATGGTATAAAGTGAAACTGGCTCAGTTGCCCCTAGCAACCAATCAGATTCCACCTTTCATTTTCCAAAGAGTCTGTGAGATGAAAAGTGGAATCTGATTGGTTGCTAGGGGCAACTGAGCCGGTTTCACTTCACACCATGTTTGATGTATCTCCACCATGTTTGATATATCTCCCCCTTTGTGTCTGTGAGGGTTCAATAGCATAAACTGCATAAACTTGTGTGAATTCCATATACTTTACATTTGCATTGCTAGGAGGAAGGCAAGATGTTGTGAAGGGCCTAGTGGGTGGTTGTAGCTTAATAGCAAGTACAAGTACATCTCAATAAATTAGAATATCATCAAAAAGTTATTTCTTCTTCATTAATTCAGTTTTACAAAATGAAACACCTATATTACATAGAGACATTACAAACAGAGGGAGCTTTTTCTAGTGTTTATTTCTGTTAATGTTGATGATTATGGCTTATAGCCAAGGAAAACCCAAAATCCATTATCTCAGAAAATTAAAATAACCCAAAACACCTGCAAAGGCTTTCTAAAGGCCCTATTCCACGGAACGATTATCGCCCGCGTCCAGCTGATATCGGCCGTTACGGCCGATAATCCACCCGTGGAATAGAAGGCAACGATCAGCAGTGGTTTGTCTTGACATGAAAAAAACTTTTGACATGTCAATAGTTTTGATAGATCGAGGTCTGAGTGTTCAGACCGCAACTGATCAAGAAAACGAGTCCGGAGAAGTCAGCATGCCGCACAGTCTTTCCTGGCTCTCTGTTAACTTTCTTGGGCGCCGCACAATGTCAGTCCATTTTTTAGAGAATTACGTCGTCTGGCTTCCTCCCACAGGTTTTCTAGCAGTTTTTGTAATAGGGATGTATGTTAAGAAGATTAGAACCTACCTTCCATATTAGAGATGGCAGCAGACAGAATATAAACCATTGCACATACAGTAAATTAAACAACAGTGTACGCTCATGTCAATCAATGACTCACAACACTTGTATTTGGACTACTGCAACATGACTCCATGCCCCCCCCCCCCCCCAGTAGTAGAGGATACTGCAACACTGTACATATATAAAAATCAAAGGTATACAGAGTGACAGTATTACCCTTAGATTTCTCTGACCGCAGTATTATGTATCCAGACAATATGGATCAATGTTATGGTTCCATGCTTGTGGTCTAAACTAAAAACAGAGAATAAATTGCTTGATTCCTATGTATTTATACTGCTAACAAAGCCTCTTTGAAACTGTGTATACTAGAGGTTTCATCTGAAGTCCCAGATTAAAAGCTGCAAAAGAAGAATTGTACAGATATGGGAGTAAACAAATATCACTTGTGAAATGTTACTTGATCTAAGTCATTTAAGTGCTTTTAACCCATTATGACCCATTAGCATGATACCAGAGCTATTGATGGCTAAGCATGTTTTACATGCCTTTAAACAGTATACTTTACATCTAATGCATCATGCTAATGTATATTTTGCGTATACATGCAGCCTAAATGGACTACATTATAGTGCAAATGACAAGACAATGGCTTGTGTTATTTCACATATTCTAGTTCCACAAATAAAGCACTCATAATATGTTATGAAAGGGAGGACAGAAGCAGTATCATTGCCCCACCGTTTACATATTAAATCACGATCGCCTATAATATGTGGTAGATTTGGGACTGCCATTAGGGTTTGATTAGTAATCCTGTCTCAGGCCTCAACATTTGGGCTACGTTCACACCCAGTAAAATAAAAGAAAAATACAGCTGTAAAATAGGTAATAAATGTGAAAGTAATTTTAATATAATGTAGAAAAGAAACCATCCATGGACACATTGTAAAATAAAAAAAAAAATATGTGTGGGAAAATGTCTATATATTTTTTTCTTACTTTATGGGTGTCTTTTAATTTTATTTTACTGTGTGTTCTTTCACTTAAAGGTATAAGTCTGCGTAGCTTGTTCATGCTTCTCATCTGTTTTATCTTATGACAGGGTTCAGGACATACAGTAGCTTGGTTACTTCAGCCATTTGTATTGGTTATAAAGCTATGATAAAGTCACAGGGTCAAGTGTTCTGTATGGGCGTCCATGGCCCTTTGTTCCTCTTGTTATGTGTTACACAAAATCAAATGGAATGGCAGCCTGGGGGTAAAAAGCTTGTAAAATAGGCAGACATTTGTTTTCTCAAAAAAAAAAAACTAAAAAGAAACACATAATATATAAGCAAGGGATATCAAACTTGTAAAGTTTTATGTCAGAAGCTGGAGATCTGTGTTAAAGGGAACCAATTACAAAATTGTGCCTGCAGCTATAAATATGATGTTATATAGCCCCCGGCACTGTTTCCAGCCATATACTTTAAGTAATCACTATCAGCGTTACCCATATGGCCCAAAAATGTAGTTTGTGAATGTCCCATGCTGTATGTAAATCATGCCTATGGAGGCACTGGGCGGTCCTCAGCTGCTAAGAAGTCACGGCTGGCGGGGAATATCTATAATATAATATATATATATATATATATATATATATATATGAGATGGGAATAAAAATGCTGAACATTTACAAAATATAATTTATAATAACACGAGTAATGCCGATAGCGTTTACTTATAGGGCTGGAAATAGTTCTGGGGGCTATGTAATACTGAATTTATAGCTGCAGGCACAATTTTGTTGTGCTTTTGTTCCCTTTTAGCACAAATTAGTATAGTAGAGGTTCAAGAGGTCATAGACCTGCAAGGAATATAAGCACAACACCAATTTGTTCTATAGCTCGTATGCTGAACTTTATGTCTCAGTGGTTACCAATTCTGTGCTGTTTAATCCTGTTATCTGAAAGGCCTTTTGCCTATGGCAATTATTAACCAAATTGGTCATTTACTGCCCTATGTAAAAGGCCCAGCCATCAGCTGACACACCAGCAATTGCTCATTCACCAGGTGATCCATCGGCACTAAAAATTATGGTTGGTCGTCGGCACAATGGAATGGACCAGTACACACAGTTGGTTGCATAGATGGACATAATTAAATACCAAAAAAATAAAGGGGTGTTCTATCCAAGAATTATTTACCGTGGGGTGCCAACAACAATTGGAGTGAATGGGAACTGAGCTGCAGTAGCCTAGCATCACCAGTGTACAATGTATGGAATCAATGTTTCTGGCTCCAGTGTATTGTTTTTTTTCCTTTTTTGTCTCAAGGACACCAGATGTCTGCATTCCATGATCAACTCTTGATCTTTTGGCAAGGCCAGCAATATTTTTTGACTAAAAAGCCTCCTTTAAATATGGCAACTAATAGTTAAAGAGAAAATATACTTGACACAAACGTAGATAGGATAAGACCAGAAAAGGGTCAGGGAAGTACACAGACATTAGGCCTTAGCCTGGTCCCTACCAGTTGACTATTCCTACTTGCCTCAAGAGTCCTAGGCAGCTGCGGACAACCATGGAAGCATCACTTCTTGATGCCACAGTGAAATACAGAACAATAAACAAGACAGACTGGCATGCAGGGAAGGTCAACGAGCAGCAAAATACATAAACAGGATCCAATAGAATAGTCAGGTAACAGAGCTGTGGTCAGGAAAAGCCAGGAAACAACACAGGAGTAGAATATGCAGGAATGCTAAGCTTGCTTGATCAAATCTAACAGCCAATGTGGATATCAGGACACTGATTTACTTTATAGGGATCAGCTCCTGCTTGTGATTGGACCTGACACACACACACACACACAGAAATGGGCACAGTAAGGATGAGTGTAAGAACCAGATGTCAATCGCCTAAACAAAACAAAGGTTAACTGTTAGGTGGCCAGAGGGAACTCAGCAGGGAAGAGACAGGTGTTTCAAATAAATCAATCAGCAGAGCAGAAGGGGTAGAGCTAAAGGAGTAGAGCTTAAAAACCCATAGTGCAAAAAAACCCATAGAATACAAATATAATATCATGACTAAGAGAGCAGTCTCAGCCATATACCATGACGAACCAAAAAATCAAGCCTGAAGAAAAAGAATGCTCAGCACATCCAAATATTATGCCCAAAATATACTTTATTACATATTAACAGGTTAAAACACAAAAAAAAAAAAGAACGAAAAAGCTGTATATAGCATTAAAAACTAACTCCGAGGAGGGAGACCAAAATAAGTCTACCCCCCAACCGAGATCCTCCACATGAATCTAGCATGTATAGAAAGTCTAATATCCCTCACTAATAGTAATATATAAGTGTACAATACTGTACTGATGAAGTCAGCGTCTTGCTGACAGAACGCGTGGGGCAGGGTACACACCGGGGTCACTCTCATCCCTCTACTTTTTACATCCTTTGGTTTGTACGATACTGCATTTGTTCAGTTACTTTGTGAATGTTTGATCTTCATATGTTATTTCATTGTTTATCTGTATTTATGCATGTACAGTATTGTACACTTATATATTACTATTAGTGAGGGATATTAGACTTTAAATTAGAAAGGGACTCAGAACCAGACTTTTCTGATAACATCTCCAAGTAAAACATTTTTCCTTTTCTCTTTCCAAGTCTCTTGCTTTCAACATGCACTTTAAATAGTGCCAGAAATACATTAGCTGCGGGGAAGTGTACCATGCATATGAACAGACAGATTGGAAGACGCTATAAAGACCGATTACAAAAGGTATTTCTCACCCCTTCATATAAAAGCAGACTTTCTACACGTTTCCTCCATCGATATGCTCGGGTTACATTTCGATAAGCCGCTGGGACAAAATTCCGGTTTTGTCAGCATTACCTTGGTTTAAACCCAACTTGTCAAAATACCCATTTGCAATTCAAATTTGCTTACCAAATTTATTCCAAATTCTGTATTGCTGATGAAATTTCGTCGTTTGTTGGATTGGAATTTTTATTTGTCTACTTTAGCTGTTATGACATAAAAATTGCACCCAGGTGTTCTTCATTTATGGAACAGTCAAATGAGGTCTCACCAGTTACAATACGGCAAAAATGTACATAAATGTTCAACTAGTTTCTGCTCAGTATCATCATATGACATTCTAAGAATTTACATTGAGCCTCCTCTATATGATCTAATGTTGGCCCCTTGACATTGTATGTCTTTACTCCACGACTATCATACCACATTACAGTCTTTAATTACCCTTTTACTCTTAGTACAATGATGCTGCCCTTTCTACATTTTGGACAGCATATTCCTTATTAATGTTATAATTTGTTGCTTTGACTACATGGTTTCCGTCAGTGAGGCTTTAAAAGTGTCTATTTACCGTAAATATAGTCAATGTCCTCATTGAGTATCATGAATGTGGTCAAGACATGAATAAGATAAGCCAAGTAGACAAAAAGAAGTGTCACTCAGTAGAATCAGGCTGTAGAAGTAGAGAATATTAGGTAGAGGTGCTGATAAAGAAGACCAAACACTAAATTAGAGTATATCCTTAAAACATCAGTGGCTGTTCCTATCTATTGTTACAACACCTGCCATGCTCATAAAAAAAGTAGAGGACAATATCATTCAAGTAGAAAACAAACCAAGAGATGTGGTAGACAGAGGCTATATTAGAAAAAGTGCTCACTAACATGGCGCAACACTAATATAGTGTTTATACTAAAAACATCAATGGCTTGTCCTATCCATTGCAACAGCTGCCATGAAAAAGTAGAAGAGATGTATAGAAGTAAGAATACTTATAATAGGTCCTTTAATATAAAATCAAATTTTAATAAACACATTTCTTCAGTAACCACTTATTACATGGGTTATATGCATTAAATATCTTATAAAAGTGGGCAAAAAAATGGCGTTGTGCCCTGCAATGGTTTGTCTTCGATCAGGTTCAGCAACGTTCTTTGAGCCTGAACACTCGATATTTGCCTATAGCTGTATCCATGTTTTTCTGGCAGCCATAGGACAGCAGCCAACTTCTTCAGCCTGCAAGAGTCAAACATTCGGGTTCAGAGAACGTTGACAACCCTAAACAGTTAGGCAAGTTTACTTAACACTAAGTGAGAGCAAATCTTGAGTATATTACACATAAAGTATTTAAAAAAAATTGCCAGTGAATATGATCAGAAATTAGAAATTATTATAAATCATCATCATCATCATCATCATCATCATCATCATCATCATCCATACATGGACCACATCAGCAACAGAGCAAGCTAAGAAAATAAATGTAATATTCCAAATTTACTCTATAATAATGTGGAATGTGAATACATCTTATTGTATGTAGCATTAGTATCATATAAATTACCCAAATGTACCACTCTACCTCTCAATCTCAAACACTGATTCTTTACGCATTGATTTTTGAAGTGCAAATTCAATACTATAGGCATATGCAGTCTAGTTAATTCAGCTTGTGCCCCATGTAAAGACAGGAGAGTCATCTGCCATGTTGCATTCTCCTATCTTGCCATCTATGCCTTCCTCAAATCTGAAGTTAAAAATAAAATATCAGGACTGAGTCCACACCACATGATTTTTCAGCCGCTATTGCGAACATGATCAAGATTATTATAGATGGCCTTCATTAGCGAATATTGCATGTCTATTTGATGGCCGTCAGCAATTACTGACGAAAAATCATGTACTGTGAACTTAGCCTTAGGCTTAATTCATTAGAATTGAGCTCATATGACCCACACATTGAACCTTCTGCTTTGACCCCCACACTGTGCTCCTGATTTTAATATGGAACCCCCTTATTAAAATAGGATTTACTTATCCAATCAGGAATACTCACCTCTCAAAACTCCCATGCCATCCCAAAGGATGCCTTGCAAGTAATGCTTGGCCTGTTCTACATGATGACACCATCATGCTGCCTGTATGAGGGTACGTGCACACTAGGGAATCACGATGGAAAAACCGTTGCGGATTCCGCAGCTCGCACCCACTCGCAGACTCTGGTGGCCACATGTGCCATAGACTCCATTCTTTAAATGGACGGCTGAATCTGCCTGTGCATAGAATGGAGTCTATGACACGGCAGGGATGCGCATGAGCGGGTGTGAGCTGCAGAAACTGTAAGGGTTTTCCATCAGGATTCCATAGTGTGCACGTACCCTCACAAAGTATATGCAATTCCAGTGGGCTGGGAAGCACAGTCCCTTGCAATCTACAGTACTGGTAATACATTCAATTGGATTGCAGATCCAAATAAACCAGCCAAGCGGAACTGGGTGAGCACATCTCTTCAGGTCTACTACATCTCCTCCCCTTGTATTATGCTATCGGTTTTAGGGTCACTCTGGGTCGTAGGACGACATTTCTGCTAGGATTCCACTGAATGTGATGTTTCGTAAGCCTTGCATATTTTACATAAATAGCAGTGACCACTTCATCCCAACAAAAGTAATGATACATTTACATGTCTCTAAAACAGAAAAGAACTAGAGGGATTTCGTGATGTGCTTGGAAGAGACGGGAAGGTGAAGCAGAAGGTTACTATGAAAGGACATGAGCTCCCTTTAGGGCAAAATGACTGAGTGAAAAATGATTTTTCCTGAGGAAAGAGGACATAGTGTGGCATGAGAGAGGGAGGTGGAACAAGCTGGCTAGGCATCACCTCCTTTCACTTCTTGGATACAGTTTTAAGTCTCTCTGCTGGGTGGTGTTGTGGTGCCTTAGGAGGGATGCCTATGTTAGAATGCAAAAGACATGTAAATCAATGCAGCTCAGAAACGCTGGAGAAAAAGCAATGAGAGACAAACTGGGGCATAGCCAGATATATAAGGAGTACGACTGTGAAAAAAATACAGTATGTCAAAATATGCTTATTTGCTTTCAACATTTTAGCGCTGGAGTATTCACCATATTGCAGTCCTCTTCTTCTGCGAGCCCTTTCCTGGCCCCCAGATTTTTGCATAAAGAACCCCAAGGTCCATAAGGAAATCAGGGGGTTAATGATCATGTTAAATTTTGTGCAATATGGCATTCCCCAGGTTCCAATTAAAACCATAGCCCCAAGAAGTGTCAGAGGAAAGGTGTCAGCGGCAATGATCTCCCCTTTGTTGGATCTCTTACAGACAGCTTGTGGTGTGCAAGAGAAGGGAGACAGCAAGCCTGCAGGGCCTGTATACTATAGTATGTAATGTCTCTGCAGCATCTAGAATTATCGCATGAGATGAATTCCACAGTTAAAGCATAATGCTATAAAGTATACAGTGTACCTATTTATAGAAGGTGTGCATTATGTAATACAAGTGTCTTCAAATGGACAATGTCTGTCAATGAATACAGCCTTAGATGGCCATGTACCTTACTAGGAAAGATAAGAGGGAGGTAAGAAATATGTTTGCCACTTGAAAGTACACCCTCAACTGGTCATTGTGTATGGGGAGACCAGGAGAGATAGGTATTAGCCAAGCAGACAATTATTGAAAGTGTGTGGCTACCTTTAGGGTATGTTCACATTGAGCCCTTGCCACGGAATCCCACCTGCCTCAGTGTGTCAATGGGATGCCTTCGCTGCTCTCCACTCATTGACATCCACCTGATTTACTCAGTGTGAACATACCCTTAGTGGAATATTAAGCTTCTACCAATGGCACAAGGATAGATCCAAAAAAAATCTTGATCACCTTGAGCTGTAATGGTTCCTTCATTGGATGTTTTTTTTTTTTTTTTTTTTTTTTTTTTTTTAATGCAATGCGTATTATACCTTTCTACTCCTCTATTATTTTAAATTTTTTGGACTAGGAACTGCTATCTAAATAGAATATAGAGTATTGCTACTGCTTAGAGGACTTGATATTCATTATGGGATATGTGTACCTGTTGTTTGTACTCTACATGGCCCTACTTTGTAAGCGACATGACTGTTTTAAGTTGTATGGGCAATATCTACCTCTACACTACACTCAATATAACGTACAGCTAAATCTTTTTGAGAAGAGCCCCCCCCCCCCCCCCCCCCCCCGGTCAGACTATGTTAGATCATATATACCATTCACCCTTGAGTCCTCACTATACTTTTCATATATCAGTTTCTCCATAGCTGAAGCCAAATCCTGGATTGTATCATGCAGAAAGAGGGCGTATAAATGACAGATTATCATTTTTTAAAGCATACACACCTTGATTCAGTTTAAAATGCATAAAAAATCTTAACAATGGAGTTTTTGAAGTTAAAGCCAGAACGGAACCGTAAATGGAGTAAACATATTAAGGAAAGGCTAAGGCGTTGTCTATTTCATTAAATCCATTCTTGGAATTAGAAACATTAAAATGTATTTAATACCTTAACGTGTGGAGACACCCAAATTATAAACCTGTCCTTACAAGAGGTGCAGATCTAGCTTTGGTACTATTATCTAGTTAATAGTACCCACAGTCACTTGGCAAACCTCTTACTGACACTTGATCACTGTAATACATCAGAGTTTGTTGCATAGTTTACCTCTCAATGAATTCAATGAATAGCGGCCGCAGAAAACTGACATGTCAGGTTTCTATGGTGCCGCTAGGGATCCTGGACGGAGTGTATTCCCATGGCCGTGATTCCCACTGAACTTACCTTGTATGAACATAGCCCAATTCTGTTTCAGTGTGAGCCTAATTTTTTATGTGAAAGCAAATATCAGTCCATGCACAATGTAAAGGCCATAATTAGAAAATCCTGGTTGTGTTCTTTTAAATAATGGGCCTCTTATAAAAACCATTCCACCCAGGTGTTTTTTTTTTTTTGTCAGTATTAGTTGGATCCTGCATGCCTAGAGCATAGGCTTATTATATGCTATGGAGAGGCTCAAGTTCAGTGTAAGTTTGTCCTGGCATGAGGCCACCTTATCATGGTGGGATGGTTTACACTATTTGCAAATGGTAACTAAAGGCCCTATTACACAAAACGATTATCAGCCACATTCGATCGATATCGGTCGTTATGGCCGATAATTTCATGTCGGCTGATTGTTGCAGTCGTTTGTCTTTCAACATGACAAAGACAAACGACTAATATAGCAGCGATATGCTGCCGTTGCTCCATGGAATAGGAACGGCAGAAGCAGACCGCTGCTATGGGCTACCCTGCGCTTGTGCGCTCCTCTCCGTCGCCCTGTGTAATAGGGGTGTCAGGAACTTACCTTTCCGGGCTCCAGCGACATCTGTGTCCAGCTCGGACAACCAGGGATGCTGCGGTCACGTGACTGCCGGCCGGCACTCAGCTGAGCAGCTTCTATGCAGGCTGAGTGACGGATCGCTCTGCCACTCAGCCTGCTGTGCTGCAACTGAATTGTGTCTGGATTCAGGAGGCCGGACCAATCAGCCTTTGGTACGGGCTCCTGATCCAGTATAAAAGTAAGTCAGAGCCAACCTCTAATCGCTGGCTATTAGGTTCATTCTGATCCCAGCTCCCCTTGTCCTAATTCCTTTTTGCCTGACTTACTCGTGTTCTGACCTCAGCCTGACTTCTGACTATCCCTTGTGTTACTGATTTTGTACTGCGTTGCCCGTGTGGTTTGACCCGGATTGTTCTACTACTCTATATTGTGTTTGTCTGTCCGTCTTGTTCTGTGTTTCTCTTACGCAGCATAGGGAACGCCTTCGTGGTTGTCCGCGACCGTTTAGGGTCGACCGAGGCAACTAGGTAGGGTCAGTGGGTGGGTTCAGATCCAGGGCCCATTGTCTCTGTCCTGTTTGTGCTTGCCAGTCCTGACAAGGGGCTTAAGAGCCTTGTTATTTTTATGGAGATTTTTTTAGCAGTTTGGGGGCTGCTTTACCGCTTTTCATATCTGTATTGGGTCTGTATCTTGCCATTAGTGGTGAGCTGTCGCACTTTTTGTGTTTTCGTGTGTAAGAAAATAACTAGATCATAAGGTGGGTTATCTAGCTTTATTATTATTAGTGATGAGCGAATAGTGAGATATTCGAATATTCGATATTCGTATGACTATCCCGCGAATATTCGAATATTCGATCCCATTAAGGTCTATGGGAACAAGTATTCGATTAGTGAAAAACATCTATTTGACCATTTGGAGGGTAAAACTGGAAGCTGGGGGATTTAAACGCATTTTGAATATTTATCAAATATTCGCAGGATATTTGTACGAATATCGAATATTCGAATATCTCACTATTTGATCGAATATCTATTCGATCGAACAGTATTCGCTCATCACTAATTATTATATAGCATACCACCTGAGGCTTTGTTCACACAACTTATTTTTTTAATTAATCACGGCCGTTTTTACATTTTGCAGCAAAGGCCGTGATTAATTTAAAAAATTCTTTTAATGGAGATTGAATGGGATTTTAAAAAATTTTTCAAGGGAGATTGAATGGGAGTGTATACACATAATATACAACATGACAATTTTTGTTATTCGAGTGGTAGCTGTATTTTCAATGTGGGAGGGTTCCTTTGCTGTTTTGCAATCTACAGTGTGAACAGCCACATGAAGTTGAATATGATCTTAACCCAATGCCCCTTTGGTCCCTTATCTGGTATAGTTATCAACAACCCCCTTTTATAGGCCTTTAATATGACGCCTCAAGCTTCAGCAATTTCAAGTGTTAACATTTTTTTTTTTTTTTTGGTTTGCACACCTCCTCCCTACTGCCCTATAATTGGATTATAAAATCTAAGTAGAATTGTCGTCTCTCTGGGACAGGGATTACGTTTGCTACTTTTATGTCTGGCTTTCTGTCTTATCAGTATATAGCGAAGATGTTTTTCTTTGATTAAAATGTCCCTGAAGTGTTGGGTTACATTCGCTGTGTGGATTTCTGTGTACGTGGCTAGGCTATTTAACACATTAATGGAGCCTTACTTACCTTCAGCGTCTGTGTAACAATAGAGCCCGACGCGTGATACTATATTGCTGCAGCATCCTGATCAGTTTTCTCCCTACCATCTAAACCGGCCGCAGAGACAGTGACGGAGGAAAAATAACCCCATTATTTCCAGCAGTATCAGCGGCTTCTCAAAGTCAGACAGTCTGTTTCAGGATGAATTCAGCACAGCGGCCGTAGTGACACAGGGGTTATTAGCCCGCGGCTGCTGTCTGCTATGTCTGTCTTTTAATAACTCCCCCTCCCAGGGAGCTTGAGCTCAGGATTATTTCAGGAGGTGGTTTATTAATAGATAACTCCAACTTAAGAACTAAAAGCAAAAAAAAAAAAACCGCCACAGTCATAGATTATCTGATGTTAACCCGATTAGTGGGTGCCTCTATTATAATGCACACTTTCATTTTCTATATAATCACATGCAATTAATTCCTAGCCCAATGAGCTTACCATCTACAAATCTGATAACAAGTCATTAACCTACTTAGTGCCTGCCTGATAATACCACCATAGTTGTACTGTGTTGGATTTAACAAGCTTGCACCCTTCCCTACAGGATTCTAATATAACATCACGTTTATAAAGTTTTTAGAATACGGCTCTACTGGGCTCTGCTCTACTAGCTGCTTTAATTGCGGTTGGTTCCCAATTCTTGATATGTCTTAGGTATTTCCATTGACTTCTATAATCGGTGTGATCACCATAGACGGTAGTGTGTTTACATGTTCAGGCTGTTGCTCCTCAGTGTCAGGCTGTGGTCTGTAAGATAAGCGCTGAGCTCTAAACCATGTAGTAATGAAATAAAAATAACATTTTATTTCATGCGCTGTGTGAGACAGAGCTAGGGGCTACTTATTCACAGACAGAGGATTGTGCAGCCACTGAGCTAAGTAAAGGCTTTGAGAATCTCCTGGGAAAAGGAGACTTTGCAAATTACCGTAAATCTCTCTGGAAGGAAAAGCTATGTAATGAGAGCCTGGGCGAAATCTTAACTTGTCTGCTGCTGTAAACTATGGGACTTACTATTTCTCAGTTTTGGAATATAAATGGAAAATGTAATGTCAGTAATAAGTGGAATGTATCAAGATAAAGAAGTAGTTGATGTGAGGTCTTCCATTCATTCACACTCTCTGAGTTATTGACAATTGCCTATTGCTGGCCCAGGATGCAGCTATCAGTATCAATTATCATATAGCCAGAGGCGTAACTTAAACCTCATGAACCATAATGCAACATCTATACAAGGGCCACCAAACATATATATGTTATTAATGATACTTTTTTGGCCTCGGGCATCAGGGTCCTTTGACAACTGCTACCTACACAATGCATATAGCTGCACTCCTAACTATGTCCAGTGACAGTGTGGAGAGCCAGGATCAAGCACTCTTAAAACAGATGTTGTAGGGAACGGGAAGGTGAGTATCACTTTTTTTTTCTCTAACGGCCCTATAAAACACAGATTTATCTGACAGATTTTTGAAGCCAAAGCCTGGAACAGACTATAAACAGAGAACATGTCATAAAGGAAAGACTTAGATTTCCCTGCTTTTCAAATCCATTCCTGGCTTTGGCTTCAAAAATCGTTCAGATAATCTGCCAAATATCTGTTGGTGTAATAGGACCCTTACTTTTTATGCCAGCTTCAGGCTGCACAGTAGAATTTTGTGTGGTCAGACAACCCTTTAAAATACCACAAGATAGGAATCAGTAGTATCCCACATGAAAGCATCTCAGCAATGTTTTATATACGTTATCCGAAATTTGGTTTAGTTTATGTTTGTACATAAAAAATTATAACATTGGATTTATAAAAAAAATAATGTATAAGCATTAGCAATGCAGAGTTTGGATGCTGGCAGTGGAACATCTCTCTCTGTTAAATCCCATGTTCCCCTTGGTCTCTTGGCTGGTCTGTTCGGATCCCGAATCACTTCACAGCACCGCACATTCATCTGTTGTGGTTTCAGAAAGCTTTACTATGACACTTAATCCTGCTGATGTTTTCCATTGCTGACTGCACAATTCTGGAAAGTGATTCTGAACAAAAAACAGCCTGGAGGGAGGAGATACAGGCAGAAACTGGGTTAAAGACAGATTAAAATACCTATTTTACAAGTTGTAAATACTTGTAAAATCATTAGTCATGTTGTAGAGAACTACAAGGACCATGATGGTTGATTTGTTACATTACCTATAATTCATGTTTTATTACTTTTTAAAATATTGGCTTCAATGTATCTAAGAGGGTAATCTTCTCCTTGTGGAGACCGTGAGCTGACATAGGGAGTCTTAAGGGCCTTATAGATGGGCCGATTATCGGCCAGAAGCGTTGCTAGAAATGCTCCTTCAGTCGATAATTGGCCTGTTTAAAAGTGACAGCGATCAGCTGAAGAGTGGGAAAATGACTGATCCTTGGCTGCTCGCATCTTTTAAGCCTGCTTTAAAATTTATCATTATCAGCTGCACATCTTTCTGTGCAAACAGGAAATATGTGGCTGATAGCAAAGGAAAACTGACAGCTCGGATATATCAAGATCGATGCTGTGCGTTTCCAGATAACACAAGTAGTACATACAGTACATACCTTCTGCTGTGTGATCCGACATCCTGCTCCATGGTCACACAAACAACACAAGGATTGTTTGTTGGCCCGGCAACACGATTAATTAAGCTATGTTCACACAACGTATGTATTCGTAAAAGTACAGCCGTTGTAATCGGCAACAATGGCTGTACTTTTCCCGAAAACATACGTTGCCTATTCCTCTATGGGATCCCTGCCGGAGCATGTACACATAGTATATGCTCTGGTCGGGATCTCTCGCGGTGCCGCAAACAACTGACATGTCAGTTTTCTGCGTCCGCTATTCAGTGAATAGCGGCCTTAGGCTGTGTAAAGCCTTATAGGCTGTATAAAGGCAATGCAAATGAGTACTGAACTAACTGGTCAGTGCTCGTTTACGTCCTTGAGGAACAAGAACCCTGAAACAATTGTCTACAGATAGGGCCTCTTTCTTTTGGAGGAAAATTCCTAGTCACATGTTAAAGGGGTTATCCAAGATCAGAGAAAGCATAGCTGCTTTTGTCCAAAAACAATACCACTTATGTCCATAGGTTGTGAATAGGCTTTGCAATAGGTTGCAACTCGGCTCTATCCACTTTAATAGACTATAAGAGAAACAGATTGCTGAACTCAGAGAGACCAGCCAAATGACAACACTGCCGGCTGCTAGTGAAAGCGCTCAACGCAGTGAAGTCCTAGGTGCATTGCTCCCCTAGGAAACATGAACATGCAAAAGAAGAGCCCGTGGAGCCTCACTGAAAAGTCTCAAAACACAGGACTAGCCAGATATCCCTCTGGGAAGGACCCAGCCAAGGGGCAGCTCCTGTTAGGAAACCACCAAAACCACCATATTAAGTGGCTCTATAAGTTAATGTAATGACAAGGGATCGCTTCTCTGCCTTTTGGCTAAGATCAAGTGTAGTACCTGTTGCTGCACTTGTTTCAAGGTCAGAAGGTGTCTGGGGTACCCGTCCTGTCGGCCTTGGGGGATTGTCCCCTTGTTGCTATTGGCAGGCGGCTTAGTCCCCAGAAAAGGAGGAGCAATCACACCTACCTGCATCCGCAGGGGAGGTGCAACATTGTGTTTTTGTTGGAGAGACCCTTGAAGATGGAAGCAACCAATGAGGATGGAACGACGCCTGAAGAAGTCCCAGCTTATGCAAGAATAAGAAATGGGATACGCTTTACGCTGAAGGACATCAGAAAGAAAGAATTGGGCCTTGATGTCGCTTCTCATTTTTCGAGGAGAGAAAGACTGGTAACAATAAGGATGTATAGTCCATACGTGTCGGAGGAGGAGATTTCTGCCTTTTTGGCAAGATATTGCAAGGAAGTCACTGCGAAAGGCAAGGTCCTCAATCAGTTCGGTCTATGGACAATGAAATGGAAATTCCTGGTAAAATTCAAGGTACTGGAAAATGGAAAGTTATGTGTCCCTCCAGGACGTTTTAAGATTGGATCCGTCAATGGTGATCTGTTTTTTTCCGGTATGGAGTTGTTTGCAGGAAATGCAAACAGTACGGACATACGAAGGAACACTGTACAGCCTCTTTTTGTTCAAGGTGTCAAAAAGAAGGACACTTAGCAGAGTCATGTGATCAGAAAAAAACTTGTCACCTGTGTGGGAGCATAGAGCATTTGTACGCGTCCTGTCCTGTCCTGTTAAAAAGAAATGTGCAAGGGAGCAAGAAGATATGCAGGAAGCCACTGGGGGCATAGATAGTTCCCCCCAGGAGGGAAGAAGTAGGGAGGAGACGGAGGATGCAAGTGGAGGCAAGGATAGCCCCCGGCAGGAGGAAGAAATGGATATTTAAATTAGAAGGGTTCCTAAAGTAAGGGAGAAGGCTTCAAGAGAAGTTGAAAGTGATCCTGTAGAGTTGGAAACAAAAAAGAAGATGGCAAGATGGGATTATGCGATAATGCCACAAGACTTTTGGGAACATATAGACACTCTAAACAGGAGATTTCCTCTCAGGCGGTTATATGAAAAAGTGGCTTTGCATCTGGAGAGGTAGGGAAAGAGGTTTTTCGAAACCTATAACGTGCCCCCGGATATCGTGGAGAAAATAGAGGAGTCAGGGTTAGGAGCTGTTATTGTTTCACGTTTGTTGTCTTTTTTTGCATTTAGAGGAGGCATGAGAGCCTGAAGGTATGATAATTTTATGTATTTTTCCTTGTTATAGTCATGTTTAAAAAAAAACAAAAAAAAAAAAACAGCTGTATGTGGATGGTTACCTAGCCTTGGTTTAACCCTTGTCATTAACTTACATTAACTTAACTTACATTAGCTTATAGAGCCACTTAATATGGGGGTTTTGGTGGTTTCCTAACAGGAGCTTCCCCCTTGGCTGGGTCCTTCCCAGAGGGATATCTGGCTAGTCCTGTGTTTTGAGACTCTTCAGTGAGGCTCCACGGGCTCTTCTTTTGCATGTTCTATAATAGACTAGGCTGAAATACCACAATACCACAGGCAACCTGAGCGCAAGCAGCAATGTTTTTTCTATTCCTGGATAACATTTTTATGACTCAAACAATAACTTTCAAAGTACTACCTCCAATAGGTGGTACTAGAGAGACAATTTGTATTCTTATAAATAGAGATGAGCATGCTGGGCCAAAGTTTGGGTTTGTTTGAACCCGAACCATCATCATTTGAATCCCAATGTCTTCCCATTCCGGGGGGAAGATGGAGACAGCCTGAGTCCCACCCAGAAAACAGGGATACAGCCTATGACCTTGACTGTATTCCTGTTTTCAAGGAGGGGCTTGGGCTGTCTCCATCTCCTCCCCGGAACGAGAAGACAGCGGGATTCAAAAGCCAATGGTCCAGGTTCATGCGAACCCAAACCTCGGCCTGGCTCGCTCAACTCAACTTATAAGGTAGTTTCATTTTATGGCAACACCTTAATGATATTTAAAGGGGTATTCCCAACTTACAAATAGCAAACTGATCTCATTATCTATAGTGCTTATGAACATTGCTGGAATAACATCGCAAGTTAAACAAACTGGAATAAGAAATGAAATGACCAATGCCATCCTGCTTTACCTCCCCTTTTTCCCACCAACTAAACAGTCATTTGACACAGACCAGCTTCTGCATGAGTTTAAAGTCTTTGCTATCAAGCCTTGCTGACCCAGGATAGAAGAGATAAGTTTATTACTGCTTCAATCATTTCTTGTTCAGCATAAACAACCTTCAATGAGCATTGTGTAAGGAGTAGAAGCTGCGGCATTGATCATGTAACAGCGGAGATACTGGTAATAATGCCACCACAGGAGGCTGTGCTCCCCCGTAATTGGGAATGCTGTGGATTATCCAGTTATAGTGGAAAATATTCAATATAAAATAAAGTCTTAATTACCCCCTGTGGTATATATAATGTAAAAAAAATAAAACAATATTAAAAAAAAAAAAGCTAAAACCCTAAATTAACTTAGCATGCTTTAGTCATATATCTAATTAAAAAGAAAATAAAAAAAATAGTTTACCATATGCTAAGTTGTATTATACTGTCTTGTACTGTGCTCTGCACTGTGTATATATGGTTCTATACTGAGTTTATGTTGCAATATAACTTGTTACAAAGAGACAGCTCTGCTGTAGCAGGGACTAGAAAGAGTTTACATTAAGAACTGCTAGCAAGAAGTGAGTCAGTGTGTGGCTGAAGCTACAGAGGTAGTGAAGGTCTCCTGTGACTGAGGAAAGATAGGCACAAGCTTCATGTGACACTGTCAAATGGGTGAAACCTAGCAGAGTCACAAGACTGTACCCAAGCCTCGGTGAACCAATAGCGTATTACACAGTCCCTGGAAGGTTTACGTTTTGTGTCTTTAAATGGGTAATACAATCTGGGCTTGTTATTATCCATAGGATAGGGGATATTAAGCTGATCCCTTGGGGTCTGATCACTGGGACCCCATCAATCCCTAGAACAGGGATGCAATTGTCCACAATGGAAGGAGTACTCAGCACACCTGTACAGCCACCACGGTCTATGATCCATACTCTATGAGCTGGACACTGAACATTTCTGAGTACTGAAACGTTTTGCAGCCCCATAGTGAATGAATGAAGAGCAGGCCATAGTAGCCCAGAAGAAGTTATTCATTTATTGCGGGTTTATTGTGTCCCTATTCTAGGGGTTTTTAGCAGTCGGACCCCCAGTGATGCCTAGAACAAAGATGCAATCTCTTTTATAGGGGATAATAAGCCCAGCTGACATTGCCCTTTTAAGAAACATATGCAACCATCAAGCGTGTTTGGAACAATCAAGAATTTGTGCCACTGTTGTCTGAAAAAGAAAAGACAACTGTTCAGTCCTTTTTGACTGTGATAATTGAACACAAGAGTTTCTAATAAAACTTTTTCACATGTTTATAAAATATCGCAAACAAAAGTTTTATTGGAACCACTGGTGCCTGTGACATTCTTCACTTTACAAGTACTGTATCTGTGACCTTGTGGAAGGACACAGCACAGAAGACGACAAGTGGTGCATGGTAAACATATCTGTTGATGCACAAGTCAACCATGGATAGAATAAGATAAATGTTTGCAATTTGGAAGTAAAAGTGTTAAATCATTTGGCATTTCTTACTTCTTTTACATTTTTATACTCTTTGTTGCAGTTTATTCCACTGATTCCTGTTGCATATGACAAAATTACCTTTAACGTTAGAAAGTAACATAGGTTTCATCATTATAGAAATTACCGTTTTGCTTACAGAGTCATTTCTCTAGCCAGCTCTACATGTGGTGAAGCAGTACAGTTGCTGCCTCCACGGTGTTCCTTAATACACCTCAGTGCAGTTTTGCTTTGGCAGCTGCTGCAAACAGTTATTGGCTGTGATTCCTCTAATCAGGTGATGTCAGAATCCGGCATTTGTTGTGCAATTCAGTCTAGAAATATCACCAGGCAGCACCTAAGGCCCTATTCACATGGTCACCATCCTGTTACTGTAGCGGCCAATTAATCTGCAAAGCTGATGGCTCAGCTAAATTATAGAACACTCTGTGGAGTCACAATCACTGTCTTTCCATAATTTTCTAGGCCAGAGACGTTATTATAGATGTGACTATGACATAGTCTTTATTATTTTTGTAAAAGCATCACACATTGTAATGTGGGTATAGGCAATATTTTTTCTGCTTTGAAACATTTCTGTTCTGCTTCTATAGGCTATTTTGCCATTATGGGATTTTAGTGGGAATTTATGGTAATTAACTTTATTAAATAATATATATTTTCTGGTGTAAAAGATGACTGGGGGTATAAGACGACCCACAACTTTTGTAGTTAAAATATAGAGTTTGGGATATATTCACCGTATAAGACTACCCCCTTTTCCAACACACCCCAAATAAAAATTAATCACAAAGATTAAACAGCAGCGAGATCTGAGAGGCAGAGAAGGAGGTACAGTAATACTGATAGGATATCAGTTGCTGCATACAGTGGGGCTGCATACAGTGGGGATGCTGCCTTTTTTGAGCTCCCCCACCATATGCGGCAACCACAGATTCTCCAGTCCGGTTCAGCACCTGCCCTATAAGACAACACCTGGTATAAGACGACCCTTGACTTTTGTGAAGATTTTCCTCATTTCAAAAATAGTCTTATACGCAGGATAAGACTGTATATATTGTCTTGTATTATCTTTTCAGACTATGCCTAACTTTTGGAGAATTACAGTATTAGTGATGAGCGAATAGTGAGATATTCGAATATTCGATATTCGTACTAATATCCCCCGAATATTCGAATATTCGATTGAATATTCGATCCCATTAAAGTCTATGGGAACAAGTATTCGATTAGTGAAAAACATCTATTTGACCATTTGGAGGGTAAAACCGGAAGCTGAGGGATTTGAACGCTTATCGAATATTTATCAAATATTCGCGGGATATTCCTACGAATATCGAATATTCGAATATCTCACTATTTGATCGAATATCTATTCGATAGAACAGTATTCGCTCATCACTATACAGTATCCCTCTACACTGTAGCCCCACTCTATAGGTAGTTAGCCACCACAATGTATACGTATATCCCTCCCTCTGCAGTAAGGCCCCCCACACTGCATACCTCCTCCCTCTGTCGTTGGTCCCCCATACTGTATACATACCCCCTCTGCAGGTAGTCCGTATACCTCCCTTCCCCTTCTGTAGTTGTTTCCCCATACTTTTATTCCTCCATCCCTCTTCTGCAAAGAGTCACTTTATACCCCCCTCCTGTAGTTATCCCATATACCCTCTGTCCCTTCCCCATTCAATGTCCCCTACTCTTCTTAGGCTAGGTTCATACTGCGTTTTTGCAATCCATTTTTTTCATCCGTTTTTTTGCAAAAAACAGATGCATTTTTGTGCATCCGTTTTGATCCGTTTTCCCATTGACTTCCATTGTAAAAAAAAAAAACGGATCCGTTTTTTTTTTACAATGGAAGTCAATGGGAAAACGGATGCACTCAAATGCATCCGTTTTTTTCATCCATTTTTCATCCGATTTTTGCAAAAAACGGATTGCAAAAACACAATGTGAACCTAGTCTCCCCTGCAACCTGTTTGATACTTAGCCACCCAATGTCAGAGATCTGGTCAGCTGAATTTAACTTATATTATATTTTAAGCCAAAAAGAACCCTGCAAAATTAGGCTAGTTCTTATTTTTGGGGTAGGTCTTATTTTCAGAGAAACAGATTGCAATACAAGGTACAAGTTTACTTACAAATTCCTATCTTCAGTTTGCAGGATCAATCAATGTTATAGGGTTGGTTACTTTAAACAAACTTTTTTTTTTTTTTTTTGCTAAAATCCTTACTTGACAATAAACTGATCATATGGTGTGGTAAACAGCAATTATCTGTAATGTGAGCAGGAAGCCAGTAGCAACTGTTCAGTCCCCCTGCAGCGCCACTACAGGGGAAATGAGCCAGTAAATAGTTTTCATAGAAGTAAATGGGCTGTTTATATAATGTACAGATATACTGAGACCTCCATAGGTCTGGTGTATACCCAGTGTCTATTACATCAGCAAAAATGGACCCATCAGGAAAGGAATTTCCCAATATTAGAGAAATGGAAAACAATAGCTCAGATTTATCAGTTTGTCTGATACAAAAGAGTCGCTACAAGATAATAACCAATTAATTAATTGCTATCTCTCAGACGTAATTTTATCAGATAAACAAATTAAAATCCTAAAAGGATGAGCCTCTTCTTCACATGCTGCTGCGGTGAAGTGTAGATTGTATCAGAGCCATCGGATAGAAGGCGTGTCCTGTCTCATATTACATTGAAAAAAAATTTTGTAACTTAACAGCTATTCACGTAATTAGTACTAATAAGTAATGAGTAATCCTCTCAGCACATTAAAATTATATGGACAAAGACATCATATTGGTTTCTAAAGTTTTCCTAAAGGTTTTTAAAGTTGTCAATGCTTAGAACATACCTTCAGCAGAATGATATTCTTTTACTGCTCACAGGACTTGAAGAACCATTTATGGAATCCTAATCTAAGATAATTTGGGGGAAGCTCAGAAGCAATACAAGAAAATATTATTCTACTAAAAAAAAGTGGTAGTATTCTTGTACAAACTTACAGATTTGGTTGGTTAACCACCTGCCAACTGCCTTTTGGCAAGGCTACAGTATGTTCCCTCTATGGCATTTTCGCAGGAAATGATTGTGAACATTATTTATGACCGTCATTATTAATAGGCCACCAACTTTTGCCGTTAAATGACAGCCCAATCACATAGTAGGAACATAGCTTGCATGTCTGGGCATTCAGCAGCCAACTCTGCAAGGACATTTGGAAACATTTTTCCTGCTTTCTATATTGGCAATCATCAGGGGTGTAGCTAGGATTCATGGGGCTCCTTAGCATAAAAAACTGTACAACCCCCCCCCCCGCCCCCGCACTGCATATATATATATATATATATATATATATATATATATATATATATATATATATATGTCTGCCTTGGAGCTGCAACCAGTCACTTGCTAGATGGCGTGACGCCACTTCTATGGTCGGTGGAAGTCAGCACACAGGTGTGATGGTATGCCTGCTTTTATTTTTTTGTGGCTGGCTATATTGATTACCAATGGTCGGTGACCTGCCGGGTTGGAGATGTGACCCACTCACGGTGGTCCAGAGTAGAGATGTGACCCACTCGAGCTGTCGGTACCGCCACCCACAGAAAGGGGAATTGACCCAAGGACAGTGTAGCTTGTGTGTAGGTGCCGGGGCAATGATCACTGAATCCCAGTGGAATAAATAAACTTTTCTTTACTGGCAAGTCTTCTGTAATAAAGGTGAATAATATAATATGTGGCTGATACAGACTTGCTCTCACTAAATCTTACACTGCTTTCACTAGAGAAATACTGAGGTACAAAATAAAATAGCAGTGCTGACTTCGTTGCATGCTAAAAAGAGTAGAGAGTTCAGAGTAGTGGAGAGAAGTTTGTCTTGAGAGTCCCAATCCAATGTGGTACTGTGCTCTGCCAGAATGTTAGACGAAGAAGAATACTTGAAAGAAAAAGAATACTTGTGCCTGTATTTCAGCCTTTGTCGCTATACCACCTTTTGCCCGGTAGTGTCGAGTTACCTGTCCTGCCAGGGTGACACAAGTCCCAGTCCTAGTTATCTGAGTTGAGCAAAGTGTCCGATGGTGTCTCGGTGTCACCTGCGCTGCGAGATAGAGTATGTAGGCTCTTTGTTTTATCTGGATCCGTTCATTTGCTTTAGGATAGTGTCCTGCACTTTTAAAAATGTTCAAGGCATGGGTTGGGGTGTCCTCTTACTTCTCCTGTCTTTAGTATTTAGTACTGCATCTTAGGTAGAAGTGTTGCTCTGAGAAAGAAAGTATCTGTGTTCTATTTAAGTGGCTGTACACTAGAGCTGGTCTGTCTCTGAAAGGGAACCTGGCAGAGCCAGGTTCCTGGCTAAGCTGATCTGCCTGATCTGTGTGTATTGCTCCACTGAGAAACAAAGAAGAACTAACTTACACTTCCTCTACCCACATGACTACTTCCTCCAGGGTGTATGTAACAACCTCTATGAGTGGTGGAGTGTGAAAAGAAAAGAGAACAGAGATAGGTAGAAGAAAAGAGTCTCTCTTATTGGTGTACAGAATCACTAGATACAATACAGTAACCCCTACATGACTACAGCTGTGCAACAAATATACATAAATATACATAATACTGGCATCTAGTGGCAAAACTTATAAAACTTATACATGACTTCATCACCACTTTACTTTTGAAGTATCAGGCTTATATAAATTCGGTGATGTGGCCAAAAAATAATAACACCTCTTGTGGCCAGAGGCAGCCACAAGAGTGACTGGCAGAGCAGAGAGCCAATGGCTGCTTACTCTGTCAGTCCACTGTATTTAACTATAAGGGCCCATTAGGAGTCATTATGGTTAAAAACATACTGTAGGTGCAGGAGCAGACTGCCTTCTGCGTAAACCCTTATGTACTGAAGTGTATAAGTGACACAAAACTCACTTACATGCTGCAACATAAAAAAGGGTTAAAAGCATAAGAAATGGAGATGGCTAGTGCACTGATAACCCCTTGTCTCTGCAGGAGCTCTGGAGAATAGAGGTCAAACGTTATCAAAGCTGTGAAGCAGAGATGTCCTTGTCTTCTGTTTTTAACCCTTTTTTGTGTTGCAGCAGCAAGTAAGGAGTTAAACAGAAGGACAAAGGAGGCTCTTATCTTCCTTGTGCATCCCCGGGCCCGGGCTCCCACAGGCCCCATAGCAGCTGCCTATCCTGCCTCTATGCTAGCTACACCACTGGCAATCATGTGATCATGGGTGCCAGCAGATACCTGCATTGAGCTACTGGGTCTCAGCAGTTCCAGATCACTTCTGCAGAGAGAGAGAGAGAGAAAAGGGCTTTTGTCCCCACACCCTAAAGTATAAACATCCCCTATACAAAAAATACCAAAATGGATGCAATTTTGTATTTTAGTACGTTTGCACTTTGTGTTTTTAATTTAAAAATGTACAAAAATTAACAAACACATTTTTATTTTGTTTTTACATTTTCCTCACTATAACAAAAAATATGTACTAAAATAAAAATGACAAAAAAAAAATAAAGCCTGTGAAATGTGAAAAAAAGTATTTGAATATGAGAGAAACACTTTATAGCTTTAAAATCTGCATGTATTAAGAACAAAAACAAAATGATTCTGGTCAAGAAGGGAGAAACCTTTTTATAGCACCAGCAACTGGTCAGTCATAAAACAAAAGGCCACTCACCCAATGTGGCTGTCTGATAGACACAACTCTATTAAAAGCATAAAAGAAATTGTCATTTCTCTTTGGTAAATCAATGAACATATGGAAGACAGAAGAAATAGTGTCTCCACATGGCACTCCTATCGGTCAGGGTCTGTAAAAAGTGGTGACGTCGAGTGGAGATTTCACTTTCCTTTAATCTTTTCCATCTGGCCCAGATTGGCAGTATGACTTCTTGTTATTGGCCATAGGAAACATTGAAGCTCAGGATTTGGTGTAGACATAGTGGACACTGCACATAGAGATATTGCCTAAAAACAAATTACGTATGTAATTATGTAAATCAGTACTTTTTTTTATCATTTTCATGAGCTTGCCCTTTATAATGTATATACTGTATCTATATCATAAACCATACATATACACAAACTGCATAGGTTCATATAGGTGTCACATGTATACACAGCGTTGACTGCTGATCTACTTATAGGAGAACAGGTATATAGTACAATGCAGTCAATGATCTGAATCTTATAACCTTTATTTGCGTTATTTTATCACTCTACAGCCTCTGACCAGAGGGTGAATCTTGTCAGAAAGCCGACCTATTCATGATATGTTATACTTTGTAATCATGCTTCTTTTCCTTATTACTTCAAGTGATATTACTGATTTATGTGAATCTGACAGACCTTTGTTCTCTCCCGTTGTGTCATCCTTGTAATGAGATAATGACCACACTGAAGGCAAATCTGGCAAAAGCGAAGTAAAGAGGCCACTTTACCCTTGTCCACCCACTCTGCCACAAGTCAGTTCCAAGTCTCATCAAGTCGTGTCATTCTCTGCAACACTAACTTGACATATCACATATTGAGATGGATTCTACTGGGAGCAACAATAACAAAACCTAATAATATCCAAACTACAGGATGTAAAAAAAGGAATAATCAGTTAAAACCTGTTTAAAGGGGTAGTGCGGCGCTAAACAATTATTCACAAAATAACACACATTACAAAGTCATAACTGTGCTCAGCTGCAATTGGCTAAGCACAATTATGCTCAGCCAATCGCGGCTGAGCTGCTGATGACGCGGCAGAGGGGGGCCGGCATGAGGGACGAATGGAGCGGCTCGATCGGCCTCCCGAGGGCTACGTCATTGTCCCAAGATGGCGGACGGGGGTCGGCGCGAGATGCGGTGAGTATAAAGCACCACACTTCCGGGTCTAGCGTGGGTGGGGGGAACACGGCAAAGGGGGGCCATTCACATACATAGCATACATTACAAAGTAGTATAACTTTGTAATGTGTGTTATTATGTGAATAATTGTTTAGCACTACCCCTTTAAGAAGCAAAACCATTTCACAATATTAATGTTATAAATCCATTTTTTTCTCTCAATATGTTTAAAGGAAACCATTACATTAAAATGCTGTCAGTCTATGTTCAGGATCAGACACTTGAGTAAGAGATCAGGACAATCTCAAAACACGTTGTGTTGTTTTTGTAAATAAATTTTAGCATATTTTACCTCTCCGTATATGCCTATACCTGAGAGAGAGAGAGAGAGAGAGAGAGAGAGAGAGAGATGGTTATTGTTTCCATGTTTAACCACTGCTCATCCTGGGTATAGTAGTCTAGGGTTAGATGTCCATAGATGTCTCTGTATGAACACTGGGACAGTTTGTTAATCACTCAGTAGGACTTCCCACTGGACTTATAAACCTAGCATGAGTGATGATTTACACAGATAAATAACATGTTATACTCATTTCTTATTCATTCCACTCCTTGCTCTATGGGTTCCCAAACCAGAGGCAGCATGAAACACTGAGGGATTCCTCCTGGAAAGTGATCTATGACTCACTCTAATGTGTTTCAGAGAAATCATTATTTTAAAATTATCCAAGAATAGAACAATGGAGTCATCGGGGTGGTTCCTAAGGTTTCTTCTTGCCCCGTTTTCCCTGACTGTTGTATCTGCCCCAATGTGTAGAGACATTTATTCTGACTGAGCCATTTTACAAATAATGGAGCCCCCTAAACAAAACATTTGAAAACCTTTACCGAACTCTCTCAGTGTTAGGGGCACAGCATTTCAACATGGCCATACTGTCAATGGCTTTCAACCTAAAATATATCCATTGCTGCAAAAACTTGTTGGCCATGTATCACATCCAATGATACATTATATACCTATTGTACTAGAAGAAATTGACCGTCACAAATAACTTCTACTTTCCAATGCTAACGCTTAGGAAAAGGTACGTTTTATATGTGATGGAAGTGGGCAGCAAAATGTGACAAGCTTCTAAAAGCAATAAATTGAACAGAAAGTAGGTCCCAAGTGAAGCCAATAAGACTGTCCTATCCAGGTGTTTTAGTCTGAGATGAGCCTGTGGCGGTGACTTGCAATTCTTTCCTATCCAACTCACATCTGTTTATTTTCATTAGTGGAGTCTACTGACAAGTGAATGGTGTCTCAATAGGATTCTTAGTGTCTCTGGCTTGTGAGAAGATTCGTTTTCCCTCTCGGAGTCCTAGGAAATAAATCAGTACAGATGTGTTAACTCCTTCACTGTCTTAACAAGACGCTAAGGACTCCATGGAGAACAGAAAATATCATATGGAATATTTTAATTCAGCTGTCCTTTTACTGGGAACCCGTAGAACAGAATAGCAGGTGTCATTTGTTTTTTTGTATCTTTGTTATTTTACATTCTTTTTTTTATATTTGCTTGACTGCATTATTTTTGTGTCATGGTTTACCCAAAGTTTTTCAAACAACATAACTTTGTGACAGATGTAACATCAGTCGACACAATCGCAGCAAAAGGTATCATACCATGCTAACCTAAAATATTTCTGGAAATATGGCCAACTTGGTTATCTTCGTACTAGGTTATCATCTCGACTACCCATTAATGTTGAGATATGAAAGTAGAAAAGAAGAACTTATGTAAATTTTATGTAAATAGATGGTGAATGAGGTGTATAGAGGTGTCTAATAGTAGAAATCTATTTGGTGCACAGCTTGCATATTGAACTTGGGCTGTAGGTGAATGATAAAGACTTTGTGAATCAAAATTTAGTTTAATATTCATTCCTTAAACACATACTACATATATTTCCACACTATATAAATGGTAAATATAATTGAAAAATATTGTATTACAAGTTGTAAAATGCAGGGAATGTGGACCAGCTGTGCTTCAAACTAATTTGACTGTGATCCATGAGAGAGATAGGAGCCTAAGAACCCTCTAGGTCTTCGCCCTGTAACCTGCTCCAGGATGCAGAAGCTGGATTTTTGCTGCTAGAGGATACCAGGTTGCTCCTTAAAGTGATATTCTCACCACCCTTACTCTATGTGCGGTTCTCCACACCATCCACAAGCTTAGATGCTGCACATTCGATATATACCTGTATAACACTTGTCTGTGTCTTTTTTCTACTCTTAAATCACTTCATTCCATCGGTTGACAGTGTCACCTAGGTGGGGCTTCACAGTAGTTGGGCCCCCTCTCCCAAAAAAGGGATGGCTCAACTGTCATAAAGCTCAGTCTTTGTGACACTGTCCAGCGATGAAATAAAGCTATTTTAGAGCAGAAAGAAGACATGTTTTTTACAGGTATATATCGAATGTGCAGAATCTAGGCTTGTGGAAGGTGTGGAGAACCACACATAGAGTAGGGGTGGGGACATTATCAATTTAAGCATAGCCTTGGTATGGCTAGCAGCTGGTCTTGATAAGCACCAAAGGGGAAACATGAAGATAAGGTGGAGTAAACAGGCCAGCTCATCACCAGGATGAGGCAGCAGCATAGTCAAATAGGCCCAGGTCAGGATAAGGATTAAGACACAGAAATTACACATTGGCCTAGGAACAGCAGGAGCCAACAACACTCGAGCAAGACAGAATAGAAGAGTGGAACTCAGGGTAGGTGGAGAAAGAATAGAAAAAATAAAACACATTGGGAGGGATATATCAAACAAAGTGAAACCGGCTCAGTTGCCCTCCGCAACCAATCAGATTCCAGCTTTCATTTTCCAAAGTCTGTGAGGAATGAAAAGTGGGATCTGATTGGTTGCTAGAAGCAACTGAGCCAGTTTCACTTTACAGCATGTTTGATAATTCTCCTCCATTGTCCCATTAAATTCAGAGAGTTGCCACCCACTCACGCTAGCGGACAGGCGTAGAACTGCATTGGCAGCTGGAAGTTGTTAGCACAGGCTGGGATATGCAAGGACATTGTCGGGCCTCCACTGCCCTGTACTACATGGAGACCGTGGGAAAAGACGAGCAGGAATACTGACTTGCCAGTGGAGAGAAGCTAGGACTGGTGGTGAGATACAGAACACTGACCTGCTAGTGTTAAAAAAAAAATTATAAGTACTGTATTTTTAGGTCATTGATCAAGTGATTCATTCTGATTGCCATATTTGAAGTTAGAAATAAATGTTTCCCCTGGTATGTGGCAAGTAGAATCTGCCTGATAATGGTTTTTACATTGCTCTGGATCAACTCAGGAGGGTTATAGGTTGAACTTGATGTTTTTTTCCCCCCTTATCATCTACATAACTATGTACAGTAGGTAAGGAATAGACTTTAGATACATTATTTACGGCTATTTTTTTTTACTGACATTGCATAAGCATTGTTACTGACGTCTAGGGACATAGCCATATCTCTTTAAAGGATGATATTCAAGAAGGAGTTAAGCCATGTGGGCAATATTTTTGCTAACATCTTGACATTAATGTTTAGAAGGACAATTGGCCTATCTTTGGTACCTTCAGATTCTCCTTATTAAGTTTGTTTGGCATCAGAATATAACCTGCCAAGGATGAGGGGTGGAAATGGTACCTTGAATGTGCACTTTCTTATTCTCATGCTTGCATTTATTGTACAGATGAGGTTTCCTGTCACATTTTCTGCCTAGATAAATGATCATACCATACATAAAGATGTAGCATTTCATGCTAGATAGGCCACAAAACAGTGCCGTTATTATATTGT
This sequence comes from Dendropsophus ebraccatus, assembly GCF_027789765.1. Taxonomy (NCBI): domain Eukaryota; kingdom Metazoa; phylum Chordata; class Amphibia; order Anura; family Hylidae; genus Dendropsophus; species Dendropsophus ebraccatus. The sequence goes on along the minus strand of NC_091463.1, from coordinate 37,349,265 downwards.
CAGCAATAAGACAGTGATCTCTAGTTGCTTAATTAGCATGGAAACTGAGAGATCCTGGTTTCATATCATATGCAGAAACCTCAAGAGTACCTCAGAGAAGCATTGGCGGCATGGCGGGAATAGTTATACAAAATGCATTGTGGTTTTCAGGATACGTTTCCAGAATACTATGTAAGGTCTTATGTGTATTTTTGTTCCTTAGTGATTATATAAAGTTAGTTATTTTTATTTATTTTTTTTTTATTTTTTTTTTTGGGGGGGGGGCTTGTTTGAGGTTAAATTAATAATTATTTGAGGTTAAATTATAGATTATTTGAGATTAAATTATTACCAGGGCAGTATGGCAAACCACCTCATATCCAGGATATGCAAAATCCCAAACTGATGAGTTGTATTGAAAGAGTTCTTCTAAGCGCCCTTGTAACACACAGCAGTGACAGAATTACTACGTCAATTTCAACTTTGACAAATAAATTCTATCATATTGTTTCCCTACATAATTACATAGTGGCGGGTGGATAAGAGGCCTTAATTGCCATATACATTGGCTAGAAGTAGGATAATAATGGAACAAATGGCTATCTAGTGAAAGATCATTCCACAGATGCAGCTTTACATATTTTAATCAAGATTGGACTAAAAAGCATGTTTTGCATTATTATTCTCCAATCTAAATGTCTCCCCTATCCATTAATAACAAGTAATTAGGGCTGTATTGGATTATTCACCAGTGTTATCTTACATCTGCAGGCTTCTGGCACGTCATGTGCCCATACATTTACTCCTCGTACAGGGAGGTTGTTGACATCCTATCCAAGATTACAGATTGCCAATCTCTTTTGAACCAGAGATCTGCCTGTTTTGTATCCTAGATGAGGTGTTACGGAGCTACTAGCTTCCTAATCTTATAAGGGAAACCCTTTCCTTTTCCCCTTAGGTGGATTTATGGGTCAACCTTCTTGATGTTCTTCAAGGAAGGAACCTGTGGATTAGTTCATAAGGCATGTCCTAATATATTCTAAGAAGTTTCTGGAGACTGTGGTGCCAATTACCATTCACAGCCTTCCTCTATCACCACCCTTTACTTCTATTTTTTAAAATCTCAAGTATTCCAGTATTTATCAGCTGCTGTATGTCCTGCAAAAAGTGGAGTTTTCTTTCCATTCTGAAATGGTACTCTCCACTGACACCTCTGTCCATGAGAGAAAAAAAACTGTTTTGGAAGTACAGCTGTAAATATAAAAGGTAACACAAATATTTTCCTAAGTTAGCAGCATCTGAAGTGTATGCAACACCCTTTAATATCTTTATGCCCCAATTGATTAGTATAAAAGAAGTGATATAAAAATACACCCTCCTAAATTGCTTAGACCTGGGGATGTAAAATTGTCTTCCTGACCAATACTAATACTTAGATAAATTAGTGCATTAACATTATACATTAGTACTGGTGTACTCTCAGCCCTGCAGAATGTATTTTTTAAGGTCAAAATCCAACCCCCTTAAATCTATTTCAGCCTTTATCAAATCCTATGGGAGCATGTCCCGTAACTTTACCATCCATTTTGTGATGAAATTACACGTCCTATAATCAGGACTCTGGGTGGGGTCTGCAACATAAAATAAACTTTGGATATTATGGGAATTATTTACTTATTTAGATGGAGATACAGTTTCCCTCTCAGACGTCTCTTGTATAATTACATTAAGTTTTGATAACCCTTCCTCGTATCTGATATGTTACATACAGAACCTCTTACTTATTAGTTGTTCTTCGTTGGACTTTTTCCTGTTTTCTTTGAACATTTTTATAGACCAATGTCCAGTGTTTGATCAATTTCCATCAACTGAAGATATAAAGCTGCTAATTGTTTCTGGAAAAAAACAAACAAGAAAATGACAAAGGTTCTTTATGATAGGGTTAAACTGTAGAATACATCTTCACAAGAAGAGCTATTGTACTGGATGAGACATAATCAATTTGGAAAATTGTTATCCATTTTCATTTAAACAACCTTTCTAAATCACCAAAAATGTGTTGATTTCAAGAATGTGGAGAGTATTTTTCTGCTACTTTGTAGATTATCTATGATTAACCTTTTATCTTTTTCTTTTTACGTACTCCTTAAGGTTGTAAGTATACCACCTTCTTTAATAATAAGTATTCTGGAATAAGCACAAAAACCATTTTCAGCACACACACTCTTTGAGCATCAACCCTATACAGACTGTCTGCCCTGCTTATCTTCTTAGGCCCCATGCACTTGTCCATGCCATTTTTACAGTAAGTAACTACTGACCAGGAATCCTTTTAGAAAGCCTTACGAAAAAGTCAGTATTTCATAACCGTAAAAATGGAAAGGGAAAAAATAAGATAAAACCACATACTTACCTGCAGCAACGGTGCTCTCCTGCTCGTCTTCTGTGCTGGTATGCAAGAGCACTGGGGAGCAATGGTTTATAGCCCTGTGAAACTGCTGATTAAAAGTAGGACCTGGTGGCATTTGCCCAGGTGCTGACGCTGGCATGCAGAATTCAAGCCAGCTTCCGAATGCACATCCGGTACTCTCTGGTATTCCGGATGTTCCCATGTTGTTCTCTCTGGTATTCCGGATGTTCCCATGATGTTCTATGGGACACCCATGATGTGTGCATGGGGTCTCAAATGGGATTTCACCCTTCAGGGAAGAGTTGGGAGGTTACTATAAGCTCTAGACAGCTGGCTAAACCCACTTAAGTTAGCGGTTTCTGCCAACTTTTATCTAAAGTGTATGTAGACCTATAGACCAAAAGGAGACTTGACTTGCAGCACAAGAGAGAGAGGAATTTTTTAGGGAATATTCCTTCATTTCTTAGTTTTGTGATCCAATTTTTATTTTAATTTAAAGGGAAAATCTACAGGCGGAGAACACTTAAAGACAATGTTCAACTGGATTTGTCCAGACAAACTCTCCCACATTGTTATTACAAATGAGCAATTGTGCGGAATGTGATAACTATTGGCTGAAGAAGTTTCATGCACCCTAGGGAGACCTGGAAAGTATGCGTACCTCCTATGGCTATAACCATGTTTTCCATGCAGCCTTAGGGCTGCATCCAACTTCTTCAGCCGCCAGTATTCAAATGTTGCATGTTCTGGTTCGCTAATCCTTTTAGAGTATATGGTACAGAAGTACTGGGGAACATTCATTAAAATACATATAATATACAGTGGTGCCTTGGATTACGAGCATAATTCGTTCCGGGACCGTGCTTGTAATCCAAATCCACTCTTAAACCAAAGCAAATTTTCCCATAAGAATTCATAGAAATGCAGACAATTGGTTCCACACCCCAAAACGCTCTTAAACCAAGTTACTCTTAAACCAAGGTACCACTGTAACATTTTTAAATTATGAATAAACTACAGGGGAAGAAATCCACATAAACATAAATATCCATGTGTTTTAAACATGATTCAGAATGAAAAGTTTTAAAACAAGGTAAAACCTACTATTAGACGGCAGGGAGGTTGCAAGATTTTTATTCAACTGCCTACCAAAATATTTTTTACTAGAGATGACTGAAACAATAAAAACCCACTTTGCAAATTTAACGCGTGGCTGTACTTTCAGGTAACATTGCAGAATAAGCTGTTATGTATCTGTGTGTGGGAAGAGTAGCATTATATCACTTTTTTATAAAACTAGAAAATGTACCCAGCACTGACCAGGTATAAGGTGTCAGACTGCTAATTATACCTTCCCAACTACCATCAGTGTGTGTGTGTGTGTGTGTAGGGGTGCCGTCAGACACTGACTTAGGGCACTATTCCAAGGGCCAAGGAGGGCCCGATCAACGATGCAAACAAGCGGCGATCTGCTAGATCGCCGCTCGTTTACTGGGCCTATTCCACGGCCCAATGATCATTAAGCGAGGGCTACAAGGACTTTGTTACCGATGTCCTTGCAACCCTTGCAGCATCATACATTACCTGTCAGGTCTTCTCGGCGCTGTCATCATCCCCGAGTCCCACCGCGCGGCGGTCTCGGGCTGTGATTGGCTGAGCGCTCCGTCAGCTGACCGGCCATTCTGAAGATAGAGCGCGCAGGACCCGGGGATGAAGACAGCGCCGAGAAGACCTGACAGGTAATGTATGATGCTGCAGCCTGTCAAATTGTCGGTCGCCAGCCGCGCACTGCTATTCAACCGTAGCGATGCGCGGTGGGGGAACGATGATTTTAGGTCTGGCCCTAAATGAACGATCAGCCGATGACACGATCATCGGCTGATCATTCTCTCTATTTCACCAAACGATAATCGGCCGAATCGAATTTCTTTATATGGGTCTGTTTTCCCCCAACCCTCTCCTCGTGAGCTACCAACAGATCAGATCATATTCTTTGGAACTGGCTGAGCACTAATTCCCTTACCTGTGCATTGCTGGGGAGACACGCTGCTCTAATTATGTCACCTGTGTGTGCAGTGTGGAGATTCTCCCATTAATTTCTATGAGGCAGTTTCCCCCATCCCCCTCCCCTCCTGTACATCTGGCAAAAACACAACTTTCTCTGTAACCTTCCCAGGCAACAAATGTATCTGTGTGCCAAATTTGGACTCAAACGGTTCAGGTGTCCTGAAGTCTATAGAGGACAGATGGACGGATGGACAGGCAGATGGATGGACAGACAAACATTAATTTTTATTAAATACATTTTTAACCAGTTTACCTTGTCCCTAAGCTAGTAGAGACAAGCTACTATGATGTTTTTCATATGATGTACACACAGAAAAGATATAGCCCTGTTATATCTCTACTGCACACCTCAGACATTGCAGCACCATACAGAACATTATTGAGTAGCACAAGCGGTGAGATAAAAAAAATAGAATTTTAAACCTGGACTCTATATCCCTCTCTGCATTTCTCACTGTACAACTAACTTCACATACTTTTATAGGCAGCAAGACATCTTCTTAGAGCCTTAAAAGTAAAGAAAGGAATTTTTCTTTAATAAAATCTATTCACATACTGCTAATTTATGTAAAGTTGTTAGAAACTGTAAAATAAGGGAAAGTATGTGTAAGACTGTACAGCTCAACTTGTACCAGTCACCTGGCATAATAACGCTCAGAAGAAACAGATTTAGGCCAGGTTCAGACTATGTAACTGTGCGGCTGTATTTGCGGCTGTAATTGTGCGGCGGTATTTTTGGTGGTTCATGCGTACGCTGGAAAGTATAGGATATACGGCTGCACAGTGCACACTATGTATGAATCTACGGCCCGGTCGTAAACGGACCCGTAAAAAATGAACAAGACCCTTGTTTGCGGCTGGACATGCGGCCGAGGATTGACAGGCGGTCCGTACGGAGTACTTCAAAAATAGCCGGCAATGATGCCGAATGCCGATGCCTCTAATAGTTAATATTTTAAATTAATAAAACACATTTTCTTTGTAATAAAGTCCCTTTCGTTGGTCAATAATTTAATTCTAACGAATCCATCATTTTGCAATTAAATATACTGTTAAAATAAATAGATATATAAATAAATGTATATTTATATATATATTTATTTTTTGACAGTATATTTAATTGCACAATGATGGATTCGTTAGAATTAAATTATTGACCAACGAAACTGAATTTATTTCATCGAAAATGTGTTTTATTAATTAAATATTAATTAGTACAGGAAGCTCCATAAGCCGTTAATTCATATTCCCGGCAATAGATCTTTCTGTACTAATCATCACTTTACTTAAATGAAAACATCAAATGTTTCTTCTAATTATGTTATCACAATAGCATTATTAGAAGAAACATTTAGAATTATATGTGCACTCAGCTGATTGGCTGATCGGCTCAGCGCACATATAATGAGCCGGTCCTCAGCACAGTGACTTCATTGTGCTGCGGACCAGCGAAGAGGACACATCGGGACATCGGATGGTGAGTATACATCTCTCCCCACCCCCTCCCCAGCACTGCACCCCTCCCAGCAAGGAATGGGGGGTCAGTTAACCCCTTCCTTGCTGGGATGGGTGCAGTCTGACATCAGTCTGGCCCCCAAGGGGTTAAGGGGGATGCAGGGGCGTAACTAGAACTAGCTGGGCCCCATAGCAAACTTTTGATTGGGCCCCCCCCCCCCCAAACAACTGACCACTAAGCTGTGAAGAGAGAGCAATATGTATATATAGTATTAGGAAAAGCATTATAGCACCATGACCACTGCCATTACCACTATATTGTTACCAACCAAATCCAGTATGTTAAGATGAATAATACAAACAGTACCAGTTTACATGGGACAAATATTACCCCCTCTCACTGACTAAACCCCCACATACTGAATAATGCTACCACTGCTACGGAATAAAATCCACAGTCCAATATCACCATTGGCCATACAGTGGCATGTATAGGCTCCACACAGGCTTTACACACCATAAGTGATCACAGTGCAGTTACAGGCGTCTTCTCCAATCGGAGTTGCTCACTTTTCCCCTTCTTCTCCATCCAGCCTGGCCACCATAAGGACTTCTCTCAGTAGTATCTGCCAGACAGTTTAGGTTCCTCACTCATGCCCCAATATCCTACGCATCTATTTGCTCCATCTGTTCCCTCATATAGTGGTCCCCTCTGTATTCATATAGTAGTTAGACAACTGTGTCCCTCATTAAGTAGTTAGCCCCTTCTCTGCCCCCCCCCATGTAGTACCGTATTTTTCGCTTTATATGACGCGCCTTTTGATCAGACGCGGCCCTGATTTTAGGGGGGAAAATAGAAAAAAAATATTTTGCTCATTGTCACAGTTTGGAGATAGCAGCAGTGTGATTGGTGCCAATCCCCCCATATAGTGCCCCAAATAGTAGCCAATGCCCCCATATAGTGCCCCACATAGTAGCCAATGCCCCCATATAGTGCCTCACATAGTAGCCAATGCCCCCATATAGTGCCCCACATAGTAGCCAATCCCCATATAGTGCCCCACATAGTAGCCAATGCCCCCATATAGTGCCCCACATAGTAGCCAATGCCCCCATATAGTGCCTCACATAGTAGCCAATGCCCCCATATAGTGCCTCACATAGTAGCCAATGCCCCCATATAGTGCCCCACATAGTAGCCAATGCCCCCATATAGTGCCCACATAGTAGCCAATGCCCCCATATAGTGCCCTCCATAGTAGCCAATGCCCCACATAGTAGCCAATGCCCCCATATAGTGCCCCCCATAGTAGCCAATGCCCCCATATAGTAGCAAATGCCCCCATATAGTGCCCCCCATAGTAGCCAATGCCCTCATATAGTAGCCAATGCCCCCACATAGTGCCCCCCATAGTAGCCAATGCCCCCATATAGTAGCCAATGCCCCCACATAGCCAATGCCCCCATATAGTGCCCCCCATAGTAGCCAATGCCCCCATATAGTATCCAATGCCCCCACATAGAAGCCAATGCCCCCATATAGTGCCCCTCATAGTAGCCAATGCCCCCATATAGTAGCCAATGCCCCCATACAGTGCCCCAATTGTAGCCAGTGCCCTCCATAGTAGCCAATGCCCCCATAAAATGCCCCCATGTAGTAGCCAGTGCCCTCATATAGTAGCCAATGCCCCCATACAGTGCCCCCATATAGTAGCCAATGCCCCCAGATAGTGCCCCCATCGTAGCCAGTGCCCCCATATAGTAGCCAATGCCCCATACAGTGCCCCCATAGTAGCCAATGCCCCATACAGTGCCCCCCATAGTAGCCAATGCCCCATACAGTGCCCCCCATAGTAGCCAATGCCCCATACAGTGCCCCCATAGTAGCCAATGCCCCATACAGTGCCCCACATAGTAGCCAATCCCCCCTGCGACCAGAAAAACAACAAACAGGTTACTCACCTGTCCGCCGGCCCCAGCAGCTCCTCTCCCGACACTCCGGTCTCCCGTCATCCTCCGGGCACAGGCAGCGGGGGACAGAGAGACTGCCGCTGCAGAACACTTCCGGGACACAGGCAGCGTCTCTGTACCCCACTGCCTGTGCCCGGAGGATGACGGGAGACCGGAGTGTCGGGAGAGGAGCTGCTGGGGCCGGTATACAGGTGAGTAGGACAGCGATCCCCTCCGCACGCCCAGCCCGCCCCCTCCATCGCCGCTTAGCCGATCAGGAGCCCAGGAAAGTGCTGCTCATTGCACTTTTCCGGGCTTCTGATCGGCTCAGCTGAGCAGCGATAGAAGGGGCGGGCGGAGGGGATGGCTCAGGGCCGCTCACTATGCATATGCATAGTGAGCGGCAATACAGGGGGCGGGGGCATACTTTAACGCGGGGGCCCGGGCCCCCTAAGCCCCCGGGCCCCATAGCGACGGCGTACCCTGCCCCCATGGTAGCTACACCAGTGGGGGGATGCAATACATCCTCCATTAACCCCTTGGGGGCCAGACTGTAAGCAGCGATCTGTAAAGATGCTGCATACTGTAAGGAGCACAACACCGCTCACAATGATGGGTGTTGTGCTCCTGTTTGTGTGTTTTTTGTGTGTTTCTCCCTTTTTGTTTTTCAGATATCGGTATCCTGTGGATTACGTCGGATTCCGTGGACTACGTCGATGACCAGCGTTTTTTTAATGTTTTTTTTTAAATAAAATGGTCAATGAGGGGTGTGGGGGTGTTTTTATTTGAATAAAAATTTTTTTTTACTTGTGTCTTGTCTTTATTTCTTTACTTTATAGACTTAGTAGTGGAAGCCGTCTAATAGACGGAATCCATTACTAAGTTGGGGCCTAGTGTTAGCCGGTATAAAATGGCTAACACTAACCCCCTATTATTACCCCAGTACCCAATGCCACCAGGGGTACTGGGAAGAGCCGGGTGCCAGTGGTCCCGGAGCGTCAAAATTGGCGCTCCTGGACCGGGCGGCAGCAGGCTGGTAAGATTTAGGCTGGGGAGGGCCTAAACCAATGGCTCTTCCCACCCTGGTGTTACCAGGCTGCTGTCGTTTGGTTTTTAACCCGGCTGGTTATAAAAATAGGGGGGACCCTATGCGTTTTTTTTTTATTATTTATTTATTTTTTTTAAAAAACCGCATAGGGTCCCCCCTATTTTTATAACCAGCCGGGTTAAAAACCAAACGACAGCAGCCTGGTAACACCAGGGTGGGAAGAGCCATTGTTTTAGGCCCTCCCCAGCCTAAATCTTACCAGCCTGCTGCGCCAATTTTGACGCTCCGGGACCACTGGCACCCGGCTCTTCCCAGTACCCCTGGTGGCATTGGGTACTGGTGTAATAATAGGGGGTTAGTGTTAGCCATTTTATACCGGCTAACACTAGGCCCCAACTTAGTAATGGATTTCGTCTATTAGACGGCTTCCACTACTAAGTCTATAAAGTAAAGAAATAAAGACAAGACACAAGTTAAAAAAAAAATTTATTCAAATAAAAACACCCCCACACCCCTCATTGACCATTTTATTAAAAAAAACATTAAAAAAACGCTGGTCATTGACGTAGTCCACGGAATCCGACGTAATCCACAGGATACCGATATCTGAAAAACAAAAAGGGAGAAACACACAAAAAACACACAAACAGGAGCACAACACCCATCATTGTGAGCGGTGTTGGTTGTGCTCCTTACAGTATGCAGCATCTTTACAGATCGCTGCTTACAGTCTGGCCCCCAAGGGGTTAAGGGAGGATGTATTGCATCCCCCTTAACCCCTTGGGGGCTAGACTGATGTCAGACTGCACCCATCCCAGCAAGGAAGGGGTTAACTGACCCCCCCATCCTTGCTGGGAGGGGTGCAGTGCTGGGGAGGGGGTGGGGAGAGCTCTATACTCACCCCGATGTTGTCTCTTCGCTGGTCCGCAGCACAATGAAGTCACTGTGCTGCGGACCGGCTCATTATATGTGCGCTGAGCTGATCAGCCAATCAGCTGAGCGCACATATAATTCTAAATGTTTCTTCTAATAATTCTATTGTGATAACATAATTAGAAGAAACATTTGATGTTTTCATTAAAGTAAAGTGATGATTAGTACAGAAAGATCTATTACCGGGAATATGAATTAACGGCTTATGGAGCTTCCTGTACTAATTAATATTTAATTAATAAAACACATTTTCGTTGAAATAAATTCAGTTTCGTTGGTCAATAATTTAATTCTAACGAATCCATCATTGTGCAATTAAATATACTGTCAAAAAATAAATATATAAATAAATATACATTTATTTATATATCTATTTATTTTAACAGTATATTTAATTGCAAAATGATGGATTAGTTTAAATTTAATTATTGAACAACGAAAGGCACTTTATTACAACGAAAATGTGTTTTATTATTTTAATAGATTAACCATGAGAGACATCGGCATACTGCAGAGGATCGCAAACCCCGGTAATAGCAATTCATGTAAACTGTGTTCCCTGCTTTCCCAGATGCATCCAGAGGTGTTTGCATCACTTTCTTAAGATTTTATTTGTTATTTTTAGTTGAACCAGATTTCAAAGTAAATGACCGTATGTTTTGAGCCACATGTCTATTTTTTCCCACGGCCGGAGTTTCATCCGCACATTTACAGCCGCATAAAAAATACAGCCGCACAGTTACATAGTGTGAACCTAGCCCCCGGGTATATGCACACAGAGTAATTCTCGAGATAAAACTCGCTCACCCACGCTCCCACCTGAATATTTGCCTGTCACATAGGCTCCATTATATCCTTGGGCAGATTCCAATGACAAGACAATTCTTTGGGCGGACAGCCGAATCCACGGGAGAATATAATGGAGCCGGTGGAGAGGGAAGCGGGAGTGCGCGGGGACGAGCGGCGTATTCCGCACAGAGTATTTGGCGAGAATTACTCCGTGTGCATATACCCTTTTGATGTCAGAATTCTCTCTTTGTTAGAGAATTGTGCATGCATGGTTCATGATGGAGAAGTCATCAAAAAAGACTTTGCAACACACTGATAAATGCTTCGGTAAAACAGTTTTCTTTATTACAGTTCCATGAGCAGCACCTTTGTTACGGTCTTTACTTTTCCTGTTTGGTGCTTCTGATCTATACCAAACTTTGTAGGAAGGTAATCATTTAGAAACATAGAAACTTGTCGAAGAAGATTGTCGGCAGAAAAAGACCACTGGGTCCATCTGGGTCTGCCTTTCCTTCTTATTATCTTAGGATAGATATACATTTATCCCTGGCATTTTTAAATTCTTTAATAGTAGATTTTATTGTAGATTTACCTACCACAACTGCACGGAAGTTTGTTCCAAGCATCTACTACTCTTTAAGTAAAGTTTCAGGTATGAATTCAGGTATAAATTTTATTGCACAGTTGGGTGAATACATTTTTTGCCCTTCAACCCCACCTAGTACCACCCTAGCAACGTCTGTATGTCTAGCAGTACAGCCTCTAGGCATGCTATACAGAATTCCAGCTCACAGCTTTGCCATGCATATCAGCTGTATCAGAGAGTCTAATAGAAGTCAATGAATCTATATTTTAGATTATCTTTGTCTATGGAAAGAATAATAATGCCTATTGAATTAAGTCTTAAACATGGGTCAGTATTTTTAGGCTCCGTTGACTTACGTGGGGGGAGGACAGTTTGACTTTTATAAGAATACTGATCTGTAGCTTTTCTATTCACTGATAGAAAATGAGAAATTATTCAGGGTTCAGCAAACGTTTCAAAGTCAATGAATCTGTAGCAATTGCCGAGCCAGATGAAATTTTTCGCTCATCCCTAACTTTAAATTTGCACTTCATAGAAATACTTTTTTTTTTCAGTTTATGCTATGTTATTATGAAAGACTCTATCTACCAAGATACCAGGCCAACTTTTCTTACATACTCCTGTCAAGTAAATGAAGTGAGCAAACAAGCAACTAAACACATTTCTGCGTTTGATTGAAGCAAGAAATAAAGCCGGATCCACAAGTACACACAGCCTTAATTGCACATTTGGTTTCCACTGATCTTATAGTGATAGTGATTTACACATCAGTCTAGCAATGATGCTGCTGACAAGTGTTTTTCACAGCCCCTGTTTATCTCCAGCATATAAAATCTTCAGAGAGGCTTTTCAATGCTGTCAGAATGTGCTGGTCTTAATAAGATAGCCAGCACAACACTTTAGACATAAGATGTTGACGCTACCCTAAAATAATTTCCTTCCCCGATACCAGGCTGAAATGCTAGGCTGCATCCGCTAATGATGAACTCAGAGACAAATCCGAGCTGTCTGATAAAAAAAAAAATCACACTAAACATCAAGTCAGATTCAATTTGTGGTGATGATTACAAATTAATATCTTGACATATTGTGCAATCTTTTTTTCTCTTACATTATTTTCCTTTTTTTATATCATATCTTAATTTAATTTGATACCAGGATGAATTTTATAACTTGGAAAAATGTTAAATATACAAAATGTAGGAAATGCTGATGCTATAGGTATAAAAAACAAATGTAATATATCAGATAATGTGGTCATGGATTAAAGCAAATGCACAATCACCACTACGGTGACGTTCTCTTCTCCACAGTTCAGCACATTGGGAGCAGGCCTGGCGTCCCCCGATGTGACGATTTCCTCTTCCCTTGTCGATGAGTCCCTGCTTGATTGTAATGGAGACAAGTCATTGAGGGGAGGGGATAGCATCACACCAGAGGGTGCCAGGACTGCCCCCAGTGTTCTGAGCAGAGAAAGGCACTGAGCACAAGAACCAGAAGGTGTCTTGAAAAAAGGACTGCACCACCGGGATCCCCGTGCTGGCGCCAAGCATGTTTAAGCAAAATCCAGCTGTTCTTAAAGAGTCACTGTCGTATTTATTTTTTTTTTTTGCAGAAATCAATAGTCCAGGCGATTTTAAGAAACTTTGTAATTGGGTTTATTAGCCAAATATGCCATTATCTGCATTTAAAAAGCCTTTTCCCAGGTCCCCCCCCCTGCCTCCTCTTTTCCATCCACTTCAATAAATCAGGAAATTGTGACTTATTGCGTCAGACGTACCCAGTCTGTTCTAGGGAGAGGGGAGGAGGGAGAAGGGAGGAGGGAGTTAGCTGACAGCAGAAAGCAGATAACAGAGGATTACAGGCACAGAGCTGGGTGAACGCTGTAATCAGAGCTCAGAGAGGTCAGTGGTGACTGTCAGAGGAGATAAAGGGTGAGGTATTTGTAGATTAACTCTTTGTTGTCCTGTTTTGGTCTTTCATTTAGCTCTCTCCATAGGAGAACAATGAAGACAGGGGGGAAAGCTTCAAACTGCTTTTTCATGATAAAAATGTATTTTTTGGCTAATAAACCCAATTACAAAGTTTCTTTAAATCGTCTGGACTATTGATTTCTGCAAAAAAAAATTCACGGCAGAGATACTTTAAGCCTTAGACTACTTATTTATATACAGTGCTTTAGCCAGAATGGACTCCCACAGAACTGTACCCCTTTTCCCCAGAAAAAAAAACTCCACTCAAATGGATTTTAGCGCTTTTACTGGTGTTATTGAGCATCTCTTTTTGTTATACAGCTATATTTAATTTTATCTACTTCAGTGGGTAAGAACAGAAGCAACCAGTATAGCATAGGTCGGTGCTTCTCAAACTGTGAGGCGGGTCTGGGGAGGCAGTTCTCACAAAAGTGACCATAACCTGCACAGTCCTTTCCCTGACTCCAACAATCTCTGCTTTAGGAACATCATTGACTCATTTTGTACTTATTTTATGTTATACAGAAATAAGGAGGCAAATGGAGGGTAGACTGAGCAATAGTTTTTATATTTGCATGGACTTCTATAATAGATAGTGAGGCCCCAGCATCCTCTTGCTCTGCCTGGCCAGGCATCATTTTGTCTGTTGGATGAGGCTCCAGTAGAAAAAGTTTGAATAGCATTGGCATAGATAGTAAATAGATAGTTAACTCCCTGGCAAATGACGGCACAACACATACTCCACACTATTAAGCCATAGTTTAAAGGAGAAGCCTGGCGAAAATGTTTATTAAAGTATTGTATTGCTCCCCAAAATTTAAACAAATCACCAAAATACACTTATTATGGGAATTGCTTATAAAAAGCTTTTTTCCCTGCACTTACTACTGCATCAAGGCTTCACCTCCTGGATAAAATGGTGATGTCACGAGCCGTCTCCCAGAGCTGTGTGGGCTGTGGCTGCTGGAGAGGATGATGGCAGAGGGATGCTCAGTGTCCCTCCAGTGTCCTGTTTCCCTAAGTGTCCCCCCGCCATCATCCTCTCTAGCAGCCACAGCCCACACAGCTCTGGGAGACGGCTCGTGACATCACCATTTTATCCAGGAGGTGAAGCCTTGATGCAGTAGTAAGTGCAGGGAAAAAAGCACTTTATGTGCATTTCCCGTAATAAGTGTATATTGGGGATTTGTATAACTTTTGGAAAGCGATACAATAATTTAATAAAAAAAAAATAAAATTGTACCCGTACGTCATGGCCCACGGTCCTGGGGGCCGCTTGTAGCCCGGGACCGCGGGTATTAGTGGGCATGGTCCTATCGCCGTGCCCGCTAATACAGTAATCAGATGCAGCTGTCAAAGATGACAGTTGCATCCGATTACCAGACGCAGCACTTCCCTGGTGTCTGGTGGCAGAGACATTGTCCCAGAGGAGCGATCTCCATGTCTGGTGCTAGCCGGGGTCTCCGCCAAAATTGCGCTTATCCCGGTTCGGCACTCGGATGCTTTCGGCTGCAGCAGCCGAAAGTATCCGGGTGCCAATCTCATTGATCTTTGCTGTATAACTATACAGCAAAGATCTTAATGAGAGATTAATGCACTTATACTAGAAGTCCCCCATGGGGGCTTCTAGTATAAGTGTAAAAAAAAAAAAAAAAAAAAAAAAGTGTTAATATTAGTAAAAAGCCCCCTCCCCTAATAAAAGTCAGAATCACCCCCCTTTCCCCATGTTTTTAATAAAAGTAAAGAAAACATGTTTGCTATCGCCGTGTGCCTAATCGCCCAAACTATTAAATAATCACATTCCTGATCTCGCACGGTAAATGGCGTCAGCGCAAAAAAAATCCTAAAGTGTAAAATTGCGCATTTTTGGTTGCATCAAATCCAGAAAAAAAATGTAATAAAAAGCGATTAAAAAGTCGTATATGCACAATCAAGGTACCAATAGAAAGTAAACATGGTGCAAAAAAATGACACCTCACACAGCCCCATAGACCAAAGGATAAAAGTGATATAAGCCTGGGAATGGAGCGATTTTAAGGAACGTATATTTGTTAAGAATGGTTTGAATTTTTTTACAGGCCATCAGATACAAGAAAAGTTATACATGTTATACTGTATATCGTTGTAATCGTAACAACTTGAGGAACATGCATAACAAGTCAGTTTTACCCCAAACAAATACCCCCCAAATAAAAGAAATGCATTTTTTTTTTGTTCAATTTCACCACACTTTGAATTTTTTCCTGATTTCACAGTGTACTTTATGCACAAATTCAGCCTGTCATTGCAAAGTACAATTAGTGATGCAAAAAATAAGGGCTCATGTGGGTTTCTAGGTGGAAAAATGCAAGTGCTATGGCCTTTTAAACACAAGGAAAACGCAAAACTAAAACGCAAAAACGAAAAGTGTCTCCGTCCTTAAGGGGTTAAGGGACAGTGTACTGTACTGTGCTGAACTGATTATCTACACAGTACATTATTACAGATAAAACAAAGAGGGTGAAAGGGTTATTTCGACTGTATGAGCAGAAATGAAAGAAAAAACAAACGTATACTTTAAAAAAGGGGTTGCAGAAAGCATGTACCTTTCAGAAGGAGGAGTCAAACAGGCATGTACACAGTATGCTGTCTCCTATATACAGCAGTAGCTAAGCCTTGTGCCCACTTTCTTTAATTTGTTGTGCTGTGTCTGTTGCTAGAGACAGAAATCCCCTAACAACAGACAGCAGGCAACAAAATACACCTAGTTGCAGGTCTGCAGAAATGCTTCTCTGTGGTAAGGATAACTTTTTGGTAAATTAAACAACTTACAGGAATGTTAGGTAGTACTTAGACCATCCCATGGAGGTAAGTTGTTGGAAACAACAGTGATCATTTAAAAGTACAATAGAATAGAGCCTGTTTTTTTTTTATTATTTGCATCCCTATGCTTCCATGCCGTGACTGCCCTGCGGTTTTTCAGGGAAGGTACTGGAGCAGGGACTGCTGTCAAAGGCAGGAGTCCCTGCTCCTTAACAGTATACTAAGTGGCTGGGCTAGTGGCTGGGCTAATTTTATTAGTTTCTAACTACTCAGATTTTTTGAGTGATCCAACTTTAACTTTATTTTCATATATTCTACAGATTCTCACTACTCTGTCAAACACTCAAAGCATCAATGAATCTAGCCTTAAGTTATATATAGCAAGAAGTCAGTCTAACTAATCCATAAAGCATAAATTCTTAAATAGTCCAGTGAAAAGTTAGAAGTCCATCACTTCATACAAGCTGGTAGTCAGTGTCCCAAGGATTCTTTATTTTTCACCCCAGAGATTGTAACAAGGGAACTGCACTGTTCCCACATACAGTACACCTGGAGAAGTCTGTAGTCTGTGCTATGGTTTATTCAGATGAATGTATTTTAAAGTTTTAACACAATTTAATAACTTTTGTTTATCCCTTTTATTCAGGTTTACAATGTTACGCTAAGTGTAGTCTTCTGGTATTTCTATTCTACAGATGTATGCAGTGAAGCAGACCAACACCTCACTGTTCCTTATTGAGGAACTTCAGGATTATCGGATTTAGTTTGACTGGCACTTTCTATTGGAATACTAATTCTTTTATCCTTTCTGTAAGGTTGTAGAGAGAAGACACATGTCTTCCCGAACCCACCTGATGCATGAGGGCATTTACTATATGACTAAAGAACTGTTTTGTCTCCAGGTCAGAATCTGCTTTGTTCTAATGCACTGTGACTGCAATGAAAAGGGACACAATGTCATGGGGGATCATTAGTTACTTTGATGAAATGTCCATCAGTCAGTTAAATCATTAAAATCTTTTTGTACAGCCAAACAAACTCTGGCCCATTAGGCAATAGACTCCAAAAGACAGTGGATTTTCACCTTAAAGGGGTACTCCAGCACAAATTGTTTCCTTTCAAATCAACTAGTTTCAGAAAGTTATATAGATTTGTATTTTACTTCTATTTAAAAATGCCAGTCTTACAGTACTTATCAGTTGCTGTATGCCCTGCAGGAAGTGGTGTTTTCTTTTCAGTCTCACACAATGCTCTGTGTGAGCTGTGTGAGGTTTTCTATGGGGATTTGCTACTGCTATGGACAGCTCCTGACTTGGACAGAGGTGTCAGCAGAAAGCATTGTGTGAGACTAAAAAGAAAACACCACTTCCTACTGGGTATACAGGGCATGTGATATGTTTATTTATTTATTTTTATATATTTTATTTTTAAACTACTAAAGGGTGGTAATTTTAACTTTAGGGACTATTAGAAGCAATAATTAGATTGCTTACACTGGTCAACATAATCTGTTATCTTCTTATAGAGTCTGCCTGAGGCAGACTATATGAGAGGGTCGGGGATTAAACTGCATGTAGGTAAGTATTAGACCGACAGTCAGGGAAAATGATCAGGCAGTAAAAGAAGCTTAGCTCTTGTCACTGACACTTAAACACTGCGATCATCTGCGTTTAAGGAGTTAATGATGGGCCTCAGTGAGATCGCTATTACTCATTATTGACTGTGTGGACGCAGCTGATGAAGACAGCCAGTCCACACCCTCTATGAAGTGTGCTCTGCTTCTGTGTATGCTTCATAGAGCCAATAAACTTAATGCCATACTGGTACATCATGGTTCTTTAAGTGACAGGCACTCTTGATGTACCGGTATGTCATGGGCCCTTTAGGGGTTACAGACCTCTGAAGGTGTCCTTTTCTATCAGACACCAAGACAATAACAGCAGATCTTTTTTGTACATTATTATGGGGGCTGCAATCTTGCCTGAGATAATTTTAACAGTATTTAATTATATGCTTTACAGCAAGTTCCATGACCATAAACCTGTCCAATTGACATGAATGAGGAAAATGACTTGGTATATTCTGTGACCTTAAAAGTTATATAATCCCTTCCAAAGATAGATCACTCTTTGTCGACTGCCCACAGTCCATGAGTTTCTCGGGCTACTATCCCAACTCACAAGGACTGACTCCTAGAAACCATTGACACCATGATGGTGTGATGACAACCACACAAGAGGAGCTAAAACTGGAAGACACAAGGAAGGAAGTCATGATTAAATACAGAGAGAGTGGTTGGGTTTACCCCACAGCAGATCTTCTAGGGTCTTGTGGGGTCCACGCTTCAAATTATCTTGGTGGCAGAATGGGAACCAACATAATTCTAGACAAATAATTCAATGTTATGACTGATCAGTATACAGTAACATAGTTAATAAGGTTGAAAGACAACAAGAGTCTATCAGGTTCAACCTACAGACACCCTCTTGATCAAGGCAAAAACCATTTAATAAGGAGTCCAAAGTAATGCTCTCCAGAATATAACAGAACACACGTTCTAAGATTGAGAGATACGTACAGGAGATAAAAAGACGTGTTTATAGAAAACACATTCTCACCGGCTGCTGTCAGGAATCTAAAGCTTCTTGTTAACATTGCACATTAGAACCTGGCAATGATCTATAAACGCCTCCCCTTACTTGCAGCCCTATATACTGGAATAATCATGCATTAGAGTGGCAGTAATTTGTGATGGTATTGGAGATGTCATAGAGCTTAGAGGCAGCATCTCACTAACTTCATTATCAATCTCACTTAGGAAAACATTTCCATGTGAGAACAGACTGAAACCCAATGTGTCAGCCTGGTAGGAAGGGGGAACCGGCGAAACATCTCTATGATTTACACCCTACGCCAACAGCATCTGCTCTGGCAGTAACATGCTGTAGTCCCATAGTGATACACTTTATGTAAACATTCTCTCTCACCTTCTTTTTATGAAGGCTCTCTGCAGGATCCCTATGGTATATGGAAGCATTTGTCAAAACAAAAATTCACAAAAATCCAATTTGGAGATGGAGAGTAATAAATCAGTAGAGCTCCTGAGTAATACCATTCCTCTGGGTTAGGTTCACAATTCCAAACTACTCCAACCTGATTAGATAATATGAGTATTTATCATCAGCCAGAGGAGGGGACAGTATGGATGGGTCCAAGAGCCCTTTCTGACCTTCTGTCACTAGCTTCACAAGAAGTTATTCTCTCAATGACTTGTAAGACATGAACTCCAACTGTGTTATAATCCCAGGCCTGAGGGAAGTGTGAAATTACTGCTTCGCTAATAATAATCTTTTTACAAGGATACATTTCCATGAGACAGAAACAAATGATCCCTTGGCCTGGAGCCTTCCATGTCAGCCAACGGAGAGCTTTATACCTTAGTGAGTAATGATGTTGGAATCTCTTCCTGGAGGCACTGCCATTCACCCAATCAATCTGGAAGGGGGCAGACGCACAGCAGCAGAGTAAAGAGGACTCTACCCGATCCTAATCCCAACTCTCCAACTCCACCCTGCCGACCTGTATCATTACTTAGACACGTGGCTCGAGCGGCACCAAAACAGCTTGCTGTCAAGGCTCCTCTGTGATGTCTTTGCTAGAACATTTGCCAGGTTGATGTTGAAGAGCTGCAAGGGAGGACCTTCCTGTTTGATCTGCTCTAAGGGAGGACAGCAGAATATTTCATAAACAGAACATTTGCTAAAAGCTTTATTCTTTTCACTGCCAGAGGGTCCCACAATGCATTGCTGGCAATTTGCCGATACATTTCTTTGGAAGAGAAATGTATCCTTTTCTGCTTAGTATTTCAGCCCTTCGGCAATCAGTGATTTGTGTCATGCACTTTTCACAGAAATATTTTAAAAATCACCTTTTCTGCAGGAATGGTTAGCAGGCATTATGTACTGAGGTGGTTCTACATTTATCAGGTTAGAGTCTGACTATGACACTGTGTACCATTAATGTACTGAACACTGGGGTTCCACCACACATTGTTTGGCCCCATACATTGTGTAAGTCAAGGCTTCAGCATCCTAAAAGGAACAGTAGTATATCAAGGTGAGAATGAAATACATTAACCTATAATGGAAGGAACCTTTTTTGACCAACCTTGTAGATTAATAGATTAGATATATTAATGGTGTCTGCTTCACAAGCCATCAGGGCAGTTCTCCCCACCCCACCAGCCAGATAGATCTGGATGTAGGGAGAGATCCATCATAATAACATAACATAGTAAGGTTGAAAGAAGACAAGAGTCCATCAGGTGAAACCTAGGGAAACTCTACTTTGTAGATCCAGAGGAAGGCAAAAACCCCTATGAGGCAGATGACAATTGTCGCATCAAAGGGAGAAAATTCCTTTCCAACTCCAATGCAAACAGAATAATCCCTGGATCAACGTATCACCAAAAATCTAATGCCCATAATTTGTAATAATATATATTTCAAGAAAAGCATCCAGGCCTCCCTTGAACTTATTAATGAATTATCCATGACAACATCATGTAGGAGAGAATTCCACAGTCTCACTGCTCTTACAGTAAAGAATCTGCATCTGTGCTGGTGGTGAAACCTTATTTCCTCTAGACGTAGAGGATGCTCCTTTGTCATGGTTACAGACCAAGGAGTAAAACAATCACTACAAAGATCCCTGTACTGTCCATTCATATATTTCTATATTGACCCTAAGATGTTTTTTTCTAGCGTAAATAACCCCAAGCTTGATACACTGTAACCCACCCATTTCCTTAAAGGAGAAATCAGTCCAAAATTTTTATTATTTTATTATTTAAGTATTGTATTGCCCCTCAAGAGTTATACAAATTACCAATATACACTTATTATGGGAAATGCACTTAAAGTGTTTTTTTTCCTGCACTTACTACTGCATCAAGGCTTCACTTCCTGGATGACAAGGTGATGTCACTTCCTGGATAAAATGTTGATGTCATGACCCAACTCCCAGAGTTGTGCGGACTGTGGGCTGCTGCAGAGGCTGATGGTAGGGGGATGCTCAGTGTCCCTCCAGTGCCCTGTGTCCCTCAGTGTCCCGGCGCCCCTCTCCAGCATCCACAGCCGATTCAGTGGACTTTTCGGTGGACTTCTCATTTAATGACCTTTGTAATTTGTAATTAAGATTGCATGAAAGTGATGAAAGGTTCCCTTTAAGGTTGGTCGGACACAGTGCTCTTCAGTATAGACTGATGTATTCATTGGAACCACGGCATTATGAATTTGTTGTAAGAAACCTTAATGAATTTATTAGCCTATAGAAAAGGTTTTTTTGGGAAAAAATGTCACTATGTAGATGTGGTTTATGGTTGTATACCTGTTAAAGAAAAAAAAGTTTTGACAAAACACCTAAAAAATATAGGCAGCATATTATAGGTTCATAAACTACCATGTAGTCAGGATGTCTTATAATATTATAATCACAAGACAACATGTTATGACAGCTATATACAACAACCAATTTCTGACCTGTCAATGGACAACCATGCAATTCATGAACGTTATGAATACCAAATGCTCTGTTATGGCTTATGGTAGGGCAGGCATTTTAAGGATTTGAGGCTACATGTACTTTACCATTTTGTGTCTGTGTCCTCTGACTTATTGTCTTATTAATGTACATGCCTTTGCATTACTGTCACTGTATGCTATCTCTCCTGTGTTATACTTATCATAGATTTATAAATGGAGGGAAAGGCTTACTTCTGCAGAGCAGGGAGCAAACAGTCCTCAAAGTCTCTTGACATTGGAGAAGCAGTCAAAGACATTTGCACCATTGAGCCTCTGGTTATTAGGCCTTAGGTCATGTTCACACTTTATTTGTACTTTATGAGTACTTCTCATGTGTATTTTGTGTAAGAAACAAGTTAAAAAATCTTCTTTCTTCCAATAACAGTCAATGAGCAGATGGATGAAAAGCTATTGTATGTCTAATACTATTTTGGATCTGTCCAAAAATGTTACACATTAATTTAATATGTGAACTTCAATTTTATTGTGGGAATAATCTTGAGTCTAAGATCTTATTAATATGTATATTACAGAGAACAGACATATGAAATATTCATTCTAAGAACTGTACATATAACCAGGGGGGATCTTTTTGGTGGAGGATGATTTTCTGGGAGTATATTATTAATATGTGACTTTACTAGTTAGGACAGCAAAGGATTTTATACCGATGAGACAAGCTAGGCTGCAGTCATCCAGAGGGGCTCTATTTGCTTCCTTTTAGAACATCTAAGCCTAACAAAGGTTGAACTTGATATACTTGTGTCTATTTTGTGCCTTTTTTCAACCTACGTACCATACGTGCAGGGATATAAAGCAACATCTACGTGACCACCAGCCGGTGTTTCAGAATGAAAAGGTCAGATCAGCTGATCAGTGCCTGAAATACTGTATATTGAAAGAATCGGAATTACAATTTGTATGGAATTGCAACCCTTGCAACATGTTTCCTCTAGATTATTTTAAGAAATATATAGGCTCTTTTCAAATGCGGCATCCATGAATGTCTGTAATCATTATGTATACCTCATCATGTACAATGTTTTACATCCCAGGTGGGAAATAGATCTGAGGGCTTTTCCATTAATATTCCGATTGGTTTTCGAAATGTCAAAGCGAGTTAATACAATTTGATCTCTGTTTTCTTAGCTGTATAAAAAGGACCTCAATCACTTTGAGGCAGCAAAAGTCAATGGGAATAAATTCAGCACCCAGAACAGTAATAAATGGAAAGCAATTTCATGACTCCCGAACATGCCTTAAGCAGAAAACGTCTGCCGGAGATACCTCCACCGCTACTTCATTTTCAGAAGGGCATCAGGAAATTAAAACTGCTCACAAATGACATTGTGAACCTTGTAGGACATTAGTCTTACTTCTGCCATATTGGCCACAATTCATTCAGGTGCGGAGACAGTAACCAACATGGCTACACATTACCTAAGTATTCACTATGACTAGGATATTAAAGGTTTAAGTGATGATTTGTTAATGTACTGCCCCTGGCTTAAAGGGAATACTCAGGTTCCTTTTTAATTTTATGTTAGACGCCAAAGTAGGGTTTATAACAGAAGATATGTGTTCTGTCCATTCTGTTTTACAATGGATCCAGATTTAACAAGGCCAACGTGTAGACTATCTGGGTCACTAACAGATTTGGCTTAGGGATAAACCAGGAAATGAGGTCTAAAGGATTGTGTGTTCTTCACGCTTATCCCTGTAGGGAGTTATAGCCTAAGAATTCTCTGATCACTATTTCTGAGTAGTCTCTGTTAGCAGCAGAAGTCACACTACCAAGGCAGCATACAGAAATGATGGTCAGGCAGTGCACAGGTTAGGGCAGGCAAGGTTTGATCATAATGAGTATGCTGAGGTCAGGGCTGGCGCACAGCAAATGTGGTGGTTGAAGAGGTCAAATGTTAAGAGTCAGTGTTAAACAAGACAGAAATAAGATACCATTGCACACTTAGGCCATTTTCACACTACATGTATTTTCATAAAAACAGGGCTGTGGAGTCGGTAAGCCGTAGTTCCGACTCCAACTCCGGCTCTTGAATTTTATCAGGACCGACTCCGACTCCTGAATTTTATCAGGACCAACTCCAACTCCCGACTCCGACTCTGACTCCTGCTCCTTCATAAATGGCCAGTCATATACCAGGGGAGTTATTTATCACACTGGCTCAGCAGCTTCTCCCTAATGTCCTACATGATCCTGGGGCGACTTCTGAGGGAATAAGGAATGATATAAAGCAGCTTCTCCTGTGTGTGTAGTGGATGCAACCAGTCTCCAGCCTCCATGTCCTGAACAACTCAGAACTAGACTAGATGGAGCAGGTGATCTTTTCCTGCTGACAGTCTTCTATGTTTATAACTAAATATTCACCATACTTAAAGAAACAATGATAACAATGCCATATCTCTGTGATATACAGGGGGTCACACATAGTGATATAGAGAGGGGTCACACATAATGATATAGAGAGGGGTCACACATAGAGATAAAAAGGTCATGCAGTGATATAGAAAGTCACTGTGGGGGCACGCAATAGCACGCACACACACACACAGCCTGCTGCAGCCATAGCATACGCACACACCCACACAGCCTGCTGCAGCTATAGCACACACACAGCCTGCTGCAGCCATAGCACACACACACAGCCTGCTGCAGCCATAGCACACACACACACACACAACCTGCTGCAGCCATAGCACACACACACACAGCTTGCTGCAGCCATAGCGCACACCACACACACGCAGCCTGCTGCGGCCATAGCACACCTACACGCAGCCTGCTGCAGCCATAGCACACACACACACACACAACCTGCTGCAGCCATAGCACACACACAGCTTGCTGCAGCCATAGTGCACACCACACACACGCAGCCTGCTGCGGCCATAGCACACATACACACAGCCTGCTGCAGCAATAGTGTGCACACACACACAAACACACACACAGCTTTCTGCAGCCATAGCACACATACACACAGCCTGCTGCAGCGACAGTGTGCGCACACACACACACACACACAAACATACACACAGCCTGCTGCAGCCATAGCACATACACACAGCCTTCTGCAGCCATAGCACACACAGCCTACTGCAGCCATAGCACACACACAGCCTGCTGTAGTCATAGCACACACACAGCCTACTGCAGCCATAGCACGCACACACACACAGCTGCAGCCATAGAACACTGAAGAAAAACACACAATCTTCTCCCAGAGAGAAAACACCAAACTGGGGACAGAGGTTACAGCTACACTACTTATGTCTTCTCCTTCTCTTCTATATTACACAGGATATCTTCATATTACACTGCTGCTCATATACAGTCATCCAGCATCCAGGAAGAGAACAGCACAGATATCCCCCCCACACAATGGACTCTTCCAGCTCAGAAACAATATACACCAAGGGTTCAGTTGTGTTTTTGTTGGTTTGCAGCTCAGAAACAAACTGACAAATAGTGACCGACAACTTTTCCATCACCACCCTTATGTATTAGGGCTAGTGTCCTATTAGAATGTTGCTCATAATATATATTCATGAGCAAAACTTGTAAAATTCATATCAAAATTCAACTCTACATTTTTAAAAGATCGGAGTTGGTACATTTTTTTCCGACTCCAACTCCGGCTCCAACTCCAGCCAAAGCTAGCTCCGACTCCAACTCCGACTCCGACTTCAGCCAAAACTAGCTCCAACTCCACAACTCCGACTCCACAGCCCTGCATAAAACTATACTGATTGCAACAACGGCCGTGATTAATACGACAATATACATGCCGTTGCCGCCTATGGAATTCTGCCCGGAGTCTATCTCATAGTATACACTCTGGCCGGGATCCCTAGTGGCGCTGCGAGAAACTGACATGTCAGTTTTCTGCGGCAACTATACATTGAATAGCGCCTGCAGAAAACCCTGTCAGTGCACAATGTGGAGCGAGCGGCTCCAACCACACGCACCATAGTGTGCAGTGGAGATGCACTCGGACGGATCTTTAGCGCACGAATGCACGAAAGATCGTCCGCAGTACCGGCCAGGATAATCTTTAATGAGACCTTATACAGAAGGTGAACATAGCCTTAAGGAGCCAAAGACACCTACTGTATAGTGCAGATGGGTTAAAGATTTATAAGAAGCTTGAGGCATCTAGGTATTGTTGGCTATCAGGTTCCACTGTCCCTTTAAGAAACTTTTCAAATCTAAATCAACAGTAGATGTGATATACAGCAAGTTTGCCATATACATATTATTTTATCATGCAGTAAAACAAAGCTGAACTTACCAGAAATCCAGGTCCAGTCTGGTTGTAAAAAAAACTAGATTAACACAGGAATTCCAGCCAGTACAGAGAGTCACGGCTCACTGTGTCCATCAATCACATGACTGCCTTCTCTCTGTGAGCGCTCAGATGGCCTGGATACACTGGACTTCCTGTTTTCTGACTCTTCGAGACAAAAAGTCAGAACACAGGAAGTGCTGTGTTTTCCCTGATAACTAATGTAAATTGCAAACTTGCTTTTGATTTAGAAAGTTATTACGACTTTAACTTTAAGTAAATTGAATGTTGTGCAGCACTGTGCATCTTCCTAATACACATCAGTTTTGAATTTGGTACTGGAATAGTTCTCCATGCTTCCCGCCACATCTAACTATAACTTATTAGACATGCTTCTCATTGCGTTTTCATCACGAGACCCACCGCACTGGAGACAGGAGCTATGGTGCAGCAGAAAGCTCCACCCCATAAGGTATTAGCTGTATGTGGCTGGAAGTGGGTAGAACAGGCTCTGAAAATTGATGTATACAGGAAAAAATAATATCATTTCATCAAATGTATAAAAACATTTTTTTTTAAATCAGCGGTGCACTTCAAAGTGTCTTTGTCACTTTAATAAGCCTTTGACATGTCACACAGATAAAAGTTTTAACCAGTCAGCTATGGTGCAGCAGAAAGCTCCACCCCATAAGGTATTTGCTGTATGTGGCTGGAACTGGGTAGAATGGGCTCTCAAAATTGATGTATATACGAAAAGTGAGGATAAAAGTTTTAATTAGTCAGGGTCTGGGTGTTCAGACTCTTACCGATCAATAGAGCAGGGAGAAGTGCTCACTTAACTCCTTGGCTGACTGTGATCTCCATCCTTCTAAGGTAAATGGGCTCCATAGACTAACAATGGAGCCTGTTTCCTGTAGCAAAACAGCAAAAGTAGTAGAGGGGCCTCACATTGGAAATCTAAAGAAAGTCCCACATTACAATACCTTATCCATACAGTCAACCAGACATACAGTACATCCTGGACCACTTCCTGGCCTTCAGTTAAGAGCGGAAAAAGAAATCTGGTCCAGATGGTGTAATATGTTTCCAGAATTATCCCCTCTGAAAACCTCAGTTGCCAAGGCTTTAGGCAACACCCAAGAGGTCATCTAAATATAGGAATGAAGACTAATTCTCATACACCCCATGTATCACATTGTTGATTTTGAGCTCTAAAAGACGGATAAAATCATTGGCAGAAAGGTAAGGTATCTTCTTTGCACTTACAATGTACCATAACATCACTTACCAGGACCAGGAAAGCATGATCTGCATTAGTACAATGTGTGTGCAATGGAGATAAATAGATATGTATATGGCAGTCATACCAACTCTCAAAGGAACAAGGAAGAGGAAATGAATATTAATCAAAGAAAGAAGAAAAGTTACAATGCAGGCACAGAACAGAGGCAGGAAAAAAATGTAACACAGTAACAAATTTACAAATCATTGTAATACAAAAAGATTAAATCCCCAGAGTGTCCGCAGTTCAAATAAAGTCCAGAGCAAGCTAGTAATTTAGGTGTGCGCTGACCATGTGCTTCCAATTTTCTGTTATTTCCTCTTTTTTTATTATACAGTTGTTCATACGCAAAATCATCAGAGAGTCCATCGAATCCTTCCTCGGTCAGGGCATTCATCAGAAAGCAGCACTAGTCCGGACCTCAGCCTCCTGGAGAATGTTACCGGATTATTTTATGACATCATTTTATTAATCCATCTGGACTTCAGACATTTGCAAAATATACAGTATTGCTAACCCCATAAATAAGACATAGAGCGCTATTCAAAGCACAATCATAATGTGAATTAAAACAGAACATAAAATATATGAAGAGGCTGAGCAGCCCATAGGACCCCTATCTAGACATCTGCACAGAATTATTTTGCTCTCTGAGCATATCTATATTATCTTGGTGCAGTAAACAGTACTGCTATCTGAAGCCAGGCGTCTTTTATTAAGGTCACATAGTCTTGAACTGGTGAAGCAACATTCACTGTGACATTTTCTACAATCTGAAGAAATGTTACAAAATATACTTGTTTGTAGAAAAAAAATCCTATCTAAAGCCTTCACAGAAAGGAAAAGTACCACTGATATAAATGGTCAATAAATTATCAGCTGCTGCGCAGAAAGGTTTGATCAGTGAACAACAAAGCTATTGGTAGATTATGTCGGGACAAGAGTTATAGGGGTAATAGCATCTCTAAAAGGTATCGCCTATCTACAGAATAGTGCTGAATAGTGGTCTCACCTCTATGACCCCCCATTCATTGTGAGAATGGAGAACAAATGTCCTCCGAATAAATGTAGCATCAAGACACAAGTGCAAGCAGCACTCCATTCTCTATTGGGCTTCTGAACACTACCAAGCACCAAGCTTGCTAATGTTTGGATTGCCTGTAGAAAGCGAACAGGGCACTGCCCAAGCACACTTGGTGCACTCCATTCATTTTGGAATGGATTTTCATTCATTCTTATGATTGGTGATTGAACCTCACCAATCAGTTTGCTTTATTCTATGGAAAGTGGATCATTATTTAGAGGTGCGAATACCTCTTTATGGAGTGTATAGGGCAGACATTCCACCTATTCCACCATAACATCAAATGCTTTGCTCCATCAGCATACCTCTAAATATAACTAATAACACTATAGCCAGTGGGGGCACAATGTATATGACATAGCACATGTGTCCATCATGTCTGGGGCTAATAATAACACTGGTGAATGCAATAATTTCCTCCCTCATAGAAAAGGAAAGGATCATGTCTGCTGCATGCAATTTTCCAATTTACCAATTTACCATCTGGTAAAACCCCCTAATACTGTCTCCCAACAAATACATTTTAAGGCTATGTTCCCACTCTGTAAGACACTGGTCGTTTCGTGACCTGGCCGGATCACGGAATGGCAGGTGTCAGAGAAGATCATCCCGGCTGGTACTGTTGTACTGGCCGGATGTTCTTCACTGCCGCAGAATTCGGATGTGGGTGCACAATGGAGCATTGTGCACTGACAGGTTCTCTGCGCCGGCTATTCAATGAATAGCAGCCGCAGAAAACTGACGTGTCAGTTTTTGCGGTGCCGCTAGGGATCCCGGCTAGAGTGTATACTATGTGTATACACTCTGGCCGGGATTCTCTCAAGTGCAGCACTACATAAGTACCGTGATTACTACGGTACTTACGTAGTCTGAACATAGCCTAGGGTATATTCACTCAACATTATTGAGGTTAAAATACAGTCATATTTTTGCCTCCAAAAACTTCCAAAGTCCAATCTGCTGGCAGCATGTTAGAGAGCAGCTTAGCAGATTGATATGTAGTTGTATGGGGAAAGTGTCAGTAGTACTAGTCATTAATCTAAAACCTTGCCCATTCTGAGTCCAGCGGGCGGTTCTGTTCATTGATCGACAGCTATATTTGTTAATATATTAATACTGTTCATGAGCAGTGCAATAAAGCAGAAGAAAATAGGAAATAGTTCTTTACAGGAGAAATAGTTATAACAAAACTGAATGCACAGACATGTATAGGTCTATATAAAGTAATATAGCATTGCTAACCGCTTAGCCACTGGGTTGTGCTTTATGTTCCCTTTAAATTATAAATTTAATTTTTGAAATAAAAAAAAAAGAAATCCATCTGACCTCTCCATCTGCAACTTTACCTCCAAATTTTAATAATGTTGTCCAATCCTAGCACAGATTTCTTTTCTTTGTAATTCTCAACACGCTTGCATTTTTTCTTACCCAGTGCAGGCCCAATGAGTATTACCATAGCTAAGAGAATAAGAGCAGACAGCTGTGGGTCAGCCAGTTTTCTCTCTCATAGTTTTAAATCATCAGAAATGTCCATTTTCATCTATCCTTTGTGTGAATGTGTTATAGGAAGAGGTGCACATGATACAGCGCAGTACCAAAGGCCCAAAGGAAAGAGCTGTCTGAATGGAATGATGGCCCTATTGACTCAAGATCTTTCCTGCAAAGTAAGCCCAGGTGGGAAGCAAGTTACGCTAGAGATGGGCAGAGCAGCTTGTTCTGGTTTCTATTTGATACAAGAACAACCGAGTGATGGATTTGTTCACTCTCCACCTATGAAAGAATTAAATATGAACCTATTTATTCCCTTCTACTTCTGTTACTTTTGTTCTGGCATAAAGCATCCCTGTCACCAAGTATACAATTTACATGTGCACAATGATACCATACAAATATTCAACGACGGTGAATATTCATGCACGGAAAATCCACATGGTAAGTGAATAAAAGAGAGGAAGTGGTATGATACAGCTCAAAGATATAGGTTTATATATTACAAGACATCCTTTAGTTCTCCAACATGTTTGGCAGGCATACAGAGAGATGATTTATACGGTATACTTATAATGCATTATGTAAAGACTGCAGAACAATAAAAAGCAAACTCATGGAATAGCTATTATGTATTACTGTTCAAAGGGCGGAAAGAGTTAAGAAGAAAGAGTTGGGTTAGGAGAAAATTATGTATAGGATTTGTTAGAAATGGGTTTGGAGATGGTTTATGTGATCAATCGGTGTGGCTTTTATCTTTTTATTTTATTTTTTTTCCCTTTATTTTTCCATGTCATGTTTCTTTTTTGGGGGATTTTTTTTAAGGTAGATAATGAAAGTTATTTTAATGCAAAATCCACCTTTTTTTTATACATATTCAAAATGGTGACGTTAGGGTAACAAGGCACAGAAAACATATCAGATTTTTTTTTTTTTATAAATTATGCAATGTCAGCAGCTGGGTGCTGCCATTCACTTAAACAGAAGCTGATCTGCAGTTACAGGTTGCCACACTGATGCCTCTGTCCCCATTCACTGAGTAAAGTGGGCGCTAAATAACTAATACCCTGTTTCCCTAAAAATAAGACAGTGTCTTATGTTCATTTTTGCTCCCAGAGATGCACTATGTCTTACTTTCAGGGGATGTCTTAATTTTCCATGAAGAAGTATAAACACTTATTGTTGAACAAAAAGAAATTAACATTTATTAAATACTGTATAGTAGTTGTCATCACAAACCAGCATAACTAGACAAAACCAACAACCTCCCCCTCCCCGTTCCCCCATCCCCTCCCCTTAGCTGCATGGTGGCGGAAGTCTTACTTTTGGGGGATGCCTTATTTTAAGCTATCCTGTAAATCTTCCACTATACCTTATTTTTGGTGGATGTCTTATTTTGAGGGAAACAGGGTAGCTGATTAGTAGGGGTGACACCAGTCATTGTTGACCTGGTGGATAGACCATCAAAGTGTTTTGCTCAGAACACCTCTTCTCTCTAGTCTGTCTTCAATCTTCTGCTCTACAACATACACTCATGCACCTCACCTAGGGCAATTTTTATGCAATAGTTTAGGTTTGGAGTAATAAGGAAGATGAACTGAAGAGGATAAAAAGACTAAAAAAAAGTGAGGTAGGTGTAGACAATACATATTTAGTAGTTTTTCCATTTTCAACTTCCTGCCAGAGATGAATCACACAAAAGCATGCTGACGTCAGTATTATTAGTGATAACACTATATTAGTAAGTTATATAGTTAGGGGTTATAGTGGGTCAATGTCTGGGATCAAATAATCAAAGTAAAATAATGTCACCATATTCAATATTGTAGTAACGGCATGTGCATATCTTACACATCTTGTATAGGCACAGGGACAAAAACTTTAAATGTGGGAAACTTTTACGGATTTTCATTCCTCTGTTATAAAAACCAGGTTGACCCACAAAAGGAAATGAGTGAAGTCCTCCAAGAAGTATCATTCCAGATTGTAACAGACACCTGGCTGTCCTAGTGATTGATGGTCCCTTGACTACCACCAAGATTTTAACTTCGATCTATATTATGCTATACTACAAAGACCAGATAAATAAGCCACAGTCTCTGTGAATGAGATCATGTGACCACCAAATCCTACATGTCCAATGCCAGAAATCACACTTCTTTATTACCTAGATCTGCACTCATGCACAGTTGTGAAAACCCTGTACATATGCAAGCAAGCTGAGCTCTTCATCTCAGGCATTTATGTGCCAAAGCAGACCCTTTTAGTGCCATGTAGACTTTGTGATTACACATGCCACACCACGGAAACATTAGAAAGCTTTCACTTTGAGTTTGACATAAACACAAAAGGACAGTAATAAAAATAAAAATAAAAAAAAGTTTTTTAAAAAGTGCAAATCACTTAAAAAGCCAAAAGTTTTTCATAATTTAGGGCATAAGTAGTCGGTTCTTGGTTTAGACAAACATATTGTATCATATTTTGTGTTGTGTTGAGGCACATACTCATTAAGACAAAGTTTAGCCGTACTTTATTCCACTCTCCAATTACAAGATGTGTAAGACGGAGGATTTTTGGCCCAGCATGTGGGAATCTGCTCTCTGGAGAAAATCTTCCGTTCCAAGAAACACACAGAGTAATAAACAGCTGAATGTGCAGTAAAACATCTTCTTGGAAAAGCCTCACTCGCTATCAGAGCCTAGAAAGACAGAGGATCTTCGATTTGGCTTATGGCACCTGGAACGCTAGCCACAAACCATCGAACAATGTATGCGAGATAACCACAGGAACGCAAAAAACTTCTAAAAACATTAAGAACTCTGTGTAGTTTTAATCTATCCTTATAAATCACCTCGCAGGCATGCACCTATAAGACAGGAATGAAATTATTATTTGAGTGGGGTTTTTCATCATGGCAATCAATAGATGGAGAGTTCTTTGAAAAGTGATGGTAGATAACACATGTAAACGGCATTAGGCTGTCAGTGGAAGTACAGCACGTGTGAGTGATGATGGTGCACACTCCTTTGGACTTGAAGAAACAAGTGCTCTATTGAAAGTTATATGGCTGTAAGAAAGACTCTAGACCTTCAATCTTGAAGTCATCAGTGCAAAATAGAATCTCTCCGTACCGGATTGTTGTGCGGCTCCCCATGCCTTAGGTTTTGAACCAAGGCAGTTGCATGAAAAATGAGAAAGTGGAAGGGAACAACCTTCCAAAAAAAATGTCTAAAGAATTATGGATCATCAGAAAGCTAAGGGAAGAAAGCCAAAAAGCAACACAACACGGGTGCTCTTTATGAGAAAGGCATGTTTGGTACAAAGCAATAGTATGTCAATGTTGTAAATCTTGATGCCATATTAGAATAGGCATACATGGGTTTACATAGCCAAGAACATCTGTAGCCGTACATCAGGCTTTGTCCATCAAAACCAAAGTGGATGCATTTTTGTATCTGCATCTGTTTGATATCATCTGGACTGATAAACAGCCACACCACAGATTGTTATATATTACAATAACTCCAAAACCCATTTTATATGTGCCTAAACCCATTACATTCAAAAATAAATAACTAAATAATAATAACGATATACGATAACGATATAATCAATCTTTCAGTCATCAGTTATCTCTCCTGTCTGGGTTCTCCAAGGAACAATCGGCACAGCCCAGCTATCCTGTGTTCTCTATTGGAAGGGAATGGTTAAGCTGCAGTCAGGAACGTCTGGCTGCGGCTTATCTCTTCCCGACCCTATCTCCATTGAAATCATCTGTCAGTTGTTGTTCATAGCCCTATAGTTGTGTGCATACATAGCACTATTATAGTTGTGTGCGTACATAGAGCTATTATAGTTGTGTGTGTACATAGCGCTATTATAGCTTTGTGTATACATAGCACAATTTCTGGCCAATAAATCTTTTTTGTGCATGGTAGTTTTCAGAAGATATCTGCTCTTCAGACAGCAGGCAGTGCCATACATTGTGAAGCATCCATTCTGAGTTTCTGAAGAACTGAGCTGTAGTTTTATACAATTTTCAGAGTCAACTGTTTGGAGGCACCACCACTCTGGCAAACAGGTGATTTTTAGGGGTGCTGGACCGGACCAATCTGATCTTGATCCTTTAATATGTTCAAACATTGTCAAAATGTTTTAAAACAACGACCGTTATTTGCATTTAAATGATGACTGTCCAAAAAAAAAAAAAAAAAGATGGCTGTAATTTTGACATAGCCATAAAGGGGTTTACTCATAAAACATCTTGTAAATAGGCGGTATATGCTACTGCTGACTAAATAACTACTTTAGGTTCATGCAAAAGAATTATAATGCTGTTTTATTAACCCTGCTATAAGATGAAGCAGTGTCAATTAATAAAGCTACATAGTATTGAAGACAGGCATGTGCCTTTAACACTTTCTAATCCGCTGTCAAGTTGACGTAGTTTTATTAGCATACATACTGTATCAGAGCCGTCAGCTGTAGATGGTAATGGGATGCTTCTAATTTTATCATCTCCAGTCTTATTTGCATGATTAGCATCTCTGATATGTCTTCACACCTCAAAAAGAATGATAAAAGCTATCTGTTTCCTCAGGATATATGGAGACTTTACTGACCCCATCAGCCAGAATAAAATGTAGGGGATTCTACAGCCTGGGGCAGGAAAATAGAATTAATAAAGGGATTTATTTTATTCTGCTTCAAAATTGCTCATTTCACAATTTGTGGTGAATTTAATTAAATCTTGTTCATTCAGTTGAAGGAGCCACTATGGCATCCCCCCCCCCCCCCCAAACACACACACACACACTTTTCAAGCTGTAACACCATGCCTATACATGTGGGCTGGTGCTCCTCTAACCGGGTGATTTTATCTCCTGGTTAGGGCACCAATGACTCTCTGCATCCTACTGCTCCTGCTGGGTGCAGCATACCTCCCTGTCCTCAATCTATATCTGTAAGAATCACATTGAGTGCCTCATAGAGATACATGGGAAAAGCGACGTCTGGTCCCCACAGAAGTACAGTCATGGCCAAAAGTTTTGAGAATGACACAAATATTATATTTTCACATGATCTGCTGCCCTCTGATTTTTATGTGTGTTTGTCAGATGTTTTTATCACATACAGAAATATAATTGCAATCATATTATGAGTAACAAAAGCTTATATTGACAGTTACAATGAGTTAATGCAGCAAGTCAATATTTGCAGTGTTGACCTCTGCAATTCTCCCTGGCATGCTCTCAATCAACTTCTGGACCAAATCCTGACTGATAGCAGTCTATTCTTACACAATCAATGCTTGCATCTTGTCAGAATTTTTTAGTTTTTGTTTGTCCACCCGTGTCTTGATGATTGACCACAAGTTCTCAATGGGATTAAGATCTGGGGAGTTTTCAGGCCATGGACCCAAAATCTCTATGTTTTGTTCCCTGAGCCATTTAGTTATCACCTTCGCTTTATGCAAGGTGCTCCATCATGCTGGAAAAGGCATTGTTGATCGCCAAACTGCTCTTGGACGGTTGGGAGAAGTTGCTCTTGGAGGACATTCTGGTACCATTCTTTATTCATGGCTGCGTTTTTAGGCAAGACTGTGAGAGAGCCTATTCCCTTGGTTGAGAAGCAACCCCATACTTGAAAGGTTTCAGGATACTTTACAGTTGGCATGAGACAAGACTGGTGGTCACCTCGTCTTCTCTGAATAAGCTGTTTTCCAGATGTCCCAAACAATAAGAAAGGGGATTCATCAGAGAAAATGACTTAACCCCAGTCCCCAGCAGTCCACTCCCTGTACCTTTTGCAGAATATCAGTCTGTCCCTGATGTTTTTTCTGGAGAGAAGTGGCTTCTTTGCTGCCCTCCTTGAGACCAGGCCTTGCTCCAAGAGTTTCCGCCTCACAGTGCGTGCAGATGCACTCACACCTGCCTGCTGCAATTCCTGAGCAAGCTCTGCACTGCTGGTAGCCCGATCCCGCAGCTGAAACACTTTTAAGAGACGGTCCTGGTACTTGCTGGTCTTTCTTGGGCGCCCTGGAGCCTTTTTGGCAACAATGGAACCTCTCTTCTTGAAGTTTTTGATGATGCAATAGATTGTTGACTGAGGTGCAATCTTTCTAGCTGCAATACTCTTCCCTGTTAGGCCATTTTGTGCAGTGCAATGATGACTGCACATGTTTCTTTAGAGATAACCATGGTTACCAGAAGAGAAACAATGATGCCAAGCACCAGCCTCCTTTTAAAGTGTCCAGTGGTGTCATTCTTACTTAATCATGATAGATTGATCTCCAGCCCTGTCCTCACCCACACCTATACCTGTGTTAATGGAGCAATCACTGAAACGATGTTAGCTGGTCCTTTTAAGACAGGGCTGCAATGATGTTGAAATGTGTTTTGGGGGATAAAGTTCATTTTCTAGGCAAATATTGACTTTGCAAGTAATTGTTGTTAAGCGGATCACTCTTAATAACATTCTGGAGTATATGTAAATTGCCATTTGTAGACTTTGTAAAAAAATATATTTGTATCATTCTCAAAACTTTTGGTCATGACTGTAGTTGTTTGACAATCATAAACATAGTCACATATTCCACAGGACTGGAACAGCATCTTATTGGAGGAGATGATCCACCTGGAGGGAGGAATGTTAGCCCATATGTCTAAGCATGGTATGTTACTACCAGGAAGGCAGTAGCTAAAACTTAACCCTTATTAAAACCACTAAAGATCTAGCTGACCCTATAAAGAATTGGCCCATTGCTGGGAGAGACTTTTTGTAAATTTCTTTACTTTTCATTTAACGGGCAACGCTTGTGGACCTGTTGTGCTACTCATCCGGTGTTGGGAGCAAAGTCTAAGTACCCTCTAAGTTTTCACCCTTCATCCTAGTCTCTCCACAAAGATTGTCTTGGTGTGGTTAGCGATCTTCCCAGCAGATAGCATTGGCACTTGTCACCAGTTGATCAGGAAAATAGGTACAGTCAGTTTGTCTGCATAGTACACGGGAAAGGTATTAAAAAATGAGATGTAGTTAAAAAGAGGCAAATGGTCTATGCAGATGACACAGATTCATGTTTGCAAATGTTCAATTGAAACTGATCCCTAAAAAGAAGATGCTCAATATAGATAGATGGAAAAAGACTAGAAACAGTATGCAGTGACCCTTTAAATATTTTGAACCCCCGAATCATGCCTGCTATCTGTTTGAATCCTATTCAAACAGGTAGCAGGAAGGATTTGGCGCTGGGGTTCTGCACAGAATTTCGGCACTGATTCCGTAGTGTGAACAGACCCTTATGTAGCATGACAGGAACTGCAGGAACCTGGCCACAGGGTAGTTTACAGAGAGGATGCAAACAATAGAGGTGCGCTGGTGCGCTGGTGTTACACTTCTCAGAATGAAAATGCTTATGCTTAAGTATGTACAGTATCAGAACACTATTGAAGAGTTATCGTGACCTCTGATGTCTGTAAAAGAAACTGAAGGTACTGAATGGCAAGTACAGCAACATAAGATAAAAAATACTCTCTAAAATTCATAACTAGTATTTAATAAAAAAAATAACAGCCGGTATGTGTCGTAAAATGATGGCTGTTCAATAAAAACGGCTGTCATTTATATAGTGTGTGAACATGGTGTAAAAAAACTAGTAGTCTTAATGAATATGCTCAGTTTTTATTTAGAAAAAAAAAATAAAAAATCTGTGCAAAGCCATATTTTAATCATTCTTTTACCAAATGGATTTTACACCACATCTTGGTGCAGAAGTTGTAGCTCAGGGTCTAGGTTAGAGTATATGTACAAGATAATTTGGTTTGTTGAAGAAATACCTCATCAGCCTGGACTGGGGTCGAAGAGGAAATTTCATGTTGATAAATAGAAAGTAATGCAACC
Organism: Dendropsophus ebraccatus; assembly: GCF_027789765.1. Taxonomy (NCBI): domain Eukaryota; kingdom Metazoa; phylum Chordata; class Amphibia; order Anura; family Hylidae; genus Dendropsophus; species Dendropsophus ebraccatus. The sequence continues at coordinate 37,311,634 of NC_091463.1, read as the reverse complement.
TGACTGCAGTAATGACATGGCTGCGTATATATGCAATGAAATGCAACTTAGGGAGAGTAAAGCAAGAGGTTATGCTAGTTTACTGTATGCTAAGCAGCAGAACTGGATGACAAGGAACAGCTGTAAAAGCAAATAAATAATAAAAACCTGTGATCCAAATATAATAATACCACACTGTAAAATGTATATGGGAGAGCAGAAGAGGGTTCAAAGCAGAACAACAATGGTGAAGGGTGGTTTCTCTTGTAATCAAAGGCTGGAAACATTATTAATATACAATCAATCTGAAGTACATAAAACAAGCGAGGAGGTATTTTATAGTGTGTAAGGGAACTGGAGGAGTCCATGGTTTACATGTTTGGTTTAAGTGCGCAAGTTATTGTGTGCTAAACTACCTCTTTGGGCCCAAGTTTATATCCAATAATTAGTTGACAAAGACAACTGTGCTTTTGAATATGTCTGGCAAGTGGCTTCCTGTGTATATATGCATATAATTTCATATATTACTATTACGTTCCATATAGCATGTGTGATACGAGAAGAGCTGCACTTAATTAACCCTTTTACGACCTGGGATCATTGATGCCTCAATGCCCAGGTCGTGATTTGACATCAGCTTATGGGATCATAATGATCCCATAAGCTGATGTCCCTCGCTCTGCCCTCTCTCCTATGTCCCCTGCCGCTGTCATAATCTTTTGACAGCGACAGGGGAGAGAGAGGAGGGGGCAGAGTGCACGGCCGCACGTCCTGCCTTGCCTCCTGACCCCCGCCGGCCTCCGTAGCTATGGTTACCATCGGGGCTCTGCGATCAGTTCGCAGAGCCCCAATGCACACTGGAGAGACAATTCTCCCCCACTGACCACAGTATCTATAGGGTTAACTCTCAGCACTGGAGCGTGGCTCTGTGGCGTAGCACCGGAGCCTGGAGTTTTTGCGGGTCCCCGGCTATCACTGATAGCCGAGACCCGCTGCGGATGACACAGGCGTAGCTCCTACGCCTGTGTCATTTTGTGCAGTAAATTAACGTTGCTGCAGCACCAGGCATAGGCTGCAGCAACGTTAATTTACTGTGCAGCGGCAGGAGGGGTTAACATGTCAATAAGCTTTTATTCATTGGCAATGGCTCAGTAGTCACATGCGGCTTACTACCCACTGCTGTGTGACCCACCATAACAATCTTGAGTTATAACTTAAGTAACAAAACTGAAAACTAAAATCATTGCAGACATATTCTTACCACACAACAATGGCAGTTTGCATGGTGTAATACTCAGCAATGGGGGAATTGATCAAAGTCTGCGTCTTATGCAAAATAACAAAAAGGGGGAAAATTTAGTGCAAGCCCCAGATGTTTGCAAAAATATTTGACTTTATGTCCTTCTGTTATACACTTAGAGTATGTTCACACTAAATACAGTAAGTTAATCAGGCAGAATTCTGGGGCAGAACTATACGCCACAGAATCCCGCTTGCCTCAGTGTGTCGTAGTTTGTCTATGGACGAGCGCACGCTCCTCAGCTGCCGTTGCTCTCCGCTCATAGAAGTGACATGTCAATGTCAGCCAATGGCATTTCACCAGCAGCAAAGGAGCTATGGCACGATGAGACAGGCGGCATTCCGCAGTGGAAAGTTACGCAACGGAATTCCGCCTGATTCACTCAGTGTGAACATATCCTTACAGAGGAAGCATAGTTTCATGTGAAAGGGCATGGTCAATTCACACTTACTAGCTCAGAGTTGGTGTAGATTTCTAATGCAGCTCTACATGCGCCTCTTAATAAATGAATAAGTCCAGCATGGTCATACACGGGAGTTTACTTAGGACTAGCACATGAAACGTCAGTCTTAGTAAATGTTTGCAAATTGACCACTTCTTGTTTCTCCACATTTAGCTCCTCCATCTTGAGTAAATGTAGCTCCCGACCACATCGATTGTGACTCACCAGGAACAAAAGGTTGGGGACTACGGGTCAAAGGGGGTACAGTACGTTGTTAAAAACTAGGTCTATGAAGAAGGCTGCTGTAACAAGAAAAAAAGATTGCTGCAGCTGTTTCTAAGGGGAAGTCCAAGTACATCATTTGATCGCACCCTAGGGTGTCATGAGATTGGGATGTTCCTTTCCTAAATATTACTCTACTATATGATGGAATCCAAAAGAGGATGAGTCTGTACCTGGTCAGGACCTGGTTCTGGTGTGTAGTAGAGAAAGGAACTGTGCCTGGCGTAATGTCTTGACAAGAAACTGTAAAAGGAAGAGCTTTGACCTAATCAGGTTGCAAAGTCTATTGCAACTGTTTAAGTGCTGTGTGTTGTTTCTGGGAAAACGTTATCATTCTCTGCTGCTATTGTTGCTAAGTTGTAAGTAAAAGTCTTTTTTTATTCAAGTGACTTTGTATGTATGTGTCTCCATATAGCCACCAGTGGGCCTCAGACTTGCAGGCCTGTAACCTGCGCCAGAGAAGGTGCATCTACACAATGGTCATCTGTGTTCCCCCCATAAATGCACAGGTTATCTTATGTGTTGCACTGGTGCCTATTACAAATAGATAGTAGACTGGATTACAATTTTTCATTTTTTTTCATTCCTTGAACCTGAACTTGTTGGCCAGCATCAATATACTCTTATAACATTGAATTAAGTCTGTGTAATTGAAGACAGAAGAATTTTACTGAAACATATTTATTTTGGTTCAGAAACACACAGTTATGTTTTTCTGCACCTATGGCCTTTACCAGAAATGAAGGGCCAAGTGTGAGCTAAATGCCTTCAGAGAGTCATTGGCCGATGCCTCATTTCTTAGGGTTCCAGCTTACTTAATATGGAAGGTAGGCAAAATGAGTGACACATATTTGGGTGTTTAAGCGGTAGATGTGAGTAACTGGCATTATTTTGGGTTTATTCAGCTATAGCAACAACATTTAGATGTAAAGCTTGTTTATTCTAGCTCAGCAGTAATGTGATACTATTAGCATTACCAAGTTATCTAATAAGTTTGTTATTGCTTTACAGACATACACTTTATTCCACTGTAGAGGTGCAGTGGGGGGTCCAGATATGGGCCTAAACAGACCAACACTAATTCTTACTGGTGCCAGTGTAAATCTTAACAGTTACAGTATTTCATCAAAGGAACCCTGGCATCACTTGTACTTCTTGAACCATAAGTCATCAGGGTGGTCCTGGCCTTTCCCAACCTCATGAACTCTGATTAAAAGTTTTTTACCTTCTTAAGATACGTTCACATGTACAGGATCTGTAGCAGATTTCATGGTGCAGATTTAAAGCTGCTGATATCAATGTAACTATAGGAACACATGTACTATAGGAACACAGCATCAAAGTGTGAATGCACCCTTAGGTCACAGAACAACCGTTGTCAGTGAAATTCATCCTGGCCGGTTGCATCCTGGGATCCCAATTACCCATAACACACAATGTAAAGTGCGACCGGAGCCATTTGAAATCCCGGCTAGAGTGTATATTATCTGTTTACACTGCAGTGCAATGTAAATTTTCAATTTATTCAATAAATGGAAAATTTACGTTGTGTGAACATAGCCATAAAGTGTACCTGTCGTTATAACTAGAGATGAGCGAACCGGGTTCGGGTTCGAGTCGATCCGAACCCGAATGTTCGGCATTTGATTAGCGGGGGCTGCTGAACTTGGATAAAGCTCTAAGGTTGTCTGGAAAACATGGATACAGCCAATGACTATATCCATGTTTTCCACATAGCCTTAGGGCTTTATCCAAGTTCAGCAGCCACCGCTAATCAAGTTCGGGTTCGGATCGACTCGAGCATGCTCGAGGTTCGCTCATCTCTAGTTATAACATTCAAAATCTAAATCAACAGTATATGTGAAATAAAGCAAGTTTTCTATATGCATACATTCATTATTATTATAATTTTTATTATTATTTATTTATTTATCATTTGTTATCATGCTGTAAAACAAAGCTATACTTACCAGAAATCCAGGTCCAGTCTCCTGACGGTAGATTTTTAGTCTTGTGCTGGTTAAAAAAAAGAGACTAAACACAGGAAGCCCCAGCCAGTACAAAGAGTCAAAACTCAATGGGGGAGTTTTTTTAAAGGGTGTAATATATACACTGGTGTAAACTGCCCACAGCAATCACAGTTTAGCTTTTAGCTCTGGTCAAATGAGAGAGGAGCTGTGATTGGTTGCTGTGGGCAGTTTACATCAGTGAATATTTTACACCCTTTGATAAATCTGGGCCAGTGTGTCCCTCAATCACATGCCTTCTCTATGAGCTCAGATGACCTGGGAAACAGTGGACTTCCTGTGTTTAGACTCTTCGGGGGGAAAAAAAGAATCAGAACACAGGAAGTGCAGTGTTTTCCATGATAACTAAAAAAATAAATAAATAAAAATAATGAATATAAACTGCAAACTTTAAAAGTTATAACGACAGGTACACTTTGAGGAATTTTTACACATGGGTTGTTGACAAATCAGCCTCAAGAGCTAAGCCCACTCCATAGGTTTTGGGTGACAGCTGTATATTACAGCTGCCACTCATCTGAAGCTGTCAGGATTGGACTTCACTTCAACCCCTTAGATGCTGCCAATTGCCTTATAGCCTTATGAAAGTCCTTATGGCTGGCTTGTAGAGATGAGCGAACAGGGTTCGAGTCGATCCGAACCCGAACGTTCGGCATTTGATTAGTGGTGGCTGCTGAACTTGGATAAAGCTATAAGGTTGTCTGGAAAACATGGATACAGCCAATGACTATATCCATGATTTCCACATAGCCTTAGGGCTTTATCCAACTTCAGCAGCCACCGCTAATCAAATGCCAAAAGTTCGGGTTCGGATCGACTCGAGCATTCTTGAGGTTTGCTCATCTCTACTGGCATGTAACAATGTAACAGAAAAATAGCGTTCATTGCAATACATAAGTATTACACTGTACTTTATAAGCAAATCAAACAAATCAGACAAACACATGTTCACACTCCACCCCCAAATGAGTTGCATGATAGTAACTTTATAATGAAGAGGGGGCAGAAATAAAAATCAAATTCAGAAGCTGTACCTGTATTGCCTGTGCAGCTAAAATTACATGGTCCATAAAGTGATAAATTGAGCAATATGGCTAATAGCAGAAAAGCCAGGCCAAGAACCTCAGGTCTCCTACTATGAAGTGTCAACAAGTTGTTTGTGCCACTCTCTGGCACGCCTCATCACTCCTTCCTCCTACCTCTTCTTCATGAATAATCAATGCCGCCCGGCCTCCTGCTCAGCTCAGCTGTCAGTCAGTGTCTCTGATTGCAGATCAGTCCTTTGTAGGCAGGTTATGTCTGAAAGAAACAGGGATATAGTTGAATCTCTGAGCCCAAATGTGTTGGAGCTGTGATCTAAGGGTAACTCACTTGTCTAAAGACCTGCCAGCAGTTTATTGTTTGGTTTAAATCCCCAGATGGAAATTAAATATAGGTCTTTATAACTTTTTTTTTCTCATTATTGTATCATTTTTAAGGCTATGTTCACACACAGTATTTTTGCTTAGTTTTTTTGCTCGGTATTTTTCAACCAAAACCAGGAGTGGATTGAAAACACACACTGTTCAAATTGAGTGGGCCACTGTTCAAATTGAGTGGGCCATTATTTTAAAACAGACCATTGTTTAAAAAAGACCATTGTTTGAAAAAAAACAAAACACAATTATTTTAAACTTAAATTCACTCAATTTCAACAGGATTTGAACCAAAGAATGAACTGCTGTCAGGTCTCTACACAGTCGAGTTACCCCTAGACCACAGCTCCCACACATTTGGGTTCAGATATTCAACTATAGCTGAGTGTTTCTTTCAGACATAAACTGCCTACAGAGGACTAATCTGCAATCAGAGACACTGGCTGACAGCTGAGAGAGCAGGAGTCCGGGCAGCATTGATTATTCATGAAGAGGAGGAAGAAGTGGTGAGTGTGGCACAAACAAAACCTCTTTGACACTTCATTCCAGTAGGATTGTGCATAATCCACTGCATGGAAAAATTACGAAAAGGCACCATGCTTACGAGGGGGACTGCCAGCTACAGCACACTGTCGGAACCCTAGGTAGGGCCAGGTGCTGACAGATTCCCTTTAACATTGGTGGCCTGAAATGTTTATTTTGGAAACTAGATCCTGCAATTAGTTTGATTGGGTGGCCAGCCAGAAAATGAAGAGCACTACTGAATGCTTTACTTGGTTATAACTAATGATCAGAGGGGTGCTCTGTACTGGTAATACAACATTAAATGTCAAAACTTTGTTCTGAACCACTTTTTGCAAATAAAATTCTTTATTTTCTTCTTTGAACTGAACATTGTGTTCAGTTCAGTAAGTGAGCTATATGTAATAAACACCTAGACACCATTATAAAACCTTATTTAAATGCATGCTCTTGCCATGCTGCTGAAAGATGAGCTGGAGGCATCAGGTGAAATGTTTAAGTTAACTCATCATGACCTCAGATAGCATTTTGCCTTTGATGCATAAGAATAATATATTGTAAGTGCCATCATTCAGAAAGACAGTGTGTGGACATTGCTGCATCAAACAGAGGATAAAAGTGGAAAAAGAAGAAGAAATTTGTTACTGTAAGAACTTTCCTGTCATTGTTATATTTTTCTTTAACAAAAAGAAGAAAGTTTTGATTAATCTGTGAATAAAGTTATACAGCATTAGAGATGGTAGAAGTGATTTGTGGGGTTATAGAGTCATAGAAATACAAATGTGTTGCATTTTAGAGAATTAATTGGGTTTTTATTTTTATTTTCTTATCTCTACAGAATAACCCAAAGAAGATCATAGACTTGTGTGGGTGGAAAACACATTTCTATAACAAACAATATAACATCTTCTCCAAGTTGCAAACTGCCCACATTCGCTGTAAATCTAGATGTCGCTGACTCAATCCTCTACTGACTTAATTAAAGGAGTACTACGGTTTTTTTTTTGTTTTGTTTTTAATTAACTAGTTTCAAAAAGTTATACAGATTTGTAAATTACTTCTGTTTAAAAAAATCTAAATCAGTCCAGTACTTATCAGCTGCTGCATGTCCTGCAGGAAGTGGTGTGTTCTTTCCAGTCTAATACGGTGTTTCCTGTTGCCACATCTGTCTATGACCAACACAGAGCATTAACAAATCCCCATAGAAAACCTCTTCTGATCTGGACAGTTCCTGAAATAAAAAGAGGTGGCAGTAGAGAGCACTGTGTCAAACTGTTTTGAATGCAGTACTTTCTGCAGGGGATTTTAATTTTTTTTTTTTTCATCAGAGTACCTCTTTAATGACTATTTTGTCATACTGTATGAAGGGTCCCCTCATCGTAAGTTCATCACAGGGTGCCCAGCTGCTGCCATCTCCGGCAATGAATTGAAATTTGTGGCACCGAGATCCATTTAATTTCCTTACAGAACCATTCCAAAAAAAAACATGTTTTTATTAAAATTAATGAGAAGTCCATGTAAAGAACAGACACGACAGGTCCTCCAAAGTTAGATACGCTCATTGTAGAATAAGGCATTTTAAAATGGATTTTCTAAACTGACAAACCTTTTAAGCCCTTTAGAGAGTTCTGCAGTTTTTCCTCTTAAAAGCAAAGACGCCAGAAAAAAATGTATCCTGTTATGAATTGGCTAAGTTTTAAAGCTACAGTATAATGATGGGGTTAGGCCTCCAGTGACTAATCCCATTATGACGTGTCCTAAGAGCATACAGTATGTACTACAGCTAGACAGGGGAGCTTGTTACATTTTTTTGCAAATTGATAATAATAAATATAAATACCAAACTATGTATAACTTGCTGCAAACAATAATTTGGACATGTACATGAAAGAAAAAGAAAATAATTTGTTCTCAATGTGAGAAGCGGGGAGAGTGAACACCCTTAAGCATTGGATACACGGCATCAGCTTTCAGAATAAAAACCATATAAACACTCATTCTGGCGCTTATCCCAGGCTCCACTGAGAGAAAGCGAAGAATTCTATATTAAACAATTACAATGAATGAAATGGCTCTGAATGTTTTCTTTATGTAGAGGGCTTTGTTTTCCTACTCAAGACGTGTTTTTGATTACGCCGGTTTCCGTGCTCAGGGATCCTGTTTTCAGAACCGTTTATTTTTATGGCTGATTTTCTTTCTTTTCTTTTTTTTGGTTGTTCTCATTCTGGGAGATATGGGGAGACTTGTCATATGCTGCTTATTAGGGAAAAGGCCAATCAGGCCAATCAGTATGTTCTGATTGTTTCCCTGCTGATTCCGTCTGAGCCCCAACAATCACATTTGCACCAAGACATTTCATGTTTGCCTTTGTCATTGCCAGTACTGTTTCATGAGAGGAGCTTACATACTTTGAATGGACAGTCAACTTTTTCCTATCATCTCTTTCAATGGTACGTAAAGCAGTTGTTACAAAACAAGAGAGATACATACAATGCATTTAGAAGGTCTTCATAACCTTTCACTTTTTTTCACAGTTTGTTATGTTGAGGCCTTGTGTAAAAAAAAAAAAAAAAAAAAAAAAAAAAAAAAACTGCACAAAAAAATTCACATGGATATAACTCATATAATTCAAACCCTTTGCAATTACACTTAAAAGTCAGCTCTGGTGCCACCCATGTTTCTTGATCGTCTTTGAGATGGTCTTGATTGGTGTCACCTGTGGTAAATTTAGCTGATTGGACAGGATTGGGAAGTCCCAGCACTTTCTCTATAAGGTCTAACAGTTGACAATATGTTTCAGAGCAACAACCACATCATGAGGAGGAAATAACTGCCTGTAGAGTTCAGAGACAGGATTGTGTGGGGACCTGAGCTGGAGAAGGTGACAAAAGAATTCCTGCTGCACTGAAAAAGAGCACAGTGGCCGCTATAATTCTTGAATGGACAAAAGTTTAAAGTTTCAAACAACCTAGAGTTAGTTGTCTCACTAAACTCAGTAATTAGGTCATGGGGGCAGCGTCGGACTGGGCCACCGGGGAGCCGGGGGATCCCCCGGTGGGCCCCACCCCCTCCTCCCTCTTGCAGGGCCCTTCCCCTAAGCCAGAGAGGGGCCTCCCGTTTGGAAGCTGCCTAGTGTGGGAGCTCAAGGGGCCCCCTGCTGGCTCCCACACTGCTGGGTGAGTTCAGCACGGCATCAGGGCCTGTTCTTTCTATAATGATTGGCCCTCCCCTCCCCCTGCTCACCTGACTCCTTACATCAGCTCTGGACCTCAGCGCTGACCTCTTCCTGCCTGTCAGGAGAGCAGCAGCAGGGCCTCCTCCATCCCCCTCCCCTCTGCAATCATGTGACTCTCCTGTTGCTATGTGTGCAGTCGGTGCACAGGAGATGGGGAGAGGCTGGAGGCTGCCCGGCCTGGCTGGGAGAAGAGAAGATGGAGACAAGAAGACTGAAGCTTCCTGCCCTGCTGAACATGTGAGTGTGTGTGTATATACTTGTCTATCTGTCATCCGTGTGTGTCTGTACATGTGTCATGTGTTTATGCATGTGAGTGATATATATGTGTGTTTTCTATCATGTATATAGTGTATATTATGTAATGTAGTTCTATAGATGGTTTATATGTGTAATCTGCATGCTTTTGTATCTGTGTATCCATGTTGGTGAGTCTGTGTGTGTGTTAGTATGATTAGATGTATATATGTATACAGTGTGTATGTCTGCAGTAGGTCTATTTGTGTATATATGTATACTGTATGTATGTCTGCAGTATGTCTATTTGTGTATATATGTATACAGTATGTATGTCTGCAGTATGTCTATTTGTGTATATATGTATACAGTGTGTATGGCTGCAGTAGGTCTATTTGTGTATATATGTATACCGTGTGTATGTCTGCAGTATGTCTATTTGTGTATATATGTATACAGTGTGTATGTCTGCAGTATGTCTATTTGTGTATATACGTATACCGTGTGTATGTCTGCAGTATGTCTATTTGTGTATATATGTATACAGTGTGTATGGCTGCAGTATGTCTATTTGTGTATATATGTATACAGTGTGTATGGCTGCAGTAGGTCTATTTGTGTATATATGTATACAGTGTGTATGGCTGCAGTATGTCTATTTGTGTATATATGTATACTGTATGTATGTGATGAGAAGTTCACACTTTGGAGGTCCAGTTGTGCCGGAGATCCGTGAGGCTTGGGCTCTGATCAGCTGAGGAATCTCACATCACAGATGATAGGTGTTGTAGTTGATATAACAGTAAGACTTTAATCAATGGATGACGGGTTTCATCAGATGAGATCATCAGATCTATTGAGGATTCCCTTAGAAACGCCTCATCCATTGATTTAAATCTTACTCCTACGTCTACTACAACACCTATCATCTTTAATGTAAGAATCCTGAATCAGCTGATCATCGCCCAAGCCTCACGGATCTCCTGCACAACTGGGACCTCCAGAGTGTGAACTTCTTCTCAACTATTGTACCGACTCAAGAACAAAGATATAAGCAGCAGACACAAGTGGGATAATGCCCCCCTCACCAAACTGCACCCCCTCTGGAGCAGCAGCAGTAGTATCAGTGATAGGTAGGATTATGCCCCCTCCTCATCAGCCTTCACCCCCTCCGGAGCAGCAGTATCAGTGATAGGTAGGCTTATGCCCCCCTCACCAGACTGCACCCCCTCCGGAGCAGCAGCAGTAGTATCAGTGATAGGTAGGATTATGCCCCCTCCTCATCGGCCTTCACCCCCTTCGGAGCAGCAGTATCAGTGATAGGTAGGATAATACCCCCTCACCAGACTGCACCCCCTCTGGAGCAGCAGTATCAGTGATAGGTAGGATTATGCCCCCCCTCACCAGACTGCACCCCCTCCGGAGCAGCAGTATCAGTGATAGGGAGGATTATGCCCCCTCACCAGACTGCACCCCCTCCGGAGCAGCAGTATCAGTGATCAGGGCCGTTTCTGCCATGAGGCGGAATGAGTATTCCGCCTCAGGCGGCAGATTCTGCGCCCCTGCAGGGGGCGGCAGACAGCAGCCCTGCAGCCGCTCACCTGTCCTGCCGCAGCCGTCCCGTCCCGCCGTCAACGCTTACCGCTGTCCCGCGCCGTCAGTCAGCAGCTGTCATCGCCCTCCAGCGAGTCGTGAGTACCCGGGGTCAGCGGGGGCCGCGATGCCCCCGCTGACCCCAGGCACTCACGACTCTCTGGAGGGCGATGACAGCTGCTGACTGACGGCACTGGAGCGCGGAAAGGAACAGCGGTGAGCGTTGCCGGTGGGACGGGACGGCTGCGGCAGGACAGGTGAGCGGCTGCAGGGTCGGGAGACAGCGGTGAGCGTTGGCGGCGATGACAGCTGCTGACTGTCGGCGAGGGACAGCGGTAAGCGGGACGGGACGGCTGCTGCAGGACAGGTGAGTGGCTGCAGAGCCGGCCCAGGGGGGGGGGGGGGTGCGGGGGGTGCAGGCGCGGGTGATTCGGTTACGGCGGCGGCGGGGGGGAGGGGGCGCAGGCGCGGGTGATTCGGTTACGGCGGCGCGCGCGGGGGGGGGGGTTGTGAGGGGGCGGCCGCCTGAGGTTTGCCTCAGGCGGCAGAAACCCCAGAATCGGCCCTGTCAGTGATAGGTAGGATTATGCACCCCTCATCTGACTGCACCCCCTCTGGAGCAGCAGTATCAGTGATAGGTAGGATTATGCCCCCTCACCAGACTGCACCCCCTCTGGAGCAGCAGTATCAGTGATAGGTAGGATTATGCCCCCTCACCAGACTGCACCCCCTCCGGAGCAGCAGTAGTATCAGTGATAGGTAGGATAATACCCCCTCCGGAGCAGCAGTAGTATCAGTGATAGGTAGGATAATACCCCCTCCGGAGCAGCAGCAGTATCAGTGATAGGTAGGATTATGCCCCCCTCACCTGACTGCACCCCCTCCGGAGCAGCAGTATCAGTGATAGGTAGGATTATGCCCCCTCACCAGACTGCACCCCCTCCGGAGCAGTAGTATCAGTGATAGGTAGGATAATACCCCCTCACCAGACTGCACCCCCTCCGGAGCAGCAGTAGTATCAGTGATAGGTAGGATTATGCCCCCCTCACCAGACTGCACCCCCTCTGGAGCAGCAGCAGTATCAGTGATAGGTAGGATTATGCCCCCCTCACCAGACTGCACCCCCTCCGGAGCGGCAGCAGTAGTATCAGTGATAGGTAGGATTATGCCCCCTCACCAGACTGCACCCCTCCAGAGCAGCAGTATCAGTGATAGGTAGGATTATGCCCCCTCACCAGACTGCACCCCCTCCGGAGCAGCAGTATCAGTGATAGGTAGGATTATGCCCCCTCACCAGACTGCACCCCCTCCGGAGCAGTAGTATCAGTGATAGGTAGGATTATGCACCCCTCACCAGACTGCACCCCTCCGGAGCAGTAGTATCAGTGATAGGTAGGATTATGCCCCCTCACCAGACTGCACCCCCTCCGGAGCAGTAGTATCAGTGATAGGTAGGATTATGCCCCCTAACCAGACTGCACCCCCTCCGGAGCAGTAGTATCAGTGATAGGTAGGATTATGCACCCCTCATCTGACTGCACCCCCTCCGGAGCAGTAGTATCAGTGATAGGTAGGATTATGCACCCCTCATCTGACTGCACCCCCTCCGGAGCAGTAGTATCAGTGATAGGTAGGATTATGCACCCCTCATCTGACTGCACCCCCTCCGGAGCAGTAGTATCAGTGATAGGTAGGATTATGCACCCCTCATCTGACTGCACCCCCTCCGGAGCAGCAGCAGAGGCAGCACTAAAGTAGTAAAAATTCTTCGTTTTTGTTCTGAGAAAGGCAAAACATTGCACAAGAGGGAGTTAATAAAGTCACAAGATTTTTTACTACTTTGGTGCTATCTTCGCTGCTGAATTATTGTACCAAGTCTCCTGGTTCCGTTGAAAGGGCTGCAAGCGGCATAAAGGTGTACAAACCACCGCTAAAGTGACTGGCGGTATTGGGCTTGTAGCATGACCGCCCAAGGTGAGCAGCAAGTTTAGCCACTTACACACATTTGTTCTGCAGTAATACGCTATGTGCGCCGCATGGTGTTCTCTCTCTTCTACTAGTAGATGTATAAAATGGCAGATTACATCTTAAAGCCATGTTCACACAACATATGTTTTGCATAAATCTTAGCTGTTGTTGCAATTTGCAATAACAGCCGCGATTTATGCAAAACATACGTTGTATTGGAATGAATGGATTCCCAGATGGGGCATATACACATAGTATACGCTCCAGCCGCACGAAAAACTGACATGTCATTTTTCTGCGGCCGTACAGACATGGCAGTTCACACAATGGAGTGTGCGGCTCCGGCCACACGCTCCGTTGTGTGCAGTGGTGAATTCGGATGCGGGTGCACACTGGTGCACCTGCATCCGAATTCAGCAGAAATGAAGATCATCCGGCCAGTACTGCAGTACTATCCGGGATGATCTCCAGTAACACCGGCTGCTCTGTGACCCAGCTGCGTCACAAAACAGCCGGTGTTATATGTGGTGTGAACCCAGCCTAAATCTAGGTTCACACACAGTATTTTTGCTCAGTATTTTGCAACCAAAACCAGGAGTAGATTGAAAACACAGAAAGGCTATGTTCCCACACTGTAGAAATTTAGTGGATGGCCGCCATTTAATGGCTAATAATTGGCGTTATTTTAAATTTCAACAGCGTGTGAACAGAGCCTTTCTGTGTTTCAGATCCACTCCCGGTTTTGGTTACAAAAAAAATGACCAAAATACTGTGTGAACCTAGCTGTGTGACACCATGCTTACCGCTTTCTTTCCACTGGTGCACTCCTGCTGCTTCTACTGGTCCTGACTCGCTGACAACCCGCTCAGCCAATCACTGCAATGACCTGCTGCAGCCATTGATTGTGAATATTTGCAGTCTTTAAAGTGTTAACTGTTATTTGAATGAACTTTTGACATATGAGAGGTTTAGCTTGGTCGGGGTCTCTCTGATAGTAACAGCCAGGTAACGCATCACTCCCAGACCTTGTGCGCAGTCCGGCTGATTACAGGTCACTGTCTCCACTATATTATATGAAGTTTGTTTCCTGTAATCAGTAGAACCCCTAAGAAATACATGTTATTAAATGGCCCAGATTGCAGCCGGGCTGCATAGATTTGGGCAGCGTGTGGTTATGGACAGTGCATTTATGGAGGCATACACGGATGTGTGCAAGAGCCTGGACTGTCATTATAAGGCCCATAGACTATAATGGAACCCATCTCCTATAATGAGTGCTCAGCCCCTCACTTGCATTATGATGGACTGAGTGACATTCTGGCCATTGTTGGGTGTCTCACCCCTGAGACAGATTAAACTTTTAATCACGTCTGTCTGACATTTTGTATTGACCTTAAAGGGGTACTCCAGTGAAAAATATTTTTTTAAACTAACTGGTGTGAGGAAGTTATACGAATTTATTTATTACTTCTAATTAAAAATCTCCAGTCTTCCCGTACTTATCAGCTGCTGTATGTCTTGCAGGAAGTGGTGTATTGTTTCCAGTCTGACACAGTGCTTTCTGCTGCCACCTCTCTCCATGTCAGGAACTGTCCAGAGCAGGAGAGGTTTTCTATGGGGATTTGCTGCAGCTCTGGACAGTTCCTGAAATGGACATAGGTGGCAGCAGAGAGCACTGTGTCAGATTAATAAGAATACACCACTTCCTGCAGGACATACAGTAGCTGATAAGTACTGAAAGACTGAAGATTTTTAATTAGAAGTAATTTACTAATCTGTAACTTCTGACATCAGATTAAAAAAATATATATATATATATTTTTTTACCAGAGTACCCCTTTAACGCTTTAATGACCACTGATGTGCTTTTCATGATGGTCCTTTAAAGTGTCACTGTCGTGAAATTTTTTTTTGCAGAAATCAATAGTCCAGGCGATTTTAAGAAACTTTGTAATTGGGTTTATTATCCGAAAAATGCATTTTTATCATGAAAAAGCAGTTTGAAGCTCTCCCCCCTGTCTTCATTGTTCTCCTATGGAGAGAGCTAAAGAAAAGACCAAAACAGGACAACAAAGAGTTAATCTACAAATCCCTCACGGGATATCTCTTCTGACCATCACCAGTGACCTGTCTGAGCTCGGATTACAGCTGTCACCCAGCTCTGTGCCTGTAATCCTCTGTTATCTTCTTTCTGCTGCCGGCTAACTCCCTCCTTCCTCCTCCCCCCTCCCCTCTCCCTAGAGCAGACAGGGGACGTCTCCTGCAACAAGTCACAATTTTCAGATTTTTCAGAGTGGATGAAAAAGAGGAAGGAGGGGGGGACCTGGGAAAAGGCTTTTTACATGCAGATAATGGCAGATTTGGCTAATAAACCCAATTACAAAGTTTCTTAAAATCGCCTGGACTATTGATTTCTGCAAAAAAAAAAAAATACGACAGTGACTCTTTAAAGTCTTATTCCAGCCCAACAGCTTGTGGTGAGGCTAGAATAAACCGTCATGGGTCTCCTCTGCTGGAGATTGTAATAGAGGAGCAGACTAGATGGTCATTTTTTCCTTCATCTTCTGAGGCTGTGTTCACACACAACATTTTTGATGTGTTTTTACAGCAATATTGTTGGAATTTCATTAAAGTTTCTACCTAAATGGTGCAGTTTTACCACAACTGCATGAATCAGTAACAACTGTATAAGTGACTGGCAGTGCACTAGTATTGCTGCTCACATACACAGCTCTATGCAAAGTCGCTGTACTAACGTGAAAGGTTTGGCGCTGATTATGTCTTTATATGTTGGGTGGGCCCCAAGAATCAATTTCCCTGGTGGGCCAAGGTACCCCAGTCCGACACTGCATGGGGGCCTTAGTAAGAGAGGCGACCAAGAACCCAATGGTCCCTCTGGCTGAGCTTCAAAGATCCTGTGTGCAGATGAGAGAAATTTCCACGGTCAGCCATCACTTCAGCACTCCTCCAATCTGGTCTTTAAGACTGAGTGGCCAGAAAGAAGGCTATCTTCAGTAAAAGACACATGAAACCTCCGTTAGAAAGGGCTTGGTCTGATGAAAAACAAATTTGAAATTTTGACCTCAATTCTAAGCATCATTGCCAGTGGGAAAACCAACTCTTCACCTGCCCAATACCATCCCTACAGTGAAGCATGGTGTAGATTTATGCTGCATTATGCTGGGTGTTATTCAGCAGTAGTCAGGGTAGTTTTACCCTTAGTATATCAAACCCCTGAAGAAGAAGGTTAAAAAAACTACCTTTATTCTCAGTGTCCTAAGCATTGTCGGAACATTACAGCAGGTTAGTTTCACTTTAAAGAGTACCTGTCTAAATAAATGGCATGATGTTCCTCTTCATTCACTAGGGAACACCATAAACCCATTCACAAAATCAGGGCTGTATTACAATCCCTTGCATAGCAGGTGGCCATGAGAAAAGCCAAAGGGACCTCAATTCCTTTATTCTTAGGAAACTAGTTATATGGTGTAACAGTATGCAGGGAAAATCTCTTCAATTTGCCAAAATACATGTAACATTTTATGGATGCTTCCATTGGCTCAATGCTCCATACAGTACAATATATAATACACAAAAAAACTATGCCTCTGCTTAGTCTCTATGCTTTACTTCTAGCAAAATCATTCTACCTTTTAAGATAATTTTGATTTAAAGGAATCCTGTCACCACTTTCATGTTACCTTAACCACAAACCATTAGTTCACTGTGGCTTCTCCCCATCCTACCAGCCTTAATTGATAGCCCTCTCCCTACACCCAAACAGGGACCGATCTATCACTCCAGGCTGGTGGGGTGGAGATAAGCCTCTGGGGACCACCCCAATTACTCATCGTTTAGGCAGTATGAAAGTGATGACAGGTTCCCTTTAAGAATAATCCTCAAGTGTATATGTAATCTTTATATCACTACTCGACAAGGCTTTCTTTCATTGTTTTTACAGACCGCTGCCTTGAATACTGTAGGCTTGTGCATTGTGGCTGCATGATATAATTGACCATTGAAGATAAATTCAAACGTTCTCAGACATGATGGAAATGACATGAGGTAAACATAATGATGAGGATGAAATCACATAAATCTGACTCCTGACACCAGCAGCTGATCATACTTGTAAGGAACCTAACAGGCTCTGAAGCATTTTTCATACACGGGACATGATCCCATTATAGGAGAATTACTCTTTAATTGATGCATAATTATTTCCTTTACAGATAATTAACCTATTGACTATGTACACTGCAGCATCTGCATTCAATCACATGTAACTCCCTCTGAGGGTCACCACCGAGGACATTAATTTTATGGAACAAACCTCACATTTAACATCCATCTCAAGGCTGGATACAGAGACCACAAATGGGGGGAAGGACAGGAGATGAAATGAGGCTTAGTGATGACCGAATGAAGAAGGACAGCCGTTTCCCAGACGGAGATTTTGATAAGTTATATTGACTGTAGCAAATTGAAACAGAGGACATGGAAGGTTTTAAGATGAGATATATTTGAAGACATCATTGGCGAGGGCTCGTGACCCCAAACCTCTCAACATGTTGAAAGACAAATGACTGCAACGATCAGCCAACATTGTTTATGTCAGCTGATCGTTGCCTTCTATTGCACAGAACGATTATCGGCTGTAACATACGATCATCGATGATCGTTCCGTTTAATAGGGCCTCAACACCTGGAGGAGAGGAGCTGTAACACTTAGCAATGTGTTGGATCCCTTTGACACTCCTTAAGGTTTCTGGAATAAGGAATGACTGGCACAGTTTGAAACAAGAAAAGAAGTTGATAATGGTGCTTTGTCACATACAGAAATCTCATAAAATGGAAACAGTCATCACTTTCATGCTGCCTGAATCATAAGTCATCGGGTAGTCCCTGGTGGCTTCTACCTGCCCCACTAGCATTGAATGATAGATCTCTCCCTATACCTGAACAAGGAGAAATCTATCAATCAAGGCTGGTGACGCACCAGGGACTGCCCAATGACTAGTGCTAAGGCCAGCATTAATGAAGATCCATTTTTGTAAAATAAATAAATAAATAAATCTTTCTCTTTTAAATAATAATGAAGAACATGAACTTTCATTTAAACCTTAGATTGTATTTAAATTCCTGGAAATTTGTGAATAAATTGGCAATTAGGTATTACCTTACTCTTGTCATTGGGGTACCAAAAGTCTCCCTGTGACTCACTCTCCTGCTTCAGCATGCATGTCAGGGAAATCAAGAAAGATTGCTGCTGGTCCAGACAGCTTTTCTTAAATAAGAAGGGGCAGGGGTGAGGGTATTCATGAAGTATTACTTACCTCTCCCTGTGTCCATGATGAGCGGTGGAACTTGCCTCAAGACCCCCGCTGGAAGGCATTTTTCATCGAGT
Source organism: Dendropsophus ebraccatus (assembly GCF_027789765.1). Taxonomy (NCBI): domain Eukaryota; kingdom Metazoa; phylum Chordata; class Amphibia; order Anura; family Hylidae; genus Dendropsophus; species Dendropsophus ebraccatus. The sequence goes on along the minus strand of NC_091463.1, from coordinate 37,293,230 downwards.
TGTGATGATGTCATGACCCGGGGGAAAATGCTCATCCCAGCTGATGGACAGCCCATCACACATCAGCCAATCAGCGACTGGAGCAGCGTCCCGCCCTAGTCATTGACTGGTTGTGCGGCCAGTCTATTAGCCGGGTTGTAACGTGTGCAGTGCCAGAGATCCTGGAGCCTGGTGGGGGTCCCAGAGTGGAGATCCGAGGCTGAAGAGGCATAGGGAAAAGTGAGTTAATACCCTATATTTTACTTTCCTCCGTGCCCCGGCCATTAAGAGAAAAAAAAAATCCGGAGGCCGGACTTCTCCTTTAATGTAATAGAGGACCAGCGTCAATGTAGTAGAGGACCAGCATCAATGTAGTAGACAAGCATTAATGTAGTAAAAAAAACCATTTAAACTAATTTATAGTGAAGCTTTTTCCTGGCACCGCATTTACCAACAAAGAATTTGAAGGTTTAACTTAATAAAACTGATACAAGAGGATATGATGATGTAAGAAGAAACTGACAAGAACCAACATGAAGTCTGCGGTATAGACCTGTTGTTTAGAATTTGTGCTGCAGTGCTATATCTCCTCATAGAATCCATGGGGGGGGGGGGGACCTACAAGTTGAATTCTGATTATGCCTCCCAGCATTACAAAGTTGCTACAAAGTTGCAGATCAGGACTTGTTTACATCAGCCATCTCAGACAGGGTGTGTGTGGGAGGGAGCTCACACACAGTTTTGTGTGTCTTCAGCAGAAAGCAGCAGCTCAGAACTGGGGGAAGGAGACTGAATAGATAAAAACCAATATGGAAGGAATTGTTAGTCTAACCATGGGCAGCAACATTAGTTGCCTTAAGGCCCTATTCCACGGAACGATTATCGTCCGTATTCGGCCGATATCGGCCGCTACGAACGATAATCGTCCCGTGGAATAGAGTGCAACGATCAGCCGACATCGTTCATGTCGGCTGATCGTTGCAGTCGCTTGTTTTTTAACATGTTGAAAAACAAGCGACTGATATAGCAGCGATCTGCTGCCGTCGCTCCGTTGTACAGGAGTGTCGGCAGCAGACGCTGCTGTATCCTATGGGCTGCCCGGACGATCTAGCGATTCACCAGGCAGCCCCCCCGCAGCTCCCTGCCGCCCCTCCCGCACTCACCCGCTCGCTGCCGCCGCGTTGAATAGCGGCAGCAGCAAGCGGGGAACGAGGAGCAAACAAGCGCTGAGAGTGCTTGTTTGCTCCTCTGACGACCCGTGGAATAGAGCTTTTAGTTACAAAAGTTTGAGCGAAATACCCCTTTAAGGAAACATTATAAAATCAACATATATTGTTATGTAAGCCAATTAGGAGAAAAAAAAAAATCTATAATCATAATATATTCTTGATCGCAATAATGTGCGTGTAATGCTTCACTGCTGCTCACTAATAATAATTCTGGCAAAAATATGATGGACAGATATATGCAATTAAATACTGGACTATGAGAATGATAAATCATTAGTATCAATTTCCCATTTTTACATCCCCACCGAAAACGATTTGTACAGTAGTTATACAACATGACACCAATGGGAAGAGGTCACTTTGTATCTGTTCTTCTACAGCCGACACAAAGAATGCTTAGAGACACTGAGAATTGCTGTTCTAAGGGCGGCCTATTTGGTTGCCATGATTTTCACACATCTTACATTGTTAGACTGCTTGTTAATTCCTCTGTGTTGTTCCCCAGAGGCTCTTAACTTCCTTCTTTGAAATGACTTTGTGGCGTGATGATGAGAGCAATCAAGAGCAATCAGACTTAATGAAGATATTAACCAGACCAGAGCGAGCAAACCTCCCTCGGGAATCACCGCGGAAACCTTAAGGAGCATCAGGAAAGAGAATCAGGAATTAGCTGTGATAATATTACAATAATTATCTGCCTACAAATAGAAAACCTCCATACCCTTTAGCGTTTCATGTACTTTGCTTCAGTGGTTAGACGCTAGACCTGAAGGTTTGAGGATCAACATGGACAGTAATTAGGAATGCAAATATCATTTAGATATCCAAACCACTATATTGGCTAGTAAAAAAATAAAGAAGCTTTTCTTATTCAATGTACATTCTCAGCAGCATTTCTCCACTGTTAGGCTAGGTTCACAGTACGTCTTTGCAAGCTTTTTTTTATCCTGTTTTTTTTTTTTTTTTAAAGGGATGGAAAAACTGATACATTTGTGTGCATCCATTTTGATCAGTTTTTCATTGAGCTCCATTAAAAAAAAGGATCAAAGCGTATCATTTTTTTTTTTTTAAATACACAAAAACGTAGACAAGCAGGGTAGAAAGTAGGGGGGGGGGGGGGATTGTATACATAGGGTATAAATATCCTGTTCATGGATGTCAGCCTTGTGTAAGAGACTGTGAGTTGCCAAGAGCTGGCTAAAGAGAATGAGAGGAAATGAGAGGAGATTGACTAAAGGCCCTACTACACACACAGATTTATCTGACAGACTATTAAAGCCAAAGCCAGGAACAGACAATAAACAGGGAACAGGTCATAAAGGAAAGATTGAGATTTCTCCTCTTTTCAAATCCATTCCCGGCTTTGGCTTCAAGAATCTGTCAGAGAAATCTGTGTGTGTCATAGGGCCTTAAAGCGTACCCACAATCTGTCCCCCCCCCAAAAAAAACCCATTTGTACCTGCTTTGAATCCAAGATCTGTCCTGGGGTCCATTAGGAAGGTGATGCAGTTATTGTGCTTAAAAACAACTTTTAAACTTGCAGCCCTGTGCCAAATTGGCGTGGTCTAGAGTACCCATGCCCTAGGCTTACACCGCCTCTCCGTCCCTCCTCTCCACCCTCATCATTAGGAATGCCCCAAGCATGGTTTTTCCTATTCATCACCTGTCTGAACACTGGTACCTTAACGATTCAGCACATGTGTAGTGTTCACACAGGTAATGAATTGGAGAAATTGTTCTAGGGGCATTCCTAATAAGGAGGAGGGACAGGGGGCTTCACAATCCTAGGGCATACACACTCTAGGCCACACCAATTTGACACAGGGCTGCAAGTTTAAAAGTTGTTTTTTAGGACAAGAACTGTATCACCTGCTGAACGAACCCCAAGACAGATATTACATTAAAAGCAGCTATCTGACGGTACAAGCAGTTTGGGGGGGTCAGATTGTAGGTACAGTGTTGCTTTAAAGCGAATGTTCCATTAGTACATTCACTCTTTAAGATTTTCACATGGATAGAACGGTGCCGGGGAAGTTGGTGTTTTTTTGAACCGCAGGCCGATTCCCGCATATGGTGCCGTTCTATTCCTGGGCACTCGCCGGGACTGAAGCACTGGAGGCAGGCCGGCCGCCCCAGTGGGCCCCATTGCTTCTAATGGAGCCACCTCATAGAGGGGCAGGGATTTCCTCCCAATGGGGGCGGGACATCCCACCTCCAGTGCTTCAGTCCCGGCTAGTGCCCAGGAATAGAATGGCACCGTACTCAGGAACCGGGCCGCGGTTCAAAAAGAGGACTGCAGCACCAGCTTCCCCCACCGCTGCCATTCTATCCGTGTGCAAGTCTTAAAGCGATTGTACTGATGATACATTCACTTTAAAGCTGAGTGGTATGATTTAAAGGGACAATGGCCTGAAAAGTTGTTTTCGAAATTCAGTATTTCCAATCATTCATCCTTCTGGGAAGAAGTGTTACTGCTATTTTCTTGTTGCCAATTTGATGAGTAAAACTCTTGTAAGTGACTGTATAAGTGTGCGTTTCTGCCAGCCCCATTCAGTGTCACTGGGCCTGAGGCCAAACCTGCCTCCTCCCTCATCAAAAGAACCTGCAGACTTGCCATCGACTCCAGATGGGGAGCTCCCACATATTCTCACCCACATTTTCCCTACAGACGAATTAATGGTTTTATTTATTATAAACCTCTCTGGTTGTTTGAGTTATCTTATTGTAACTTCAGAAGCTTAACATGTATTCATATTTATTCTTTAATAATGAAGGCAGTGGCTAATTTATGTTCCGCTTACACGTCCCCTTGTGCATTATATAATTTGGTTGAATGCTTTTTATTGACTGTGATTTATATTTTCATGTAATTTACTGGTGAGTCTCTAAATGACTGTCAGATGTGTTACCTAACAAATTATCTCCAAATATGGCCACAGACATAAGAATGACAATTGTCTATGAAGAAAACTGTCCCCTGACGCCTCCTATTACGGAAATCAAGGATTAGCAGGCTTGACGTCAATTCATCCGATCCTTCTGTAGTAAAATGGCACCTGAAATACCTGGCAGCCATTTGTCTCCATCCCCCTATCAAAACCATATGGAAAAGTCAGAGAAAACATCTGTCAGCTGAATGACAGTTCGTCCAAGATCTGTTATGTCTAGGGCTAGCTTTACTATGAAACTGTCCTTGGTGCTTCTAAGTTGCACTAGTTTCCGGTAACAGGAAACGACAGAGATCTGAATTTATCTTTAGTAATGAATAAGGAAGAAAATACCATACTGTATGTAAGTCAAATGAGTACAATATAAGTAAAACATAGTCCCGTAAATCCTTTTAAGCTGATGTAACTGGGACCTGATATGGGCCATATTATATACTACATTTTTGGACAAATACTAAAAAGTATACAAAATTTACATAAAAGGTACAGAGTACCTTCAAAAAGAAAGTTGGATGTAAATGCTAGCACAATTGTTCATATAACTGTGTTCTTTAAGGCTATGTTCACACAGCTTTTTTTTCAGTATTTTTTCATCCAAAACCAGGAATGGGTTGAAAACACAAAACTGCTAATCTTTCCATTATAATTTTTTTCTGTTGCTTCCACTTCTGATTTTGGCTTCGAATAGGGACCAAAATTATAGCCTATAGGTGTATTCCAGTGAATGATTTTTATATATATATATATATATATATATATATATATATATATATATATATTTTTTTATTATTATTATTATTTTTTTTTACGTTTTACATTGAGTGGCAGCAGTAAGGGGCCCCTCTGCTTGCACCAATGGATGTCCAGGACAATGATATAACAGCAGCACGCACTAGCAATACTGATAGCAATATCTGTAGCCTTACTAACACAGACAGCTTCACTAGGTACTGTATATGTCTGTCCCAATGCTAAATGCTGTATTAGAACTGACATTAGGGGAGGCCCAGTAACACTAGCACTAATGATATGCAACCCTGTCGGGACCAATGCTTGAGCAGCCCTGCGGTTCTCAACACAGCCATTGCTAAAAGCAGAGATAAAATATTAAAATGCTTTAGAATTTTGTTCAAGAAATTTAAAATAAAATAGTAACAACACACCTACCACATTATGTTACAACACTCTGCTGTGAACAGATAAAGAATTAATCATAAATTAATTATTATTGTTTTAAAAAGTAAAAAAAAAAAAAATGTTAAATGAATATTGTTAAATCTAAGAATCTTAATTTACTTTATATTATGCAATGCCCTCTACTATAGTCACAGGCAAAACTATACTCCAAATTGTATATGATATTTAGGGAGAGAATTTGCACATAATGAAATCTCTGCAGTCAAGTCTATGGTGTTGTTCTGCTCCATGACTCTTAGCCTTTATATTAATGCTTAGCATTAGCCTTTGCTGCTATACCTCTATAAATACTATGCAGGTGGAGTTTAATGTTTTGTAGCTATTATGCTATCATAGACTTATAAAGATCACACTTGACTCAATAGTGCCCTGTATAGCTGTTTAGTGTTGTACAGAGGTTTGAGAAAATATCTCTGCTATGCTATAGACAGATAGGTGTGTTTGTATATACAGTATATAGCCACGTTCACACAATGTATTTTTGCACTAATGACCATTGATGCCAGTAGTGAAAAATCGAATAACATTGTTTTCTATGGAATCCTGGCTGAAGTCTATATGCACTGTATACACTCCGGCCGGGATTTCATGCGGCCACACTCAAAACTAACATGTCAATTTTGTGCAGCCGCTATTTATTGAATAGCCGCCACATGAAATTTGCAGTTCAGACAATGTAAAGTGCAGCTCCGGACGAACATTACATTGTCTGCAATGGTTAATTGGAATGCGGGCACACCCAAATGTGCCTGAATTCCAATTCAAAAGAAATAAAGCTTATCCGACTGGTACTGCAGTACTAGCTGGGTTGAACTTCACAGACAGTGGCCATTCTGTGACATGGCCGTGTCACATAATGGCCGATTTGATAGACAGAAAGATAGATAGATAGATAGATAGATAGATAATCAAAGTTAAAAACTTAAATTTTTACTGTGGTTTGATTATCATCTCTTTTATTGGTATATGAGGAGCAGAAAGTTACTTTTTCTTTTTGAGTTTCTAATAGAGAATTCAGGGAAAAAATTATAAAGACTGTAAGATGTAGTACAGTAAACTAGTGAGCTTACTGGTGAAAAATGTAATCTTGATCCAACCCTAAAGCCAGATGCAAAAGAGTTAAGGAAACATTAGTCCTTAATGGCTGCATGTTACTCATACCTCCTTAAAATAGACAAGACGGTAATGGACAAGGAGCCAGGAGTTGGGGTGTCCTGCCTTTCCTGCTATTGTTGGTGTCCACAGTTTATCTGCAGGCCGTGATTGCATCTTATCACAACAAGCAATGCACTGAGTGCTCCATATAGACTCTTTCATCAAACAGCCCCCTCCCTGCTCTCAGGAACTAATCGCAGGGAATGACTCATTTACATTGCTTGCCCTGCAACCGCACTGTAGATTTAACCCCTCATCACACTGACGTGTGGTCTGGGGTTTTTACCTCTTTTAGTAAAATCTAATTCAAAAAATCTTACAAGATAAAACAGATGTGCTGTACAAAAATGTAGTATTATAAAGTGGAAATGTATTTGGATAACAATATCATATCGCATAACAGTGTAACTAATTCTGAGGTCCCCACAGAAAGACAATACTTATAAGGAGAAGCTGAACGTCGGGGACTAAAATCCTGGGTGTCCATTTATTTCTAGAAATGGGGTGGGCAATTAATTTTCCTAAGGGGCCACATGACAAATTAAAATGCTTTTTGAGGGCCAGACCAATATACGTAACTCAGTTGTGGTACGGAGGGACGGCGGGAAGGCAGGAGTGTTTCCCAACCTTTTCCACCTTGGGACACCCCTATTAAATAATCTTCAAAATGTTAAAACCCTCATTCAGTAACTCACAGGTAACTTCTACTTCTTCTTTATTGTGAGGAGTTTACTTTTTCTCTCCATCTGGCCCAGGCCTCCATGATGATTCCTTCCATCCACAATTTGACTCCTCAGAACCTGCCAGACAAACATCTTAGGCACTTTTTCTTCAACTACCTTCCCTTTTTCCTATGTATAGGCTCCCATACTGTAGTAATTCTACTGCTTGGTGTCATGCGCAGTAAAGTGAGTAGGTTTGTGGGTTGCCCCCCTATGTAGGATCCCCATATAGTAATAATATCCCCTTACAGTAATAATGCCCCCTGCTGTGCCCCCATAGTAATAATTCCCTTACTATGCACCCCACCCACACAAATAATGCCCCCTACTGTGTGCAGCACCCACACACATGGTAATTATGACCCTGCTGTTTACAGCCCCCACCCACCCATAGTAAAAATGCCCACTGTTGTTTACAGACCGCCACCCACTGAAATAATTCTCCCTGCGGTATACAGCCACCCACCCGCGGAAATATTGCTCCCTGCTGTATACAGCCCCCCACCCATAACAATAACGGACTGAACATTTCAGCGGCGGCACATCAATAAAATCTGAGCAGCTGCAGCTTCTAAGGATGCTGAAAGGGGGACGCAGGTAGCTTGAAGGCTGTATGATGACCGGGTCTGTGCAAGATGATGGACATGAGTTTTTGTTTTAGCTAATCATCCTTACAAAAATTATTAAAGGCAACCTGTCTTCTTCAAAATGCAATTGCATTTGCAGGCACAGTGTTACCGAGCAGGTAGAGCTGGGCAGAATGATAAACAGTATTGTGATAACTTGACATTTTGTTATGTAAACCTAATTTAAAAGTCAAATGGGTGGACCAACTGAGTGATTGACGGCTCACTTTAAATGCACATATACACATATAGCAGTCAATCACTGAGTAGGACCGCCCACATGACTACTAACCTTAGAATGGGCATTTATTTAAATAAATCATGGACCTTATTCCACAAAACTATATATCATTCTGCTCAGCTCCTGCTGCTCTATCCCATGCTTCCTAAGAATTAGACTGCATTTTCAATGCGACAGATTCCCTTTAATTCATCATAGACGCACAATTTGTGATATTTGGCCATACATCTTTGCTTAGTCTTGTCTCAAGAGAGAAAACGTATCTGAGATGTAACGGCGCTGTCTGACACAGATAAAATGGCAGGCAGAATTACATTAAACTGCTTTTTCCAGACCGCGAGCCAATAAACAAATTGCTTTGGTAACAGGAGTTAGTATAGAGAGTGTTTCCTGGTATGGCAATCTCCTATATATAGAATGGGGTTATAACTTAATCATTCCCGGGATGTTTTTGGAAACAATGAGAATAAGAAATGTAGGATTAGAACGCTATAAAGCATTTTGATGAGAAAGACAAACTTTTTAATAACAAACAGGTGCAGCTTTTCCATGTAGTTCTTATGCAGACTTGGTAAGCCCTGAGGTAAGAGGGGGCTGTAATTTAAGTGACACATGTGGGCCTTTGTCCAGAGAAGCAGTTATACTAGGCTACAGTCCAGGCTAAAGTGACAAATTTGGGACCTCAAGCCCCTATTAAATAAACTCAACCAGACTGTAATACAGACAGGAAAGTGGGTACTAAGTGCCTGGTCCCTGCCAAGTCCTGCACCTCTAGATCAATGTCAATCAGGCTTCTCTAATATTACTAGTTTTTACCATTTAAATCGACATATGTGGAACTTCTTTAATATTTTTAAGTTGATTATTGATAGTCATTGGGTGCTTGGTTAAAACATATTTTACCATTATGTAAAGCCTTTGTGCACACAGCTGTATTATAGATCTGTATTTTATAGATTTGTAATACGGCGCCCATAGACTGCTGTGAGCTTATATTGTATCTCTGTGTAGATCTGAGGCACAAAGAGTGTTTGCAACTGTAAAATAAGAGCCATATAGATTCTAGGTGCCTCCATGCAGGCACTGTTCATATGGATTTGCAGGCCTCGTGGTGTAGGAACATTTTAGCTTAAAGGGGTTATTCACCAAATTTTTTCTTTCAAATCAACTGGTGCCAGAAAGTGCCAGAGGTTTGCAAGTGGTGTATTTTTTCCAGTCTGGAGAGAAGGAGGTTTTCTATGGTGATTTATTACTGCTCTGGACAGTTCCTGACATGGACATAGGTGGCAGCAGAGAGCATTGTGTCAGCCTGGAGAAAATACATCACTTTCTGCAGGACATACAGCAGCTGATAAGTACTGGAAGACTCAAGATTTTTTAATAGAAGTAAATTACAAATCTCTGGCACCAGTTGAGTTAAAAGAAAAAAAAAGGTAAACAACCGCTTTAAAGGGAACCTGTCACCCCCCGTACCGGGGTGACAGGCTCCCGACCCCCCGTTAGAGACCCCTATACTTACCTCATCCCGCCGGGTCCCGCTTCTGGATTCGGTCGGGTCCCGGAGATCTCAGCCGCTGCAGCCCGGCGCGCGCGCTGAGAGATGAGTCCAACACCCATAGAGAATGACAGGAGAGTCCAGCGCTCCGTCATTCTCTATGAGCGTTGGACTCATCTCTCAGCGCGCGCGCCGGGCTGCAGCGGCTGAGATCTCCGGGACCCGACCGAATCCAGAAGCGGGACCCGGCGGGATGAGGTAAGTATAGGGGTCTCTAACGGGGGGTCGGGAGCCTGTCACCCCGGCACGGGGGGTGACAGGTTCCCTTTAATGTGGATATCATTATAGGAGTTTCTTAGAAAAATATTTCTGTCCTATTGACATCATTTAGTTTCCTGTCTCGCAAATATTAATAGGATAGGTTCAGGGGTAGGGTACCTTTTTGCCTGAGAGAGCCATGAATGCCAATTTTTTTTAATGTAATTCTGCGAGAGCCTTACATTCTGAATATAACTAAATTTAAAGTAAATGTGTGCATTTTATATAAGACCAACACTTTTAAAGTACAATAAGTCTCTGAATTCTTTTTAGTACCTTTGTTATGCTGTTGCTAACCAATAAAGAATAAAGTACTTTTTACCATTAATGTGACTTCTGGTACTGCATGGTTTTACTGATAGCTTTGTAGTCCCCCCTCCACACCAACCCACCTAATCCCCCCCCCCACACACACACATACACACTATCCCACTGGACTCCCCACACACTTGCTCACCTGACTCCCCCCCACACACACATACACACTACCCCACCTGACCCCACCACACACACTACCCCACCTCATCCCACACACACTACCTCACCTGAGCCCACACACTACCCCACCTGACCCCCCCACACAAACTACCCCACCTGATCCCACACACACTACCCCACCTGACCCCCCCACAAACACACTACCCCACCTTACCACCTAAACACCCACTACCGCACCCGACCTCCCTCCAAACACTACCCCATTTGACCCCTCCAGTGGCGGATTAAATGTACCCTGGGCCCGGGGCTGTCCGCCCAACCTGGGCCCCCACCCCCTCCCTCTGCTCCGTCCACAGCCGACCCCAACTAGACAAAAAAAATACACTAATTTCTTTGTAGTAAAATATTAACTATTATTGTCATCCAAGCAATAAAATAAATAAAGAGCAAATATTACCACCATACATACTACCACCATACTGTTACAGACCAAACCCTGTATACTGGGACCAATACTGCCAATAGCATCAGTATACAAGGGCCAAATAATACCTTCATACATATTACCATCACACTGTTACTGCCCAAGTCCAGTAAACTAAGCTTGGGGGGGGGGGCAGTATACAAGGGGCAAATATTACCGCCACACCATGACAACAACCATCACACCATACTGTTACTGTCCAAATCCTGCATACTGAGTCGGGTCCTGAGTTGGGTCCTGAGTTGGGTCCTAGGTGCATCATACACTGAATGCTTTGTGGCATATAAGAATACAAAGATCTGTGGGGGCTCAGTGCAGGGAAGTGACCCCAGAACAGCACTAATAGGGGATAGAACAAAAACATCTCCCCCTACCATATTATCACCATACTGTCACACTGATAGTAACTAAATCCAGACAATCAAGAACAATATTACTAATAATACCTGTATATAAGAAAAAATATCACCTCATTGTGACCACCACATAGTGACTAAGGGGTCATTCACACATCTGTAGAATTCCGTCCACACACAGTCGGTGTTCAGCGGACTGGACCTGGGAACTCCCAGCGCAAAGTTTGCGCTAGTGTACTGTACTGTGAACCTGGGGCTGTGTCAGTACACTAGCGCAAACCATACACTGACCCATTTAGACCCCAATGGTACACAGGCTCTGCACACTATATAACTGATTACAGTGCAGTAACTAAAGACTCACAGGTGATGTCTTCTCTGACTGCAGTCCCTCGCACTTTGCTTTCTTCTGGCAGAGCCATCATGAAGACTTCTCCAGCTACAGCTTGTCTGCAGGGAGGCTGGGGGTGACTTGGGAAGGAAAGGCAGCTGGGGGTGACTAGAGTGAGAGGGGCAGCTAGTGGTGACAGGGGCAAAGGGGGGCAGCTGGGGACGATAGGAGCAGGAGGAGCAACTGGGGGTGATAGGGGCAAAGGGGGAGCAGCTGAGGGTGACAGGGCAGGGGGAGAAGCTGAGGGTCACAGGGGGAGCAGCTGAGGGTCACAGGGAGAGCAGCTGGGGGTAACACGGACAGGGGGAGCAGCTGGGGGTGGCAATGACAGGGGGAGCAGCTGGGGGTGACACTGACAGGGGAGCAACTGGGGGTCACAGGGACAGGGGGAGCATCTGGGGGTCACAGGGACAGGGGGAGCAGCTGGGGGTGGCAATGACAGGGGGAGCAGCTGGGGGTGACACTGACAGGGGAGCAGCTGGGGGTGACAGGGACAGGGGGAGCAGCTGGGGGTAACAGGGACAGGGGGAGCAGCTGGGGGTCACAGGGACAGGGGGAGCAGCTGGGGGTAACAGGGACAGGGGGAGCAGCTGGGGGTAACAGGGACAGGGGGAGCAGCTGGGGGTCACAGGGACAGGGGGAGCAGCTGGGGGTAACAGGGACAGGGGGAGCAGCTGGGGGTGGCAATGACAGGGGGAGCAGCTGGGGGTCACAGGGACAGGGGGAGCAGCTGGGGGTCACAGGGACAGGGGTAACAGCTGGAGGTCACAGGGGGAGCGGCTGGGGGGTCACAGGGCAGGGGGAACAGCTGGGGGTCACAGGGCAGTGGAAACAGCTGGGGGTCACAGGGACAGGGGGAACAGCTGGGAGTCAGAGGGCAGTGGAAACAGCTGGGGGTCACAGGGACAGGGGGAACAGCTGGGGGTCACAGGGACAGGGGGAACAGCTGGGGGTCACAGGGCAGTAGAAACAGCTGGGGGTCACAGGGACAGGGGGAACAGCTGGGGGTCACAGGGACAGGGGGAACAGCTGGGGGTCACAGGGCAGTGGAAACAGCTGGGGGTCACAGGGACAGGGGGAACAGCTGGGAGTCACAGGGCAGTGGAAACAGCTGGGGGTCACAGGGACAGGGGGAACATCTGGGGGTCACAGGGCAGGGGGAACAGCTGGGGGGTCACAGGGCAGGGGGAACAGCTGGGGGGTCACAGGGGCAGGAGGTGGCATGGGGAGGGAGGAGCATCTGGGGTCACAGGGGCCAGGGGAGCAGCGCCAGTGCATCTACTCCGGGACACTGCGCTGTAGGGTGAGGAGGCCGCAGGGACAGTCTGATTGGGTGATGGTCCGGATCCGACGTCCCGCGCGCGAGCGCATGAGTGACGTCGGGCACGTCACTTATGCGTTCTGCGCGCTGGTGCAGAGAGCAGCCTCTTGTGGCCGGAGGCTTAATGCTGCCTCTGGCCACAAGAATGATTGACACAGCGGGGAGCCTATGACTCCTGCTCCTGGCTGTGTCAGTCACAGTGCTTGCTGGAACTGTATGTGCTCATAGGTAGCGCGAGCGCATACAGTTTCAATCAGAGACGGGGAGTAGGGGAGCGACTCAACACTGACGCTGTCATCTGACTGGGTAAGTGAGGGCCCAGTCAGATGACAGCGCGCCGCAGCAGCACATCACTCAGGGGCCCCCTTGGCCCCGAAAGTGCTGTGCTGCAATCACCATCACCATGTAATAATGTGGGCGGCGGCGGCATGGGCCCCCCCGGAGCCTCGGGCCCCGGGCGGCCGCCCAAACCGCCCACATTATAATCCGCCACTGGACCCCCCACACACATGCACACTACCCCACCTGACCTCCCACTCATACACACTACCCCACCTGACCTCCCCAAACACACACACTACCCCACCTGACTTCCTCACGCACACTACCTATGCCTCCTGACCCCTCCCCCCACACACACACTATGCCACCTGAACCCCCATCACCACCCACACCCCCGCCACAAACACACTATCCCACCTGACTTCCCCACACAGACACTACCCCAGCTGACCCTGACACATACTAACCCACCTGACCCCTCACACACACACTACCGCACCTGACCTCCTCACACAGACTACCTACACCAATGGACCCCCGCACATACACACACCTGACCCCCCAACATGCACTAACCCACCTAATACCACACACATTACCCCACCTGACCACCCCCCCACACACACTACCCCACCTGATCCCACACACTTTACCCCACCTGATTCCCCACAGAAACACCCCCACCTGATCCCCCACACACTACCCCACTTGACCCCCCTCCACGCGCACACACACACACACTATCCCACCTTACCCCCTAAACACCCACTACCCCACCTGACCTCCACCCAAACACTACCCCACCTGACCTCCCCCAAAACACTACCCCATCTGACCCCCCACACACATGCACACTACCCCACCTGACCTCCCACTCACACACACTACCCCACCTGACCTCCCCAAACACTCTACCTATGCCTTCTGACCCCCCCCCCCACACACACTCTATGCCACCTGAACCCCCATCACCCCCCCACACCCAAACACTCTATCCCACCTGACTCCCCCACACAGACACTATGCAACCTGACCTCAGACACATACTAACCCACCTGACCCCTCACACACACACACACACACACACACACTACCCCACCTGACCTCTTCACACAGACTACCTACATCAATGGACCCACGCACATACACACACATGGACACCTACTCACCTGACCCCTACACACACTACCACATGTGACCCTACACAGACACTACTTACACCAACCCCCACCACCCCCCAATTTAGTTTAATTCACTTCAATGGAACCGAGCTACAGAACCACACCTAAACTGAAGAAAAGTGGTTTCTGGAAGAAAGCAGCCCTGTTTTTCTAAGCCTGGATGCTGGCTATGGTATTGGATCATAGCTTAATGTGTGTGGGACTACAAAGCTGCAGACTAGACAGAGTGTCCATGCTGACCCTTGAAAGAGCATACGATGGGCATGTGAGCTTCTGAATTGGACCATGGAGCATTGGAAGAAGGTGGCTTTGTCTGATAATCAGATTTTTTTCATGTGGATGGATGTGTGTATATCGCTTATCTAGGGAAAAGATGGAACCAAGATGCACCATGGAAAGGGGGAAGTTGCAGGCAAAGTACACCACTTCATGGCTACAGTATTTCCTGAAAGCAGTGGCCATCTTTCAGGAGGATTTTGTATCTTGCTACACTGCAGAAATAATAAGGAATGGTTTGAGGAACAGAGCAAAGTATTCAATGTGTTGACTTGGCCTCCAATTTCCCATGTCAGTTTAATCAAGTATCTGAGATATACCCCAAAACTAGCTCGATCCATGGTGGTCCCACCTTGACACTTATATGATCTGCTAACACCTTCTTGCCATATTCCAAAGGACTCCTTCTAGGCCTTATTCACACATTCAGTGATATTCAAGGTCTGGGGATGAAGTCAGCTATCTACCTTCATGTCCGTTTTTTGTTGAGGATCGGTTTAAATTTTAAATTACACTGATCACATCACATTCTTGTTTTACACAGATTACATAGATGTACAAAAATGTCAAATCTGTACAGTCCATGACTTCTGTAGGGGAATCCATGCTGTGATCTCGTCCGAGTTATGACATGTTCTATTTTTTCAAAGTAGGAATGTGGGAATAGGGCCTTAGAGTTCTAGTTGAATATATATATATTGCAGTGAAATGATAGAATTCAGGGATTTGATCAAATCCCAGGAAATGATGAAATGACCAAGCCCTTCCATCGTTTCCCTGAAGAAAGTCAGTGATTTGACTCCTTTCAGGAAAATGATGGAATGAACGAGTCAGAAGTCGCCCGACTCTATATTTATTAAGTAACACGACTAGAGTCATTGAAACAAAAATTATTTATTCAAAACGAATAAAGGAAACAGGTAGCTGAGACAGGTAACTAAGCTGATATTTTTAGGGACCAGGAGGCAGCATCACACAGCACTTTCTTCAGGGACATGATGGAACGGCGCGGTCATTTCATAATTTCCCGGGATTTGATCAAATCCCTGATTCTATCATTTCACTGCTATATATATATATATATATATATATATATATATATATATATATACACACTAGCGTTCAAAAGTTTGGGGTCACCCAAACAATTTTGTGTTTTCCATGAAAAGTCACACTTCTTCACCACCATACGTTGTGAAATGAATAGAAAATAGAGTCAAGACATTGACAAGGTTAGAAGTAATGATGAGTATTTGAAATAACATTGTTTTTACATCAAACTTTGCTTTCGTCAAAGAATCCACCTTTTGCAGCAATTCCAGCATTGCACACCTTTGGCATTCTAGCTATTAATCTGTTTAGGTAAGCTGGAGAAATTGCCCCCCACGCTTCTAGAAGCAGCTCCCACAAGTTGGATTGGTTGGATGGGCACTTCTGGCGTACCATACGGTCAAGCTGCTCCCACAACAGCTCAATGGGGTTCAGATCTGGTGACTGCGCTGGCCACTCCATTACCAATAGAATACCAGCTGCCTGCTTCTGCTGTAAATAGTTTTGCACAATTTGGAGGTGTGTTTAGGGTCATTGTCCTGTTGTAGGATGAAATTGGCTCCAGTCAAGCGCTGTCCACTGGGTATGGCATGGCGTTGCAAAATTGAGTGATAGCCTTCCTTATTCAGAATCCCTTTTACCCTGTACAAATCTCCCACCTTACCAGCACCAAAGCAACCCCAGACCATCACATTACCTCCACCATGCTTAACAGATGGCGTCAGGCATTCTTCCAGCATCTTTTCATTTGTTCTGAGTCTCACAAACGTTCTTCTTTGTGATCCAAACACCTCAAACTTGGATTCATCCGTCCACAACACTTTTTCCAGTCTTCCTCTGTCCAATGTCTGTGTTCTTTTGCCCATCTTAATTTTTTTCTTTTATTGGCCAGTCTCAGATACGGTTTTTTCTTTGCCACTCTGCCCTGAAGCCCAAAATCCGCCTCTTCACTGTAGATGTTGACACTGGTGTTTTGCAGGTACTATTTAATGAAGATGCCAGTTGGGGACCTGTGAGGCATCTGTTTCTCAAACTAGAGACTCTAATGTGCTTATCTTCTTGCTTAGTTGTGCAACGCGGCCTCCCACTTCTTTTTCTACTCTGGTTAGAGCCTGTTTGTGCTGTCCTCTGAAGGGAGTAGTACACACCGCTGTAGGAAATCTTCAATTTCTTAGCAATTTCTCGCATGGAATAGCCCTAATTTCTAAAAACAAGAATAGACAGATGAAAGTTCTCTTTTTCTGGCCATTTTGAGCGTTTAATTGACCCCACAAATGTGATGCTCCAGAAACACAATCTGCTCAAAGGAAGGTCAGTTTTGTAGCTTCTGTAACGAGCTAGACTGTTTTCAGATGTGTGAACATGATTGCACAAGGGTTTTCTAATCGTCAATTAGCCTTTTTCAATGTGACCCCAAACTTTTGAACGGTAGTGTATATAGCAGTGAAAATATTTATATATAGCGGCGAAATGATAGAATCAGGGATTTGATCAAATCCCAGGAAATTATGAAATGACCGCGCCGTTCCATCATTTCCCTGAAGAAAGTGATTTGATATATATATATATATATATATATATATATATATATATATATATCTATCTATCAAAGGTGAAATTAAAAAAAAAAGGGATTTTTTAAATATTAGGTGGATTTGGTGGTTACACTGTGCGCCATGTGGTAAAACATGTTATCTATATTACTAAAGCTAGTACAACAATACCCAATTTACATAACTTGTATTTTATTTTACTTTAAAAGTATTTCAGTATATAGGACTGTGTAAGAGGGTTCATTTTTTGCACCATAATCTGTCATTTTTATCGGTATCACAATTGCATTTATGAGACTTTTTATAACTTTTAATTTATTGTTTTCACACATACGATGACCAAAAAATCTGCACTTTTGCACTCTTGTGCTCAGGAAGATCAGATAATTTAATAGATCGGGTGATTCTTCATGAGGCGATACCAAATATGTTTTTTTGTTTGTTTACATTTTTTCATTGAAAATTAGGAAAAGAGGGTTATTTTAACTTTTATTATGGGATGGATTTTAAAAAAAATATTATTATTTACTTATTTTTTGTAGTCTCTGTAGGGGCTTTGAGAAAAAAATATGATTGCTCAATAGGATAAATACATCCTACACCATACAGTCTCCATATGCTAAATATACTGGATCTAGTTCATTACCATCCGTCATAAAACATAACCAAACAACATTATGCTCCGGAGGGGATTTCACCAGGGGACTCAATCCATCCCTTTACCAGGGACTATCCAATTTTTAATCATCTAAACTTTTAGCATCACTATATCCCCGTTTACTAACACCACCACTATATCTTACTATACTAACTGCAGAATCCAGACACCGCCGGGAGAGCACAACAAACTAGCTTAATTTAAAAATTATAAAGTTAACTCTAAGCCAGCAGTATCGGTTGTCCCTCAGCAGAATTCCGCTCCCCTTGCCTATGTTTCACCCCCAGAAGAAGATGAAGAAGAGAAAAAAAAAGAAAAACTAAATTACAAATTACAGAGATATACTTCTGTTCTTTATCCCCTTCGTGCTGCAGCTAGTTTGGGCCTTAATGACCAGGCTAATTTTTCAAAATCTGACCTGTCTCACTTTATGCTCTTATAGCTCAGTGATGCTTTAACGTATGCTAGCGATTCTGAGATTGTTTTTTCGTGACATATGGCACTTTATGTTAGTGGCAAAATTTGGTCACTATTTTGTGTGTTTTTTGTGAAAAACATCAAAATATCATGAAAAATTGAAAAAAATAGCATTTTATGAACTTTGAAATTCTCTGCTTCTAAAAAAAGAAAGTCGTAGCACATAAATTAGTTACTAAGTCACATTACCAATATGTCTTCTTTATTCTGGCATAATTTGGTAAACATATTTTACTTTTTTAGGGTGTTATGGGGCTTAGAAATTTATCAGCAAATTATCACATTTTCGTGAAACTGATTTTTTTAGGGACCAGTTCTTTTTTTAAATGGATTTAGAAGTTTGGTATCCTGAAAACCCCCATAAGTGACCCCATTTTGGAAACTACACACCTTAAAGAATTAATCTAGGGGTATAATGAGCATTTTAACCCTACAGGGGCTGGAGGAAAGTATTCAAAATTAGGCAGTAAAAAAATTGAAAATTTAAATTTTCCAATAATATATACGTTTAGATTAAAGTTTCTCATTTTCAAAAGGGAATATGAGACAAAAAGCACCCCAAAATTTGTAATGCAGGTTCTCTTGAGTACAACGGTACCCCATATGTGGGCATAAACCACTGTATGGGCACACAGCAGGGCTCAGAAGGAAGGGAGCGCCAATTAGCTTTTCCAATGCAGATTTTGCTGAAGAAGTTTCTGAGCGCCAGGTGCGTTTGTAGTGCCCCTGTAGTGTCAGCAGAGAGAAAACCCCCCATAAGTCACCCCATTTTGGAAAGTACACCCCTCAAAGAATTCATCTTGGTGTGTGGTGACCATTTTGACCCCACAGGTATTAGAGGAAAGTATTCAAAAGTAGACAGTAAAAATGAAAAACTCAAATTTTTCCAATATTATGTTCTTTTAGTTTGAAATTTCTCAATTTCACGAGGAACAAGAGGAAAAAAGTACCACAAAATTTGTAAAGCAGGTTCTCCTGAGTACAATGGTACCCCATATGTGGGCGTAAACCACTGTATGGGCACACAGGAGGGCTCAAAAGGGAAGGAGCGCCAATTAGCTTTTTTAATGCAGATTTTGCTGAAGAAGTTTCCGAGTGCCAGGTGCGTTTGCAGAGCCCCTGTAGTGTCCGCAGAGTAAAATCTCCCAATAAGTCACTCCATTTTGGAAAGTGCACCCCTCATAGAATTTATTTTGGGGTGTGGTGAGCATTTTGACCCCACAGGTATTTGAGGAAAGTATTCAAAAGTAGACAGTAAAAATGAAAAACTCGAATTTTTCCAATAATATGTTCCTTTAGTTTGAAAATTCTCAATTTCACGAGGAACAGGAGAGAAATGTCACCCCAATATATGTAAAGCAGGTTCTCCTGAGTACAACGGTACCCCATATGTGGGCATAAACCACTGTATGGGCACACAGCTGGGCTCAGAAGGGAAGGAGCGCCAATTAGCATTTTCAGTGCAGATTTTTCTGAAGAAGTTTCTGAGCGCCAGGTGCGTTTGCTGAGCCCCTGTAGTGTCAGCAGAATAGATTCCCCCCAAAAGTCACCACATTTTGGAAAGAGCACCCCTCAAAGAATTCATCTTGGTGTGTGGTGACCATTTTTACCCCACAGGTATTAGAGGAAAGTATTCAAAATTGGCCAGTAAAAATGAAAAACTCGAATTTTTCCAATAATATGTTGGTTTAGTTTGAAATTTCTCAATTTGACGAGGAACAGGAGAGAAAACGTACCCCAAAATCTGTAACGCAGGTTCTCCTGAGTAAAACGGTACCTCATATGTGGGCATAAACCACTGTATGGGCACACAGCAGGGCTCAGAAGGGAAGGAGCGCCAATTTACAGGAGCAAAACCGCAGCTAGTAATGGTTATTAGAATAGCGCAGTTACTAAAATAAAATAAAAAAAATGAGATTACAGGTAATTTGGGGTGGTTACGGGCAACCAGGGGTGGTTATGGGCAACCTGAGGTGGTTACAGGTAATCTGGGGTGGTTACGGACAACATGGGGTGGTCACGGGCAACCTGCTGTGGTTACAGGCAACGTGGGGTGGTTACAGGCAACGCGGGGTGGTTACGGGCAACATGTGGTGGTTATGGGCAACGTGTGGTGGTCACGGGCAACCTGCTGTGGTTACGGCAACGTGGGGTGGTTACAGGCAACGTGGGCTGGTTACAGGCAACGTGGGCTGGTTACAGGCAACGTGGGCTGGTTACAGGCAACATGGGCTGGTAACGGGCAACGTGGGCTGGTTACGGGCAACCTGCTGTGCTTACAGACAATCTGGGATGGTTACGGGAAACGTGGGGTGGTTACGGACAACGTGCGGTGGTTACGGGCAACGTGCGGTGGTTACGGGCAACGTGCGGTGGTTACGGGTAATCTGGGGAGGGGTTAGGGGTAATTTGGGAGTAAACTGCAATTATTACTATAATAAAAAGTGTGTGTTTTATTTTTTTGTATGTTTGTCACTTTTTGTACTTTACATATTCATTTTCACTGTATTACTATGATTACTGTGATATTTGCACATATCTGTGATGCAGCCAGAAGCAGTATGGTATAGAGAGGGCACACGTCGGGTGCCTTTTTTTTTTCCTTTTTATACATCTTTATAAAATTTTTCATTAAATATACACTACATTAATAACACCAAGTAAAGTTATCATAGCTCTTCAAGGTAAGGGTTATTACAGATATTATACCACAGGAGTATATTTTTCATAAGGGCTGCCCCTCCCTTTATTATTTTACCTTTGAATATGGTGGACTCTTATAACCACTAGTCATCCCAAAAAACGTAAACTGTAGAAAAGCAATGCTCTTAATACCATCTAAAAATATTCAACCTCTTTATACACATCCACACTTTCGCCATCATTTTCGTGGTGCATGTTTGCGTACTTTGTCAGCACACCCACATATACCAATGAGATAATACCACATTTTTGAGTAACTCTAAGAATAATATTTAGCCTTTTAGTTCACCATTAGCAGCTCTGTATATTACATCAAACTTGCCATCAAACCTGCTGTTCACCAGTCACTACAGCAAACCATAAACAGCCCACAATTTCCAAGCCCTGATCTATCACTGGCCTACTCTCATTCTGGGTGTGACCATTCCCTGTACTATGGAGCCCTCTCTTTAACCAGTTACTGGCACAATGTACGTTGACGTTGTGGTGCAGGAAGGGGTTAATTAGAAATGAGATTTACCTATCCCCATCCTGTCTTTGCTCTTATTACTTTAACTAGCCTATGAATGGTGGCTTAGATGATTAAAAAGACCAGTTGGATTCCATATTCCTTGTTCACAAGGGCAACAAGCAAGCTAGCTGAGCAGATGAGAAATGCTATTATCATCAATACGTAGGGTCTAGATGGTACAAGACTTTATACAATCACCTTGGCATCTGGCTTTGACGGTTTGAAGGAGTTATCAAAAAAGTTTGCTACTCATGGGACATTGAAGAACCTAATAGGACGTAGTGGAAAATTGATGAGAAAACCACATAAAAGTTAGTCTGAAACATGGCAAAGACACCATGTACAATATTTAAAAAAATTCAAGCTCAGCTGAAGAAATCTGAAGTGTTTTATCATTAACCCCTTGCCTCCGCAGCCTGTTTTGGCCTTAAAGCCCAGGGCCTATTTTTCAAATCTGACCTGTCTCTCTTTATGTAGTTTTAACTCTGCGGTGCTTTTAACTATTGCGGTTGTTCTGAGATTTTTCGTGACATATTCCTCTTTATATTAGTGGTATACTTTGATTTATACATTCAGTCGTTTTTGTAAACACAACATTTGTGCAAATATTTGAAAAATGTAAATTTCTTTATATTCAATATACTCTTCCTTAGAAAGATAGTCATGTCACATGTACTTATTATTACTGCAACATCTACAACATGTCTACTTTATGGTGACGTCATTTGGTGAACATCCTTTTACTTTTTAGGATGTTAGAGGGCTTTGAATTTTTGCAGCGATTTTTCAGATTTTCAGGAAAATTTCAAATTCTGATTTTATTAGGGACCAGTTCAGTTCTGAAGTGGATTTGTGGGGCCTGTATGTTAGTTACTCCCTTACAAGGGCTGTTTGGTTGTTTCGCTAGTATTCCCTGCCTACTGGAAGGCTAATTCCCTCTCTATCGCTCTCCCTGACCAGCAGCAGCATATCTCTTTCAGCATACATGTGAGCTGAGCCTTGCCGGACACGATTTTTATATGGCTGGGTCATCTGATTTGGCCAACCAATCGCTGCTATCGACATGTATGGGTCCCACGTGATCTCAGGATGTACCAAAGAGTCTCCTGCATATTTATTGGCTGAGAAATAGCGCCCAAACTTTTCTCGAGTATCACGAGATGCTCGTCCAAATAACGAGTACCATTGAGTACCCTAATACTCGAACGAGTACCAAGCTCGGACGAGCATGTTTGCTCATCACTATTTAGCAGCTGTTTTTTTATAATTTTTTTGTACACAGTTTACTGTATTTTACATATGACATTTTATCTTTGTCAGGTCGCTACGATTACAGTGATATCCATTTCATAAAGCCTTTCTTATAGTTTATGACATTTACTGTATACTATAAAAACTGTTTTTGCATATTGTAAGAGCAGTAATATTTTTATTTTTTTCGCCAATGGAGTTATGTAAGGGGTGTTTTTAGTGGCACACCTTTTGGGTCCATGTGACGTTTTTTTCGGTGTTTTTTTAGGGGGTGGGATTAACAAAATTTTTTTTATTTTGTTTAGTTTTTTATTTGTTTTACGGCATTAATGGGGTGGTATAATTAATGTAACAAGTTAATAGGCGGGGTCAATACAAACTCGGCGATACAAAATATGTGTATCTTATTTATAGCGAATCAAGTATAAAGGGGGATAGGGAATGTGTATATTTGTGTTTGTGTGTGCTTTCTAACTTACTTTTACAGTTACATCTTTAATACTTTACAACACATAATCAGTGCTGTAATGTATTATAGTGTGAATGAGCTGTCAGTGCACTGACAGCTCATTCACAGGATCAGACCCCCAGTGCATTCACAGGATCAGACCCTCAGTGCAGGGCCTGATCAGTATATACCATAGCAGCACAGACGCACTGGGCAGTGAAAGGGGGTCAGAGGGCGCAGATCTCCCTCCGTATGCAGTGCCTATGGGGGGGGACAACAAGATGTTCTAGGAACATCAAGTTGCAGGAACTACCTGATTTACATGATGTTCCTGGAACGTCATTTTGCGGCAAGGGGTTAAGGGTGCGTTTACACGTACTGGATCTGCAGCAGATTTGTATATTAATGTAACTAAATAACTGAACACAGCATCAAATCTGCTGCGGATCCTAAAGGGTGTGAATGCACCCTAAAAAAAAATCTGAAGTGTGTGAAATTTTCTCTTAAGTGGAAGAAAACTTGGTAAAGTCACTATGGGTTCTGCAGCAAGAAAAAGGTTCAAAGTACACGTCCAAAAGTGCACAAGAATGGGTAAGAAGGAGAAAATGGACTGTGCTTGGCCTTATTCACACGTCCCGTAAAGTTGTCTGTAATTGTGAATCCATAATCACGGTTCAACTTGGAGCACATTGATTTATATTGGGCTATTCACACAGTCTGTGTTAATTTTGATCCATAATCCGCTCCGTAAAAAAAAAAAAATGTCCTAGTGCGGATTTTGATTGCAGTACGGATTACCAATAGAAGTCTATAAGATTTGTATTTTTTACAAACTTCACGGATGTCACATATGAACACAGATCAAATCTATGCAAACTAGTACTATTCACATTTTACAGAAACAAATGCAAATACGGATGCAAATACAGATGATTTTCCACAGATCAGGGAGGAGAACTAGCAGGAGGTTTTGCGGCCCAGAAAAATCACTGAACGTGTGAATGAGACCTTAAACTGGACATCAATAAGTTCTGATCTCAATCCTACTGAACATGTTTGGCAAGAAAAGCAACTCTACAAACATTCGAGAGCAATTGCAGTGGAAGAAAGTATCAGCAGACAGGTGCAAGAAGCTCACAGATGGCTATAAAATACAGCTGGAGGCCGTCATTGTTGCCAACGTTTGTGCAAACAAGTTTTAGGGATTGGTGTCTCTAATCCTGCCCATGTAATATACTATGTATATTCATTATTTCACTTTATAAATGACTGCATGACAGCCCAGAGTTTTATTGAGCAAGTTTAGACAGTACTAAAATATCCACTTATTTCTCAAGATATTCTTTTTCTTTTAGCTCATGTTTGGAAGTAAAAGATTTAGCAGAATGCAGCAGTCATCTGCAGTAAGGGCCCTATTCCATGGGACGATTATCGTTCAGATTTTCGTTAAATCGTTTGAATCTAAACGTTAAACGTTCGTTTGAATAGCAGTTAACAAGTAACGACCGAACGAAAAATCGTTGATCGTTTAATAAGACCTGGACCTATTTTTATCGTTGCTCGTTCGCAAATTGTTTGCATTGAATAAGATGTCGTTCGGTCGTTCTCAGTAGTGACAAACGCAATAGCGACGACAAGGCGACCGCAAGAACAATCATAAGTAACGATTATCATTCCATGTAAATGGGTGAACCATTTCAGGTCTTTCGCAATAGCGGTCGTTTGGAACATTTATCGTTAACGATTATGCGAACGATAATCTTCCCGTGGAATAGGGCCCTAACTCAGGGCAAATGCATTTGGTTGAAGGTTGGATGGATCCTGCCTACTTGCACTACTTTTTATAGTTATAGGTACTGGTTTTGCATTTCATTGTTATTTTGATAAATATTCATGACAGGTGAACAATGGGTTAAACTGTTCACATTTAACATATAACCCATAGTTTAGTTATCAAGTATTGTCTCATAGGTAACTCTACCATCATTTGGTCATTGGTGGCAATAGCAGGCTATATGCAGTACACTTTCCCATAGGTCATAAAGTAGAAAGTTCTAGTAATTCCCTGTATGCAACGATCAAACGACTGACAAAAAAAATGTTTGTATGTCGTTGAGTGCATCTTTTGAGCTGACCATAAAATCCTTGTTAATCGTTTCATAATTGTTCGCAGATCTTTTGGTGTATGTACACATTGTTCATTTGTTATTAATATAGATGAGCGAATGACTCGGAAATTCATTTGAAATTCAATTGAATTGAGTAGCAATTTTTCATCAGCTGTTGCTGTGACAGTGTCAAAATTGGAAAATGTAAATTCTTTAAAAATGTCAATCAGCCAGTCAATAATTTAATTTCAGCCATGGACAGTAGTGGACGTTTGTGGATCAGCGGTATAATATCAATTTTCTCCCAGGACAACAGTGGACATTTGTAAATGAGCACAGTGAGTTATTAAGGTGGACACTGTGTTCACTGTGACTTCCTGTAATGCACACCAATGGCTTCACTGGTCCCACAGAAAACCACCCACAATCCACCCTCCTATGGATAATCCCTTGTTTCGGCCAAACGATAGTACTGTAAGCTAACATGTGGGGCCGCCATGTTTAGTAAATTTTCAAAGCGAATATGGTGAATTCACAAATTGCAATGAGGCAAATGTAACGCCCAATTAACTGTGAATCGGAATTAATCAGATTCGCTTCACTCATCTTTAGTTATTATGATCGTACATATACTTGAGTATATGAACAATCCTAATTACAATCGTAAATATCATTCTGTGTATTATGGTCAACAATTTAATTCATTTCATTACACTAGCAAAGGCGCTTGATTTCAATTGTTAATCGGAGAAAAAGAAGAATCATTTAGTATAACAGGAACCTTAGAGATGCTACAGGGATATCCTTCAGTCACTCTCAGTGAGGACTAGGTGAGGTTAGAGCGGCTTAGAAGTAAACACTTTACAACCTAGGCAGTACCTTATTCACCTCCGGGAGAGAGACTCATAGCAGAGGTCTAGTAAGCAGTTAAAAATTGCACCTCCTACTTGACTTCTGGTGTCTGTCTTTACCGCACCCATATACCATCATAGGTGCCCCCTAATGTTCCCCATACACCATACTATACCACACCATATCATACCTGTGCAAACCCTCTTCTATCACTGCTAGAGATCACCCTTCAGCTACAGATGTAGCCACTTTCAACACATGATCCCTACCGCGTTAACTTTCTGAATTAATGCGTCATCTATATTACTGTTTCTGGAACCACAAGCCGTTTACTAATGGAGATTCACAGAAAAAGAAAAAACTTTTTCCTGAAGACTGCTTATCTATTCTCTGGCATCTACTAAATAATTCAATTTGTTTAGGCTTAAGATATATATATATATATATATATATATATATATATATATATATATATATATATATGAGAAAATCATTTACATGAATAGATGCAAAGTCCTATTTTTGAAAAACTAAATTATAGCCTTGCAATGGAAGATAAATGTATTTCCTATATTAAAGCTTGTAGGAAACAGTATATACAGTAACATACAGTGATATCACATAATGAAAATCCCAGCTGGGATATGTAAATGAATAACTCTCACTGAGAATCAGACATTTCCTAATCCTTTTCGGGCTGAAAATAAATCAGTTATAGGACTTTATTCTGTGGAAAACGGGTTAAGTCTGCGGCATAACAGGAGGAACAAATCTGCATTATCTGTCACTAATATTTTTGCCACATCTTGGGTGGTTTTACAACGACCCTATAGGGGCTTGAGGAACTGTGTTTATTACAGAAGTCAGAACTGAATATTAGAAAGCAGGAGGGGACTGAAAAAATAATCACTAAAACCCTGCCAGCGATTTGCAGGGGAAGACAAGTCAGCACTTAACCTCTACGAGGCTTTAGAGAGACCCTTTAAACACACAGGCCAACTCAATCAGTCCATTAAGCAGTCTATGGGACTCACTTAATAAACTCATGTTGTTTTACTATGGCAGGAAACAAAGACATTCTGTTAAGACTGAAGAAGTAATTTAAGGTCTGTATCCAAGTTCGAAAGTGATTTCTTATTTTAAAAAATGCATATTTTCTTGGACTAATCTTGGTGATTGAAATGAGGGTCAGCAGGCCAAGTCTGATTTTATTCTTATTTGATCAGTCACTTAATGTTATAAGGTTTGCATAATTTCTAAGGGCTGGGTTGAGTTTTCCTTGCCTATTGACCTGCTATAAAGCCACTATACCAGATCAGGTTAAAAGATCCCAATTTAGCAAAAACACTGGGTGGAGTTGAGTGCACCTATGACATCTGCCAATGTCCAGGAGGTTTAATACCAAGATACCTATTTTTCTCCAACAGTTACATCAGTTGTTCCATGTAGAAGCAATGGAATCTATTATTTCTCCCTGCTATTTGTTGTAATTAAACAACAGATTCCAGGCCAATAGTACAGTACATTTAACAGAATGATATGCTTGTATGATATTAGTGATGGTGATATTCTACACTCCTTTTCTCATGTTTTATGTGTTTATGGTGTTTATTTAAAAAACAGACTTTTATGAGTTTTCAGACATTTTTTCCCCAAACATTTCTCAAATCTAATAAAAAGATTTTCTTATCTGACCAAGTAAAATGAGGTTAAGGTATATCTAAAATTTATTATTATTTTTTTAAGTGATCAATAGTTAAATGGGCACTGTCTTAAAAAAAAAAAAAAAAAAAAGCTAAACTTTTGATATATCAAAAGTCTTGATTGGACGAGATCTGAGTGTTCCTGAGTGGTTAGGGATACAAGCAAGGAAAAGAATGCAAGCTCTTAGCACAATCTTGTGTAAATGTGACCTGGATGACATCCTAATACATGTCTATGGGGCTGTCTAGGTCTCAGAGTGAGGGGAAGCATGGGGCAGCACTGTCTTCTCTCCACTCATTCTACTGATGGCTCTCTGACATGTCAATTTTTTTTTTTATTATTGACAGGTACTCTTTTAAGTTGCCTATACTGTGCTCCAAAACATAATAGTATGTCATTGGATATGTATTCTGTATTTGTATCTAAAGATGAGCTAAGCCGTCAGAATTTTTTTTAACGATCTTCACGAATTTTAGGTCAAATAAGTTAATATGAATCTTAATGAATTTAATTAATGAATCTTAATGAATTTCAATAAAACAGCCAAATTACAGTACCTACAGTACCCGGACTATTACAGAAGGGTGAATTTGTTAATGCATGTTCTTGCATGTTCATGTTCATGTAAAAATGTCAACAATTAGAAAATCACAATTGAAAAAAAAATGTAAATTGAAACCCAACTTATAACACAGTAGGAGTGGAGTGCGACCACTGATTATGTAAGGTGCACGTTCCATTAACTGATCCCAGTAAATTGGTATAACTCAATAGGAGTTTACAGTGCCCAGTGCCCAGTGAGGGAATAATATGTACTGTTTTTTACTGGTCCCTGTGAATTCATGTAAGCACCCCGTTACTTGGTAAACTGGACACTTGGCAGCTACAACAAAAAATCACCCCAAAACAGCCCTCCTATCTACTCTCCTCTCTGTCCCTATATCTCTCTGTTAGTCTCTCCCTACTCAGCTCTAACTGCCTGCTGCCATCCTGCTCTCTCATACACAGCTGACTGGCCTTATATAGAGGGGGAGGTGCTGACATTGCAGAGGGGCCTGCAGCTGATTGGACAGGTGCTAGGGATTATGATTAATCCTTTTCTCCCGCCCAGTGACGCTCCAGGTAGCATGTGCTGCCGCCATTTTGTTTTTCCTCAACAAATTTGCTTTGCAGGACGGAGAGAATTGACGGCCCAATTCACAGGGAATTTTGATTTGCCAACTTCGCTTCGGCCATGTCTAATTGTATACTTGAATAAACCTTAATTGAAAAAGAAAGGTTTACATAAAATTTTAAATGTCATTGATTACAATGGAGAAGGCTGCAGTGGTGCAAAAGTTAGATTTTAGCATAGAGACATAACATGACCCCCCCTGCTTTCTTAATTTCCTGCTTTACTCAGTATAAGACTCACTGGCAAATAAAGATGGCACTGGCGTGTGCTAGCTGCTCGAAGTAATGATGTCATGTCTCAAAGACTATGTGAGCTTTTAGATCTGGCAGTTCACTCATAGGAGAAATGCCGTCAGGCAACCTATTGCTGTTTTATGTGTATAACAAGGGACTAACATTGACCAGGTTTTCATAGTGTTGTATGTCTCATGTAGTCATTCTCCGCAGCTGGGTGGGTGTGCACCAAAGGAGCTAAACTGTCTTTATTTCCTCTGTTGTGTAATTGTTCACATGTGAGGGTATTTGCTAAAATAGAAGCGAAAAACAAAAGAGCTTTGAGTAGTGATAAACATTAACTTAAGTAAAACAATATGTCTACCTCTGATACTCTGTAGATAATTGTGTGATATTTTTTTATAATAGGCAGGAAATATCCCTAATTATGGTGAAAAATAGTTCCAGGTCTGTAAAGTTGCCTCCTGTCCAAGAATTAGCCTAGTAGCCTTGCAAGGTTTCTAGTATGAACATGGAAAAAGACAATGGAAGATTGGTACAGTAGTGAAGGTCTGTGGTTAACACTCTGCAAAATTTGTAATGGAAATTACAGTTCACAATTCATTCTAGTAGGTGGAACAAAATTCTTTCTTTCAGGTAAGTTATTGTGACATCACAGTTTTGTTTTTTGTCGGGTAAGTTATTGTGACATCATAACTTTCTGTCAATGAAGATGTTACCTCACAAATAGGGATGGTCCGAACCTGCCGAGGTTCGGGGTTCGTATGAACTCGAACGCTCGGCAGCAGATTCCCGCTGTCTGCCCGCTCCTTGGAGCTGGCGGATACAGCGGGAGTAACGCCTGGAAAACTGGGATGCAGCCCATGGCTATGGCTGTATTCCAGTTTTCCAGGCGGTCTTCCCGCTGGATCCGCCCGCTCCTTGGAGCGGGCAGACAGCGGGAATCATTACCGAGGGTTGGGGTTCGTACGAACCCGAACCGAACTCGGTTCGGACCATCCCTGCTCACAACCTTATTTTTGTCAGTTACATAGTTATCAGCTTCTATGATATCACATATGTTTTAGGCCCTTTTACCCTGGCTGATTATCATTAATGAGTATTTCTAGGAACGCATTGTCAACCAATAATCAGCCTGTGTAAAAGGGCCAGTGATCAGTAGGGATGAGCGAACCGGCCGAGGTTTGGGTTCGTATGAACCTGAACTATCGGCTTCTGATTCCAGCTGTCTGCCCTCTCCGTGGAGAGGGTGGATACAACCTTGAGGACGCCTGGAAAACTGGGATACAGCCATAGCCATAGGCTGTATCCCAGTTTTCCAGGCAGTCCTCAAGCTGTATCCACCCTCTCCACGGAGCGGGCAGACAGCGAGAATCAGAAGCCGATAGTTCAGGTTCATACGAACCCGAACCTCGGCCGGTTCGCTCATCCCCAGTGATCAACTGACGAGTGAGCAATTATTTTGGTCCCCCTTAAGATGTAGGCCACCTAACTGTAGAGTTTGCAATAGGAAATAAGCTGTCTCTCTTAAGGTTCTATTACACAAAACAATTATCGACCATACTTGGCCGATTACCAGCCAATCCAGTCAATAATCGTTTGGTGTACTAGCTCATGCTGAAAGACAACCATCAGCTGACATGCACATTGATAGCGCCACCCAGACAATAATCCAGAAAGCCCCTCCCACAGTCCCCCGACCCCCACTCCTGTAATAGCACTGACAATGACCAGGGACTAAGAAGCAAGTGAGCCCTGACCTGACAGGTTGGCTCTCACTTGCTCCATTATATTGGGCCATGTAATAGGGCCCTTACTTTAGATCAGATGCTCTTATCAGATGGGACTCAGTAATTTAATGATTTTAGGGTTTTTACTGAGAAGTCGGAAAGGCTCCAAGTGATCTTAGTTAAGGACAATAGATGCATGCTTTCTTTTGGAAAGCTCAGCTCAGACTCTCCTTTCAAAACAGGGTGGAAAGAGGCTGTCTTAACTGACCACTAGATCTAATCTAAATCTTTCTACATTCAAAATATAGGGTTTAGGCAAAATGTATGTGTAGTAGCAAGTAAATACATTAGTCCTTTTGTTACCTTCCAACCTGCCTAAAATATGTATTAGGCTAGGTTCACACAACGTTCAAAAAAGTCAGTTTTTGATATTTTAAAAAACATCCGTTTTTGCCTTTATTAACTGACTGCAATGGCAATGCAGTGAAGTCAATGGGAGGACGGACGTCCACTGCACACAACGCATTAAAAAACAGCAGATTTTGGCACGATAAAAACGGCTGTTTTTTAATGCGTTGTGTGCATTGGACTTCCGTCCTCCCATTGACTTTCATTGCATTGCCAGTCCTGTCAGTTAAATCGCCGCAAAAACTGAAGTTTTTAAATGGCCGTTGTTTGACGTTGTGTGAACCTAGCCATACAGCGCATGAATGGTATGCAAAAAAGTGCAATAACACTTAAGGACCTATTACACAAAGCGACTATCGGCCGTATTTGTGTACCAGAAGACAACAATGTCGGCTGTCCGTTATCTTTCAACAGGCTGAAACGCTAACGATCAGCCTGGCAACGATCTGCTGCCGTCACACAGTGCAATAGGAGCGGCGGCAGCAGCCCCCCCCCCCCCCCCCCCACAGCTATTACCTTCTCCTCCTTGCTCGATGTCAGCGCTTGTAATAGGGGGCAAGCGAGCACTGACCTGAGAGGTCGGCACTAACTTGCTCTCCACATCGTCCCATGTAATAGGGACTTTAGTTTATCATAGTAGTGGTGACTGGCTGACAGTGGCATATAAATAATACTAAAAGAGCTTTCCTGGGGGTCTCATTGGCTCACCATGATTTGCAGGAAATTGCAGGAAATGATCCATTATACTAGCAGCCTGTAGCAATTGAGTACTAATAACATCAATTAGTGGAGTACATACTGTAGGTACTACATTGATCTCTATGAGCAATCATGGTATTGCTCATAGAAGTCGCCTAAAGGAACTACAAAAATCTTTAGTTTTTTTTTTTTAAGTTTAAAATATAAAAGAAATCCTATCCCATCCCATCCAAAACATTTAACCCTTTGAGGACCAGGCGCAAAATGACCCAGTGGACTGCGCAAATTTTGATCTGTGCGCTTTCGTTTTTCCTCCTCCCCTTCTAACAGCTCTAGCACTTTCAGTTTTCTATCTACAAGGCCATGTAATGGCTTATTTGTTACAGGAATAGTTGTACTTTGTAATGGCGTCTTTTATTTTACCATAACATGTATGACGGAATCCCAAATATATTATTTATGAAGATATAAATAGGTGAAATCGTACAAAAGGAATGCAATATGGTAATGTTTGGGGGGGTTCCTGTGTCTACGTAATGCACTATATGGTAAAAGCGACATGATACCACTATTCTATAGGTCAGTCCGAACAAAATCATATACAGGTTACATAGATTCTCAAATGCTATATATATTTTTTTTATGAAATACTTTATTTGGCAATTAATTATTAAGAAAATGGGCCTATTGTGACGCTTATAACGGTTTTATTTTTTCACCTACGGGGCTGTATGGGGTGTAATTTTTTCCGCCATAATCTCTAGTTTTTAATAATACCATATTTGTGAAGATCAGACGTTTTGATCACTTTTTATAATTTTTTTAATGTATAATGTAACATAAAATCGGTAATCCGGGCATTTTTTCCCTTTTTTCGTGTATGCCGTTCACCGTTCGCAATGACGCTTGTTATATCAATTACGCACACTATGGTATATTATATGTTTATTTATTTATTCATTTTTATATGTTTTATTTATATAATGGGAAATGGGGGTGATTTAGACTTTTATTGGGGGAGGGGTTTCCGGGTAGTGTGTTAGTGATTTTACCTTTTTTCTTTTTATACATTTTAAGTCCCTTTGGTGGACTTGTACATTTATTAGTTTCATTTTACACACTGATCATTGCTATGCCATAGGCATAGCATTGATCAGTGTTATCGGCGATCTGCTCATTGAGCCTGTCTGTGCAGGCTCTGTGAACAGATCGCCGATCGGACCGCACGGAGGAAGGCGTTAATGGAGTTGAAGGAGTTAATGTTACGCTGCAGTGCGATTGCTGCAGCGTGTCATTAACGGTGAGGTGCCGGCTGCTGATTGCACGTTCTAGGTCGTCTAGGGGTTAATCACCCCCTTTTCTACATTTTAAATAAAAAAATATAAACAACAACAAAAAAATAATAAACATACTGTTAATCTTACTGACTTGAAGAACATACATAAGATATCAATTTTACCACACAGCAATGGCTAAAAGACCTACCCTTCCCCACCCCACAAAAAAAAAAAAAAAAGCTTTTCCGGTTTCACTGTATATTTTTTGGGGAAATTAAGCATATAAAGTGGTACCTTGGTTTAAGAGCATTTAGAAAAAAGTAACTTGGTTTAAGAGCATTGCTTTAGTTTAAGAGCTCCCTATGCTGGGTAGGAGGGAAAGTCAGGGAGGGGCAATGTCTACAGCACTGTACTCTGACCCAGGGTGTCTTCCTCACTATTCAAATCATAGCAGATCCACTTGGGCTGGGGCTTCCATCAGGGGTAATGTCTTCATAGCTGTAACCCCTCTCTCCCCGGACAGAGACTGGTGCATGTATGTGCTTACATAGGCCCTGTTCATTTCTTCCTGCTCCTTGCAGTCTTTATTAGCCCTTGTGTTTTCCATCCTCTCCATTCCTGCTATAATCTGCCTACACTTACACTCAGCTACACACACTGCTGCTGTAATGTGCCTGCACTTACACTCAGCTATTCACACTGATGTATAGAAAAGTTTCTATCACTGTCCTCCTCCACAACTCTGTGATTCTCACTTCCTGATTGGTCCATGCTGAACACACACCTCCTTCCCCATTGTGATCATGAGACAGACCTCTGACAGCAGCACTGCTTCTCTATTTTAGCCTGTTGCAGTACACTACTGCATTATGGGGATCTCCATCTCCATCCTGTATCTACAAACTGTTGCTGTTTTTTCATTCTTATGCACTTACTCTACAATGTACTCCCCATGCTGCTTAGCTGTACTCTACAGTAATTTATATTATGACAAATCCAGCTTTCTAAATGTTATTTTCTTTTGTTTTACCTATTATTCAGAATTTATCCACCAAATCATTATTTGGGGGGTATGGGACCATTTGTCTGCATTTCAATAATTTCTTATAGGAAAATATGCTTTGGTCTAAGAGTGGTTTGGATTACAAGCATTGTCCTGCAACAAATTATGCTCGTAATCCAAGGCACCACTGTAATTACAAAGTACAATGGTGTCACAAAAAATAAGACCCCATATGGGTCTATAGGTGAAAAAAATGCAAGCTGTATAGTCTCATTGACTGCTTCCTAGTGAGAAGCTAAAAATCTATGGCACGTCCGATTTCTAGGAACACAAAAAAGGCTCATAGTCATAAACATCAAAGTTAAAACACCTTTACATGGTGGAATTGTAGAATGTTTATTGCCGGGGAGTAATCCTTCTAGAATGCCAAATTCTTAAGTCGCAATACATAACATGTAAGCTTATAAGAAAAGTGTCAAGTGGTATATGAGACTGTTAGTCAAGCTTACCAATAGAATATTAAGAGTACATCACACATCTGACTTCATTCTAGAATGGTAGACAAAAAGTGTCAGATGTATTGATATATCTAGAGTAGTTTATGACCTGACTATATTGAGCAATGGAACAAATGGAATATTTCAGAAAACTGTATGGCAGTAGATGGAGTTTTAGAGTTGTGCGGAATGTAACTCTTTTATCACAGTATTATTTTTTTTTGTTTGTTTTAAAGCAAAGTTCTGGAAAGAAGACCAAGCTCAATTAGTTTTTAGTTTTTTCAAGCTTATGTTGGAAGGATTGCCAATGACTTACTACATTTGCATATTCATTGTTCTGAGGCCCAGTAAAACTTGCTTTTCTTCCTTTGTGCAACCATAAGCTGTATTTCAATAGCACATTAAGCATTTAAAACAAAGTAAACATACAAAGCAATATAAGTACAAGACGAGAAGTCACCAGAATCAAGTCATTCTATAAAAACAGTTCATTTCTTCTAATTTGACAAGTGGATCATCTCCAAGTTCCTTTTTCCTTGGTTCCGTCTTCATGTTCTTATTCAGTTCATTGTTACTAGCTGTTCTCTCCTCTGATTGAGAAAACCTAGGGATTAGAACATGGGGCCTGAGAATAAATGTTATGTTAAGCAGCCTTTGGTGTTAAACACTTAAATATAAGACAGCACATGGGGTCGCAGAGGAGGATGTGTAAGCTGGTCCTTCTTGAAGAATAGTAGCTTTGTGTCAGGTCAGTGTGGAGCAGGTTCAACAAGTGGCCATCTTGGCTAATTCTGAACATCCCTAATGCTTTTAGACTTCTTTTGATGCTATATTTCATTTACAAGATAATAAGAGCAAAATGCATTTATAATTTTGCTTCTGTCATGTTCTGACGTGTTTTTCGAACCTATCCAGTTCTTATTTATGGTATCTGAAGTGACACTTGCTGCCTGCCAGCGGCGCTATTCTCATGCTCCCCATTAAAACATGCAGCTTAAGTATTGATTTCAGCTCTAACGCAATTCCATAGGAGGCTAACATGTGGGATATTCTCTGATTCAGATTCCATGATTAAGATCCGGATAGGTTCGAAATGCGTCAGTTATTTTAAAGATGTCAAATAAAGTAGTATGAATTTTATGGGGTGAAGGAATGCAGTCTCTTGTTATTGATGCTAGATGCTTATATTGCCGAAGAGGCAACCATAAGTCAATTTGGACAACTATATTGTTAATTTTGCAAATGGTTGTTATCGGGGTAGAATATGAAGCCTTATAAATACACCTACTTTGAATTCTCATATATAAGCACATATGACCTGCTTAGCCATAACCATAAAAAGACAACCATTCATTTTGGCCAAAAGAGGGAAAAAGTGTTGCTCAGATATTACTTGACTGTAGCACCATGCATGTTCTCCATGATATTGCCCCCATATCCCCCCCCCCCCCCCACACACACACACACACACACTAAATAGCCCACTGTTAGTACTAAGTTACAAGACATGGAAAGAACTGACCTATTGATTTGAGCTATAGCTGTGTGGTTCAGCCAGTTATCCATGGGCTATGTTGGTGACTTAGTAGGTCACTTTTGTTTTCTGTTCTATACTTCATTCTAATCATTTGTTTTATTGCCAAATTCCCAGTTCCCGACGAATAACCAAATGAATCCAAACTGGTGGTGGTCTAATAACATCTCCTCCATGAGGACAGATTGTTGTATACTGTACATCTGTATGTACTGTTGCTCGTTTGTATTTACTTGTTAATCATGTGAGACACTTTCTCACTGAACGGTTTATTGAACACTCAAAACTATTTTTGCTCCACAAAATACTTCTGCATACTTACTCCGAACACATTCCCCCGTTTCCCCCCACTAGCAGTTTTGAATTTCGTTGAAATATTAATGTAATTAAATCTGGAACATTACATAATTCAACATCACAGCTGCTTATTGTGTTATGTTCTGGGTTTGTATCGAAAAACCAAGATAGTAGCTTGAGCTTTGCCGAACCCATGACAAGGGGATGCGGATGCGGATAGTGTATGAGTCTGTGATTAATAATATATAGAATTAATATACACATTTCATTAAGTTATCATTTCACAAGGAGTTTGCCATGAGAGAAGGCAGTGTAACTTTGCCTATTTTTGGAGAAAGTACTATACATAGTTGAAGAGGTAGTATAATTTTTGTGAATGTTTTTTGCGATGCAATTTTGTTTTATTTTTTGTTGTAATCCCTAAGCTGTATGCCAAAAAAATACAGTTAGTATACAGAAACTATACACTTTTTTTTCCAAATTACACATTCAACACCCAAATGTCATAGGGTTTTATGGATCAGAACTCTATAATATTCAGATCCGTACTGGAGAACCACAAAGATTTTGGTATTTCAGATGTTAAGATATCAAAGGGGTAATGACTCTCCTTAAGGAGAGCCCGTCTCAAGGACGTGTGGAGACTTACAGACCATTGCTGCTCCACTAGGAATTCTGGGAAGAAAGAATATGCAAAGTAGCTCTCACACATCTTAAGCAAAGAGATATCCCTTCAAGTCAAGTCTCGCTCCGTCAAGGAGCCTTAGAACATTGACTGGAGATTTTATGCCAAGCCAAACTATCTCTCCAAAAGGAAAGATTTCCCATCTGCAGATAGCTATTTCGGGTTTTTGACCCTCATCAGTGCAGAGCAGGGTGTTGGCTGGCTAGTGAGAGGTCTATTGACGTGGATCAAAGGGGTAATGACTCTCCTTAAGGAGAGCCCGTCTCAAGGACGTGTGGAGACTTACAGACCATTGCTGCTCCACTAGGAATTCTGGGAAGAAAGAATATGCAAAGTAGCTCTCACACCTCTTAAGCAAAGAGATATCCCTTCAAGTCAAGTCTCGCTCAGTCAAGGAGCCTTAGAACATTGACTGGAGTTTTTATGCCAAGCCAAACTATCTCTCCAAAAGGAAAGATTTCCCATCTGCAGATAGCTATTTTGGGTTTTTGACCCTCATCAGTGCAGAGCAGGGTGTTGGCTGGCTAGTGAGAGGTCTATTGACGTGGATCAAAGGGGTAATGACTCTCCTTAAGGAGAGCCCGTCTCAAGGACGTGTGGAGACTTACAGACCATTGCTGCTCCACTAGGAATTCTGGGAAGAAAGAATATGCAAAGTAGCTAAGAGGTGTGAGAGCTACTTTGCATATTCTTTCTTCCCAGAATTCCTAGTGGAGCAGCAATGGTCTGTTAGTCTCCACACGTCCTTGAGGCGGGCTCTCCTTAAGGAGAGTCATTACCCCTTTGATCCACGTCAATAGACCTCTCACTAGCCAGCCAACACCCTGCTCTGCACTGATGAGGGTCAAAAACCCGAAATAGCTATCTGCAGATGGGAAATCTTTCCTTTTGGAGAGATAGTTTGGCTTGGCATAAAATCTCCAGTCAATGTTCTAAGGCTCCTTGACGGAGCGAGACTTGACTTGAAGGGATATCTCTTTGCTTAAGAGGTGTGAGAGCTACTTTGCATATTCTTTCTTCCCAGATGTTAAGATGCAATGCACCAAAGACTTCTTGCAGAATTGTAAAATGGCCTACTTTATTTAACACTCTTAGAACACCATTATTGTGACAACACTATATTCTGCTTACTCAGAAGCTACATTTACCTGTTGTAAACAAGTACTGATGCAATTTTCCAATAGTCCATTGTGTAATCCATCATGGTTCAAATTTTTGCTTAGTTTTATTGTAGTGTCCTTAGCTGATGCAGTATATGGCTATGTTCACACAGCATATCTTCGTAAAAGTGCGGCCGTTTTTGCAATCGGCAACAACGGACGTACTTTCCATGTCAGTACACACTATGAAGTGAGCGGCTGCGGCTGTACGCTTCATAGTGTGCGGTGGGGAGTTCTGATGCGGGCTCGCACAGATGCGCCCGCATCAGAACTCTGTGGCGTGAAAGATCATCCGGCCGATACTGCAGTACCGTTTCTGCAGTACCGTATCTTTTCAGAGACTGGCCGCTCCGTGACCCGGCCACGTCATGGAACGGGCGGTCTCTTACGCCATGTGAACATCGACTATGCATGTAATCCACTGCAGGTTCTGTATGATTTTGGAGTCCTTGGATGAGTTGCTTCAGTCTCTAGGACTACTTTCAGGTATCTGGGGACTTCTGAGAAGGTGCCTTACTGCTTTGAGAATTCTTAATGTCTCTACAGATGATTAACCAAGACTAAACAATTGCTTTGTAAATGCTTTGATATATCTCAAAGACTTTTTTTTTTCAAATTTTTATTTCATTAATGAAATTCAATTTAATAACTTTTTATAATTATATTAATGTTAATTTAATTAAAGGGGTTGCCCAGGTCTTACCTCTTCTGCTCCCCAGTGCTCGCTTCCTCCCTCTGGTACATTGCATTGCTACATGGTTTCACCTGAAGCATGCACCCGCCCTCCTCTTGTCTCAGAAGGTATACCCCCAAGACAAACAGAGGGAGGAAGTAAGCGCCAGGGAGCAGAATAGTTAAGACTTTTTCATTTCCCCAGACAATTCATTTAATTAGCAGTAAAGAAATAATAGGAATTGTAGCCGTTTATTTAAAAAAAAAAATACTATCCTGCAATTTAGACATATTAGAGTTTGTGTTCTTTTGACAGCTGCAAGAAATTGGAGTCAATTGACCGAGAAAGTAAGGAGTGTAAAGGCACGTTCACACTATGGAATCCGCACATAAAACATCCCAAAGATTACGCCGCCCGCCTCCATGCGCTCCCACTTGACTCCATTCTATGCTTGGGCAGATTCCACCGTCCACCCAAAGAGTTGACACAGTGTAGTACCCTCCTTTAAGTATCAAGGTGACAGTTGAGAAGCATCTTGTCGGTCTGCATATTGTTTCTGGTCTGCTATATCTGAGTCCCCAGCAGTACAATATACAGCTCTTTTCTTACCTTTTCTTTCCATTATAGTTAAGTAAAGGTTTTCTATTTCTCATTAAATAAATTCAACACATTATTACCACATAGTATTAGGGCACTCAATAGGCTTCACTCACATGTGTGTCCATACACATGGGTGTCCATACACAGACAAACACAGTATATACACTTATTGACAGTGTCAACTTAAGTTGATAATCTTACACCAAGAAATTTGGGATATATTGACTTTAGAGATAGATTAAGAATGGACATATCTGTAGAATGTTGGTATTAACCCATTACACCTGTTTGTACCCTAGACCCCCAGTGCTGCATGTATTAATCCTTTCACTTCCATGTACATCCAGAGATGCTGTCAGGGGGAACTAAGTTTGGGTAACAACTGAGGGCTTATGGTTTACCTAATCGGCTTCTGAGTAAAGGAGGCTTCGGTCTTTGGTGGAGTCTTCGGTGTTCAACAGAACAGAAGAGCTATGTCTGAAGCTGTGGTATTCAAATGCAGAGCATTCGGTATTGGACCCAAACAGTTTGACAGGTCAGCTCAGCACTATTTATAATACTTAATAATTTATACTTAATACTTATAACCATTACAATCACAACCTCTGGTAGTTTTAATATAAGGGTGCTGCATAGAACTGGGACAGATAAGAAAAATAGTTACCGATAATCTATGTTGGCTGCAGCATAGAGGTCAGGAAAACCCCTTTAAATCCTGCAATTCTTATAGGATGACACTTCTTATAGCAAAAAAGCTGACAACTGAATTACAGAAAGCAGGAAGCATGATATTATAGTGACTCTTTATTATCTAGTATTGTCAAAAATGCAATATAAACAATTTTTATGTGAAAAGTAACACAATAAGAAAGTACCAACACTTGTAAAAGGAATTAAAAACTATTTAAATAATATATTATTTTTTTATTTCAAAAGTTCTTTTCCGTTCAGCATATAATATGGTAATATTATATAATAAATATAAATTGTAATATTCAGAGTAACTATATTAAATGATAGGTCTCATAGAGGTCAACTACTCTTCCATGTAACCTAGAAAGGAAGGCCCCGCAGAAAGAACACTACATTCTGAACGGCATCTACTTTAAGTGAAATTGGACGGTATTGTTGTGGTCAAAATTATGATAATGAAACAAAACTTTATCCGCCCAACAAAAACGCATCTGTAAAATCTATGCATGCATCTTACCTTGCCAGAAAGAAGGAGTCGGGTGACCTCCGCACCACTTTCCAAATGATATTAAACTTCTTAGGAATTCTATATTTTCTTCTTAAATGAAGTATATTGATACTGTCAGATATCCAGTTTTGGAAATAAGAAAGGGTGAAGATTATTCAGTGAGTCATCAATTTCATAGAATGAGATCAAGTAATTGTAAATCAGATATAAATATATTTATTTAAGAAAAAGAAGAAGAGGCATGGAACAGTGCCCCCATATGGAGGCAGCCAGGAAGGCAGGCAAGCCAAACATTTTTCTCAGTACACTGATGAAGTGTTATGTCATTGCTCTGGCGAATAACTCATCGAGCTATCCGCGGCTGGAATTTTTCTGTAGGATGAGCTTGTTTGATGAGTCTCAGAGCAAGGAGACACGTCTAATATATAAATGAAAGTCACAATACAACTTGCTATGACACAAGGGAACAACGGATGAGAGGAAGAGACAGATGAGAAGCAGAAATGGAAAGTGAAAAAGAGTGATGGGCTGAATAACAAACAGAGTCAAGGGAAAGTATAGCTTATAAGAAGAAGGGAAGGGAGAGGGGGGGGACCAATACATGAATCAAACTGATTCCTGCAATAGGTGGTAGTCCTTAAACTGACTGACTATTATTTTCTCATTATTAATCATCCATTCCTGTCTGGGGTAGTCTGATGGACAAATTCTCTGAATATGAATCATTTCAATTCACTGCTATCACAATACATTAATCTGCGGCTTACAGAAGTCTTTAGGCTATAGTGTCCAGTGCCAGAAATTAGTGTAATGGTTTATCACAGCACGCTGTGATGAAAGCTTTGCCGTGGTTGATTCCTGTCCAGCTAATACATATTCCATGTGTTTGTTCTACAGTGTAAATCCAGGACAACAAAACACATTTACCAGGCAGCATTAAAAAGAAAAAACACATCTGAAAAGTGAGTCCATTGGAAATGTAAATAAATGTTTCACGTTTTTTATTATGTTTCTTGTTATATTGCCTAATGCCCAACACTTTGGTATATACTATGAATAGGGATGAAGCAACTAAACAAATTTCTGCAAGCTTTTTTTTTTTTTTTAATTTGGCGAAGAAAAAATAGATATGCTCACCTGTTCGTGTACCCCACCCCCACCCCACCCCCTGGTGTCCCCCTCTGAGTATTCAGCTGCCTCCAGCCCCTCACCAATTAATGACTGAGAAAAGACAGCTAACTAAAGCTGAGCTCCAGCCAGTGATTGGCTGACTGAGCTGCCAATCTCCAGACAAGAGTGACAGCCCGATTAGCCAATCACTGGCCTCAATGCTGTCCTGTCTCAGTCAGTAATTGGCTGAGCAGGCTGAAGTCAGGTGAAGATTCCAGAGACCCGGAAGAGGACACAGAGGAGCGTGGAAAGGTAAGTATTGCACCAAAATTGTTCAATTGTTCAGTTGTCAAACAATGAGGTTCGGTTCATAAAATTTTATGTAAAGATTTGGTGAACTTGGTGAACCGAAAACTTGGTGAACCGAATTTTTGAAAATGTTTGTCTTCTAGTGCTATATGACAGTGTTATCAACTCCAGTCCTTAAAGGGAACCAATCACGCTGAATATGCCCCTAATGATAAGGAAATGTGCTGGTACATCACCCAGCACGCTTCCCAAATATGCCCCTGTACCCTCTGTGCCCTCCTTGATTACATTGTAATCTTACTTTTCCGAAGTCCTGCGGTGTATGGTAATTAGCTCTAGGTAGTCACGGTGGTCTGAACTAGTCACAGTCCTGGGCATAGCTAGGCAAGGTCCTGGGCGGTTTTAAGCACTGTAATCACGCCCAGAGGGGCATGATTCAAAGACCTGCGCTCCACTGACATCACACAGGGCCTGCGTTCCTTGTCGCCGGCGATGCGAGGTCTTCAGCACGCCGCGCATGTGCAGTACGTCAGCGTCCTTTCCCGCCG
This sequence comes from Dendropsophus ebraccatus, assembly GCF_027789765.1. NCBI lineage: Eukaryota > Metazoa > Chordata > Amphibia > Anura > Hylidae > Dendropsophus > Dendropsophus ebraccatus. The sequence continues at coordinate 37,250,138 of NC_091463.1, read as the reverse complement.
TACTGCGCCTGTGCTGAAGATGTCGCAGCACAGCCGACGTGGAACGCAGGGCCAGGGACATGGAACGCAAGCCCCGGGTGACATCAGCGGAGCGCAGGTCTTTGAATCACGCCCCTCTGGGCGTGATTACAGTGCTCGAAACTGCCCAGGACCCTGCCTAGCTACGCCCAGGACCGTGACTAGTTCAGCCCACTGTGACTACTTAGAGCTAATTACCATACAGCACGGGACTTCGGAAAAGTACAGTGTAATTAAGGAGGGCACAGAGGGTAAAGGGGCATGTTTGGGAAGTGTGTGTGATTAGTTCCCTTTAAGGCATTTAACAGTTCATGATTTGAGGATATCGAATACAAGGAGTGATTCCTCATATACTGACCATAAAAGTATTACTAGTAAAATAGTAAGGAAATCGTGGAAACATGACCTATTTGGGAGATCAGAGAACTGTTGTTATGAAACCTATTTCTACAAAAAGATGACTTCTTAGGCTTACTGATGGAGAGGTACAGTTGAGATGGATAGCTGCTCTATATACTAAATGTAGATTTCTTTGGTCAGTACAGTGCTTTTACTGATCTAAGTAGATCCCTTCTCTATTAATCACAGATGTCATATCAATGGTTTCAGTAGGGCCAATTCAGCAGTGCCAGTGTTTACTGGAATGCTCATAATACTGTTATATTTAGTGCAGGACCTAAGGAGTCTGTTCGTAATGCAAGATTCAAGCATCAGCAAAGATAATAGTTGTACAGCTGTACCAGACATAATAGAGTGAACAGCTTCAACCCCCTGAAGACACTGCTAGGTAGAGAAACATGTAGAGAAGGCTAATCTTGGATTCTAACTTTTTGTTATATGTTTAGGGTTTGATAATGTGATGACTAGACTGCAGCTACCTAAAGATACTAAGCATGCTAGCAGTTTGTAAAATGTGTCTAGACAATGAATGAACACAAAACCACGGAAAAAGTGTAAAGTATTGCTGCGGAATGAATAATAAGTGGCAACACTTAATGGTTACAATTACAATTGATGTGATAATAGCACATGGCTGAGTGCTTTATACAGTGAATCCTAATGCAGTGCAGAGTGCTTCACTGAATGAATAAAGCTGTCTGCCTTAAGGGCAATAGATACATACATAGTAATTATAACTCGTACATGTTTAGGAGACAGCATTTTATTTCATAGAGCATTTTTATTTTTAACCAGAAATTTATTTTATTTAACAAACTTACTATTTATTGAAAGTTAATATTTATTTTATATTTATATATATTTATATTTTAGTGTGTGATGGGTGGCAGCTTTCGGGGGACACCCATAGTATATTTTGACCTGGGCCAGGTACCGAAAAATCCAAAATTGATTCCACAGCAAACTTTGGCGAGTTGGAAGTTGGATCATCTGCAGTAGCCATTCACAGGTAAACATAATAGGAACAATTCAAAGAAAGCCAAACTATAGTCCTTGAGTAATTGGCCGGTAATAACATAGGAACAGGGCCTTCCAGGGTCTTGATAACGTAAACAATGCATTGGCAAGGAACATAGAAGGCAAAATAATTTATTGACAGTAGAGTTTCCTCAGCAAAGATTAGGTGTTGGGGGCATGAGAAAAGGAAAATGAACTCCAACTTACCATTTTATTTTAGGAAAAGGGGAATTACCACAGAAACCTTTGTTTGCGATTACAGAGGTGAGACATTTCCTGTAGTTCTTGACCAAGTTTACACATTTGTAGCAGGAATTTTGTCCCACTCCTCTATACAGATCTTCTCCAGATCTATCAGGTTCAAGGCTGTCACTAGAAAACAAACAACTCCCTCCAATGATTCTCTATTGGGTTTCAGTCTGGAGACTGGCTAGGACACTCTAGGACCTTCAAATGCTTCTTCTGGACCACTCCTTAGTTAGTTGCCCTGGCTGTGTGTTTCGGGTAGTTGTAATTCTGTAAGACCCATGGGGGGTGGGGGCAAGGGGGATAGGTGGTATTCATCTTTACGCCATTTGTCACGTAGTAAACCTGACATGCTATTAATATTTTTATTTTTGTTTTACTTCTTTTAAAAAATATTAACTTTTCATTTTATTTTAATAATAGTGCTTAAAATTTGCTCTCTTCTTACACTTATAACAGTTTAGATTTTTGGTCTATGGGCCTGAGTAAGGGCTCATTGTTTGCACTATGATGTGTACTTTTTATTGGTACCACACTTGCATACTGTAAATTGATGATTCTTTTGATCACAACAATTTTTTAGAAGTAATAGAATAAAAAATTATCAACTTTGCACTTGACCAGGAATGTGATAATTAAGTAGTTCAGGCAATGTCGCATGAAGCAATACCAAATATCTTGGTAGCCGAAAGCAGCCTGTAGCAATCGCTGATCACTGGCAGCATCCAAAGCCAAGAAGAGATCTCAGGCTGCCTCTACAATGGACTTGCTACACATGATCACTACACTGGTAGGTGATCCCGCCACTGGAACATAAATACCAGGTATTTCTGCTGTTTAAATGCTAGTCAGAAACAGTTACAATAGCCAGGAGCTGATTGGTATAGAGAGAGAGCTCGCATTGTGAGCCCTCCCTTTACTGTACATCATAGCGCAGATAGGGGTTAACTAATAGTCAACTAATAGTTGTTCCAAGCTTAGACTAGAAAATGCAAGGGATTTATGAGACAGTCTGAGTCACTGGGATAAATCTGGCACATTCTTAGACTATCAAGTCAACACTAAGAATTAAACAGTTTCAGTAAACTTTATCCATAGTCTAAACAGAGATTCTTGGTTTAATAAATCCAGCTATTATTTACGTGCCCAAGTCCTCCAAAGTAAAAGTTGCTGTTTTCTTACTGATCTCCCCTCGGGTTAATAGACGGGAGTCCCCTTCATCTCCGGTGTCCATATATCTTTAGAGATAAGAAAATGTTAATAAACTACTGCTGCTTATGTCTATTGTACAGTATAAGACAACAGCTGCCTTGTTCTATATAGTTGTGGGATAGATATACCATGGATGGACCAGAGAAGCAGTGTTGCCATGGAGAAAAAAAAATTATGTTTCATTCAATTTATTTTTACAGTGGTGAAAGGAAAACTTGAGTGTTTTTGTTTAATGCCGGGTTCTTTTACCATCATATGTGGTTTCATCGTGTTTATAAACAGAGAGCAGCAGCAGCATTACCAGTCATTAAAGGAAACTGCCTTATCTTCGACTTCATCCATCACACTGCACCCACAGAAAGCTGCCGACATGACAAAGTGGAGAGCCAGGCGATTTACCCTTTATTGCTCAGACACTACAGTACACAGTATTTATTGATTTTATTTATTGTTACTTTAGGGAGAAAAACAGTCCTAGGCCACTATAATATGGCAGTATTGAAATTCAAAACTAGAAGTGGATCAAAAACATAGAAAACATGAAAATCCTTCCATTCTTTTCTGTGTACAGGCTTAAACAGGCCTTTGGGGAATTAGGTTATGAAATCGAGCGGACCCCAATGGGATAACAACCTTGTTATCCAAGCAAGGGTAAAAAGCTCTACTCCTGGGGGCTTACTCAGCAGCCAGGTATTTACACAGCACATCTAATTCTAAGTGTGTCCTAAGGACATGCTAAACCCCTTAGTGATAGCCAATATGGCTTTTTACAGCGGTCACTACCGGGCCTTATTCTTATCCCATCAGCTTTTTACAGTGGAATCAGAATAAGTGATTGCTGCGCTCCTGTGCCATCATCGCAGGAGATCAGCTGTCCTGCTGTAACTACCTGGACTGGAGAATCCTCTATTCTGGGTAGTTTAACTCGTTACATGCCACTGTCAAACCATCACTGTGGCATGTAACTGGGTTCCGGTGGAGTGCAGATGTATGCTCACCTAATTGGACATCTAGCGACATGGTCTGGCTTCTGATCGGTCTCTATGGCAGTCCCAGGGGTCTTCTGAAGACCGCCGGGCCTGCCATGGAGATGCCTCCTTTGGATTGACTGCCAACAAACATAATAAAACTACCCCCTCAATACATTATTGGGCTATGTTCACACTACGTAAAAGTACTGCCGTTGTTGCCATCGGCAACAATGGCCGTACTTTGTGCGGCTCGGACATAGCCTTATCTTCTGTGGGATCCCGGCCGGAGTGTATACACATTGTATACGCTCTGTCCAGGATCCCGTACGGGGCTGCAAATAACTGACATGTCAGTTTTCTGTGGCCGCAATTCAATGAATTGCGGCCGTACAAAACCCTGTCAGTTCACACAATGAAGCGAGCGGCCCAGGCCGCTTGCTTCATTTTTCTGCTGTGGGAGGTCTGATGCGGGTGCGCGCTGATGCACCCGCATCAGAACCCTGTAGCTAAAAGATCATCCGGGATGATGATCCCATGCCTGGGATGATCCGTGCAGAGACCGGCCGTTCCGTGACCCAGCCGGGGTCACGGAACGGCCGGTCTCTCACTTTGTGTGAACATAGCCATTTACTGCAAGTTGCACACTGAAAAAACAATATAAAAAAAAAAAAGACTACAAAAAACCAACTCTGTCACAGAAAAGAATGCCATCGATCTTGCAATGTGGCAACAGTTTTTGTCATTTTTTCTTAAGAAACTTTTATATTTCAGGATTACAAATTTGGTATCGCTGTAATTGTATTGACCCTGAGAACACATTTATTATGCTATTTTTACTGCATGCTGAAAAATAATGATAATTTTTCCAATTTTTCATAATTTTTTGAGTTTTTGAATAGTGATCCATTTTTTTTTCCCCGGAACTGATAGCATATGTTAAAATAGTACAGAGCTATAACCCCATAAAGTGAGTCAGGTTAGATTTTGAAAAATGAGCTTGGACAAAGGGCATGTATCACCTAAATTTGTTATACTGGTTAGATACAAAAACTTTTTGAACCTATTGTCCATTTGTTTTGTGACTGGAGGAGGTCTTATCCTCTGCATCTACTGATCCAAACCTCTGACTGGTCTGGGACTCTGGGACTCCAAACCTCTACTGACTGGGACTGGTCAGTAGGGAGCCTTCCAGTCTTCGTCACAGCCCGCATTATTACATAAGAATATTCCCTTGGTTCTCTTCCCTCGCCCTCTATGTCCCTGTTAGTAGTTGTGTGCCCCTTTTCTACTCTTCCTTCATCTTCTGGGAAAGAGAAGTATGCACCTGTACAGATACAAATAGAGCCACACTGTGCTGTAAGGGCTGTGCCCCCACATCAAAGATTGTGTTGTACAATAGAGGGGATCATTGTTTTATGTATAGCCCAAACTATTTGCTACAGTACTAAGACTATTACAGAAGGGCGAATTTGTTAAAGCATGTTGTTATAAAAGTGTCAAAAACCTGAAAGTCCAAATAAAAAAAAAAAAGTCAATCAGCCAGTCAATCATCCAATTTCCGCCATGGACAGCAGTGGATTTTGGTGGATCAGCGCCATAATATAATCTTTTTCCCAAGGACAGCAGTGGAGTGTGACCACTGATTATGAAAGGTTCACACTCAGTTCAGTAATGAAACCCAACCTGTATAACACAGTAGGAGTGGATTGTGAGCACTGATTATGTAAGGCTCACACTCAATTCACTGATCCCCCTAAATTGGTATAACTCTATAGGAGTTTACAGTGTCCCGTGCGTGAATAATATAGAATGTGTCTTCATTGGTCCCAGTGAATTCCTATAGGCACCCAGTTACTTGGTAAACTGAACACTTGGATGACAGCTACACAGACAAGAATCACCCACAATCAGCCCTCCTATCCTCTCCTCTTTGTCCCTATATCACTCTGTTAGTCTCTCCCTGCTCTGCTCTGACTGCCTGCTGCCATCCAGCTCTCTCCTTCACACACAGCTGACTGGCCACTTCCATAAACATGGGGAAGGTGCAGACATCACAGAGGGGCCTGCAGCGGATTGGACAGGGACAATGGATTATGGGTAATCCTTTTCTCTCAGAGAACAAATCAAATTGATGACGCGATTGACAGTGAATTTTGACTTGCCAGATCCGCTTTGGAATAACTATAGACATGTCATCGGACACAGCAAAATTTACCGAGCCCACTGGGTCTGAGACCTGCTGTGATCCAGAAATGCAGCCTGAGGGGAGTGCACGGCAGTGTGCTCCACTCCTTGCCCAGCAGAACATTTTTTATTCAATCAGTTTTTATTGAAAAAGTTGCCAAATGGAAACACCACTGAGCAGTCCATACTGCAATGAAGCAAATAAGTCATTCCCTCTTCTATATCTCAGCCTCAGGAGTGATGGCTTGTCAAAAGTTTCTCCAAATGACAGTAATGCTTTTAACTAAAGATTAGTCTCAGGTTTTCCATAAAAAAAACTGTAATTTTATTCTAAACTGGCTATGTTCACACAACATTTTTCAGCTCTGTTTAAAATTACGTCAATCATTTTTTGTGTAAAATAACAGATGTAATTTAGCTATCCAGCCTTCCCTTAGTGCAATGACAGCTGTTGGTACATTCTTCTAGTTTACGTTAGTAATTGCCCTTTGGGTGTGTCTTAATTGAAAAGTCCATTGAATTTAATAATAAGAACAGAGAAAGAACGGTGAGAAAAGAAAAACTTGTGTGAACAGCTAAAAAAAAAGTCCACTGTTTGCAAATGACGTGCAAAAATAATTGTCATGATCATTATTTTGATATCTGCGGTGATAACGTCCGTTATTCCATACATTTTGTGCATTGTATGTCTGTCTTTCCATAGCCTTACACATTATCTATTTATGTTTTGTTCTATTTGTTTTTTATTAGTAAGAGAAATTTGTTTAGCTAGATCACCATCTCGGATAATAAAGGTTATGAATCAATAGTAAGCTTTTATTTCAGTTAAGCCATCTTTGCATGACTGAGTGATTGCTTTTATCTGTAGGCCAAACAAAGTAGTGAATGGAGAGGTGGTCTACAAAACTGATTGTATAGATGGAGTTCACTTATTTTTTTTTTTTATTTATTTATGTTTTTTTTGTATTCTGCAGATGGATAAACTATTTATCTGCCGAGAAGTTTATTCCAAACAGGGAAAACGGATGACTATGCGAGAGTGAGTGCACTGTGGCAATCTATACTTTCACCCATGCGTATCCTTAGATCCATAGCCAGTCCCTGGATATCAGCTATGCAATTACTTCTCTCCCACACAATGAGAAGAGGTCTCTATTGCTGCTCCAACTTAATAACAATAGAACTGTTTCTGAATTTATGGCATTACCCCCAGTTATTCTTTATCTTATTAGGCACTTTTCATTTATTGCTTGTCTAAGTATGTAGTTTTTCTTGCTCAGCCCAAAGGATATTTCTTGTTCAAAGTGGTTCAGTTGTAATTTACTACAGCGGTTAAGATAGTAACAGTCCCATAGGTTCTGATATTGGCTTCTTATTAAAGCTCAGTACAATGTCAGAGTATGTAATAATAAAAACAAATGGGCTCCAAGAGTTTTAAAACTAAAGAGCAACCGTTTTTACAGCCAGAGGTAGATAGTATGTTATTGGGTGATAAATAATATAAGCTTCAATAAAGGTGCTGTCTATACACATGATAGCGTAATAACCTTTGGATGGCCTTCCCTGATATGTTGTTTCTCTATGCTGGGACACATCTGACTATTAACACTCTAGTTTGTCACTGATACAAGGAAAAGACTCCATCATGTTTTTAGAGCTGTTCTGCCTATTACAACCAGATTACCCCTGTAAGGTTAACAGCTGTGTAAAGCACGTTTCACTGGCTTATTGTACAGGAAGGTTCACCTATCTTGCTTTGTGAGTTCCTTAATACATGTGCTATCTACAGTATTACTTTTCTTAATACATTCAATGCAAGCTGTTTGTTCTAAAACATATCATTATAAAATATAGAAATATAGAAAATTACTCATGTGGAAGATGGTGGAAGCTATTTATTGTATGTTAAGATATAGAATTTAAATATTTATTAGGACATTTTGTTGCTGTTGTATCTGTATACAGCAGGGATGGGGAACCTGTAGTCCTCCAGTTGATGCAAAACTACAATTCCCATTATGTCTGGATAGCCAATGCTAAAGATTTGGCTGCCCAGGCATGATGGGAATTGTAGTTTTGCAACAGCTAGAGGGTTGCTGATTCCCCATTCCTGCTGTATACAGATACAATTATCTTATGGAACTATTTCATGTGATTTATTTATTGAACACATATTCAGTATATGTAATTCAGCTAGTATTACTTTATCTACTTTTTTCTTTTGCATGTGGAAATTCTTTGAATCCATCCTGTCAGTTGGGTCATGTGATTTCATGGTGACCCGTTGAAATTTATTAGGGATTCTGTGCTCTCAATGGGGTCACCATCTCTGCCAGAACTTCCTATATGGTCAAGCTGTGCCACAGACTGTTGCATTGCATTAAAGTCAATTTACTCATGACAAGAATGGACATCTTTTGTAATAGAAAAGGCAGATGTCTTTTCTCCTTTTTTTTGACATTGTGAGAACATATCATTTTGGTCATTTTTTGTCAACTAAAATTAGGCGTGGGACTGACATGTCAAAATTATAATGGAAAGATTTGCAGTTTCGATGTTTTCAACCCACTTTTGATTTTGGTTGAAAAAAGACTAGAATACTGACGGAAATGCTATGTGTGTATATGGGAGTGTAGCCTTTCCTTTCAAAGTCCAGCCATTTTCGATGCATCCATCTTTCCAGCTGATCTTTCACATGACATCCCCGAAGAGTAGTAAAAGGGCTGCACAAATAATTTTGAGATCAATAGAGAGTGCAGCCTGCAAGGGAATAAAGCTAGTAAAAAGCATACAGCACTTCTTTTTATACTTATATTAAAAATGTGAGTTTACACATTGACATTTGTGTCTTTATTACTTTAGTAACACACTGAAGGTTATATATTACTTATAGAGTGGATAAAATAAATGTATGTGAAAGAGAGTAAAAGATATCTGAGCAGATTTACCAATGCGTTTCTATACGTTCTCTGGGGTGAGATTCCATGTATCTTTCATATAAATAGACACATCAGATGTATGGTATGGATTTTTAGTTGCAGAAATCGGCCAAGGGAATCTAGGCACACAGTCCAAAATGTGAATGGATGAAACAACCAGGGTATAAGTCTCATGTAAGAAAAGTACAAAAGGATGAGAATCTTTCCCTGGCAGGGCGGCTGTTAAGTAGTAACAAGTGTTTTCATTATGTAGCACAGCTGGAGCAGGTGTATATAGTAGAAATAGTCAGGTGTGACACTGTTTGGACTCTTGGAACCATCTTTGTCATTGGCAGGATGTGTGTTACCTTCTATTTGGGGGATTTGTTGTTAAGGCCTAGGCTTTGGTTTATTTTTAGTGGAGGCGTGTGACAAACACTTCACTCTGCTGGTGTATAAACCAGCACACATTGGCATGCTTCATCATTCCCTGATGGGACAGAACCCATACTGCACTTTGCTAAACCTTTTTGAACTTGCTGTGGGAAAATGTAATGCGTTTCAAGTTGGGCCTTAGTTTATCGACATAAGTCACAAACAATAAACACAGTGTGGGAAAAAATGTACAAACTTTTTGGATGACATAAATTTCCTGATAACTGTTTAGTGCATTTACATGTTTTACTCATTTGAAGGAAGAATTAGACTGGGATCTTAAAGGGAATCTATCATGAGCGCAGACCAAATGGCTTTTATATTCTTATCAATTGGCACTGCTACGGTGGTGATGGTCTTTACTTAATCAGCCACCTGATTCTGGAGTCATGTCCATTTCTTAAATTATGTTAATGGCTCTTTTGGTGCACTGGAAGTGGGCCCAGCACCCCCAGTACACTGATATCTCCTCCCATTCCTCTAACAGGAATAGTAATGAGGAGCAATATTGATAGAATATACAGTATATACAGTGAATGAAAGCAGCCATTTGCATAATACAAAAAATAGGCTTATCTAGGGAATCAATCAATAGGCAATATTTTGTTATTAAGCACAGCATTACTGGAAGAATTATGCAACCATCGGTCGCCATGTTGTTTGTATGCAACAGCTGCAGTTTGTGAAACCTGTGGGAACAGAAAAATGGCACCTAATCCAAAAAGTTTTAAAGAATAATGCCTATAGTATGTGTTCATATATTTTTTTATTTCTCTTTTTTATAGTTTTTGATTGGATCTCTTTTTAAAATGATCTTTAGAACTGGCTGGTAGCAACATCTGTCCCTTGAGACCACCTTTATACAGTAGCATATGGACAGGGTATGAGACAGCCCCTTTTCACAACAATATATAAGAGAGTAAAAAGTTGGTTATAATAATGTGTTTTTTAGAGATGAGCGAACCGGGTTCGGGTTCGAGTCGATCCGAACCCGAACGTTCAATATTTGATTAGCTGGGGCTGCTGAACTTGGATAAAGCTCTAAGGTTGTCTGGAAAACATGGATACAGCCAATGACTATCCGTGATTTCCACATAGCTTTAGGGCTTTATCCAAGTTCAGCAGCCACCGCTAATCAAATGCTGAAAATTCGGGTTCGGATCGACTTGAGCATGCTCCAGGTTCGCTCATCTCTAGTGTGTTTTCATGTCCTGCACTTTCTACAAAAAAAAAAAACTACATGACCTAGTTGAGTGTAAGATTGGATGTAGTGGACAGTGGTTTTCTAGCAGTAAATAGGAAGTTGAAATCCTTTACACACAATGGAGAATTTTTTAATGTATTACCAATAAGCTGAGAAACATCAACAGGGCTTAAGAGCCGTGCCGCCCGCCACTCACTTTCTAAAGATCCCAGCACTAAAAAAAGTGTTAGAAAACATTGACGAAATTTACTGGAAAGTTTCTACACTAGAAAAGTGTTGTTGATTAATCTAATGCATGCAGCTCTTGAGTTGAAAGTAATAATAAATCTCCCCAAAGTAAAAGTAATACCCATAAATTTCCACCATTTTCTTTGCTTGTGGCATTTGTATGGCATTTTTGTCCCCTGCGGTGTTATATTCTAAAAAGAAGCCTGATCTAAAGAGTGACATTTTTATGGACATTCTCACCCACAGTTTGTAATATTAACAAAACACCATCAAAAATTTCCACTGTGTGTTTGTCCACTATATAGCAATTTAAATGACGTTTTTGTTGTGTATTCTCAGCAGATAAATAAAACAAGACTTTAATAAGTAGGACAATGACTGCACCACGGCTTGACATGGGTCGTCTCTTTGTGGACACCTAAAGCACATGCTGTCAGTATGATTTTTTAAACATATATTAAAGAATAAGACCTGTGAGATTTGTGACTCGGCCCTGTTTGAAGTGTGCCATCAAAGACTTATTCAGCATCCCACCCAGCTTCAGAAATAACAAGGCTTCCTTTCCCTTGGTTTGTTGTGGTAAGTACCAATAAAACCAACTGTTTATTTACTCCCGTTTCTAATGTTTTTTATCCTTCCTAGTATTACTGGCTTTATGCCCAGCTTTCCTTATTTTTGTCGGAGTGCCAGCTTTCCTTCTTTGAACTTTTTATCCCTTCTGTATTTTCAAATCGTTCAAAATTTGATTATTTTACCTGTTTTTACCTGTATGTAAGAAAAAAAATTCCAAAGAGGATAAGTTAAACTGTATGGCATAGATGGATGTGTTATAACTGTCTTTTAACTTAAAAAAAAAAGTTGTTAGGTGCCAAAGTGCTCTGATCGGCCATTAGCGCTCATCCAAAAAAAAATAAAAAATCTATTTCTATAGTAAGTTTTAAGTTCAAGCAGTATTACTATTATGATCATGATAAATAAGTTGTGTAAAGAAACTGCTCTGATCAGTGAAGGCAATTCTTCCTTACTAGCACCCAGGACACAGATATGCATTATACAATTACTGCAGATTTTCATTAGAACTTCCACTGGGTGAAATAGTATGACTTGTTCAACTTGATAATTATTGGAAGATAAAGTAGAGTAAGTCAGTTCTGGTTGAAAGCTCCATCATCACAGCAACGTATTTATTGTAAGTTCCCTAGTGCTCCACCTTTTCAGGAATCACACAAAGTATAGTCCAATATTCAAGGTAGAAGTGTTGTTCAGCAGGCAAAGCAGGGAAACAGAATGAAGTACAAAGCCAGGGAGAGTCCTACAGGGCCACACCTGAAAATTCTAGCTGTTACTTTTGCCGATAACACTGTTCCGATGCAAAATCCCAGGTGAGGGATGCTATGGGGACTGCGAAGGAGCAAATTTATCTAGGAGGGGGGGATCTAAATTCAGATACAGCGTGGGCAACTGGACTTCCAGTTGAAGAAAGGGGTAGTCGTGGCCATGGTACAGGCTTTGTGTATTGCCTTAGAGGTGTCTGTGTGTTATGTTTTAATAAGAAAGTATGGACCCATATATATGCAAGCAACTCAAGCCCATAATATGGCCATTTGTTTAAAGTAAATGTACCATCAGTATATTCGCTTTAAGTTTTGTGCATGGATAGTATGGCGTCGGGTCGGAAAAGCCATTGCAGTGGTCCTTTTTTTTTCGAACCATGTTAAAAAAAAGACCGCGGCAGCGGCTTTCCCACGCTGGCGTCATTCTATCCATGTGCAAAACCTAAAGCGAATGTACTAATAGTACAGTCACTTTAACCCATAACATGTTTAAACAGAGGTTTCTGGAAATGATATAGTAAAGGCATACAGATACAGTAAAACAGATCAGATAATGCAGTTTGGATCTAAGCATCTGCAAGAGACGAAACAACCCTATTCTATTCGGCAGCTATACAATATGGAGGCGATGAGAGAATTGTTCTGACAAATTGGTTTGGACCAGATCCTTACATCGCTATTCTGCAAGGTCATCCCATTGATGCAGGTCAAAAATTGTTTTAAACAACTTAGACTAATATTTTTTCAATGTTTAGATCTGTCAATCAGCTCCATTTCAATTATTATCCCAGTCACTGTCCTGAGATGACTCTTATTCTAGGAAGGGCTGACCGGGCAGAAGCCAATCTCTCTGCATTATTATTGAGATATTTGTGTCAAGATGCTCAGAGCGGTAGGAGAGACGGCTGACCACCTGCAATTACCCTTTTTAAACAGCACAGTGAATGCGTTTTGACTGACAGCAACTGCTGCGTGCTTTAAAGACTAACACTTCTGTAGCTGTAAATAACGCTTTTTGTTTCATGGGGTATGTACAATGGGTTTGGAGTCTTTCATTGTAAGCACTGAACCCAATGCTGCAAGAAGTCCAGTGTATTTGGAGGAATTTTTCATTCATATCTTTTTAATTAAAAATGTTGTGGGTTCTTTCAGGCCTCTTGTTTGTATTTTAATAGATATTATCCCCAGTGTTAAGGATCCCCCTAGTGAATTAATGAAGCACTGGCACAACCTTGTGCACAACCAGTGTCCTGTCAAGAGTGGTGTGGGTCCCTGCAGATGGTCCCCCACTTATTTGTCAGATAACCCCTTTACTCTGGATACCAGATGATTTAAACATGAGAAACCCCCTTTAAGTAACTTTTACAGTAAAAATCACTTATTTCCCAAGCATTCAGTATGAATAAGTCCTCCCTGATCCAACCTCTTTAATGTGTTTCATATTAAAAGGGTACTAAGGAGAAAAAGATTTTATTTTTTTTTTTAAATCAATTGATGTTGTAAAGTTATTCAGAATCTCAAATAACTTCTATTTAAAAATCTCAGTCTTTCCAGTACTTGTCAGCTGCTGTATATCCTGCAGAAAGTGGTGTATTCTTTTAAGTCTGACACAGTGTTCTCTGCTGCCACCTCTGTCCATAACAGGAGCAAATTTCCAGAGAAAACCTCTGTTCTGCTGTTCCTGTCACGGACAGAGGTGGCAGCAGAGAGAACTGTATCAGACTGGAAACAATACACCACTTCCTGCAGGACATACAGCAGCTAATAAGTACTGGAAGACAGGAGATTTTTAAATAGAAGTAATTAAAAATCAGTTTATTTTTCTGACATCAGTCTACCATATGGACTGAGATGAAATGCATTGACAATCCTTATGCAATATCCTTACAGTCTGGTTTACTTTGAATACAAATATACTTACTTATAGTTTGTTTTTGTTTTTTTAGGTTTTTATTTTTGACTCCTTCAACTAACTTTTACTAAAGAAAGGTTCATGGCTTTGGGAATAAGGAAAACCTTATTTTGAGCTGAGACTAAGGGATTTAATCAGCTAGTGTTTACACGCAAGCAATAACGTAGCTGCTAGGGACTGCTGTGTGCACAGACTTGTCAAAGCGCTGTCCTTGTTATCCTTGTTACATTACATGCCTCTGGGTCTGTACAAACAGCAGAGGATACTGGATTGCTTTATTTCCTGATGCATTGGAAACTAATGACTACAACTAGATCTGGATGGAGAAATACAGAGTCATGCATTAAACAGAGGGGGAATTTGTAAACTTGTTAGAATACTTAGAGGTTGTAGTTCTGAGAGTGAGGACACAGCTCACATTGTATTACATATGAGTATAGCTAATATACTAAACAAGCAAGAAGAAAACAGCTGTATCTTTTCTTAATTTAAAGGCAATGTAGATCATTTGGAAATATGTGGAATTTACAAAACATATACAGTGGTGCCTTGGATTACGAGCATAATACGTTCTGGGACTGCGCTTGTAATCCAATACACTCTTAAACCAAAGCAAATTTTCCCATAGAAATTCATTGAAATGCAGACACTTGGTTCCACACTCCAAAAATGATTTTTTTTTCAAATGAAACAAGCATTTAGCAAACAGCTGAATATGGTATATTATAGGTTACTGTACAGTAAATCAATAAGCATGTGGAGTATAATGTATAGTAAGTGCATAAACCTGATAATACAGCAGCAGTTTGTAGATACAGGATAGAGCTGGAGATCCCCATGATGCAGCAGCGTAGTACAACAGGCTAGAATAGAGAAGTAGGGTTGCTGTCAGAGGTCTGTGTGGTCACATGAGATGTGTGCAGCTTAGTGTAAGTGCAGGAACATTATAGCAGCAGTGTGAGTGGCTAAGTGTAAGTAAAGGCACATTATAGTAGGAATGGGGAGGATGGGAAACACAAGGGGTGACAGAGGCTGCAGGGAGCATGAAGGAATGAGCAGGGTATATGTGGTATAATGCAGCGCTCTCTGTCCGGAAGAGAGGGGTTACAGCTATGAAAAGATTACCTCCACAGTCCTGTCCCCTGATGTAAGCCCCAGCCTGAAGTGGATCTGCTATGACTTGGAAGGTGAGGGAGAGTACAGGGCTGTAGACCCCGCTATGCAGACCATGTCACTCCCCCACTCGCGCTCCCACCCAGTACAGGGAGCTCTTAAACCAAAGCAATGCTCTTAAACCAAGTTACAATTTTTCTTCTTGCAAAACGCTCTCAATCCAAGGGACTCTTAAACCAAGGTACCACTGTATATTTAAAAAAATATATATGTTATTTGGGTGAGGAAGAATAGATGTGAAACATATGCAATTAATTGTGATAAAAAAAATATATATATATATATGTGTGCAATTTTTTATGAATATGCCCTTTTGAATATGTACATTTTGAGGCTATGTTTAGACAGCTTCTAACACCATCCATTGCATAGCAGCATTATAAGGCTAGGTTCACACAACGTCTTCTTTTGGCTGTTTAACGGCTGTCTTTGAGGACATCTTTATTTGACCTAAAAATGATGGACCTCCACAAAGACGGCTGTTGAACTGTTGTGTGAACCTAGCCTTATACTGCTGGATGCCAGGTCATTATTTTTTTTACAATTGACTTGGGGGCACTGTTGGTTGTGCCCTCCTTTCAGTTAACAACTCACTCCAATGTAAAGTATGGCCGCCGGCGAACAATGTCTGGAAATAATAGGCATGTTCATTATTTTAACGCCTGTTCTAAAGAAAGGGCGTTAAATTTACGATGCCTGGACACAGCGGGCAGCATTGCATTGAATTTAATGCAATGCCGCCACGGCAGAAAAGAACGGATGCTGATTTAATTGCAATCAGCGTCCGTTCTTTTAAAAAATAAAACGCTGTGTTAACTTAGCCTCAGAATGAGCTGAGATGATGTACTCCTGCAGTTCTTTATAGGGTAATACAGGTAAAAAAAAAAAAAGAAAATGTATTGCACAATGAATTTAGAGTTGACGATCACAGTGGGATCTCAAATGTTGATCAAAACTTGTGGTAAGAATCTCAATGCTATACACACAGTAGATGTGGTGGTAATAAAATTCAAAATTATTCATATATTCAATGTACACATATACTTTAGCATTTGCACAACACTGCTGTAATCTTTATGTGTTTGCATTTGCTTTGCAGCCATGGCAGCGTAACCTGCGCATTTATATCATTTGTCTTGGAGGTGCCGGCCATTTTTGTTTGTTTTTTGTATTGACATTTACAGTACCTGGGTAAATGTCCAAATTGAATTGAATTGAAGTAGAATGAAACAACCTAACAGGAGAGGGCGGTAACCGCCCATGGCCACTTTGCAAGAAAAGTATAAGGGCCCTGTTTTTTCTTTTCAGCTGCCAATTTAAATATAATGGAACTGTAACCATTGCCTACCTGTACCTGCTAATACACCAGACATTGTGACATGTAATGGAAATAAGTGCAGTACCCGACAAGTCTTCCTATACCTTAGGTAAACCTACCTACCTACCAACCTTCCTACCTACCTACCTTAGGTAACCTGTAGTTAATGCCATGTGTCTAGAGGACACTGGGCTTTAAAAAGGCAGAATGGTATAATAGCTTTCCATAGAGGTTTCTTGTCTTATAATGATGCCCCCCAAGCTGAAACAGTTACACTTATGGTATACCCCCCACCTTTCCATCCATACAATACCATATATTAGCCACATTACAGGAGTAAACCCCCAACCCTCTATGACACGGCTCTGGTGATTTTAATGGACCGCGTCATAGAGGGGCGGAGTTTTTCTCCTACTGTGGGTGGGCTGGCCTGCCTCCAGTGCTTCACCCTCAGTCAAATACTCGTGAATAGAATTGGACTGTACACGGCTTCAAAAAACGGACCGCGGCACCGGCTTCCTTGCACCAGCTCCATTTTATTCAGGGCTAGTGTTAAAGTGAATGTACCTGAATGCTAAAGTGAATGTACATTCTCTTTGAGTGACGTGAAGGGGACCAGTTAAAGGGTTTATATTCTGTTCCTTGCAGCTCCAGTAGCATCTCTATTTTTCAGCAAGGACCAGGCAGCCCCTTTAAGGTTTTTAGTTTGGTATAAAATATAGAAAATTCTCTATATTCTTTTCATTGCTACATACAGTTTTCTCTGATTTCTTAGGTTATATCTGATGATGCTTTACATTATATATACGCAGGTTCCTATCAGTACCTCAAACCATTGTACTTAAGGTGTCAAGAGGTCTTCCTAATAGGATTACAAACAGGAAACCTGCATAGGAAAGACGCAAACAAACATTCCAAGCATCTTTATCTGTTACACTCTTTTAGATTTTACACGTAACTTACTTAGTTTTGCTTCAGATTAAATTTAGCATCCAGCAGTCTGTGCTGGAGACGACTATTTTATATAGAAGAGTTGATCTTTGTTTAATTATAGCCTCCTTCATTTCCTTTGCTGGCAGCCTTGTTCTAACGCATTGTATCTAAATTATAGGAAGGAGATGAAGTCAATATCCATGTTTTACTGGGAAATATAAACATTCACTGCCAGTGGAACATTGAGGAAATTAGGGAACCCAGAATTACATGTCTCTCTCTCTCTAATACTATATACATGTTAGAACCTGGACTTACAGTACTGTATCTTATAAGCCATATATTTTGTATTGAAAAGTTTTAAAGCTGTGACGGTCAGTCCAACATACAGTATCGTGAGGTCCTCTATAACTTTTAACCCAAGGCTGGATCAAGGCCTTTACAGCAATATATATATAATATATATATATATATATATATTATATATATATATATATATATATATATTGTAGACATGTCACTGGTAAAGTGTGCGAGGGGGTGACATCTCACCTAGGTTACAGCTTAGTGTGAGATGGTAAATCTGGGAGAGATCGGTTTGCTCAGCAGTGATATGCTGCTGAGTCATTATTTAATTTTTCCGGGCCGGATTTACTGGAATGGCGGATAGGTTGGTAGTGGGATCTGCCATTCCCTCCCCCTCGATCCAGTGTGGGTTGCCTGAGAAGGCAAAAAGCTCACACAGTGTACAGGTCCTTGCTCTTAGCCAGGAGGAAACAGCCTGCATGCTGTAGTTGCTGGAGCAAGGGATACCACTGCTGCTGGGGATTGTCCATACCCTGCGATACTGTTATCGAAGTGCCAGAGAGGTAACCTGTTTTGTTAGTTAGTGCCCAGACGGGCAAGACCTTTTGTTTTGTTTTGTTCTTTAAGCACAGTGTTGCTATATTTCTGTTATGGACTGTTTATGCTACAAATAAACTCCAAGCTGTTTTATAAGTCCAAGTCTGCTGCTGAACTGTGTCCAACACACCATCCCCGGGAAGATCCTTACAATTGGTGCTGCGGAGCGGGCAAAACGGTTTGCTAGGGGCAACGGTGTGCATCAACTTGGCTACAGCTGCTTATGTCCTGGGTGAAGGCTTCTGCTTCACTCCAAAACAGTCAAGCAACATGGAGGAGATGATGAAGCAGTTAATACAAGTGAGTCTGCAACAGCAGCAGGCTCTGACAGACGCTAACCTGCGCCATGAACAGACAATGGCTGCACATCAGCAAGCGATGGCTCAACAACAGAGACTTATTGAGCACCTGATAGCAAAGCAAGAGGCGTCTGCAGGTGCTAATCCCCAGCTGGTGGCAGCAGCCGCGCCAGAGACTTTGTCTGTGAGAAGAGCTGTGCAGCGTGCGCTGCAAAAGATGACTGCTGATGACGATATTGAGGCCTACTTAACTGTCTTTGAGTGTGTGGCTGAGCGAGAAAAGTTACCCTCCACTGAGTGGGCAGAAGTCATTGCTCCCTATTTAACAGGCGAACCTCAAAAGGCCTACTATGACCTCAGTGAGCAAGAGGTCAAGGACTATCCTCGGCTAAGAGCAGAGATACTCGCCCGACTAGGAGTTACTGCTGCTGTCCGTGCCCGGAGGGTCCGCAACTGGAGCTACAGTTGGGACAAGTCAGCGAGATCCCAGATGTACGAACTGATCCATTTGGCAAGAAAGTGGTTGGAGCCAGACACCTCTACTCCTGCCCAGATCCTAGAGAGGGTCGTGATGGATCGCTATCTACGAGCACTCCCTGCTGATCTGCAACGCTGGGTGGGACAAGGTGACCCTAGGAGTGCCGACGAACTTGTGGAGAGGTTCCAGGCGACCGAGGACTACCTCCGTGATGTTCCTGCAGCACCGTCACCTCCCCGGAGTGCCAGATCTGTGCCATCAGCTGGTAAGAGACTTCCATCTATTGGGGGAGTGTGGAGGGGTGCTGATAGAGGGAAGAGTGCTCAGGCGGTGTCTCAAGGGCAAAAGACTGGTGATGGTCCCCGGTGGCTAAGTGGCCCTAAAAAGGACTCCCTGCCAAGGAGACCAGGCCCTATCCAGTGCTGGAGATGCCATGAGACGGGACATGTGTCTGCCCATTGCCCTCTTACCACTGAGCCCATGGAGTGTGACGCTAGCCGGCGTCAGTCGCTATTTGCGGAGCCGTCTTTGTTGCAGTCACTGGACTAGAGACTGAACCACAAGTCTGCAACATTACTGTAAATGACTTCCCTGTTAAGGCGTTGCTGGACTCAGGAAGCCTTGTCACCTTGGTGCATGCCAGTCTGGTGACTGAGGACTTTGTGCCAAAAAGACATATGAGTGTGGTGTGCATACATGGCGATACAAAAGTTTACCCTATAGTACTGGCTAATGTCGGGACTGAACTAGGCACGGTACAATATGAAGTGGGTGTGGTTAAAAACCTTATGCATAATGTGATATTGGGGCGTGATTTTCCATTGTTCTGGGCTCTATGGGGAAAACAACAATCCCCTGAAAGGAGTGAGGAGACCCCTAAGTCTATTGCATTACCCACGGTCAATGATAAAAATGTACAGGAGGAATATGATGCTTTTCCTTTGCAGGTCCTGGCTGGTGAGGAAGAGGCTCCTCCCACTGAGCAGAATGTTCCAGACTTAGAGGTGTCTAGGGATAATTTTGGCACTGCCTAATTACAGGACCCCACTCTCAAAAATGCGAGAGAGCAGGTCGCTGTTATGAATGGGGTACCTCAGGAACCAGAAGCTGAGAAAAAGTTTCCACATTTTTCTGTGACTAATGATCTCTACTATAGAGTCACTAAAATTAATGATGAGGTTGTGGAACAGCTTCTGGTGCCTAAGTCGTACCGGCGTCAGGTACTGGACATGGCCCATAATCATGTCCTTGGGGGCCACTTGGGGACGGATAAAACGCAGGAGAGAGTCCTCCAGAGATTTTATTGGCCTGCGATTTATGCTGACATAAAAAAATACTGTGAGTCGTGCCCCACATGTCAGCTTAGCGCTCCAGTGTCGCATTTCCGCAGTCCCTTGGTCCCACTTCCCATCATAGAGGTACCGTTTGACCGGATCGCAATGGACTTGGTGGGTCCCATTGTAAAGTCGGCAAGGGGTCACCAGTACATTCTAGTTGTATTAGACTACGCGACCCGCTATCCTGAGGCTGTACCCCTAAGAAACACTTCCTCTAAGACAATTGCACAGGAATTGTTTTATATGTTTTCCAGGGTGGGGATCCCCAAGGAGATCTTGACTGACCAAGGTACCCCGTTTATGTCAAAAGTGATGAAAGAGCTATGCAAACTGTTTAAAATCTCACACCTACGTACCTCTGTATATCACCCACAGACAGACGGGTTAGTGGAGAGGTTTAATAAAAGCCTGAAACATATGTTAAAAAAAGTGGTGGAAAAGGATGGTCGGGATTGGGATCACTTACTACCTTACCTGATGTTTGCTATTAGGGAAGTGCCCCAATCATCCACCGGGTTCTCTCCCTTCGAATTGGTCTATGGTCGTCACCCGAGGGGTTTATTGGATATAGCGAAAGAGACATGGGAAAGCGAGTCCACCCCATACAGGAGTGTTATAGAACATGTAGCACAGATGCAGGACCGTATAGCCACTGTAATGCCCCTAGTAAGGGAACACCTCCAGAGGGCGCAAGAGGGCCAAAGCAGAATTTACAATCGTTCTGCAAGAATCAGGACATTTAGCCCAGGTGACCGGGTCCTCATACTTGTTCCCACGGTAGAAAGCAAATTCTTAGCAAAGTGGCAAGGTCCCTATGAAATTGTAGAGAAGGTCAGTGAGGTGAACTACAAGATACACCAACCAGGTAGAAGGAAGCCTTTCCAAGTTTATCACATAAACTTGATCAAGCCCTGGAAAGACAGGGAATCCTTGGTGGCGACAAACTCTGTTAATAATTTGTCACAACCAATCCCTCCGGTCAAGATTGGTGATACTCTATCAGTGTCACAGAAGCAGGAGACTAAAGAGTTTTTGCAGAAAAATAAAGACAAGTTTTCTGACCTTCCAGGGCGTACGCATCTCATTCACCATCACATTGAAACTGAGCCTAGAAGCAGAGTAAACCTTAAGCCCTATAGGATACCAGAAGCACGGAGGGAGGCGGTGTCAGCCGAGGTAAAACGTATGCTTGACCTAGGAGTCATTGAGGTGTCCCAGAGCGAGTGGTCCTGCCCGATTGTGCTAATCCCAAAGCCCAATGGAACGTGGAGGTTCTGTAATGATTTTAGAAAGTTAAATAAGATCTCCAAGTTCGATGCCTACCCCATGCCCAGGGTAGATGAGTTGATTGAAAGGATGGGTAATGCCAGGTACATAACCACCCTCGATCTCACTAAGGGCTACTGGCAGATCCCCCTCACTCCTGAGGCTAGAGAGAAGACTGCATTCTCCACCCCTGATGGGCTCTTCCAATATGTAGTGATGCCATTCGGGTTACATGGAGCCCCTGCCACTTTTCAGAGGTTGATGGACTTGATTCTGCGACCACATCGTGATTACTCCGCTGCCTACCTCGATGATGTGGTCATTTTTAGCCCGGATTGGGAAAGTCACCTCTGTAAGGTCCAGGCGGTGTTAGATGCCATAAGCGATGCAGGGTTAACCATCAATGCAGAGAAGTGTGCATTAGCCTTAGAGGAGGCCAAATACTTGGGCTACATTATTGGGAGGGGGTTAATCAAACCACAGCTAAATAAAATCGAGGCAATACAGAATTGGCCTAAACCCCTCACAAAGAAACAGGTCAGAGCTTTCCTGGGTATTACGGGCTATTACCGTAGGTTTGTGCCAAACTTTGCCACAGTTGCAGCCCCGCTAACTGACCTGACAAAGGGAGGTAAGTCAGCAATGGTGACATGGACTCCAGAGGCCGAGAAGGCTTTTCAAAGCCTTAAATCTGCCTTGTGTCAACAACCTGTGCTAGTTACCCCTGACTTTAGGCAAGAATTTCTGGTCCAGACAGATGCCTCCAACACAGGGTTAGGCGCCGTTCTCTCACAGGTCGTGAATGGCGAGGAGCACCCGGTGATGTACTTAAGCAGGAAGCTATCCCCGGCCGAGAAAAACTATGCCATTGTTGAGCGAGAATGTCTGGCAGTGAAGTGGGCCCTAGAGGCCCTGAGGTACTACTTGCTAGGCAGAAAATTCAAGTTAGTGACAGACCATGCCCCCCTAACATGGACGAAGGTTAACAAGGAGAAAAATGCGAGGGTAACTAGATGGTTTCTGTCCCTCCAAAACTTTAATTTTACGGTGGAACACAGGCCAGGAAAGTTACAGGCAAATGCTGACGCCCTATCAAGGGTACACTGTCTGTGGGGCCAAAATGCTCAGCCCTCCGGTCTGAAAAAGAGGGGGGGGATATGTAGAAGTGTCACTGGGAAAGTGTGCGAGGGGGTGTACATCTCACCTAGGTTACAGCTTAGTGTGAGATGGTAAATCTGGGAGAGATCGGTTGCTCAGCAGTGATATGCTGCTGAGTCATTATTTAATTTTTCCGGGCCGGATTTACTGGAATGGCGGATAGGTTGGTAGTGGGATCTGCCATTCCCTCCCCCTCGATCCAGTGTGGGTTTTGGGATCAGGTGAGCTCTGATCCCAATCAGCCTGAGAAGGCAAAAAGCTCACACAGTGTACAGGTCCTTGCTCTTAGCCAGGAGGAAACAGCCTGCATGCTGTAGTTGCTGGGAGCAAGGGATACCACTGCTGCTGGGGATTGTCCATACCCTGCGATACTGTTATCGAAGTGCCAGAGAGGTAACCTGTTTTGTTAGTTAGCGCCCAGACGGGCAAGACCTTTTGTTTTGTTTTGTTCTTTAAGCACAGTGTTGCTATATTTCTGTTATGGACTGTTTATGCTACAAATAAACTCCAAGCTGTTTTATAAGTCCAAGTGTGCTGCTGAGCTGTGTCCAACACACCATCCCCCGGGAAGATCCTTACAATATATATATATATATATATATATATATATATATATATATATATATATATATGTGTGTGTATTGCCACATGAAGCCACATTCCATCTCACCTGAAATCTTAAAGTAAATAATTCCCTATTTATTCAGAAAAAAAGTTACAGGGTCAATATGAGTAAAAAAAAATTGTACAGCCATTTCCTATACTGAAAAGTGAAGTCCAGCGCTGGGTTTCCTCTTTTAAAGGGCCCCATGATCCAAATTATACATAGATACACAGTTGACTAGATTTGAAAGACAAAGGTCTGTTACAGCCAATCTATAACCCCACTAGCTGTGTTAGAGGAAGGCAAAATAACTCTTATGATTCAGATGCTGACTGCCATATACTAGGGGAATTAAACTGCTTTATTTTCAATATAATAATAAGCTCTATTGAAGTCAATGGGTAATTGGGCCAACAGAGAGAGGCTGTACAACTGTCACTCCAGAAGCTTCTTGCAGAATGTCTCCCTGGGTGTGGTCGCAAGCCTGAAGAATTCACAAATGTATTGCTCTTTGCAGGCTGGAAACTGACCAAACTAATGTGTTCTGACACCAGAATTTTAAGTGACACGGGATGCCTTTAGATACACAACATCTACAGCAAATTAGAATCAATGAAGCCACATCCAAGAGTTGAGCGGATATGGTCATACTGACGGTGGCGGGCCTTCCCCCTCGGTGCTCCTAGCCAGGTAGATGCACTGGAAAAGACCGTTGGTGAGTGTGGGAACCTGGTGGCGTCTCAAAACACGAACGTTCCAACGTGCCAACACTGATCAGCTAATGTAAGAGGGGAAAAAAATTATGTACCTGATGGTACATTCACTTTAAAGTGCAGTTTCCAGCAGGATCCCCCATCCAGATCCACATCTTGAATATTAGATTAGCGTAATCCAGACAGGGCTTAAGTGGCGAAAGTAAGCACATAGAACTCTCACCTGAGAAGGTTGTGCTGGTGTAAGGCACAACTTTTACTGATAGCATGTCAATGAACCGCAGCCACTCCCGACTAATCCCCACAGGGATTAAAGACAGTCAGTATCCTCCTCCACTCCAAGGCGGGTAAAACAGGCTCAGGTCCAAGGGTAATAGTGATATAAAATATCATAAAATTTATTTAAAGAATTATGCCAGCGACACAACAATGACACTTGATAAATAGACCGGAGCGGTCTCGAAACGTGTTGTGTCGCTGGCATAATTCTTTTAATAATTTTTATGATATTTTATATCACTATTACCCCTTGGACCTGCGCCTGTTTTACCCGCCTTGGAGTGGAGGAGGATACTGTCCATCTTGAATATTGGCATCACATTTTCTAAGCACCAGTCCTGTGGCACTATCTCCATCATTATAGAATCCCTAAATATGAGGAATAAGGGTCTGTCTACCTTAGTACTTATTCTGGCAGAACATGGGGGTAGATGTGTGTAGTTTAGTGTTTATAAAGCAAGATTTTACTTCTTGCTGTTTTTTTATCATTTTATTCTATATCTATCATATATGTCATCTGTTCATTGTATTTTCCTGTGTATGTACATCAGTAAATATGGCGCTTCCGCATTGTTTCTGTGCTGCAGTACATTTACCATTCAGAACTACAGAAAAGCTGGATGACAAGCTCAGCGAAATCTCTTCGTTGTACAGTATATCCTCCTATATTAAAAAGGATTGCTTGCCTGAAACATTTACTCGGTAGGCAGTGTGACCTAGCTTTCTTCCAACGTGGGTATTTATGTAGACAAGTAAATGGGATTAGAAAAACAGAGATAGGAGCAGGCACAGAGGGATGGGAAGACGAGCAAGGATTACTGTGATTCATTGGCAAATAATTCATCTAAGTGGATTGGTGACATCTTAAACCACAAGATTATTACTGTCAAAAGGCCCCCTGGGAGCACATCATTTCTGTGCAGCGCATGGCTAATGTGCACAACACGTGGATGGATCACTGCCTACACTCCACTGATGTAGTCCTGCCTGCTTCATCTAATCTGGATTTCATTGCTTCTATAATGAATACAGTATATGCAGATGAAAAGATGGGCTCTTACATACATATCCATGCCTCTTTTCCCCGAGGCTTACTATGTCAGCGCAGTATTTCATCTAGCGCGGAATAATTAAATTCCATTAAGTAGCTAGTATGACTATGACAGAACCCTGCAATAATCAGGCTGTGTGGGGTCATCTACGTGAATTAGAAAAACAGCAGTGCTCCTATGTGCTGGCATTATGATATTAGCATACAATAAGCACATAGGTCAGCCTCCTCTGTTAGGTGTACATGGATCTTGTGTATGCATATGTGTCTATAAACATATGACTGTGACCAATGTTCGGGCTACAGTACACGTATAAATCCTTCCTTTACCTTCTAGCCATTCCTAGCATCCTCTTTCACGATTTACAGGCTTCTGAAAGCAATGTCTATAAACAAAAGCAGAAAAGTATTTTGGCCAAGACCATGTCATAGACATAAAGTAAGAAAAAATAAGTTCTCCTTTCCAACTATTAGCTCGCCATTCGCAGGACAGGCGCGGAGGGTTTATAAAGTGATACATCTGAATCATATGTGACCCTCTGGTCTGGTTGTCAGCTTGAGCGGATAGATTTCCCACTATATTATATTGATTTCACCTCTGTAACCGGTTGCTTTTGATAATAGTCTGAGAAGGCCATAACCACACAGAATTGTAGAAAAATAACAGATTTATTACAGAAAACAATACTTAGCTGCAGTTACAGATGGTACAGATGCATGGTTATTCCTTCCACAATGAAATGGGGAGCCCCTTTGTATATTATGGTCTAATATACGCCCATTTCGCCCGATGACAGGGTGCTGGGCACCTTCCATCCATGGTCCCAGCTGAGGCTGACTAGAAGCTACATACCCCCGATCTTTATAGTAAGTTTGGGTGGGGGGTGATGTGCTTCCAGAAATGTCTATGTAGACCACTGATGACCATGAATGGAAGTTTCCCAGGCCCTGTACATGTTTACCAAGCAAAATGTGGTTGTACAATTACAGCTACATGCATTCGGGCAATAACAACAACTGTGTCCTCCAATGTTGACACTACTGGGGAGGTTTATGGCCGAACAGTTGACATAACAATACATCTACCTATTCCCATGCACATAGCTAAATACAAACCAATCCCACTTACACAGCCAGCTAAGATAGATAGATAGATAGATAGATAGATAGATAGATACAAATAAGACATGAAAACACTACATTCCTTCCTATCACATGAATAAGACACTTTAACTATCTGAAATAAACCCATCCGGTTACACTCCACCCCTTGTCTTATTGATGTGATTTAAGGAAGTTACAAAACATTATTTGTGATGTCATAGATTTGGTATCATCCTCATTTGAACATGTAATTATTCACATACTATTCTCTTCATTTATACTTCACCTCCTGTTTCTAAACCTTGTGTAATAAACTAGCTAGCTTGAGACTATGACAAGTACATATAAGTAATGACACTTCCCACCCCTTGGTCCATAATGGACATGAGGTTGCTGTAGGACAATATTTCACTATTTCTTATTTGTCTATCACAGAATTACCTTGCGCACTGACTGGGCTAAAACCAAAACTGGAAAAAGACTGGTGTGCTGGATTATCAGTCATAGCACTGAAAAAATTCCTCTTAGTTCGTAAAAGTCTCTCTTTAGTAGATGTCTTTGCAAGTTGATTGGTCTGTCTCAGTCCTTCCCCTCCTCTCTCTCGGTCAGGGGGGTTGCAGATATGGCTGGAGGTGCAGACTCTAGAGCCCCTTTCTGTGGCAGTGGCTGTGCCTGGTGAGGGCCATCTTTCTCCATCATCTTGGCACCTTCGGCAGACAGTCATCTCAGGTTGTCGCCTCTTCAGGCTCATCTGCTCTCCACTTTGCTGAAGATGGAGTTAGAGACAGACCATAGCAGATAACAAACATTCAAGCTGTATGAGGTGGGCTCAGCAACTCAGTCTGTCACACAGAGCAGAATATCATGACTTGCAGCGTCCTTGATGGCTCTTGTATCTCTTTATAGTGTTGTTTTTCACCACTCCCTTCATTAAATGATTGAAACAAAGTAACAAATGTCACCACTCTAATTTTGTCAATCCAACACTTCTTGTAGTAACATTGCCCAGTCAGCACCTGAGGATTTCTGTTCTAGAAACAAACAAGACAAACACACATTGTCCTACTATATGTCTCTAATCATTCTACCCTTATTGCTAAATGCTCTAAGGCTCTCAGGTATCTCATCAATATCATGTACATATTTCTGTTATAGCAAGAGGGAGTATAAAACATGTCAACTTTCCTTACCATCTGTAAAATTTGATTAAATTTAGTACATCACATTTTAGATCGTATCATGTATAATTTTCACAATGCAGGCAGGTTACTTTTACATTTTTTTATCTGTCATATAACCCCAACATACAACTCATAGAACTATACATCAGTCTGAGCCATCCATACATACAGGTAATACAACTATACATACAGCTCATAGAATGATCTAAATAGATCACTCTATTGCTTCAGCTGAGTTCAAAATCGCTGCAGCAAACGTTTAGAAACATATAACATATGGCAGTACAGACAAACAATAGACATACATGTGCCCATTCACAACAGTCTCACAGGAAGCGCAAAAGTCACTTCCAAAAAAAAACAAAAGAGTTATTATCAACTCTAACTGGAGCTCCAAACAAAAACCAAAAACCTAAATGCGCATTTTTATTCAGTCTGGTGTCTCACTGAACTACAATCCCCAGTATACCCAAAAAACACATGTGGGTAGTACTACAAAAAAGAACATTAAGTTTTACTCTGGCCAGGACTCAACAGGTGATACCAAACCTGGCTTCTCTGCTAGGACGGCCACTTACTCCTGCAAACAAACAAATCATTAGTTGTAATTAGGGAAGAAATACATTAGCAGGAGGTGTCTCTTCACTTCTGTTCTTCTCTCAACAGCTGCAGAATACAAAACAATAAGGAAAACACAACATGTACACAATACAAAAGTACTGACATTTGGCCAATTTGTTACCATGTGGGATTTAAATTAATGTTAAAGGATATCCATTACATCACCAGGTTATACACATACTATATATACCAATACTCCAAGAACCTGCAGATAAAACACAGACATATTAGTTATATCATAGATTAAATAATCCAATGAAGTCCTCATGTTCCATCAGACTAACCTTTATCTGACTGGTCCACATACAGAAAATACAAACACTAAAACAATGGACAGAGGACAACACTTTGCACAGAGATTAAGTCTATAAATCTCACCACCAGATAGCCATCAACTTTCCTTCAAATGACAAAGTCCCCAACTGATATCTTTCTAGACAATATATTCATGATCTTCATTAGTTTCAAATGTGAATATCTAGTAATATTAGACTTGTTGTCAAAACTCCAACTCCATGCTACTACTATAAGCCATAGATCAGCTTCAGAGACTGAACACAGACTGTTACCTGACAAGCTGCTGCTCACTCTGCTCTCCTAGATACAGAGATAGAAAAACTTTTCTGCAGTGCAAATACACATGCAACGTCATATACGGACCATTACAACACACAAATATACAAGCCGTCATTTAAGGCTGGAAGTTACGCTTTTCACTATCACACTGTTACCTTTTACACATTCGTCATTCCAATACCGGTAATACAATAACATCCATTCTTACCTGCCAATAACACACAACTTCTACTCATCCTCTTTGCAAACACATTACTACAGGTTTCACATCTCTCTAACTCCTAACATGAGTTACTTCAAACCTATAAACCAACACACTGCTACCGCTCATTGGCCAAAACCTGGTGAGGAGCCTGCTCCAACCCTACAATCTCCACATCCATGAAGCCCACTTGCTTCACTTCTTTTTCTTGTATGTCTCTCTCAATTCGCGCCAGCAGACAGATCCATCCCACATCTGCTGCGGTCTTCCGCCATTCAAGAGACATAACAAGGCACCACCAGCCGACTGGGGTCTGTCAGCTGAAATGGTGTCACCACCTCGAGTGCTGGGTGCCCAGGGTCGCGAACTACACACCCACCAGGGGACTGGACTCGCTTTGTCATCTACCCCACAACTACACATCTCAGCTAACACATACATTATATTTCTATTATACAGTTATAGCAATTCCTGTACTATTATCCCACTTCTGACACCATTATGTAACCGGTTGCTTTTGATAATAGTCGGAGAAGGCTATAACCACACAGAATTATAGAAAAATAAGAGATTTATTACATAGAATTATACTTAGCTGCAGTTACAGATGGTACAGATGCATGGTTGTTCCTTCCACAATGAAATGGGGAGCCCCA
Source organism: Dendropsophus ebraccatus (assembly GCF_027789765.1). Taxonomy (NCBI): domain Eukaryota; kingdom Metazoa; phylum Chordata; class Amphibia; order Anura; family Hylidae; genus Dendropsophus; species Dendropsophus ebraccatus. The sequence continues at coordinate 37,220,208 of NC_091463.1, read as the reverse complement.
TTGTATATTATGCACTAATATACACCCATTTTGCTCGATGACAGGGTGCTGGGCACCTTCCATCCATGGTCCCAGCTGAGGCTGACTAGAAGCTACATACCCCCGATCTTTATAGTAAGTTTGGGTGGGGGGTGATGTGCTTCCAGAAATGTCTATGTAGACCACTGATGACCATGAATGGAAGTTTCCCAGGCTTTGTACATGTTTATCAAGCAAAATGTGGTTGTTCAATTTCAGCTACATGCATTTGGGCAATAACAACAACTGTGTCCTCCAATGTTGACACTGCTGGGGAGGTTTATGGCGGAACAGTTGACATAACAATACATCTACCTATTCCCATGCACATAGCTAAATACAAACCAATCCCACTTACACAGCCAGCTAAGATAGATAGATAGATAGATAGATACAAATAAGACATGAAAACACTACATTCCTTCCTATCACATGAATAAGACACTTTAACAATCTGAAATAAACCCATCCGGTTACAATCCCCCATATAGAATAGCCCCCCTGCATCCCCGCATTTAGAATAGCCCCCCTGTGCATTCCCCCATATAGAATAGCCCCCCTGCATCCCCTCATAAAGAATAGCCCCCTGCATCCCCTCATATAGAATAGCCCCCCTCCTGTACAATCCCCCATATAAAATAGCCTACCCTGTACATTCCCCCATATAGAATAGCCCCCCCTGCATCCCCCATATAGAATAGCCCCCCTGCATCCCGCCATATAGAATAGCCCCCTCCTGTACATCCCCCCATATAAAATAGCCTACCCTGTACATTCCCCCATATAGAATAGCCCCCCCCCCCCTGCATCCCGCCATATAGAATAGCCCCCCTGCATCCCCTCATAAAGAATAGCCCCCTGCATCCCCTCATATAGAATAGCCCCCTCCTGTACATCCCCCCATATAAAATAGCCTACCCTGTACATTCCCCCATATAAAATAGCCCACTGTGCAACCCCCCATATAGAATAGCCCCCCCCTGCATCCCCCTATATAGAATAGCCCCCCCTGCATCCCCCCAATATAGAATAGCCCCCCCCTGCATCCCCCCAATATAGAATAGCCCCCTGCATCCCCCCAATATAGAATAGCCCCTGCATCCTCCTCCCATATAGAATAGCCCCCTGCATCCCCCCAATATAGAATAGCCCCCCTGCATCCCCCTCCTATATAGAATAGCCCCTGCATCCCCCTCCATATAGAATAGCCCCCCTGCATCCCCCGAATATAGAATAGCCCCCTGCATCCCCCCAATATAGAATAGCCCCCCTGCATCCCCCCAATATAGAATAGCCCCCTGCATCCTCCTCCCATATAGAATAGCCCCCTGCATCCCCCCCATATAGAATAGCCCCCCTGCATCCCCCTCCCATATAGAATAGCCCCTGCATCCCCCTCCCATATAGAATAGCCCCCCTGCATCCCCCCAATATAGAATAGCCCCCTGCATCCCCCCAATATAGAATAGCCCCCCTGCATCCCCCCAATATAGAATAGCCCCCTGCATCCCCCTTCCATATAGAATAGCCCCCTGCATCCCCCCAATATAGAATAGCCCCCCTGCATCCCCTCCTATATAGAATAGCCCCCCTGCATCCCCCTCCCATATAGAATAGCCCCCCTGCATCCCTCCCATATAGAATAGCCCCCTGCATCCCCCCAATATAGAATAGCCCCCCTGCATCCCCCCAATATAGAATAGCCCCCTGCATCCCCCAATATAGAATAGCCCCCTGCATCCCCCTCCTATATAAAATAGCCCCCTGCATCCCCCTCCTATATAGAATAGCCCCCTGCATCCCCCTCCTATATAGAATAGCCCCCCTGCATCCCCCTCCCATATAGAATAGCCCCCTGCATCCCCCTCCCATATAGAATAGCCCCCTGCATCCCCCCATATAGAATAGCCCCCTGCATCCCCCTCCCATATAGAATAGCCCCCTGCATCCCCCTCCCATATAGAATAGCCCCCCTGCATCCCCCCAATATAGAATAGCCCCCTGCATCCCCTCCCATATAGAATAGCCCCCTGCATCCCCCTCCTATATAGAATAGCCCCCTGCATCCCCCTCCTATATAGAAGAGCCCCCTGCATCCCCACATATAGAATGGCCCCCTGCATCCCCACATATAGAATAGCCCCCCCTGCTCCCCCTCCCATATAGAATAGCCCCCCTGCATCCCCCAATATAGAATAGCCCCCCTGCAACCCCCTCACCATATAGAATAGCCCCCCCCTGCATCCCCCCATATAGAATAGCCCCCTGCATCCCCCTCCCATATAGAATAGCCCCCTGCATCCCCCCATATAGAATAGCCCCCCTGCATCCCTCCCATATAGAATAGCCCCCTGCATCCCCCTCCCATATAGAATAGCCCCCTGCATCCCCCTCCTATATAGAATAGCCCCCTGCATCCCTCTCCTATATAGAAATAGCCCCCTGCATCCCCCTCCCATATAGAATAGCCCCCCTGCATCCCCCATATAGAATAGCCCCTGCATCAGCCTCCTATATAGAATAGCCCCCCTGCATCCCCCTCCCATATAGAATAGCCCCCCGCATCCCCCTCCCATATAGAATAGCCCCCTGCATCCCCCTCCTATATAGAATAGCCCCCCTGCATCCCCCTCCCATATAGAATAGCCCCCTGCATCCCCCTCCTATATAGAATAGCCCCCTGCATCCCCCTCCCATATAGAATAGCCCCCTGCATCCCCCTCCCATATAGAATAGCCCCCTGCATCCCCCTCCCATATAGAATAGCCCCCCTGCATCCCCCTCCCATATAGAATAGCCCCCCTGCATCCCCCTCCTATATAGAATAGCCCCCCTGCATCCCCCTCCTATATAGAATAGCCCCCCCTGCATCCCCCTCCTATATAGAATAGCCCCCCCTGCATCCCCCTCCTATATAGAATAGCCCCCCCCTGCACCCCCCATATAGAATAGCCCCCTGCATCCCCCTCCTATATAGAATAGCCCCCTGCATCCCCCCATATAGAATAGCCCCCCCTGCACCCCCCCCCCCCATATAGAATAGCCCCCCCTGCACCCCCCCCCATATAGAATAGCCCCCTGCATCCCCCTCCTATATAGAATAGCCCCCTGCATCCCCCCATATAGAATAGCCCCCCCCTGCACCCCCCCATATAGAATAGCCCCCCCTGCACCCCCCCCATATAGAATAGCCCCCTGCATCCCCCTCCCATATAGAATAGCCCCCTGCATCCCCCCATATAGAATAGCCCCTCTGCATCCCCCTCCCATATAGAATAGCCGCCTGCATCCCCCTCCTATATAGAATAGCCCCCCTGCATCCCCCCATATAGAATAGCCCCCCCTGCATCCCCCTCCCATATAGAATAGCCCCCCTGCATCCCCCTCCCATATAGAATAGCCCCCCTGCATCCCCCATATAGAATAGCCCCCCCTGCATCCCCCTCCTATATAGAATAGCCCCCCTGCATCCCCCTCCCATATAGAATAGCCCCCCTGCATCCCCCTCCCATATAGAATAGCCCCCCCCCCATGGCCACATATGAAGGGGTTAAAAAAACAAAAAAAACAAACAAACATTCTCACCTCACCTCGATCCCCAGCAGCTTCTTCCTCGGCTGGATGTTCAGTCCACGGCGGCAGCTCCTCTCCTCTCTCTTCTCCAGGTCCTCAGCGGCGCGTCAGGGAAGTGACGTCACCGCTGGGGGCCTGGTGGAGGTGGCTGCAGACGTGCCTGCGCGCGGCACGTCTGCGGCCCTCGGCACTTGGGGGGGGATCAGGCGGGGCGGAGACACGCCACTGCAGCCCCCTCCCGCAACCACAGCCCGCTCACCTCGACCCGGCTGGCCCGCTCCTGACGTGCTCCTGCAATCAACGAGGGGCCGATGCACATTGATTGGATTGGAGGAGCACGTCAGGAGCGGGCCGCAGCGGTGATTTTTTTTATTTATTTTTTTTCCATTGTGCGGCCCCCGGGCTGGTAATCTGGCCAGCCCAGCGGGCATTTGCCCGCCTTGCCAGATTACCAGTCCGGGCCTGAGTGTGACAGTATAGTGATAATATGGAAACAGTGAGACGGTACTATAATAATATGGAAACAGTGTGACGGTATGGTGATAATATGGTAATAGTGTGACAGTATGGTGATAATATGGTAACAGTGTGAGGGTACTGTAATAATATGGTAACAGTGTGACAGTATGGTGATAATATGGTAATAGTGTGACAGTATGGTGATAATATGGTAACAGTGTGAGGGTACTGTAATAATATGGTAACAGTATGGTGATAATATGGTAACAGTGTGACGGTATAGCCATAATATGGTAACAGTAATACGGTACTGTAATAATGTGGAAACTGCACGGTCCTAATAGCATCATTACATAAGTCGCTCTTAACCCCTTCATGCTGCAGCTAGTTTGGGCCTTAATGACCAGGCTCATTTTAAAAAATTTTTTAAAGTCTCACTTTAAGCGCTTATAGCTCAGTGATGCTTTAACATATGCTAGCGTAACGTATGCTATGCTGAGATAGTTTTTTCGTCATATATGGCACTTTATGTTAGTGGCAAAATTTGGTCACTACTTTGTGTATTTTTTGTAAAAAACATCAAAATATCATGAAAAATTTAAAAATTAGCATTTTATGAACTTTGAAATTCTCTGCTTCTAAAAAAAAAAAGGTGTAGCACATTAATTAGTTACAAGGTCACATTACCAATATGTCTTCTTTATTCTGGCATAATTTTGTATACATATTTTACTTTTTTAGGGTGTTACGGGGGTTAGAAATTTATCTGCAAATTATCATATTTTCGTAAAAGTTTCCTAAACTGATTTTTTTAGGGACCAGTGCTTTTTTTAAATGGATTTAGAAGGCTTGAATCCTGAAAACCCTCATAAGTGACCTCATTTTGGAAGCTACACACCTTAAAGAATTAATCTAGGGGTATAATGAGCATTTCAACTCTACAGGGGCTTGAGGAAAGTATTCACCATTAGGCTATGTTCACACTACGTAAAAGTACGGCCGTTGTTGCCGCGGTGGAATAATGCCTGTTGTTCTATGGGATCCCGGCCGGAGCGTACACACATCGTGTGCGCTCTGGCTGGGATCCCATACGCCACAGCAAACAACTGACATGTCAGTTTTCTGCGGCCGGAATTCAGTGAATTCCGTCCGCAGAAAGCCCTGTCGGTTCACACAGTGAAGCGAGCAGCTTGTCGCTTCACTGTGCGCTATAGGAAGCTCTGATGCGGGCGCGCGCTGATGCGCCCGCATCAGAGCTCTGCGACCATAAGGATAATCCGGCCGGTACTTAAGTACCGGTCGAGATGATCCGGCCAGAGACCGGCCGTTCGGTGACCCGGCCAAGGTCACGGAACGGCCGGTCTCTTACGTAGTGTGAACATAGCCTTAGGCAGTAAAAAAATTGAAAATTTAAATTTTCCAATAATATATACGTTTAGATTAAAGTTTCTCATTTTAAAAAGGAACATGAGAGAAAAAGAACCCCAAAATTTGTAACACAGGTTCTCTTGAGTACAACGGTACCCCATATGTGGGCGTAAACCACTGTATGGGCACACAGGAGGGCTCAGAAGGAAAGGAGCGCCAATTAGCTTTTTCAATGCAGATTTTGCTGAAGAAGTTTACGAGCGCCAGGTGCGTTTGCAGTGCCACTGTAGTGCCAGCGAAGTAAAATCTCCCCATAAGTCACTCCATTTTAGAAAGTGCACCCCTCGAAGAATTCATCTTGGGATGTGGTGAGCATTTTGACCCCACAGGTATTAGAGGAAAGTATTCAAAATTGGTCAGTAAAAATGAAAAACTCGAATTTTTCCAATAATATGTTGGTTTAGTTTGAAATTTCTAAATTTCACAAGGAACAGGAGAAAAAATGTACCCCAAAATCTGTAACGCAGGTTCTCCTAAGTACAATGGTACCCCATATGTGGGCATAAACCAGAAGGGAAGAAGCGCCAATTTGCTGGAGCAAAACCGCAGCTAGGAATAGTTATTAGAATAGTGCAGTTACTAAAATAAAATTTAAAAAATTAGATTACAGGTAATGTGGGGGTGGTTATGGGCAACCTGGGGTGGTTTCCGGGTAATCTGGAGGTGGTTACGGGCAACCTGGGTGGTTACGGGTAATCTGGAGGTGGTTACGGGCAACCTTGGGTGGTTACGGTCAACATGGGGTGGTCACGGGCAACCTGCTGTGGTTACGGCAACATTGGGTGGTTACAGGTAACGTGGGGTGGTTATGGGCAACGTGGGGTGGATACGGACAATGTGCTGGGGTTACGGCAATGTGGGGTGGATACAGACAACCTGCTGTGGTTACAGACAATCTAGGGTGGTTACAGGCAACCTGCTGTGGTTACGGGAAACGTGGGGTGGTTACGGGCAACATGGGGTGGTTACGGGCAACATGGGGTGGTTACAGGCTATCTGGGGTGGTAACAGGCTATCTGAGGTGGTTACGGGCCATCTGGGTTGGTTGCGGACAATCTGGGGTGGTTACGGATAAACGGAAGTGCTAATAGGTAATCTGGGGTGGGTACCTGTAATCTGGGGTGGTTACAGCAATCTGGAGGGGGTCATTGGCAATTTGGGGTGGTAAGAGGCAGCGTGCGGTGGTCAGAGGCAATGTGCGGTGGTCAGAGGCAGCGCGCGGTGGTCAGAGGCAGCGTGCAGTGGTCAGAGGTGACGTGCAGTGGTTGCGTGCAATCTGGGGGGTTACATGTAATCTGGCGTGATTACGGGCAACCTGAGGGGGTCACTGGCAATTTGGGGTGGTTACGGTCAACGTACGGTGGTTACGTGTAATTTGGCATGATTACGGGCAACCTGGGGCAGTTACGGGCAACCTGGGCGGTTACGGGCAACCTGCGGTGGTTATGGGCAACGTGCAGTGGTTACGGGCAGTGTGCGGTAATACTGTGTAATCTGGGGCAGTTACGGGCAACCTGGGGCGGTTACGGGCAACCAGGGGTGGTTACGGGCAACCTGCGGTGGTTATGGGTAATCTGGGAGTAAACTGCAATTATTACTATAATAAAAAGTGTGTGTTTTATTTTTTGTATGTTTTTCACTTTTTGTACTTACACATTCATTTTAACTATATTACTATGATTACTATGATATTTTCTATCACAGTAATCATAGTTCAGTGACAGAGACCAAATTGGTCTCTGTCACTTAAAATTTTCAGAGATGACTGGTTCTGGAGCGCATGCGCACTTCAGAACCAGCCTGGTATAGTATAGTATATATAGTATATGGTAAGGTATAGTATATACCGCTGATCGCTTGTACAGGGACCCCACAGGGGGGGTCCCCAATCACTGCCCCATGCTCTCCGCTACCTCCGGTGGCGGAGAGCATGGGGCTTTGATTCATTTTTACTGTTAGATCACTGTGAACAGACATAGTCTGTTCACAGTGATGGCGGCAGCCATCTTGGATCTGATGGCCGCCACGGGGAGGGGGGTTAGTGACCGGGGCACTAGGGGGGCTGATCTGGGGTCTAAGGGACACTTATTTCATCTCCCCCTGCTGTGGATTCACGGTGGGGGGAGATGAAAGGCAGCGGCGGCGCCGGTAATGGCCGGTACCGGTGACCGCCGCTTTTACGTTAATAGTGGCGATCGCCGGTATGGGGGGCGGCCTGGACGGACCCCACACCACTGCCCCAACCCCGGGACCTTACCGGCGCCGCAATTTTATTCTCTGCCATCGGTGTAAAAAGCTGATGGCAGCAGAATAAGGCCCAGTAGTGATCTCCGTAAAAAGCTGTATCAGCGGTCACTAAGGGGTTAAAGGGACGGTACCCAAGCCACTCTTAAAGAGATGGTACCCAAGCCGCTCTTAAAGGGATGGTACGCAAGCCACTCCTAAAGAGACGGTACCCAAGCTGCTCTTAAAGGGACGGTATCCAAGTTGTTCTTAAAGGGTCGTTAACCAACTTCCACTTAAAGGGACGGTACCCAAGCCGCTCTTAAAGGGACGGACCCAAGCCGCTTTTAGAGGGATGGTACCCAAGACGCCCTTAAAGCGATGGTACCCAATTCGCTCTTAAAGAGCATTACATAATCTGCTCTTAAAGGGATGGTACCTAAGCTGCTCTTAAAGAGACGTACCCAAGCCGCTCTTAAAAAGATGGTACCCAGGCCGCTCTTAAAGGGACAGTACTTAAGTAGCTCTTAAAGGGACAGTACCCAAGTTGCTCTTAAAGGGGCATTACATAAGTTGCTCTTAAAGGGACGGTACCCAAGCTGCTCTTAAAGGGACGGTACCCGAGTCGCTCTTACAGGGACGGTACCCAAGTCGCTCATAAAAGGACGGTACCCAAGTCGCTCTTAAAGTAGCATTACATAATATGTATAGCATCTCTTACAAAACCTTTAAATACTTTACCTACTATAGATGTTAGACTTAGGGCCCTATTCCAAAGTAACGATAATCGGCCGGTGAAATAGAGAGAACGATCAGCCGATGATCATGTCATCGGCTGATCGTTCATTTAGGGCCAGACCTAAAATCATCGTTCCCCCACCGCGCATCGCTATGGTTGAATAGCGGTGCACGGCGGGCAACCGACGATTTGAGAAGCAGCAGCAGCATACATTACCTGTCAGGTCTTCTGCTCCGCTCTGTCTTCCTCCCCGGGTCCCGCACGCTGCAGCATGGCCTTTCAGCTGACGGAGCGCTCAGCCAATCACAGGCCGGGACCCCCGCAGCCTGTGATTGGCCGAGTGGCCTGTTAGCTGACAGGCCATTCTGAAGCTAGAGCGCGTGGGACCCGGGGAGAAAGACGGAGCGGAGCAGAAGACCTTACAGGTAATGTATGCTGCAAGGGCTGCAAGGACATCGGTAACGAAGACCCTGCAGCCCTCGCTCAACGATCATCGGGCCGAGGAATAAGCCCAGTAAACGAGCGGCGATCTAGCAGATCGGCGCTCGTTTACATCGTTGATCGGGCCCTCCTCGGCCCGTGAAATAGTACCCTTACAGCCTATAGATTCCAGGATCACTCTTTGACCCCTTCTTGAATATTGGTACCAGATTAGCTATAAGCCAGTCTTGTGGAACAATCCCTGCCATCATAGAATCTTTAAATATTGGAATAAGGTCTGTCTAACACAGCACTTAAAGGAGAAGTCCGGGCAAAATCTATTTTTTTATATGTTATTACTTATGGAAAGTTATACAATTTTCTAATGTACATTAATTATGGGAAATGCTCATATAGGGCTATTTCCCTTAATTTAGTGTATCAGGAAGTGTTAGAATTATCTCTGAAGCAGTGACGTCACGACGAAAAGTGTAATTCCTATGGAGTGTCCAGCAGGGGGCGCTCTATATATAGAAGTCAATGAGTACCATTGACTTCTATATATAGTGCGCCCCTGCTGGACACTCCATAGGAATTACAGTGTATGTAATGTAATGTTATGCACTGTACTTTTGTGACTTCATGAATACATTTATGGAATACTTTGGGGAGCAAGTGTCCTTGCTCCCCAAAGTATCCCATAAATGTATTCAATGAATACATTTGCAGGGCACCGAGCAGGGAGGGAGAGAGATGCCAACTACCTCCCCCCTCCCTGCTCGGTGCTGCGAACATATACAAAGTACTACTCCCCCATTATCTGCACATAATGGGGGAGTAATACCTTTTGCTATCCCTATCACCGCCGCCGCCACCGCCGCTCACACAGGGGCTGATTTTCATGCCCCCAGCCACTCCCCCTCCTCCTCCCGGCCTCAAACTTACTATTGCGCCGCTGATTCCCCGCCGCTCCTCACTATCTTCCCACTCGCCCGTTCGGGACACCAGGAAGCGCCGTGCTCCCGGCCGGGGTGGGGGCGGGCTGACGCGGCCGGCATGCAAGAGCAGAGAGCGGCGGCCAGATAGTGTGAGGAACGGGGCAGGCGAACGAGCGGGCGGGAGTCAGCGGCCGGCCGGATAGTGAGGAGCGGCGCGGGCGGTGGGGAATCAGCGGCGCGATAGTAAGTTCGAAGCCGGGAGGAGGAGGGGGAGCGGCGGGGGGCATGAAAAGCAGCCCCTGTGTGAGCGGTGGCGGCGATGTGATAGGGATAGCACAGGTACTACTCCCCCATTATCTGCAGATAATGGGGGAGTAGTACTTTGTATATGTTCCCAGCACCGAGCAGGGAGGGGGGAGGTAGATGGCACTTCTCTCCCTCCCTGCTCGGTGCCCTGCAAATGTATTCATTGAATACATTTATGGGATACTTTGGGGAGCAAGGACACTTGCTCCCCAAAATATTCCATAAATGTATTCATGAAGTCACAAAAGTACAGTGCATAACATTACATTACATACACTGTAATTCTTATGGAGTGTCCAGCAGGGGCGCACTATATATAGAAGTCAATGGTACTCATTGACTTCTATATAGAGAGCGCCCCCTGCTGGACACCCCATAGGAATTACACCTTTCGTCGTGACGTCACTGCTTCGGAGATAATTCTAACACTTCCTGATACACTAAATTAAGGGAAATAGCAGTATATGAGCATTTCCATAATTAATGTACATTAGAAAATTGTATAACTTTCCATAAGTAATAACATATAAAAAAATATTTTTGGCCGGACTTCTCCTTTAATTCCTGCAAAACTCTGGGATGGATGCCTTCTGGGCCTGGTAATGGATTTTTAATGTTTTTAAGGTGTCGTCCCAGGGGAGGCAGGGGAGATTTATGGGAGGCTTTACATCATCCCTAGTCATGTCATTTGTTATAGGATTCTCATCTGTGAATACAGTAGAGAAGAATATATTTAGTAGACTGGTCTTTTCTTCATCCCCCTCCACCATTTCACCCAGATTATTTTTTGAGGGGACCAAGATTTTAAGTTTTAAGTCTCTTATTATTTGTATAGGTGAAGAACATTTTGGATTAATTTTACTCTCTATGGCAATCATTGCTGTGGCTTATGGCCCGCCCCAGATACACTGTAAGACTCTTATCCCACAGAAGTAGTGGTTCAATGCCAGTATACAAAAAGGGCAACGCAATTTGACCACACAAATCTGTTCACCAGCACAAGTGACCTATCTCTGGCTGACGGCCAGATGGAAAGGCAGATAGAGACTGTTTATGTTATGTTCTTCAAACAAGTTCTAGTAAAGTCACAGTTGCACCTCAAGACCTTGACGTCCAAGTGTCTACTTTTGCACCTCACTAACATTAGGGCATCTCCACCAACACCTCATGCAGCAGTAACAGAGAAGCCCCAGGGGGAACTACAAGGTTCACCATCACCTAAAATAACACCTAGGTGCAGTCCCTCTCTTTTACCTCTGTGGCAGTTTTACCTCAGGAAGAGTAAGAAATGCTTCTATTCGGCCTGTGATAAAGATTTTATTTATTTATTTAGCAATTCTCACTGTTTCCTGAGTTCCCCCTCACTCCGATCTGCTACTATTACATTTGCCAAGGGAAAGCAGTTTACTTAATAGTCAACACATTCCAGTCAGAAGAACAAAAGTGGTTAATGATTAGAAGCTTCTACTACTCATTTAAGACTAAATTTGAATGTTTAAATATTTACCTTATTCTGCTGTGCAATGCATGTAGTTTACACATAAACTAAAAACTGTAGAAATAGGGAATTTCCTATACCACCTAAATGGTTGAATCATTGTAAATCAAGAACCATTTTTATTATCTTTTAATAACTTTTATAGAGCTTTGTGTTTTACTTTGGATTTAAAGGAGAAGCCCAGGGTTGGCCTTTTTTATTTATTTTTTTCATATCGGAGCAGGGACCTGGTTTGTGATGTTTCAGGGACGCTCAGCCAGTCAGTGGCCAAGACAGGACCCCACTACAGACCTGGCATATCATGACCCAGGTCCCCACTTATACCAGGAAGCGGTAGGGGGACCAGGAACCGGAGCAAACCCCAGCGCTGGAGCCGGGGAAGTAGTTGCATGTTGTTCCTTTAAAGGATTGCAGGCATAAACTGTTTTACACATATTAAGTGAATAGATATTTTTTGTTTCTTCATAGCTTGCTCATATAATTGCTTATAGACAACCTGATCAATACCACCATACTGTGACTGGATAACACCATCATACCAGACCTGACCAATATCACACACTGTGACTGATAACACCCCCATACCAGACCTGACCAATACGGCCACACTGTGACTGGATAAACACTGCCATACCAGACCTTACCAATACCGCCATACTGTGACTGGATAACAACCGCCATACCAGACCTGACCAATACCGCCATACTGTGACTGGATAACACTGCTATACCTGACCTGATCAATACCCGCCATACTGTGACTGGATGACTCTGCCATACCAGACCTGACCAATACCCACCATACCGTAACTGGATAACACTGCCACACCAGACCTGACCAATAATACCATACCCCCTTTCGAAAAGACACTAGATTGTCTGGCAAATCTGAACAGGAGGTGAAAGACTAGAAAAATTAAAAAATTAAAAAGTTGTTTCCTTCCCCCTGCTCCCTAGTGCTGCCCCCATGCAAGGTGCTGCCCTAGGCAGACCATGAGTGCCTAATGGTAAATACGACCCTGCAGGTATACAGGACCCCAAAACTATACACTACAGGTGCACGGGACCTCCACCAACTATGTACTACATGTATACAGGAAACCAAAACTATACACTACAGGAATAGAGGAATCCAAAACATTACACTACAGGTATACAGGACCTCCACCAACTCTATACTACAGGTATACAGCACCCCCACCAACTCTATACTACAGGTATACAGACCCCAAACTATACACTACAGGTATACAGGAACTCCACCAACTATATACTACAGGTATACAGGACCCCAAAAACTATACACTACAGGTATACAGCACCTCCACCAACTCTATACTACAGGTATACAGGACCCTCAAACTATACAGTACAGGTATACAGGACCCCCAAACTATATACTACAGAACACTACAGGTATACAAGACCCCCAAAACTATACACTAGAGGTATACAGGACCTCCACCAACTATACACTACAGGTATACAGGACCCCAAAAGTATACACTACAGGTATACAGGACCTCCCATCAACTATATACTACAGGTATACAGGACCCCAAACTATACACTACAGGTATACAGGAACCCAAACTATACACTACAGGTATACAGCAGCCCCACCAACTCTATACTACAGGTATACAGCACTCCACCGACTTTATACTACAGGTATACAGGACCCCAAACTATACACTACAGGTATAGAGGAATCCAAAACATTACACTACAGGTATACAGGACCTCCACCAACTCTATACTACAGGTATACATCACCCCACCAACTATACACTACAGGTATACAGGAAACTCCACCAACTATATACTACAGGTATATAAGACCCTAAAACTATAAACTACAGGTATACAGGACCCCTGAACTATATACTTCAGGTATACAAGATCTCCACCAAACTCTATACTACAGGTATACAGGACCCCAAACTATACACTACAGGTATACAGGACCCTAAAACTATACACTACAGGTATACAGGACCTCCACCAACTATATACTACAGGTATACAGGACCCCAAACTCTACACTACAGGTATACGGGACCCCAAAACTATACACTACAGGTATACAGGACCCCACAACTATACACTACAGGTATACAGGACCCAAAAACTATACACTACAGGTATACAGGACCCTAAACTATACACTACGGGTATACAGGACCTTCATCAACTATATACTACAGGTATAGAGGACCCCAAACTTTACACTACAGTGTATACAAGACCTCCACCAACTATAAACTACAGGTACACAGGACCCCCAAACTATATACTACAGGTATACAAGACCCCTGAACTATATACTACAGGTATACAAGACCTCCACCAACTATACACTACAGGTATCCAGGACCCTCAAACTATAAACTACAGGTATAGAAGACCTCCACCAACTATACATTACAGGTATACAGCACCTTCACCAACTATATATTACAGGTAAACAGGACCCCTAAACTATAGAGTACAGGTATACAGGACCTCTACTAGCTATACACACTTGCAGGTATACAGTACTCTCAAACTATACAGTTACAGTACAGATATACAGCCCCCCTCCAATTATACACTTCTGGTATACAAGACTCCTTCAACTATACACTACAGGCATACAGCCCCCCCCCCCCCAACTACAGACTACAGGTATACAGGACCACCTCAACTATACACTACAGGTATACAGCCCCCCCCCCTTTATACACTACAGGTATACAGGTTTGAAGTTTGAAGTTTATTTCTAATGTGCATAAGCTACAATTTACATTATAAGTGCAGAACTGTCGGGTATATAGGGGCAAATAGGGCTACTGGCGATTTCCTCCCGAAAAACAAGGACATAGATTGGCCTCCTGGGCACCTTAGAATAAATCTAATTAACACACTGACACTTTATACCCGGCAGCGCCGGTACATTTCCTAGTATATATATAATATATATATATATATATATATTATGGGTGGGACTAATGGCTTCAGAGTAGTTTAGTCTGCTGTTTCAGCTATTCACAAGCCTATGAGAGAGTTGCTTCACACAGCCTGCTGACCGTGTACATACCACCAGGAACCTTGTGCAGAACTTCTGTATTTTCTTCTTCTTACTTATCCAAAGCTATGTCTAACTAGAGCATCACGTGGAGCTGCGGTGAGGACGGGACTAGCCTTTTGGACTGTCTTCCCAACTTCTGCTACCTCTGACCTCAAGAAGAGTAACTAAAGTACCAAACTCTGAGTCTGTAGTTAAGTACAAAAGCAGAGTCTCTACTGCAACTTGCTAGAGTGTCGCTTTATGGTGTCCCAGACAAATAGCTCTACGATTAGGTGGACCTGTAATCACTATAGCGGGTCACTCCATGCCCACATAATAGTTCAGCGGATGTCCTTTCCCTTGGATTCAGGACTTGTCTCCAACATCCTCAGGTGAGCCACCATGCCAACAGGCCCCCGTCTCCAACAATCCGCAGTATCCTAACTTATCTACGCTTTACTGTACATCTACAGTCTATTTCATCTAACTGCAAAAGTGTAGTTTAACTGCTAACTGTCAGTGTATTGACTAACATTATTCAACTAATCTGTTGTATTGTCAGCATATTTCAACTACAGTGTTATTGCAAGTCTCTTCTAAACCACAGCTGTCTTATCAAATATTACAAAGCTCTACTGTACTTCCAAAGATTGTCAAGTCTTATCAGAACTTTGTATATTTATCCGAGTAAAGCTATTCTTGGTTTACTAAATTTGTTTCAAGTTGTCCATTGGCTCATACACTTAAAAGCTGTGCAAGGCTCAGGTTTTTTCACTGCACTACAGCGACTACAACTCTCAACGCTGTGCGGTGCTGCCCAGCCAGTGCTCAGGGTTGCCAGCTAGTCCCACTCCTGGCTCCCCACGACAAGTGCTTGAACCTACCCCCCTGTGTTGCTGCTGCTCGTTCATTACACTCACTTCCCAACTCGCTGGGCACTAGGTTCTACACTGGTCACAGGACTCGCTTATATAAGTCATTGAGTCAGCTTTAAACTATTGTTTTCTATGGTCTTACTGGCTGTTGTATAACATATGTCTAAATGCTGTAAAAGGGGTTTTCCAGCCAAAGTAGACAGATCTATTCACAGGATAGCTCATTAGTCAACACAGGGCACATGCACCAATCAGCTGTTCACACCTGCACTACACAGTGAATGAAGTTTATCTCAGTTCACTGTGTATCGATGGCGACCTGTAACTGCAGTTCAGTTCCACACTGTCAACGAAGACATTCTCAGAAAAGTACACCCCTACCTGTCCAATTTTTACAAGCACTAGACTCAGGCTACATTAACACATTCTGTAGTTTTGTCCGTAGTTGCGGATTCCCAATTACCACTGTTTTTAATTGGGCTGGTCACACTGTCCGCATATTTACGGATCTGCAAGCTGCAAAAATTCCTGCCACAAAAATTTCTGACAAGCTCTAGTACATACCATAAAAATACCATACCAGCACAGATTGTGCAGTAGAACTCAACTAAAAATTATTTTAAAGCATTGCCAGTTATATCACCGTTTCCTTTTTTGCTGAACTGCAAAAAATACAGAATTACAGATGTAATACAGATGCATTACAGATAAAATTTTGGCAGATTGTGGGCAAATGCAGACATCATATACGGGCCTGAAAAACTACTGAACGTGTGACTGTAGCCTTACTCATGCATTAGACTACCATCCCATTCTCTACTGAACGTGTGAATGTAGCCTTACCCATGCATTAGACTACCATTTCCCATTCTCAATCCAGCTGCCTGGTGACCAGAAATACAGCTTAAGCCATTCCAGCTGAAACTCGCAGGTACCTTTTTTCTACTCACAATAAGGACTCAACATGAATCGACCATAAAAGTGATACTTTGTATAGTAACTTTACAGTTACATTCCTCCTTCCTAAACTACAAAGAGGATTAAGATTTTTTGAGAGGTTTGATGAATTTTATCAGCTTCCACGCTTCCTTGGTTGGAACCAAGTAAAGGCATTATGACATAGTTAACATATGCCACGTAAATCCAAGCCCGAATTTTTTATTCCAAAAAAGTGTCGTTGACTGATGTAGACATGAAGACACTAAACAGTTGGTTAGCAGAGAACAAATAAGGCCCAGATTGTGGAGAAGTAAGTAAAAATAAATAAAATTTGCGGACTGAAAATAATTGTTTCCTGGTCCACATTTTTCGTTTGTGATCTGCCTCCTTTCTTTTGTGATCACTCCTCCTTCCAGTGCACGGAGGTGCGAGCTTCACCAAGTAGATCAACAGAAAAGAAGTTCCAGCAGTTGGGAAGTCCAAACTCATTCTTTATTGAAGCATAGCGATACAGTAAAAACCGGAAAGCGCTGACACGTACAATCTTAGTTGTAGCATGAGTGATGAGGAGCTGCTTTTGAAGGACTTACAAACAGAGATTAAAGAAGTGCAACAGTCCTTGGAAAGCGAATCGGACAAAGAAAACATCAACAAACTACAATTGGAGATTGTTCAAGTGCTTGAGACTCAGGGACTTCCGTACAGATAGGGGGACATTTATTAAGTCCGAAGTTTTTTACGGTGCTCCGGCGCTACAGGGATTTATGTAGAGGCGGACTATGTAGAGGCGCCCTTCCTTTCCGTCCCCTTCACACCCCTCCCCGCCCTCTGCGTACCCGGCGGAAAGTGCCAATTGCGAATATTTTATTCGCAAATTGGTCATTTGCGAATAAAATAATGCGCAAATCAGCACTTTCCGCGAAAAAACCCCTGTACTGATTGATACATGTCCCCCATAGTGTCTACACGTGGAGACGCAACAATGGCTTTAAAATCCATTTAAAAAGAAACGTCATTCAAAACGTCTTTCCAGCCACATGAGCTTTGCTGACTCAGAGGAAGACCTATCTGAAGTTACCTCCATGGAAGAGTCTGACGATAATAGTACAGTGTTTGAGAGCACTGCCACAATGGAGGACGATAACAATAAAAACAAAAAGAAATCTGGTCGGAAACCAGCATCCCAGAAAAATAACACATAAAAAAATGCAATAGGCGTGCAGGCCGAAGACACAGGAGGAGGACCGCGTTATCCCCATTGTCAATGGAGAAACAGTCAAGGTAATCAATCTTTCAGGATCCATTCTTTAAAAAACAATAACAAATAAAATCACAGAATAGACCAGGATACAAGGGATTATTACTCCTATAATCCCTTGTATCCTAGTTTTCTGTGAATATCAAGATGTGTGACTTCACCCCTGTTAGGGTGAGACCTTAAATTAGTCTCCTCAGATATACCTGGGTGCTGACTAATCAAAAATGTAATGTGACAGCTGTCTGTGAGTATCAACCAAGACACATGAAAGCAACTCCAGTGTTCAAGCTGATCTACTTTGTTAAGTGAAAATCTCTCAATTTTTTATTTTTACAAGAAAGCTTCAAAAAATTAAATAGGAGAATTAGCTGCAACAAAAAAAGTAAAAAAAAAAAACTGTAAAAAAAAGTCCAGCAAAAAATAAAAGTCCCATCAGCTGTCCCATCACTGCACAGTTGTGTAGAAAATGTTGACGACTCATTGGGATTCTTGGTGTCCAAGACTGTGCACCCAAGTGCTGATGTCTGGTTCTTTAATTATGGGCAAGGGCAGTACATGTCTGTTACTGCCCATTGGGTCAACATCCTTCCAGAAGACAATCAGGAAGTTGGCCCATTCTTGCCACTGTCACCTCCTCGGTGCTTTAGGAGGCCAGTTCTGCCTCCACCACCTTGCAACCATCCGCCGCTTTGACTGCAGTCCAACCTGCCCCGGTGTCTTACCAGCTATGTCAGGCCAAGAGCTCTCAGGCTGTCCTCCATTTGGTGAGCCTAGGTGAACAGAGCCACAGTGGACAGGAGCTCCACCAGACCATCAGGGAGGAGATATATGAATGGCTGACCCCACGTCAACTAACGGTGGGAAGTGTTGTAGCCAACAATCGGAGGAACATGTGATAAACCTCATAGTGCACTGGTTTCTTTGAACATTTCTTGCCAATTGTTTATTCCTTTTGAGGACGCGACTCTGTTTGGGAGCAGGCATGACTATGGGATCAACAACATCATCCCACTCGTCCGTGTTCTGGAAAGTACACTGAACAACATCAGTGAGGATTCCCAGGCCACCACTCCAAGGCTGAACATCCTCCTCCTCCTCAAATAGTCTGTTCTCAACCATACTGGCCTGGGTGCAATCAAGTGGTGCCATCTCCTTCAATAGTTTCTTCTCAACCATACTGGCCTGGGTGCAATCAAGTGCTGCTGCCTCCTCCTCCTCCATCTGTTCTCAACCATACTGGGTCCAATACAGTACTATTAATGCTGCTGGTTCCACTGTCAAATCTCTGTTTTCCACCCTACTGGGTCCAAGGAACTTTGTGTCCTATGTTCAGTGTAATCACTTACGCCTTGGCTAATTTTTTTTTTCACTATTTTTGAACTTAGATTTTTTCCACTTTTTTCATTGTAATAGCAACTGCAACTAAACAAAACTATACCCTTATCACACTCCCACTATTATAGCTGCAATTATTCAGCCGTTTTAGCAAGGTCAGTTTTAGGTTCGGTTCGAACGAATCCGAACTTCGCGAAAGTTCGCCGGATCGAACCGAACCAAACTTTTCAAAAGTTCGCTCATCCCTAATTTTTTACGACAGGTACACTTTAATGAAGCCCAGAGGTACTCTCTAAAGGCTTGTCCTTTATTCCTACTGCACGTTTCAATCTATTTAACACCATCTTGGACATTAACAGGTTTGTGAGACAGTTGACTGTTAAAGGACATTTTTCTTTGATCCACAAACTGGAAGTCTCTTCACAAACTGTTAATAACCCTAACATGACAACAACTACATCTAGGCTATGTTCACACTACGTATTAGACCGGGCGTTCCGTGACCCCGCCGGGTCACGGAACGGCTGGTCTCTGGCCGCATCATCTTTCGGCCGCAGAGCTCTGATGCATCAGCGCGTGCCCGCATCAGAGCTTCCCATAGCCCACAGTGAGCCGCTTGCTTCACTGTGTGAACTGACTGGTCTTTCTGCGACCGGAATTCACTGAATTCCGGCCGCAGAAAACTGACATGTCAGTTATTTGCGGCGGCGTATGGGATCCCGGCCGGAGCGTATATGACGTGTGTATGCTCCGGCCGGGATCCCATAGAACAACAGACATTGTTCCACAGCAGTAAAAGTACGGCCGTTGTTGCCATCGGCAACAACGGCCGTACTTTTACGTAATGTAAACATAGCCCTAATGTAGATATTTCTGTGTCTGACTGTGGTACTAACGTATATCAGTCTTTGCATTTTTCTGATGAAAAGCTATAGCAAACTTACAACACTTATATGCTACCAATAATATATACACAATTTTGTCATTAAGAATCCAGGGTTTTACCCATTGCAATCTAGAGTGCCAGCCCTGGATGCTTTCCAGGAATGCATGGAACGGGACCTCACGGACTTGCATCGTAGCCATACTTATTCACCCAACCTTACATTTGAGCAGCGGCAGGCCCTCCTTCATCTGCAGGACAATTCCCATGTAGTTTTTCTCCCTGTGGACAAGAGCGGCGCTGTAGTTGTAATGGATGCTGGTCTCTGTGAGAAACTTAACGCAGATATGTTATCAGACACTACTACTTACTGTAGGTTATCCTCTAATCCTACAGTGTCTACGAGTACTATATCTGCAGGTCTAATTTCACATGGTAGTAACTTGGAAGTCTTTACTGACAACCAAAAGACCCATATGATACCTGACCATCCGAGGACCCCAGTTTTTCATTCTTTTCCTAAAATACATAAAGATATCTTTCCTCCACCTATGCGACCCATTGGGGCTGGCATAGGATCTTTGAATAAAACCTGGGTCCTGGGTGGACTCCCTACTACTGCCTCTGATTGTCCAAATTCCAGGATATATTAGGGAATGTAATTATGTCCTTAACCCTTAAGGTCAAAGCCAATTTTCGTTTTTGCACTTCTGCTTTTTCCACTTTATGTTTAAAAGGCCATAGCGCTTGCATTTTTTCACCTAGAGACCCACATGAACCCTTATTTTTTTGCAAAACCAATTGTACTTTGCAATGACAGGCATTATTTTTCCATAACATATGCTGCGAAACTGGAAAAAAATCATTTGCGCTGTCAAATGGAAAAAAAAAAGGAATTTGTTTTGATTTCTGGGCGTTTTGCATTTACACCGTTCGCCCTATGGAAAAACTGACTTGTTATGCAT
Organism: Dendropsophus ebraccatus; assembly: GCF_027789765.1. Lineage (NCBI taxonomy): Eukaryota > Metazoa > Chordata > Amphibia > Anura > Hylidae > Dendropsophus > Dendropsophus ebraccatus. The sequence goes on along the minus strand of NC_091463.1, from coordinate 37,199,302 downwards.
GTTCCTTAAGTCGTTACGATTACAACGATATGTAACATGTATAACTTTTATATTATCTGATGGCTTGTAAAAAATTCAAACCATTGTTAACAAATATATGTTCCTTAAAATCGCTCTATTCCCAGGCTTATAGCGCTTTTATCCTTGGGTCTATGGGGTAGTGTGAGGTGTCATTTTTTGCGCCATGACATGTACTTTTTATCGGTACCTTGATTGCGCATATGCAACTTTTTGATCACTTTTTATTAAATTTTTTCTGGATTTGATGCGACCAAAAATGCGCAATTTGAACTTTGAAATTTTTGTTGCGCTGACGCCGTTTACTGTGCGAGATCAGTAATGTGATTATTAATATCTCGGGCAATTACGCGCTCGGCGATACTAAATATGTTTATTTATTTGTTTATTTATTTATATTTATAAAATGGGAAAAGGGGGGTGATTTGGACTTTTAATGGGGAGGGGATTTTTTTATTAATAAAAAAACATTTTTACTTTTATTTTTACCTTAACTAAAAGTCACC